>NW_026578064.1:0-700263 GCF_029603195.1 Condylostylus longicornis | reverse complement strand
ATTCAATTCAATTCAATTCAATTCAATTCAATTCAATTCAATTCAATTCAATTCAATTCAATTCAATTCAATTCAATTCAATTCAATTCAATTCAATTCAATTCAATTCAATTCAATTCAATTCAATTCAATTCAATTCAATTCAATTCAATTCAATTCAATTCAATTCAATTCAATTCAATTCAATTCAATTCAATTCAATTCAATTCAATTCAATTCAATTCAATTCAATTCAATTCAATTCAATTCAATTCAATTCAATTCAATTCAATTCAATTCAATTCAATTCAATTCAATTCAATTCAATTCAATTCAATTCAATTCAATTCAATTCAATTCAATTCAATTCAATTCAATTCAATTCAATTCAATTCAATTCAATTCAATTCAATTCAATTCAATTCAATTCAATTCAATTCAATTCAATTCAATTCAATTCAATTCAATTCAATTCAATTCAATTCAATTCAATTCAATTCAATTCAATTCAATTCAATTCAATTCAATTCAATTCAATTCAATTCAATTCAATTCAATTCAATTCAATTCAATTCAATTCAATTCAATTCAATTCAATTCAATTCAATTCAATTCAATTCAATTCAATTCAATTCAATTCAATTCAATTCAATTCAATTCAATTCAATTCAATTCAATTCAATTCAATTCAATTCAATTCAATTCAATTCAATTCAATTCAATTCAATTCAATTCAATTCAATTCAATTCAATTCAATTCAATTCAATTCAATTCAATTCAATTCAATTCAATTCAATTCAATTCAATTCAATTCAATTCAATTCAATTCAATTCAATTCAATTCAATTCAATTCAATTCAATTCAATTCAATTCAATTCAATTCAATTCAATTCAATTCTTCAATTCAATTCAATTCAATTCAATTCAATTCAATTCAATTCAATTCAATTCAATTCAATTCAATTCAATTCAATTCAATTCAATTCAATTCAATTCAATTCAATTCAATTCAATTCAATTCAATTCAATTCAATTCAATTCAATTCAATTCAATTCAATTCAATTCAATTCAATTCAATTCAATTCAATTCAATTCAATTCAATTCAATTCAATTCAATTCAATTCAATTCAATTCAATTCAATTCAATTCAATTCAATTCAATTCAATTCAATTCAATTCAATTCAATTCAATTCAATTCAATTCAATTCAATTCAATTCAATTCAATTCAATTCAATTCAATTCAATTCAATTCAATTCAATTCAATTCAATTCAATTCAATTCAATTCAATTCAATTCAATTCAATTCAATTCAATTCAATTCAATTCAATTCAATTCAATTCAATTCAATTCAATTCAATTCAATTCAATTCAATTCAATTCAATTCAATTCAATTCAATTCAATTCAATTCAATTCAATTCAATTCAATTCAATTCAATTCAATTCAATTCAATTCAATTCAATTCAATTCAATTCAATTCAATTCAATTCAATTCAATTCAATTCAATTCAATTCAATTCAATTCAATTCAATTCAATTCAATTCAATTCAATTCAATTCAATTCAATTCAATTCAATTCAATTCAATTCAATTCAATTCAATTCAATTCAATTCAATTCAATTCAATTCAATTCAATTCAATTCAATTCAATTCAATTCAATTCAATTCAATTCAATTCAATTCAATTCAATTCAATTCAATTCAATTCAATTCAATTCAATTCAATTCAATTCAATTCAATTCAATTCAATTCAATTCAATTCAATTCAATTCAATTCAATTCAATTCAATTCAATTCAATTCAATTCAATTCAATTCAATTCAATTCAATTCAATTCAATTCAATTCAATTCAATTCAATTCAATTCAATTCAATTCAATTCAATTCAATTCAATTCAATTCAATTCAATTCAATTCAATTCAATTCAATTCAATTCAATTCAATTCAATTCAATTCAATTCAATTCAATTCAATTCAATTCAATTCAATTCAATTCAATTCAATTCAATTCAATTCAATTCAATTCAATTCAATTCAATTCAATTCAATTCAATTCAATTCAATTCAATTCAATTCAATTCAATTCAATTCAATTCAATTCAATTCAATTCAATTCAATTCAATTCAATTCAATTCAATTCAATTCAATTCAATTCAATTCAATTCAATTCAATTCAATTCAATTCAATTCAATTCAATTCAATTCAATTCAATTCAATTCAATTCAATTCAATTCAATTCAATTCAATTCAATTCAATTCAATTCAATTCAATTCAATTCAATTCAATTCAATTCAATTCAATTCAATTCAATTCAATTCAATTCAATTCAATTCAATTCAATTCAATTCAATTCAATTCAATTCAATTCAATTCAATTCAATTCAATTCAATTCAATTCAATTCAATTCAATTCAATTCAATTCAATTCAATTCAATTCAATTCAATTCAATTCAATTCAATTCAATTCAATTCAATTCAATTCAATTCAATTCAATTCAATTCAATTCAATTCAATTCAATTCAATTCAATTCAATTCAATTCAATTCAATTCAATTCAATTCAATTCAATTCAATTCAATTCAATTCAATTCAATTCAATTCAATTCAATTCAATTCAATTCAATTCAATTCAATTCAATTCAATTCAATTCAATTCAATTCAATTCAATTCAATTCAATTCAATTCAATTCAATTCAATTCAATTCAATTCAATTCAATTCAATTCAATTCAATTCAATTCAATTCAATTCAATTCAATTCAATTCAATTCAATTCAATTCAATTCAATTCAATTCAATTCAATTCAATTCAATTCAATTCAATTCAATTCAATTCAATTCAATTCAATTCAATTCAATTCAATTCAATTCAATTCAATTCAATTCAATTCAATTCAATTCAATTCAATTCAATTCAATTCAATTCAATTCAATTCAATTCAATTCAATTCAATTCAATTCAATTCAATTCAATTCAATTCAATTCAATTCAATTCAATTCAATTCAATTCAATTCAATTCAATTCAATTCAATTCAATTCAATTCAATTCAATTCAATTCAATTCAATTCAATTCAATTCAATTCAATTCAATTCAATTCAATTCAATTCAATTCAATTCAATTCAATTCAATTCAATTCAATTCAATTCAATTCAATTCAATTCAATTCAATTCAATTCAATTCAATTCAATTCAATTCAATTCAATTCAATTCAATTCAATTCAATTCAATTCAATTCAATTCAATTCAATTCAATTCAATTCAATTCAATTCAATTCAATTCAATTCAATTCAATTCAATTCAATTCAATTCAATTCAATTCAATTCAATTCAATTCAATTCAATTCAATTCAATTCAATTCAATTCAATTCAATTCAATTCAATTCAATTCAATTCAATTCAATTCAATTCAATTCAATTCAATTCAATTCAATTCAATTCAATTCAATTCAATTCAATTCAATTCAATTCAATTCAATTCAATTCAATTCAATTCAATTCAATTCAATTCAATTCAATTCAATTCAATTCAATTCAATTCAATTCAATTCAATTCAATTCAATTCAATTCAATTCAATTCAATTCAATTCAATTCAATTCAATTCAATTCAATTCAATTCAATTCAATTCAATTCAATTCAATTCAATTCAATTCAATTCAATTCAATTCAATTCAATTCAATTCAATTCAATTCAATTCAATTCAATTCAATTCAATTCAATTCAATTCAATTCAATTCAATTCAATTCAATTCAATTCAATTCAATTCAATTCAATTCAATTCAATTCAATTCAATTCAATTCAATTCAATTCAATTCAATTCAATTCAATTCAATTCAATTCAATTCAATTCAATTCAATTCAATTCAATTCAATTCAATTCAATTCAATTCAATTCAATTCAATTCAATTCAATTCAATTCAATTCAATTCAATTCAATTCAATTCAATTCAATTCAATTCAATTCAATTCAATTCAATTCAATTCAATTCAATTCAATTCAATTCAATTCAATTCAATTCAATTCAATTCAATTCAATTCAATTCAATTCAATTCAATTCAATTCAATTCAATTCAATTCAATTCAATTCAATTCAATTCAATTCAATTCAATTCAATTCAATTCAATTCAATTCAATTCAATTCAATTCAATTCAATTCAATTCAATTCAATTCAATTCAATTCAATTCAATTCAATTCAATTCAATTCAATTCAATTCAATTCAATTCAATTCAATTCAATTCAATTCAATTCAATTCAATTCAATTCAATTCAATTCAATTCAATTCAATTCAATTCAATTCAATTCAATTCAATTCAATTCAATTCAATTCAATTCAATTCAATTCAATTCAATTCAATTCAATTCAATTCAATTCAATTCAATTCAATTCAATTCAATTCAATTCAATTCAATTCAATTCAATTCAATTCAATTCAATTCAATTCAATTCAATTCAATTCAATTCAATTCAATTCAATTCAATTCAATTCAATTCAATTCAATTCAATTCAATTCAATTCAATTCAATTCAATTCAATTCAATTCAATTCAATTCAATTCAATTCAATTCAATTCAATTCAATTCAATTCAATTCAATTCAATTCAATTCAATTCAATTCAATTCAATTCAATTCAATTCAATTCAATTCAATTCAATTCAATTCAATTCAATTCAATTCAATTCAATTCAATTCAATTCAATTCAATTCAATTCAATTCAATTCAATTCAATTCAATTCAATTCAATTCAATTCAATTCAATTCAATTCAATTCAATTCAATTCAATTCAATTCAATTCAATTCAATTCAATTCAATTCAATTCAATTCAATTCAATTCAATTCAATTCAATTCAATTCAATTCAATTCAATTCAATTCAATTCAATTCAATTCAATTCAATTCAATTCAATTCAATTCAATTCAATTCAATTCAATTCAATTCAATTCAATTCAATTCAATTCAATTCAATTCAATTCAATTCAATTCAATTCAATTCAATTCAATTCAATTCAATTCAATTCAATTCAATTCAATTCAATTCAATTCAATTCAATTCAATTCAATTCAATTCAATTCAATTCAATTCAATTCAATTCAATTCAATTCAATTCAATTCAATTCAATTCAATTCAATTCAATTCAATTCAATTCAATTCAATTCAATTCAATTCAATTCAATTCAATTCAATTCAATTCAATTCAATTCAATTCAATTCAATTCAATTCAATTCAATTCAATTCAATTCAATTCAATTCAATTCAATTCAATTCAATTCAATTCAATTCAATTCAATTCAATTCAATTCAATTCAATTCAATTCAATTCAATTCAATTCAATTCAATTCAATTCAATTCAATTCAATTCAATTCAATTCAATTCAATTCAATTCAATTCAATTCAATTCAATTCAATTCAATTCAATTCAATTCAATTCAATTCAATTCAATTCAATTCAATTCAATTCAATTCAATTCAATTCAATTCAATTCAATTCAATTCAATTCAATTCAATTCAATTCAATTCAATTCAATTCAATTCAATTCAATTCAATTCAATTCAATTCAATTCAATTCAATTCAATTCAATTCAATTCAATTCAATTCAATTCAATTCAATTCAATTCAATTCAATTCAATTCAATTCAATTCAATTCAATTCAATTCAATTCAATTCAATTCAATTCAATTCAATTCAATTCAATTCAATTCAATTCAATTCAATTCAATTCAATTCAATTCAATTCAATTCAATTCAATTCAATTCAATTCAATTCAATTCAATTCAATTCAATTCAATTCAATTCAATTCAATTCAATTCAATTCAATTCAATTCAATTCAATTCAATTCAATTCAATTCAATTCAATTCAATTCAATTCAATTCAATTCAATTCAATTCAATTCAATTCAATTCAATTCAATTCAATTCAATTCAATTCAATTCAATTCAATTCAATTCAATTCAATTCAATTCAATTCAATTCAATTCAATTCAATTCAATTCAATTCAATTCAATTCAATTCAATTCAATTCAATTCAATTCAATTCAATTCAATTCAATTCAATTCAATTCAATTCAATTCAATTCAATTCAATTCAATTCAATTCAATTCAATTCAATTCAATTCAATTCAATTCAATTCAATTCAATTCAATTCAATTCAATTCAATTCAATTCAATTCAATTCAATTCAATTCAATTCAATTCAATTCAATTCAATTCAATTCAATTCAATTCAATTCAATTCAATTCAATTCAATTCAATTCAATTCAATTCAATTCAATTCAATTCAATTCAATTCAATTCAATTCAATTCAATTCAATTCAATTCAATTCAATTCAATTCAATTCAATTCAATTCAATTCAATTCAATTCAATTCAATTCAATTCAATTCAATTCAATTCAATTCAATTCAATTCAATTCAATTCAATTCAATTCAATTCAATTCAATTCAATTCAATTCAATTCAATTCAATTCAATTCAATTCAATTCAATTCAATTCAATTCAATTCAATTCAATTCAATTCAATTCAATTCAATTCAATTCAATTCAATTCAATTCAATTCAATTCAATTCAATTCAATTCAATTCAATTCAATTCAATTCAATTCAATTCAATTCAATTCAATTCAATTCAATTCAATTCAATTCAATTCAATTCAATTCAATTCAATTCAATTCAATTCAATTCAATTCAATTCAATTCAATTCAATTCAATTCAATTCAATTCAATTCAATTCAATTCAATTCAATTCAATTCAATTCAATTCAATTCAATTCAATTCAATTCAATTCAATTCAATTCAATTCAATTCAATTCAATTCAATTCAATTCAATTCAATTCAATTCAATTCAATTCAATTCAATTCAATTCAATTCAATTCAATTCAATTCAATTCAATTCAATTCAATTCAATTCAATTCAATTCAATTCAATTCAATTCAATTCAATTCAATTCAATTCAATTCAATTCAATTCAATTCAATTCAATTCAATTCAATTCAATTCAATTCAATTCAATTCAATTCAATTCAATTCAATTCAATTCAATTCAATTCAATTCAATTCAATTCAATTCAATTCAATTCAATTCAATTCAATTCAATTCAATTCAATTCAATTCAATTCAATTCAATTCAATTCAATTCAATTCAATTCAATTCAATTCAATTCAATTCAATTCAATTCAATTCAATTCAATTCAATTCAATTCAATTCAATTCAATTCAATTCAATTCAATTCAATTCAATTCAATTCAATTCAATTCAATTCAATTCAATTCAATTCAATTCAATTCAATTCAATTCAATTCAATTCAATTCAATTCAATTCAATTCAATTCAATTCAATTCAATTCAATTCAATTCAATTCAATTCAATTCAATTCAATTCAATTCAATTCAATTCAATTCAATTCAATTCAATTCAATTCAATTCAATTCAATTCAATTCAATTCAATTCAATTCAATTCAATTCAATTCAATTCAATTCAATTCAATTCAATTCAATTCAATTCAATTCAATTCAATTCAATTCAATTCAATTCAATTCAATTCAATTCAATTCAATTCAATTCAATTCAATTCAATTCAATTCAATTCAATTCAATTCAATTCAATTCAATTCAATTCAATTCAATTCAATTCAATTCAATTCAATTCAATTCAATTCAATTCAATTCAATTCAATTCAATTCAATTCAATTCAATTCAATTCAATTCAATTCAATTCAATTCAATTCAATTCAATTCAATTCAATTCAATTCAATTCAATTCAATTCAATTCAATTCAATTCAATTCAATTCAATTCAATTCAATTCAATTCAATTCAATTCAATTCAATTCAATTCAATTCAATTCAATTCAATTCAATTCAATTCAATTCAATTCAATTCAATTCAATTCAATTCAATTCAATTCAATTCAATTCAATTCAATTCAATTCAATTCAATTCAATTCAATTCAATTCAATTCAATTCAATTCAATTCAATTCAATTCAATTCAATTCAATTCAATTCAATTCAATTCAATTCAATTCAATTCAATTCAATTCAATTCAATTCAATTCAATTCAATTCAATTCAATTCAATTCAATTCAATTCAATTCAATTCAATTCAATTCAATTCAATTCAATTCAATTCAATTCAATTCAATTCAATTCAATTCAATTCAATTCAATTCAATTCAATTCAATTCAATTCAATTCAATTCAATTCAATTCAATTCAATTCAATTCAATTCAATTCAATTCAATTCAATTCAATTCAATTCAATTCAATTCAATTCAATTCAATTCAATTCAATTCAATTCAATTCAATTCAATTCAATTCAATTCAATTCAATTCAATTCAATTCAATTCAATTCAATTCAATTCAATTCAATTCAATTCAATTCAATTCAATTCAATTCAATTCAATTCAATTCAATTCAATTCAATTCAATTCAATTCAATTCAATTCAATTCAATTCAATTCAATTCAATTCAATTCAATTCAATTCAATTCAATTCAATTCAATTCAATTCAATTCAATTCAATTCAATTCAATTCAATTCAATTCAATTCAATTCAATTCAATTCAATTCAATTCAATTCAATTCAATTCAATTCAATTCAATTCAATTCAATTCAATTCAATTCAATTCAATTCAATTCAATTCAATTCAATTCAATTCAATTCAATTCAATTCAATTCAATTCAATTCAATTCAATTCAATTCAATTCAATTCAATTCAATTCAATTCAATTCAATTCAATTCAATTCAATTCAATTCAATTCAATTCAATTCAATTCAATTCAATTCAATTCAATTCAATTCAATTCAATTCAATTCAATTCAATTCAATTCAATTCAATTCAATTCAATTCTTCAATTCAATTCAATTCAATTCAATTCAATTCAATTCAATTCAATTCAATTCAATTCAATTCAATTCAATTCAATTCAATTCAATTCAATTCAATTCAATTCAATTCAATTCAATTCAATTCAATTCAATTCAATTCAATTCAATTCAATTCAATTCAATTCAATTCAATTCAATTCAATTCAATTCAATTCAATTCAATTCAATTCAATTCAATTCAATTCAATTCAATTCAATTCAATTCAATTCAATTCAATTCAATTCAATTCAATTCAATTCAATTCAATTCAATTCAATTCAATTCAATTCAATTCAATTCAATTCAATTCAATTCAATTCAATTCAATTCAATTCAATTCAATTCAATTCAATTCAATTCAATTCAATTCAATTCAATTCAATTCAATTCAATTCAATTCAATTCAATTCAATTCAATTCAATTCAATTCAATTCAATTCAATTCAATTCAATTCAATTCAATTCAATTCAATTCAATTCAATTCAATTCAATTCAATTCAATTCAATTCAATTCAATTCAATTCAATTCAATTCAATTCAATTCAATTCAATTCAATTCAATTCAATTCAATTCAATTCAATTCAATTCAATTCAATTCAATTCAATTCAATTCAATTCAATTCAATTCAATTCAATTCAATTCAATTCAATTCAATTCAATTCAATTCAATTCAATTCAATTCAATTCAATTCAATTCAATTCAATTCAATTCAATTCAATTCAATTCAATTCAATTCAATTCAATTCAATTCAATTCAATTCAATTCAATTCAATTCAATTCAATTCAATTCAATTCAATTCAATTCAATTCAATTCAATTCAATTCAATTCAATTCAATTCAATTCAATTCAATTCAATTCAATTCAATTCAATTCAATTCAATTCAATTCAATTCAATTCAATTCAATTCAATTCAATTCAATTCAATTCAATTCAATTCAATTCAATTCAATTCAATTCAATTCAATTCAATTCAATTCAATTCAATTCAATTCAATTCAATTCAATTCAATTCAATTCAATTCAATTCAATTCAATTCAATTCAATTCAATTCAATTCAATTCAATTCAATTCAATTCAATTCAATTCAATTCAATTCAATTCAATTCAATTCAATTCAATTCAATTCAATTCAATTCAATTCAATTCAATTCAATTCAATTCAATTCAATTCAATTCAATTCAATTCAATTCAATTCAATTCAATTCAATTCAATTCAATTCAATTCAATTCAATTCAATTCAATTCAATTCAATTCAATTCAATTCAATTCAATTCAATTCAATTCAATTCAATTCAATTCAATTCAATTCAATTCAATTCAATTCAATTCAATTCAATTCAATTCAATTCAATTCAATTCAATTCAATTCAATTCAATTCAATTCAATTCAATTCAATTCAATTCAATTCAATTCAATTCAATTCAATTCAATTCAATTCAATTCAATTCAATTCAATTCAATTCAATTCAATTCAATTCAATTCAATTCAATTCAATTCAATTCAATTCAATTCAATTCAATTCAATTCAATTCAATTCAATTCAATTCAATTCAATTCAATTCAATTCAATTCAATTCAATTCAATTCAATTCAATTCAATTCAATTCAATTCAATTCAATTCAATTCAATTCAATTCAATTCAATTCAATTCAATTCAATTCAATTCAATTCAATTCAATTCAATTCAATTCAATTCAATTCAATTCAATTCAATTCAATTCAATTCAATTCAATTCAATTCAATTCAATTCAATTCAATTCAATTCAATTCAATTCAATTCAATTCAATTCAATTCAATTCAATTCAATTCAATTCAATTCAATTCAATTCAATTCAATTCAATTCAATTCAATTCAATTCAATTCAATTCAATTCAATTCAATTCAATTCAATTCAATTCAATTCAATTCAATTCAATTCAATTCAATTCAATTCAATTCAATTCAATTCAATTCAATTCAATTCAATTCAATTCAATTCAATTCAATTCAATTCAATTCAATTCAATTCAATTCAATTCAATTCAATTCAATTCAATTCAATTCAATTCAATTCAATTCAATTCAATTCAATTCAATTCAATTCAATTCAATTCAATTCAATTCAATTCAATTCAATTCAATTCAATTCAATTCAATTCAATTCAATTCAATTCAATTCAATTCAATTCAATTCAATTCAATTCAATTCAATTCAATTCAATTCAATTCAATTCAATTCAATTCAATTCAATTCAATTCAATTCAATTCAATTCAATTCAATTCAATTCAATTCAATTCAATTCAATTCAATTCAATTCAATTCAATTCAATTCAATTCAATTCAATTCAATTCAATTCAATTCAATTCAATTCAATTCAATTCAATTCAATTCAATTCAATTCAATTCAATTCAATTCAATTCAATTCAATTCAATTCAATTCAATTCAATTCAATTCAATTCAATTCAATTCAATTCAATTCAATTCAATTCAATTCAATTCAATTCAATTCAATTCAATTCAATTCAATTCAATTCAATTCAATTCAATTCAATTCAATTCAATTCAATTCAATTCAATTCAATTCAATTCAATTCAATTCAATTCAATTCAATTCAATTCAATTCAATTCAATTCAATTCAATTCAATTCAATTCAATTCAATTCAATTCAATTCAATTCAATTCAATTCAATTCAATTCAATTCAATTCAATTCAATTCAATTCAATTCAATTCAATTCAATTCAATTCAATTCAATTCAATTCAATTCAATTCAATTCAATTCAATTCAATTCAATTCAATTCAATTCAATTCAATTCAATTCAATTCAATTCAATTCAATTCAATTCAATTCAATTCAATTCAATTCAATTCAATTCAATTCAATTCAATTCAATTCAATTCAATTCAATTCAATTCAATTCAATTCAATTCAATTCAATTCAATTCAATTCAATTCAATTCAATTCAATTCAATTCAATTCAATTCAATTCAATTCAATTCAATTCAATTCAATTCAATTCAATTCAATTCAATTCAATTCAATTCAATTCAATTCAATTCAATTCAATTCAATTCAATTCAATTCAATTCAATTCAATTCAATTCAATTCAATTCAATTCAATTCAATTCAATTCAATTCAATTCAATTCAATTCAATTCAATTCAATTCAATTCAATTCAATTCAATTCAATTCAATTCAATTCAATTCAATTCAATTCAATTCAATTCAATTCAATTCAATTCAATTCAATTCAATTCAATTCAATTCAATTCAATTCAATTCAATTCAATTCAATTCAATTCAATTCAATTCAATTCAATTCAATTCAATTCAATTCAATTCAATTCAATTCAATTCAATTCAATTCAATTCAATTCAATTCAATTCAATTCAATTCAATTCAATTCAATTCAATTCAATTCAATTCAATTCAATTCAATTCAATTCAATTCAATTCAATTCAATTCAATTCAATTCAATTCAATTCAATTCAATTCAATTCAATTCAATTCAATTCAATTCAATTCAATTCAATTCAATTCAATTCAATTCAATTCAATTCAATTCAATTCAATTCAATTCAATTCAATTCAATTCAATTCAATTCAATTCAATTCAATTCAATTCAATTCAATTCAATTCAATTCAATTCAATTCAATTCAATTCAATTCAATTCAATTCAATTCAATTCAATTCAATTCAATTCAATTCAATTCAATTCAATTCAATTCAATTCAATTCAATTCAATTCAATTCAATTCAATTCAATTCAATTCAATTCAATTCAATTCAATTCAATTCAATTCAATTCAATTCAATTCAATTCAATTCAATTCAATTCAATTCAATTCAATTCAATTCAATTCAATTCAATTCAATTCAATTCAATTCAATTCAATTCAATTCAATTCAATTCAATTCAATTCAATTCAATTCAATTCAATTCAATTCAATTCAATTCAATTCAATTCAATTCAATTCAATTCAATTCAATTCAATTCAATTCAATTCAATTCAATTCAATTCAATTCAATTCAATTCAATTCAATTCAATTCAATTCAATTCAATTCAATTCAATTCAATTCAATTCAATTCAATTCAATTCAATTCAATTCAATTCAATTCAATTCAATTCAATTCAATTCAATTCAATTCAATTCAATTCAATTCAATTCAATTCAATTCAATTCAATTCAATTCAATTCAATTCAATTCAATTCAATTCAATTCAATTCAATTCAATTCAATTCAATTCAATTCAATTCAATTCAATTCAATTCAATTCAATTCAATTCAATTCAATTCAATTCAATTCAATTCAATTCAATTCAATTCAATTCAATTCAATTCAATTCAATTCAATTCAATTCAATTCAATTCAATTCAATTCAATTCAATTCAATTCAATTCAATTCAATTCAATTCAATTCAATTCAATTCAATTCAATTCAATTCAATTCAATTCAATTCAATTCAATTCAATTCAATTCAATTCAATTCAATTCAATTCAATTCAATTCAATTCAATTCAATTCAATTCAATTCAATTCAATTCAATTCAATTCAATTCAATTCAATTCAATTCAATTCAATTCAATTCAATTCAATTCAATTCAATTCAATTCAATTCAATTCAATTCAATTCAATTCAATTCAATTCAATTCAATTCAATTCAATTCAATTCAATTCAATTCAATTCAATTCAATTCAATTCAATTCAATTCAATTCAATTCAATTCAATTCAATTCAATTCAATTCAATTCAATTCAATTCAATTCAATTCAATTCAATTCAATTCAATTCAATTCAATTCAATTCAATTCAATTCAATTCAATTCAATTCAATTCAATTCAATTCAATTCAATTCAATTCAATTCAATTCAATTCAATTCAATTCAATTCAATTCAATTCAATTCAATTCAATTCAATTCAATTCAATTCAATTCAATTCAATTCAATTCAATTCAATTCAATTCAATTCAATTCAATTCAATTCAATTCAATTCAATTCAATTCAATTCAATTCAATTCAATTCAATTCAATTCAATTCAATTCAATTCAATTCAATTCAATTCAATTCAATTCAATTCAATTCAATTCAATTCAATTCAATTCAATTCAATTCAATTCAATTCAATTCAATTCAATTCAATTCAATTCAATTCAATTCAATTCAATTCAATTCAATTCAATTCAATTCAATTCAATTCAATTCAATTCAATTCAATTCAATTCAATTCAATTCAATTCAATTCAATTCAATTCAATTCAATTCAATTCAATTCAATTCAATTCAATTCAATTCAATTCAATTCAATTCAATTCAATTCAATTCAATTCAATTCAATTCAATTCAATTCAATTCAATTCAATTCAATTCAATTCAATTCAATTCAATTCAATTCAATTCAATTCAATTCAATTCAATTCAATTCAATTCAATTCAATTCAATTCAATTCAATTCAATTCAATTCAATTCAATTCAATTCAATTCAATTCAATTCAATTCAATTCAATTCAATTCAATTCAATTCAATTCTATTCAATTCAATTCAATTCAATTCAATTCAATTCAATTCAATTCAATTCAATTCAATTCAATTCAATTCAATTCAATTCAATTCAATTCAATTCAATTCAATTCAATTCAATTCAATTCAATTCAATTCAATTCAATTCAATTCAATTCAATTCAATTCAATTCAATTCAATTCAATTCAATTCAATTCAATTCAATTCAATTCAATTCAATTCAATTCAATTCAATTCAATTCAATTCAATTCAATTCAATTCAATTCAATTCAATTCAATTCAATTCAATTCAATTCAATTCAATTCAATTCAATTCAATTCAATTCAATTCAATTCAATTCAATTCAATTCAATTCAATTCAATTCAATTCAATTCAATTCAATTCAATTCAATTCAATTCAATTCAATTCAATTCAATTCAATTCAATTCAATTCAATTCAATTCAATTCAATTCAATTCAATTCAATTCAATTCAATTCAATTCAATTCAATTCAATTCAATTCAATTCAATTCAATTCAATTCAATTCAATTCAATTCAATTCAATTCAATTCAATTCAATTCAATTCAATTCAATTCAATTCAATTCAATTCAATTCAATTCAATTCAATTCAATTCAATTCAATTCAATTCAATTCAATTCAATTCAATTCAATTCAATTCAATTCAATTCAATTCAATTCAATTCAATTCAATTCAATTCAATTCAATTCAATTCAATTCAATTCAATTCAATTCAATTCAATTCAATTCAATTCAATTCAATTCAATTCAATTCAATTCAATTCAATTCAATTCAATTCAATTCAATTCAATTCAATTCAATTCAATTCAATTCAATTCAATTCAATTCAATTCAATTCAATTCAATTCAATTCAATTCAATTCAATTCAATTCAATTCAATTCAATTCAATTCAATTCAATTCAATTCAATTCAATTCAATTCAATTCAATTCAATTCAATTCAATTCAATTCAATTCAATTCAATTCAATTCAATTCAATTCAATTCAATTCAATTCAATTCAATTCAATTCAATTCAATTCAATTCAATTCAATTCAATTCAATTCAATTCAATTCAATTCAATTCAATTCAATTCAATTCAATTCAATTCAATTCAATTCAATTCAATTCAATTCAATTCAATTCAATTCAATTCAATTCAATTCAATTCAATTCAATTCAATTCAATTCAATTCAATTCAATTCAATTCAATTCAATTCAATTCAATTCAATTCAATTCAATTCAATTCAATTCAATTCAATTCAATTCAATTCAATTCAATTCAATTCAATTCAATTCAATTCAATTCAATTCAATTCAATTCAATTCAATTCAATTCAATTCAATTCAATTCAATTCAATTCAATTCAATTCAATTCAATTCAATTCAATTCAATTCAATTCAATTCAATTCAATTCAATTCAATTCAATTCAATTCAATTCAATTCAATTCAATTCAATTCAATTCAATTCAATTCAATTCAATTCAATTCAATTCAATTCAATTCAATTCAATTCAATTCAATTCAATTCAATTCAATTCAATTCAATTCAATTCAATTCAATTCAATTCAATTCAATTCAATTCAATTCAATTCAATTCAATTCAATTCAATTCAATTCAATTCAATTCAATTCAATTCAATTCAATTCAATTCAATTCAATTCAATTCAATTCAATTCAATTCAATTCAATTCAATTCAATTCAATTCAATTCAATTCAATTCAATTCAATTCAATTCAATTCAATTCAATTCAATTCAATTCAATTCAATTCAATTCAATTCAATTCAATTCAATTCAATTCAATTCAATTCAATTCAATTCAATTCAATTCAATTCAATTCAATTCAATTCAATTCAATTCAATTCAATTCAATTCAATTCAATTCAATTCAATTCAATTCAATTCAATTCAATTCAATTCAATTCAATTCAATTCAATTCAATTCAATTCAATTCAATTCAATTCAATTCAATTCAATTCAATTCAATTCAATTCAATTCAATTCAATTCAATTCAATTCAATTCAATTCAATTCAATTCAATTCAATTCAATTCAATTCAATTCAATTCAATTCAATTCAATTCAATTCAATTCAATTCAATTCAATTCAATTCAATTCAATTCAATTCAATTCAATTCAATTCAATTCAATTCAATTCAATTCAATTCAATTCAATTCAATTCAATTCAATTCAATTCAATTCAATTCAATTCAATTCAATTCAATTCAATTCAATTCAATTCAATTCAATTCAATTCAATTCAATTCAATTCAATTCAATTCAATTCAATTCAATTCAATTCAATTCAATTCAATTCAATTCAATTCAATTCAATTCAATTCAATTCAATTCAATTCAATTCAATTCAATTCAATTCAATTCAATTCAATTCAATTCAATTCAATTCAATTCAATTCAATTCAATTCAATTCAATTCAATTCAATTCAATTCAATTCAATTCAATTCAATTCAATTCAATTCAATTCAATTCAATTCAATTCAATTCAATTCAATTCAATTCAATTCAATTCAATTCAATTCAATTCAATTCAATTCAATTCAATTCAATTCAATTCAATTCAATTCAATTCAATTCAATTCAATTCAATTCAATTCAATTCAATTCAATTCAATTCAATTCAATTCAATTCAATTCAATTCAATTCAATTCAATTCAATTCAATTCAATTCAATTCAATTCAATTCAATTCAATTCAATTCAATTCAATTCAATTCAATTCAATTCAATTCAATTCAATTCAATTCAATTCAATTCAATTCAATTCAATTCAATTCAATTCAATTCAATTCAATTCAATTCAATTCAATTCAATTCAATTCAATTCAATTCAATTCAATTCAATTCAATTCAATTCAATTCAATTCAATTCAATTCAATTCAATTCAATTCAATTCAATTCAATTCAATTCAATTCAATTCAATTCAATTCAATTCAATTCAATTCAATTCAATTCAATTCAATTCAATTCAATTCAATTCAATTCAATTCAATTCAATTCAATTCAATTCAATTCAATTCAATTCAATTCAATTCAATTCAATTCAATTCAATTCAATTCAATTCAATTCAATTCAATTCAATTCAATTCAATTCAATTCAATTCAATTCAATTCAATTCAATTCAATTCAATTCAATTCAATTCAATTCAATTCAATTCAATTCAATTCAATTCAATTCAATTCAATTCAATTCAATTCAATTCAATTCAATTCAATTCAATTCAATTCAATTCAATTCAATTCAATTCAATTCAATTCAATTCAATTCAATTCAATTCAATTCAATTCAATTCAATTCAATTCAATTCAATTCAATTCAATTCAATTCAATTCAATTCAATTCAATTCAATTCAATTCAATTCAATTCAATTCAATTCAATTCAATTCAATTCAATTCAATTCAATTCAATTCAATTCAATTCAATTCAATTCAATTCAATTCAATTCAATTCAATTCAATTCAATTCAATTCAATTCAATTCAATTCAATTCAATTCAATTCAATTCAATTCAATTCAATTCAATTCAATTCAATTCAATTCAATTCAATTCAATTCAATTCAATTCAATTCAATTCAATTCAATTCAATTCAATTCAATTCAATTCAATTCAATTCAATTCAATTCAATTCAATTCAATTCAATTCAATTCAATTCAATTCAATTCAATTCAATTCAATTCAATTCAATTCAATTCAATTCAATTCAATTCAATTCAATTCAATTCAATTCAATTCAATTCAATTCAATTCAATTCAATTCAATTCAATTCAATTCAATTCAATTCAATTCAATTCAATTCAATTCAATTCAATTCAATTCAATTCAATTCAATTCAATTCAATTCAATTCAATTCAATTCAATTCAATTCAATTCAATTCAATTCAATTCAATTCAATTCAATTCAATTCAATTCAATTCAATTCAATTCAATTCAATTCAATTCAATTCAATTCAATTCAATCCAATTCAATACAATTCAATTCAATTCAATTCAATTCAATTCAATTCAATTCAATTCAATTCAATTCAATTCAATTCAATTCAATTCAATTCAATTCAATTCAATTTGAATTCAATTCAATTCAATTTAATGATTCCTTGATGATGATTCATTGATCAACTTCTAGCTAAAAATTGTATAGGTTTTCGAGTTACAGACTGTTGAAAAAAAAGTACCAGATCAAAGTCAGAATTCTGGTTTTTTTTTTTTTCAATTGTTTTTTTTAAACTGGAAATTTCTCGAAAATTTTTTTTAATATAATTTTTTTTCTATGCGCTACAATGAGATCTAGAGTTTAGCCCATATAACATTTTCTTCTATTTATTTCTCATATTTTTTATTCAACTAATGAGAATATAAAAAGAAAACGAAAATGAATAAGTTGTGCAGAAAATCGGTATACATTTCACACGATATGAATACGATATAGAATGTACAGAATTGAGTATACATATTTTTTTCGTTTTCTTTTTGTGTGTTATTTGTTCTGCAAGCGTTGAAGACCTTACTTGGGCTAATATCAATAAAATTTTGAATAATGTGTTAAACATTATTGAAAACCCGTTTACTTGCTTTTGTTTCCGCAGTTAAACGGGTTCGGTTAAGAGCTCTACTCGGATAAGTGCTTACAAAAATTGGATTTTTTGAGACGCACTTAGCGGGTATTACTGTATATCTAATATATGATAACCAAAATATATGCAGTGAATACATCGCATATATTTTAATTAGTGATGGAAAAATCGAATAATTCGAAATTTTTACGAAAAATTACAATATTTAACAAAGACGTCTGCAAACAACAGAATTTTTTCATTTTAGATATTCGAATTGGTAAAATTAAATTTATTCCATATATTTGACACAGTCGAAAACAGTTAAGAGAAAAAATCGTAGAAGTAAAACTTTTTCTCGGCCCAAAAATCAAAAAAATTTGGTATAAACCTAAACGCATAAGTGAATAATTAAAATAATGGATTTGTACTGTAGCACTTTTTCCTTCAAGAAGTGAAAATACTGCTTTTAAAAACAATCTATGTATACCTGCTACACTATTCAAATTACTTTCATTCATGTACGAAACTACTTGAACGATTTATGCAGCCTTTGAAATAAAGCAAAAATAAATTTAAAAAGGAATTAACATAATGCTCGATATTAAGGGTTAATTGTGTGAGTTAAAAAAAAATAATTATCAATATTCTTTGTCACTTTTTCAGGTGAAAGTTTACGTTAATTGTATAGTGGTATTTTGTTTTTTAGTTACATTTGAGCTGGTTTTTTTGAAAGAGGTATAAGTCCACTTTTTAAAAAGACTAAGTTAATGGTGATTTTGATGAGCTGTATTACACCTTATCTCCACAGTTGCAATCACAATTTCAATAGAGTTCTGCTTAAACATAAAACAAACAAAATATGTTATTATGGTCAATATTTTTAAATTGATTCAAATGCAAAACCTTAAATATCTCAATATATGAAAAAATGGACTTATACCACTTTCAAAAAAACCAGCTCATTTTTCAATGGGAGCAATCAATCTGTTTCTTCAATTACCTTGAAAACTAATAAATTTTTCTCATTGAATTTTTTAAAGTGCAATTGAAAGGTTACACAATAGATGCTTTTAACTCAGAGTACGTAAGGTAATGATTATTCTTTTTTTTATCCATCAATTTTTTGAATTCTTTATTGAAAACTAAATTGAATATTCTTAGGAGTGCTTCCAGCATTTTTGAGAATTTTTTTCATAGCAACTATAATACTATTTGCATTTTTATTTTCAACTGGTTCTACATATGCGTATTTCGGGAAAGCATCTGTTACAGTTAATAAATATTTATATCCCTTGTTAAATCTTGCATATGGAATCATTTCCACCAAAGCATAGCGTTGGTACTGCCTTGAGCAATATCTGCACTTTTATTTTTAGCGTGGAGTATTCAGCTTCTTGTTTGATTTAAATAATCAATCAGCTGAGTAAGATTCCAAAATTGTTACAAATGGTGATGGTATTATTTGTCCTTACTTAAATGTAAGGTCTTTGTGCCATACTTTGCTGAATGCCTGTGCTACGTCTAGAAATAAAGAAGAGCAAATTTCTTTATTTTCTAAGCTTTTTTCTATAATATTTGTTATTCTATGGACCTGGGCAATATTGCACCAACCAGTTATCACTTACTACTTTTCAACTTATCAAAAAATTTGCGAAATTTTCGTCGCACCAAAAGTGAAAATGATAAGTATCCAATAAGCTTATCAAAACTAAAAAGAACTCACTTACCAGATTATCGTTGCACCAAAAAAAAAAGTGTAAGTAATTTTTTGTTTAAAGATAAGCGATAAGTTCATTAAATTATCTAAAAATAATCATTTTTGGTTGCACCAAAAATTTTTACTTATCACTTTGCATTAAATTATTTGATAACTTATCGACTTTTTTGATTAGAGGAATATCGCTTTTCATATTTTGCTAAGTAAAAATTTTTTTTTGAATTTAAAGTATATTGCATTTTATCACACAAATGTAAATTAATGCGTAAAATAACATAAATATGCATTTATATATTATATTATGCTATGGGCCATGTGATTGCAATTAATCAGTATTCATAAAATCCGGCTATATGGACATTATGAATAATGATCAATGTGCACCACATTTTTTTTTTGGTGTTTAACACAAAATTAATAAGAAATTTTGTAATTTTTAATAGAACTCAATCCAATTAGAAATAAAGTTGTAATGATAAGTTCTTATAAAATTATAAAAATTAAGTCACGTTCGATAAGTCTACAATTTTTTTTTGGTGCAACACTTATCATTTTTACTTATCAAAAAATGGTAAGTTGCAAAGTTGATTAGTGAGTGAAATTTGTAAAACTTTGGTGCAACACTTACAAACTTATCTAAACAAAAAAAAACTTATTTTGTAAGTTTATAAGTGGTTGGTACAATAGGGCCCAGGTCTATTGTAAAATGGTTTCTTCCAAATCGACATTGATATTACCTTCAATCTCCTTAATAGCAGTTTTTCAAAAAGCTTAAACATCTTTGGTAGCAGTGAAATTGGCCTGTAAGACTTTGTTTCCCTCAAGGATTTCCCGGGTTTGGGCACCATAATTACTTCTGCGACTTTTCAAGCACAAGGAACATACTCAAAATCTATAGCTGCATTCATGATTTTCATCAAATGTTCCAATGCCTTCTCTGGTAGATCACTCAGTACCTCCGCAAAAATAAGATGAAAACTTGCGATTTTTTCAAGCTTCAGGAATCTTATCTCCTCCACAATTTCTAGTTGAATAAGTGGAGCTATACTGTTTACTTCATTTTCGATAAATTCTACTAAACTCGCATTCGATGTTATTCCGTTTGGCGTGATTTTTCTTTCGATGTGATCAGCAAATAATTCGGCTTTCTCTATATTGCTCATCGCTCAACTGCCATTTGCTTTTATCAGCAGTGAAGTGCGCTTAATCGGTTTCTTCTTGTTTTTTTCATCCGTTCCCAATTTAAGTTCTTGAACTTTTAAGTACCTGAAAAAGTCTGTTTAAAACAGTTTTATCATCAAGGTGACGCGAACGCCTGGTCTTTCTCTTTTCATCTTTTAAATCAGTTATTGCTTTAGAACAGCTATCTGCTGTCGGTTTGTATTTTGACAATTGTATTGTTCCATGCAGCTTTTTGTATGATTTCAATAAATTCTTCTAACTCAAGATCTAATTGTTCTCTTGATTGTATATTAATATTTACGTGAATATTATTACTTCGTATTTAAAGCTCTCTCATTACATTATAATTTCGTAATTAGAGCTCGCCCAACAGGTAGTGCTATTTGTCAAAGTCGGTTCAAATAATGTTCTAGTTGTTTTTTCAGTCAGTTTTATTATGACAGCAGAGTGATCTTAATTAAAATAATAATTATATTCAAGGCTTAGAAAGTTTTCTAATATTATTTTTGTTATGAAAAAAGTCAAAAACATAAGGAATCTTGCTAGTATCAGTAGGCCAATAGGAGTGCCAGTGGAATGATGGCAACAACTTAGTTCTTGAATAGCTTTTCTTAGCTCTCTTGCTCTAGTTGAGGTGATTCTAGAACTCCAATCTGTATGTATTATAGTCACCTCCTAGAAGTCTTTTTCTTAATGCTACAACATGATGGACAGCATACAACACCGACATTAAAGTCCTGTTTAGTAGATTTAATTTTTATCGAAATAAGCTGAATTTCAGCTGCTTCTATCTTGAATTCTTCATTATGTTCTATACTTTCTTTTATTATTATTGCACTAACTCCTCTCGGCTGATTGCTGGAATGTTCCGCTTTATAGCAATCATAACCTTTTATTTTACGGCACGTATATGTCAATGAGCACGTATAATATGTCAAATCTCACTTAATTTTCCATACTTCATAATGGAAAATTAAGTGAGCCCATAAAAATTAGCACAGGTTTAAGACAACGATGCCCCCTTTCTCTGCTTCTGTTCAATGTAGTCTTGGATGAAATAATGAAAGAAATTACAAAAACACCCAGAGGAATAAGATGGGGAATAATGAGTCGCCTTGAAAGCCTCGAATATGCCGACGACGTTGCCCTGCTGGCCCAAACACATAGTGACATGCAGAGAAAAATTAACCATCTAAGTGAGAAAGCCAGTAGTAGCTGGTCTACTCTGGCTTTCTCACTTAGTCACTCAGAATTAATAGCAGAAACAGTGAGCAGTTTAAGATTAACGAAACGCCAATCGAAGATGTCACAAAGTTCAACTACCTTGGTAGTATAATTACTACAGATGGGGGAGCTGATGGGGACATAAATAATAGAATTAGATTGGGTAGAACAGCGTTTGGTAGAATGTGGGCAATATGAAGGTCACCACATTTGGCCAGAGGCACCAAAATTAGAATATTCAACTCCTGCGTCAAGTCAGTTCTACTATATGGTAGCGAAACCTGGCACGCAAACCTCAAAAATATAAACAAAGTGCAGGTGTTCATCAACAGGTGTCTAAGAATAATATGCAGGATCTTCTGGCCAAGAAGAATTAGTAACAACGACTTGTGGACACTAACCGGCGGGGAACCAATAGGTCTTCAAATAAGAAGAAGAAAATAGCGATGGATAGGCCATACCTTGCGGAGACCACCTGAAGCAATCGCTCGACAGGCACTTGAGTGCAATCCACAGGGTAAGCGTAAAGTGGGAAGACAAACAACTTGGCGACGAAATGTAGAGAAAGAAGCTACGGCTTGTGGTAAAACCTGGGCACAGATAAAAATGCTAGCGAATAATAGAGTAAGATGGAGAGGTTATGTGGAAGCCCTATGCTCCCAAGGGGACTGAAACTAAGAGAGAAAAAAAAAATTATATGTCAAATGAGCCTCCGACAGCAAACACATTTTTATATTTCTCGTTTTGAGAAAAATCTCTAATTCTTGTTTCTTATTAAGAACATCATTAAATTCCAAGTTATTATACGTATCTCATTTACGTACATCTTTTCTTAACTTTGGTGTTCCCGTAATGTACCTATTTTCTATTTTTAATAATCTTTTAGAGATCTCGTCAATTCTAATCAAGATACTATGCATCATTTGCATGATGTCTGCGTCAGTTCTTTTTATTTGTGGTGTTTTGTCCTCTGGTTCCATATTATTCTTATATCCTGTTTTGCTTTGAAGCGCCTATGAATATGATACTCCCTTTAACACTTTGCTAGGTGTTGTTAATCTAATCTGGCTATTTTTGGAGCTCTTTGCTCATTGAGTTTAACTTGATTTTGTTTGGTTTGAATTCAATTCAATTCAATTTAATGATTCCTTGATGATGATTCATTGATCAACTTCTAGCTAAAAATTGTATAGGTTTTCGAGTTACAGGCTGTTGAAAAAAAAGTACCAGATCAAAGTCAGAATTCTGGTTTTTTTTTTTCAATTGTTTTTTTTAAACTGGAAATTTCTCGAAAATTTTTTTTAATATAATTTTTTTTCTATGCGCTACAATGAGATCTAGAGTTTAGCCCATATAACATTTTCTTCTATTTATTTCTCATATTTTTTATTCAACTAATGAGAATATAAAAAGAAAACGAAAATGAATAAGTTGTGCAGAAAATCGGTATACATTTCACACGATATGAATACGATATAGAATGTACAGAATTGAGTATACATATTTTTTTCGTTTTCTTTTTGTGTGTTATTTGTTCTGCAAGCGTTGAAGACCTTACTTGGGCTAATATCAATAAAATTTTGAATAATGTGTTAAACATTATTGAAAACCCGTTTACTTGCTTTTGTTTCCGCAGTTAAACGGGTTCGGTTAAGAGCTCTACTCGGATAAGTGCTTACAAAAATTGGATTTTTTGAGACGCACTTAGCGGGTATTACTGTATATCTAATATATGATAACCAAAATATATGCAGTGAATACATCGCATATATTTTAATTAGTGATGGAAAAATCGAATAATTCGAAATTTTTACGAAAAATTACAATATTTAACAAAGACGTCTGCAAACAACAGAATTTTTTCATTTTAGATATTCGAATTGGTAAAATTAAATTTATTCCATATATTTGACACAGTCGAAAACAGTTAAGAGAAAAAATCGTAGAAGTAAAACTTTTTCTCGGCCCAAAAATCAAAAAAATTTGGTATAAAGCTAAACGCATAAGTGAATAATTAAAATAATGGATTTGTACTGTAGCACTTTTTCCTTCAAGAAGTGAAAATACTGCTTTTAAAAACAATCTATGTATACCTGCTACACTATTCAAATTACTTTCATTCATGTACGAAACTACTTGAACGATTTATGCAGCCTTTGAAATAAAGCAAAAATAAATTTAAAAAGGAATTAACATAATGCTCGATATTAAGGGTTAATTGTGTGAGTTAAAAAAAAATAATTATCAATATTCTTTGTCACTTTTTCAGGTGAAAGTTTACGTTAATTGTATAGTGGTATTTTGTTTTTTAGTTACATTTGAGCTGGTTTTTTTGAAAGAGGTATAAGTCCACTTTTTAAAAAGACTAAGTTAATGGTGATTTTGATGAGCTGTATTACACCTTATCTCCACAGTTGCAATCACAATTTCAATAGAGTTCTGCTTAAACATAAAACAAACAAAATATGTTATTATGGTCAATATTTTTAAATTGATTCAAATGCAAAACCTTAAATATCTCAATATATGAAAAAATGGACTTATACCACTTTCAAAAAAACCAGCTCATTTTTCAATGGGAGCAATCAATCTGTTTCTTCAATTACCTTGAAAACTAATAAATTTTTCTCATTGAATTTTTTAAAGTGCAATTGAAAGGTTACACAATAGATGCTTTTAACTCAGAGTACGTAAGGTAATGATTATTCTTTTTTTTATCCATCAATTTTTTGAATTCTTTATTGAAAACTAAATTGAATATTCTTAGGAGTGCTTCCAGCATTTTTGAGAATTTTTTTCATAGCAACTATAATACTATTTGCATTTTTATTTTCAACTGGTTCTACATATGCGTATTTCGGGAAAGCATCTGTTACAGTTAATAAATATTTATATCCCTTGTTAAATCTTGCATATGGAATCATTTCCACCAAAGCATAGCGTTGGTACTGCCTTGAGCAACATCTGCACTTTTATTTTTAGCGTGGAGTATTCAGCTTCTTGTTTGATTTAAATAATCAATCAGCTGAGTAAGATTCCAAAATTGTTACAAATGGTGATGGTATTATTTGTCCTTACTTAAATATAAGGTCTTTGTGCCATACTTTGCTGAATGCCTGTGCTACGTCTAGAAATAAAGAAGAGCAAATTTCTTTATTTTCTAAGCTTTTTTCTATAATATTTGTTATTCTATGGACCTGGGCAATATTGCACCAACCAGTTATCACTTACTACTTTTCAACTTATCAAAAAATTTGCGAAATTTTCGTCGCACCAAAAGTGAAAATGATAAGTATCCAATAAGCTTATCAAAACTAAAAAGAACTCACTTACCAGATTATCGTTGCACCAAAAAAAAAAGTGTAAGTAATTTTTTGTTTAAAGATAAGCGATAAGTTCATCAAATTATCTAAAAATAATCATTTTTGGTTGCACCAAAAATTTTTACTTATCACTTTGCATTAAATTATTTGATAACTTATCGACTTTTTTGATTAGAGGAATATCGCTTTTCATATTTTGCTAAGTAAAAATTTTTTTTTGAATTTAAAGTATATTGCATTTTATCACACAAATGTAAATTAATGCGTAAAATAACATAAATATGCATTTATATATTATATTATGCTATGGGCCATGTGATTGCAATTAATCAGTATTCATAAAATCCGGCTATATGGACATTATGAATAATGATCAATGTGCACCACATTTTTTTTTTGGTGTTTAACACAAAATTAATAAGAAATTTTGTAATTTTTAATAGAACTCAATCCAATTAGAAATAAAGTTGTAATGATAAGTTCTTATAAAATTATAAAAATTAAGTCACGTTCGATAAGTCTACAATTTTTTTTTTGGTGCAACACTTATCATTTTTACTTATCAAAAAATGGTAAGTTGCAAAGTTGATTAGTGAGTGAAATTTGTAAAACTTTGGTGCAACACTTACAAACTTATCTAAACAAAAAAAAACTTATTTTGTAAGTTTATAAGTGGTTGGTACAATAGGGCCCAGGTCTATTGTAAAATGGTTTCTTCCAAATCGACATTGATATTACCTTCAATCTCCTTAATAGCAGTTTTTCAAAAAGCTTAAACATCTTTGGTAGCAGTGAAATTGGAATGTAAGACTTTGTTTCCCTCAAGGATTTCCCGGGTTTGGGCACCATAATTACTTCTGCGACTTTTCAAGCACAAGGAACATACTCAAAATCTATAGCTGCATTCATGATTTTCATCAAATGTTCCAATGCCTTCTCTGGTAGATCACTCAGTACCTCCGCAAAAATAAGATGAAAACTTGCGATTTTTTCAAGCTTCAGGAATCTTATCTCCTCCACAATTTCTAGTTGAATAAGTGGAGCTATACTGTTTACTTCATTTTCGATAAATTCTACTAAACTCGCATTCGATGTTATTCCGTTTGGCGTGATTTTTCTTTCGATGTGATCAGCAAATAATTCGGCTTTCTCTATATTGCTCATCGCTCAACTGCCATTTGCTTTTATCAGCAGTGAAGTGCGCTTAATCGGTTTCTTCTTGTTTTTTTCATCCGTTCCCAATTTAAGTTCTTGAACTTTTAAGTACCTGAAAAAGTCTGTTTAAAACAGTTTTATCATCAAGGTGACGCGAACGCCTGGTCTTTCTCTTTTCATCTTTTAAATCAGTTATTGCTTTAGAACAGCTATCTGCTGTCGGTTTGTATTTTGACAATTGTATTGTTCCATGCAGCTTTTTGTATGATTTCAATAAATTCTTCTAACTCAAGATCTAATTGTTCTCTTGATTGTATATTAATATTTACGTGAATATTATTACTTCGTATTTAAAGCTCTCTCATTACATTATAATTTCGTAATTAGAGCTCGCCCAACAGGTAGTGCTATTTGTCAAAGTCGGTTCAAATAATGTTCTAGTTGTTTTTTCAGTCAGTTTTATTATGACAGCAGAGTGATCTTAATTAAAATAATAATTATATTCAAGGCTTAGAAAGTTTTCTAATATTATTTTTGTTATGAAAAAAGTCAAAAACATAAGGAATCTTGCTAGTATCAGTAGGCCAATAGGAGTGCCAGTGGAATGATGGCAACAACTTAGTTCTTGAATAGCTTTTCTTAGCTCTCTTGCTCTAGTTGAGGTGATTCTAGAACTCCAATCTGTATGTATTATAGTCACCTCCTAGAAGTCTTTTTCTTAATGCTACAACATGATGGACAGCATACAACACCGACATTAAAGTCCTGTTTAGTAGATTTAATTTTTATCGAAATAAGCTGAATTTCAGCTGCTTCTATCTTGAATTCTTCATTATGTTCTATACTTTCTTTTATTATTATTGCACTAACTCCTCTCGGCTGATTGCTGGAATGTTCCGCTTTATAGCAATCATAACCTTTTATTTTACGGCACGTATATGTCAATGAGCACGTATAATATGTCAAATCTCACTTAATTTTCCATACTTCATAATGGAAAATTAAGTGAGCCCATAAAAATTAGCACAGGTTTAAGACAACGATGCCCCCTTTCTCTGCTTCTGTTCAATGTAGTCTTGGATGAAATAATGAAAGAAATTACAAAAACACCCAGAGGAATAAGATGGGGAATAATGAGTCGCCTTGAAAGCCTCGAATATGCCGACGACGTTGCCCTGCTGGCCCAAACACATAGTGACATGCAGAGAAAAATTAACCATCTAAGTGAGAAAGCCAGTAGTAGCTGGTCTACTCTGGCTTTCTCACTTAGTCACTCAGAATTAATAGCAGAAACAGTGAGCAGTTTAAGATTAACGAAACGCCAATCGAAGATGTCACAAAGTTCAACTACCTTGGTAGTATAATTACTACAGATGGGGGAGCTGATGGGGACATAAATAATAGAATTAGATTGGGTAGAACAGCGTTTGGTAGAATGTGGGCAATATGAAGGTCACCACATTTGGCCAGAGGCACCAAAATTAGAATATTCAACTCCTGCGTCAAGTCAGTTCTACTATATGGTAGCGAAACCTGGCACGCAAACCTCAAAAATATAAACAAAGTGCAGGTGTTCATCAACAGGTGTCTAAGAATAATATGCAGGATCTTCTGGCCAAGAAGAATTAGTAACAACGACTTGTGGACACTAACCGGCGGGGAACCAATAGGTCTTCAAATAAGAAGAAGAAAATAGCGATGGATAGGCCATACCTTGCGGAGACCACCTGAAGCAATCGCTCGACAGGCACTTGAGTGCAATCCACAGGGTAAGCGTAAAGTGGGAAGACAAACAACTTGGCGACGAAATGTAGAGAAAGAAGCTACGGCTTGTGGTAAAACCTGGGCACAGATAAAAATGCTAGCGAATAATAGAGTAAGATGGAGAGGTTATGTGGAAGCCCTATGCTCCCAAGGGGACTGAAACTAAGAGAGAAAAAAAAAATTATATGTCAAATGAGCCTCCGACAGCAAACACATTTTTATATTTCTCGTTTTGAGAAAAATCTCTAATTCTTGTTTCTTATTAAGAACATCATTAAATTCCAAGTTATTATACGTATCTCATTTACGTACATCTTTTCTTAACTTTGGTGTTCCCGTAATGTACCTATTTTCTATTTTTAATAATCTTTTAGAGATCTCGTCAATTCTAATCAAGATACTATGCATCATTTGCATAATGTCTGCGTCAGTTCTTTTTATTTGTGGGGTTTTGTCCTCTGGTTCCATATTATTCTTATATCCTGTTTTGCTTTGAAGCGCCTATGAATATGATACTCCCTTTAACACTTTTGCTAGGTGTTGTTAATCTAATCTGGCTATTTTTGGAGCTCTTTGCTCATTGAGTTTAACTTGATTTTGTTTGGTTTTATTCTTTTTTAATCTTCTTTTTTGCAATTCTTTTGCAACCAAACAACCTCGATAGCTTGCAGTGTGTGCCTCATTGCAGTTCGCACATTTGGGGTGAAAATTATCCTTCTTGTTACACTCAGCTGCCATATGATTACCAACACATTTTTTACATTTAGCCTCTCTTTGACAAACCTTTTGTGTGTATCCAAATCTGTGGCATCTCTTACGTTGCAAAATGAATTTGCTGCTTCTAAGAGCCTTAATTTTTACTCTCATGTTCGGTAAGTATTCTATTTTATACATTTTGGTTATCTCTTCCGAATGGCCAAAAGATAACATAAAGAGCGGAAGTTTTACGGAAATATATTTTCCATTTTCTTTTTTTCCTTTTAATTTTATTTACAGCATCTAGACATTTACAGCCTTTGTTAATGAGATCATTCATTATATCCTCGGGCATACACGATAAATGGACTTTTCTAGCCATAACTTTAACATGCTCTGTCAGTTTATTCTCACACGTGTGCCACTGCAGTTAAACTTTATCCATGGCTTTTTTTCGCAATCTGTATTCATTTTCATTCTCCACATTTATTTTTAATTGGCCTGGGATACAATCCTTGTGCTTTGTTCATTGCATTTGTTTTGTTTTATTTCGGAGTTTTCTTCTCCTAGCACATATAGTTTCCGTCGTTCGTCAGGGATCAGTTGCAGACCAGAGAGCCGCTTATTGTGAGCTCGTTGCCGCATATATTTCGCGGCCCAAACGAACGGGTTACTTGCTTTACACGAGTGATCTACTACAAATAGAAAATGTTACGGTAGCTACTTTTGCTGACGATACTGCAATCTTGGCAGTAGGATCGAACATTGACGATTCTACAAAAAAATTCATGAGGCAAGTAACGAAATGAGCCAGTGGACTAAGAATTGGAAAATGAAATTGAATGAAGCAAAGTCGGTTCACATAAACATCACTCCAGATGTTAAGCTAAGGTAATCAATAGTAATACTTGTATAATTCTTTGGAAAGGGATAGGAAAGTTTAGCCACTTGTGATAACACAGTTCTCTTAGTCCACTTTATATTTTTATCAATTAAATTCACGTGATATGTACATACGTCCATTTTTTAATTCCAAGATAAGCCCAAAATTGTAATCATATCATTCTGTTCAATTAAATTAGGCAATTGAATCTCAAGATATTCATCAATTAAAGGATCACATAGTGCCTTTCTGTAACTTATCCATCTGTAATTCCAATACATTATCTGCATCTGAGAGTGAATCATTCACGTAAAAATCTGTCATTGCAATTTTAGATGCAGACGGATAATTTTTCGCTTCATTCAGGGGCACTCTTAGTGCCAAAAGTCATTAATTTATAGTCTCGGATCGGTTGAGTCGTATCTTCTCGCCACACGATTCTTTGATAGTCAGTAAATGGCTACTTCATTCAAAGTTGGCGATACATTTTTTCTATGTCTGCTGAAAAAGCAACCTTATATTTCCACCAATGTAATAATATTGCAAACAATTCATCTTGTACTGTAAGCATCTTCAGCAAAGTATCATTCAATGATTTTCCACTTTTTGATGCACGTGATGCATCAAACACAACTCTCAATTTCGTAGTAGTGCTAGTTTCCTTTATAGCCCCATGATGGGGGAAATAACAAGATCTATATGAATTATCAGAACACAATTCTGTAGCGTCCACCTCTACCACGTAAACCAGAGATATATTGTGTAATTTTTTTCGTTCATACATTTTGTGTAATTTTCTTCCAATTTTGCATCTCTTTTAAAACGATTATCGAGCTTTAATAATCTTTGAATAGCAATATCTCTTGATTTTCCTAATGTATATTCATTCCCAGTTTGTATTAATGGCAACTTCACTTCATATTGACATTTAGAATGACGATTAGTTGATGTTGTGTAGATATCTTCGCAAATTTTTTCTTCATCTGTGCATACATTTTCACATTTCAATTCTTCAATCTCACAAAATGCCTTTATTTGTTTTTCCAATGTTGAAGTAATATGAAAATTGCTAACCATTGCATGTTGAACATCGGAAGTTTTGATTGCGCCACATAATATTCATCCAAATATGGTTTTCTGCGCAATTGGAGTGAATTCTCGTCCTTTAACTAGACCTTGCAAAATTATATCTTGGAAAACATCAGTTCTCAACATTAAATCTATTGTACCAGGTAGGTAAAAGCTCGGATCAGCCAACTCTAGCTTATTTATATGATCCCAATTACAATTTGATATAGCGAATGACGATAATATTTGTGTTAGTTTTTTCATTGTATTGGCATCAACTTCAATTTCTCGTTCATTAACTAGCGACTTAACATTGAATCGAGCTCTTCGATTGATTTGAATATGAACTTCATTGCTCAATCCTTGAATCGTATCACTAACTAGTTCTTTATCCAAGCTTTAATTTTGAACTATTATTTGCGTAAGAAAAGAGGCTTGCGATCCCTGATCAGCTAAAGCACGTACTGTATTTCTTTTTCCGCTTGGACCGATTATTTCAACCAAAACTGTGGCAAGCAAAATTTGATTACATATTTTAATGACAAAAAATGAACTTATATTGCCATAATTATCACCAACAAAATCCCTCCCTATTCATTAATTGGCCAGAACCTGGCACCGAAAAACTAGAACTGTTAACTTTCAAACTTTTGCTGGTGAATTGACTAACTTTACCGACCGAATTAGCTGAACTAGAATTCGTAGTTGGCACAAAAGAAGAGTTGCATTTCAGATGCAACAATGTATGGTGAGGCTTTTGACATTACAAACATCGACTTTTACTTAAACAATTAGGTACCCGATGACCCGAACAAAGATAATTAAAACGCACTTGCTTAGTTTTTACACTCGCTTATGTTGTTGACCCAAAAGAATTTTCAGTTGCGCATTTACCAAAACACGCTTGTTATCGTATCTTTTCTTTAATAAATTCCAAGCCGATTCATAATTGCGTTCAGTTACTTGATAGTGTCGTAGAAGATGCTCAGGTTCATCACTCAAATATAATTTCAAGTACTGTAATTTTTGAACTGCAGAAACGTCAGGATTTGAATGTATCATTGTCTTAAACAGAAAATTTCATCAAAATCGGTTCAGAACTTGAGATACATGTGTGCACACACAGATCAACAGATTGCTAAAACTAGTTATTATACTAGATTTACACTTGCCTACTATGGGAAAGTGCGCTCCCACCGAAAACTCATATAAAAAATCAAATTGTTCCTTTAAACGTAAAAATTTTACGTTTATAAAATATTTTTTATTAATCACAACTCCTGCCTTGACGAGAACTCAACAGTAATAAGAAAGAATTTTACACTTTTTATAAAAACTTGAACATGAATGGACGGACTATTGAAAGCTCTGAAAAATGACCGTGAAACCTTCAAATGACCGCTATTTCACCTCATTCCCACAATTGTACAGAAAGCGGTAATACCAAATTAATACCTTTAACGAAAAGTTCACTATGACATAAAATGTACTTTTTCGGCACTCGAAAGTTTCCCCAAAAAAAAGGAAATTGACAAGTGTCCATCATATTGTAAACAAAAAAAAAATTACAAAAAATCGTCAAAACACTAACAGGCTTTGGACAAAATACAAAAGGTAAGTTGCTCATTTTTTCTTTTAATATTAATCTAAATTTTAAAATCTTAATTGATAAAAAAATAAAAATATAAAGTTAACATTTATAGTGATAAGTGAAAAAAAAAGAATTAGTTTTACATATGCATGTAAAAGAAGCTTCTTCATGTAAAAGAAGCTGCGCACAAAACATTAGGAATTAATATGTATTTGTGTACAACAAAAGCAATATGTATATTAATAATATTCCCGAAGAAATATTCTATTTATTCCCAACTCAAATTACGCCGCTTTAAAGTTAAATTAAAATTTCCTGATTTTTAAATATTCATATGTACAATACAAACTCAAATTACGCCGCTTTAAAGTTAAATTAAAATTTCCTGATTTTTAAATATTCATATGTACAATTAAATATGTACATATACATATATATTAAATTAATGTCTTTATATCTAACAAGTCCCAATGCTCAGAGAGAAACTTGAAAGCACCACATATTTTATATGCGGTTTTTTTAATCGAAGTGGCTATTTTTTGAGAAGAAATGTTAAAATAAATTCACACTTATTATAAAGCAGTTAAAATTTTGAAAATATATTTGAAAAATCAAAAAAATATATTAATATTTTCATTTATAATTATTTTAAAATTCTTAAAACAGCGGAAAAACAACAAGCACAACCTTCGCCTTCAATGTTTTATATGTTACTGAAAGCGTTTCATTATTTTTAAGTGAGCAGCTGTTTCTTCTCATAGTGTAAGTTAACTCAAGATATGGGAAGTAATTGTGGTGTCAAGTTGAAAATATATTTAATGAAAGATAATTATTAAATATTGATATGAATACATATTAAAGAAAAAATTTTAGAAGGGAATTAGAAAATTATATCTAAAATACAATCAAATATTATTTTTCCAATACAAATTTTATATATACTTCTAAATTTTACCTCTTTTTTTAATTTTAGAAAAATTTTTAAAACTTAATATTTTACCTAAGTAAAAAATATACAAAAGGTTTTGTATATTTTTTATTTTTGAAATAAATACAAAAACTCCGTAAAATGTAAATTTTTGTCCGTTTGCGTTTACTATTAAGATTCAAAAACAGGCAAAGCCATTTTATAAACAGATTGCTCTTGTTTACCTGCTCATCCTTCATACATCCTTCCTCATTAACATTTGGAACCATACTGAAATATGAATTTGAATTTTTTTTCATTTTTTCTTTCCTCCTACCTTTCTTTCTTTTTCGTGCAATAGAATTTAAATGGGAAGCTTTTTAATAAATGTGTGTAATATCCTGACACTTTTTAAAATATTAAACTCTGTTTTGCGTAAAAAAAAAAAAAAATATTAAATAATATGACACGATCAATGGCATTTAAAGAAAAAAACAGGAACGAAGCCAAAAATTCGTAATATTTCGTAAAAAAAATTGAGTATTGGAACCAAAGTATATCTACTAACAAGTAGCTCGACTCTCCGTTTACATCACACTAATGCAATCACTCACCAATGTTTATATACAAAAAATTCCCTTAGTTAAAAGAGTTAAGCAGTATACCTTCTTATTTTCATTTTTATGCACATAAGAATTTTTGGGAGAGGGCAAGAGTACGCAATAGATGTCAATCTGTTTTTTATAAAGTATTTTAAAAGGCGACACTTTATTATTTGCTCGTATATAAAGTATAGGGAAAAATATTAAGAATTTTAAAAGCGACACAATAATTTCTGTAATTCATTCCAGTACAAGGTGGCAAAAAAGGTGTATTCATATTACAAAAGCGAAGCGGAAAAAAAGTGTTTAAAAAAATTATTATAATTTATATAATATAATTTTGAAATATAATAAAAATAAATTTTAAAAAGACGTATAATTTTAAAAAAAAAATTTAAATAGTTGTGAAAAAAAATATTTTTCAGTTTTTTATAAACCATCCAAGAATTTCATGGATAATTTAAAGAATTTAGAAAACACTTTTATTAAACCTTTTAATGATATTTGTACAGAAAAAAATTTAGAATGTAAAATATATGAACACTTAAAAATAATTTCATCTATGAATGTTTGAGAATTAGGATTTACCACATAATAAAAAGTTTTAATAAAACTATAAAACAATTTGATATAAAACAAAAAATTTTTAGTGTTAAGCATTTGTAATTAATAATTATCAATAAATAAAATAAATAAATTATCTTTAAATTTTTTACTTTTATTTCAATCTTAATAAATTTAGAACATATTTCCCAGGAATTGTTAATAATTATATTTCATAAAGTAATCACCTTTTTTTTCCTTATCAATTACTTTATTTCTATATCACTACCTGATAATGTGTATCTATTGTACCAGGTACATGCATGTGTACATTCATACCTGAAATTTCAAACTCTTTTGCTTTCATACATTCGAATTTTTTACCTAAATTTTATAAAATGAAAAATAAATTTTTGTTATTATCAAAATAAAAATAACAAAATTTTTACCTAACTTAATTTAATTTTATTTTAGTTCAATGTTTTTGATACACTCGTTTGTTTACAATATTTTGTTTCTTTCTTGCCTACACATAGAGTTTCTGACTTCTCGGTGATTTTTATTTCTCGAGATTCAAGAATTCTCAATTTCCTAAAAATTTTCATTCTCGAGATTCGAGAATTCTCGAGAAATTAATCAAGAGAATTCTCGAAAAATAATTAGGAGAATTTATTCAAAATAAGCTTAGAAAAAAAAGAAAGAGAACGAAAAATAAAAGATAAAAAAACAGAGGGTTTTATTCAAAATAAACAAAAAAATTAACAAAATTCAACAATATTATAAAAAAATCAAGGAAACATACAAAAACTTAATCAACACATAATTCATTAATGGCAATAAAAATAATTTCATAAGTATACAAACGCAAATAATAGTTTGTTGAATAATTATTTAACTTTATGTCTTTTCTTTTAAAAAATAAGCCTTTAAAAAGCAAAGACAATCCAAGGTTTTATCTGACATGCGTCCTCGAATCCTTGAGGCAAAATTATTAGAAATTGAAAAATTCCTTTCGTTCTGTGTAGAAGTTGGCTTTATTGTTTTTAAAACATTTTTTAGCCTGTGTAGATTTATTGTTATAGTTCCTGTTGATTCATATATGTTCACTTCTTTTAGTAATGATCGGTAGTCGTCGTTGTTATAAGAAATTTTTTTACGTTGAAGTGTTTTTGTAATACTAGCCTCTAACTGTTTGTTCAAAAGATCACATTCTTCAATCAAATTTTCATAACTGGTTATGGTGATAACCATTTTCATACTCATTCATTTTCTTGTTATTTTTTCATATAAAAACACTAAAAATTCAATTTAGAAAAAAAGTTCTTAAAATGAAAGGTTTTATTCAATTTTCAATTTTATAACTGACAGCCTACTGACAGTCAACCAATGAATACCTAATGACAAGTAGCGCTTCACAAAGCGGCAAAATCAAAAATTTTCAAAGTTTAGCTGCAACTTCATCTGCAAACTACATGGTAATAAAACTGTTTGAGAATTTTCTCGACAAATTCTCGAAAAAAATTCTCGAGAAATGAGAATTCCCGAAAATTCTTTAAAATAAATTTCGAGAAAAATCACAATTTTTTGGCTACACAACTCTTATTACTATCTATTTCTAAAAAAAAATGGAATATTTTAAGAATTTGGAAGCAAGATGCAAATGAAAACTAACGGAATGGAACGAGTCTAATTACTTATTAGTAGATATACTTTGATTGGGACTTGTTAGATATAAAGACATTAATTAAATATATAGCATACATATAAAAATGTGCATAAGTGTATTGACTTGCATTGTTTTTGCTTAATAATCGAAAAGTCTACGTAATAATACATGGTTATTAATTGCAGATCTAAAGGATAGTGGGTAAAGAAAACCAAGTGGATCAATGCCAGCGAGTGTAGAACGAACGCTGTTTAAATTTTAGAAAAGTAATTTTATCTTTTTGTAAACAAAAATATTTTTTTTGTATTATTTTTGGCTTTCTTTCATTTTAGGCATTTTGAATTTCAAACTAATTTTCTACATATACATATGATTGCGCAGCAACACCAAGGAGTTGTCAAAATTGAAACAAGACTTGGTTCTCCGTTATCTTCAACATTGACTTGCGTTGTTTTTGCTTAATAATCGAAAAGTCTACGTAAACATATAAATGGACAACTACAGAAGCAAAATTTACTCCATTTCAAAATTATGTGTGCTTTAGCAGATATGTCGTTCTGTACGGATCACAATAATACAATTTTTGTAAAAAAATTTATACATAGTTGGAACAAAAGAAAAATGCAAAACTGTTGTTAAAGAATTAAAGTATAAATTTCCTGTAAATGATCTAAAAAGAACCGAATTATTATGGAATTACTAAAAACACAAGAAAAAACTTAATTCATACACTTGGAAAGTTTGATATAATCTTAACAAATGGAAAACTGAAAGCAGAATTTTTAGCAACACATATAATAGGAAATATCAATCTAATTGATATTTCCAAAATATTGATCAAATATTTTGACACGCAAATTGTTTTAAAGTGTTTTTGCTCTTGATCAAATACCAAAAACTATTTCGAAACCAAGAATTTTAATCGTGAGCTCCGACACTTCTTAACACAAAGGAACTCATTGATTAGCAATTTTTGTACCGATTCGAGGCTGTGCTGAATATTTTGATTCTTTTGGAACTTTTTATTTGGGAATTTTGGGAAATATTTAAATTTTTACGAAATCAATCAAAATGTTTTGTTTATAATAATAATAGTTCACAAAGCGATTTTACATCAGTATTTGGGCAATATTGTTGTGTTTATTTGTGTATGCGATGTTCCTGTAAAATCTCTCATCCGATTTTCTTAATTTGTTCAATACAATATCCCAACTTAAGAACGATAAAAAAACTGCAAAAAATAGCACAATATTTGAAAATCCGAAAAAGACTATAAATACAAGTTCATAAAACAAATTCTTCAGTTTAAATAACAATGGAACAAGAATCAAACTTGGCAACTACTGGAAAACATGAAAATGATTTATTAGTGGCACCAAATTTGTTTTTATACGCATTATTTGGATAAAAAGCAAAAATATCAATAGGATTTAACGTAGTAAATTTTGCCGCATCAACAATTTTTTAACATCATAATAAGGTCATTTGTGCAATGAATTACTTGGAATGGTACAAATTTTATAAGATTTAATCACCAGTCAAAGAAAATTAACAGCAAAAGGATTTCCTCTAACATTTAAAAATCACGGGAAAATTAATTAGATGCAGCTGGGTGAATATACCCATTTTCCTTTAATGTTGATGTTTTACAAGCTGTGATGTCTATAATAATGGTGCCGAACTAAATGTTCGAGAATACGTGTACAAATGTACCGACAAATGTATTGAATATAACAAATTAAGATTGTATCAAGAACAATTTTATTACCTTCAATTTGCATATAGCTCAATGCAATTATTCTGGATTATTTTACAAAGTTCCAACGTTTTTACCAGAAAAAATATACAGGTCGACAATAAATAAATCAAATATTTTTTGAAATGTTTTGTTCTTTAAAAATTTACAAGAGCCTTTAAAAGTGGGTGGAGGTATTTATACATATGTATATAAAAACAATTGAACTAATGTCTTTACATCTAACAAGTCCCAATACTCAATTTTTTTTACGAAATATTACGAATTTTTGGCTTCGTTCCTGTTTTTTTTCTTTAAGTTCCACTGATCGTGTCATATTTCTTATTATTTTTTTTCTTTTTTTTACCTTTTTTACGTAAAAAGTTTAATATTTTAAAAAATCTCAGGATATTATACACATTTTTTAAAAAGCTTCCCATTAAAATTCTATTGCACGAAAAAGAAAGAAAGGTAGGAGGAAAGAAAAAATGAAATTCATATTTCAGTATGGTTTCAAATGTTAATGAGGAAGGATGTATGATTTTTCATGCACATTTTGTATTTCCAAATAAGGTTAGCTGAGTAGTGTCGGCTAACAAAAATGTTAATAAAAGTAATATAGGTCGACACATTTCAAAAATTTGAATTATCTCATTTCGGTTATTTACATTACTTATAAAATTGTTTCAAATAATTTCAGTTAGTTTTTAAGTTATTAAAAATAAATATTTATGTACTAAAACTATTCCAAAAATGTTATATTGAGTGCTTCAAAAATTTTGTTGTGCTCTTCTTTCATATTTTATTAGCCAGTGTATGAATCATAATAGTAAACGCAAACGGGCAAAAATTTACATCAGTACCTATTACCTGTCATTTTACAATCGTAGTTTTTGAGTCATTTGCTAAGATACTATTTATTTCAAAAATTAAAAAGATATTCGAATCCGGTCATAAAAATATATTATTGTCTTTTCCAAAACCTTTTAAATATTTTTTTACTTATTAAGTTTTAAAAATTTTTCGCAAATAAAAATAGAGGTAAAATTTAGATGTGTACATAAAATTTGTATTGGAAAAATAATATTTAATTGTATTTTAGATATTATTTTCTAATCCCCTCTTCAAACTTTTTTCTTTACTATCTATTTATATCAATTCTCAATAATTATCTTTCATTAATTATATTTTCAACTTGACACTACAGTTACTTCCCATATCTTGAGTTAACTTACCCTATGAGAAAAAAAAGCTGTTCAATTAAAAATAATGAAATGCTTTCAGTAACATATAAAACGTTGAAGGCGAAGGTTGTACTTGTTGTTTTTCCGCTGTTTTAAATGTATTTCAAAAATTTTAAAATAATTATGAATGACAATATTAATATATTTTTTTGATTTTTCAAATATATCTTCGAAATTTTACCTGCTTTATAATAAGTGTGAATTTATTTTAACATTTCTTCTCCAAAAATAGCCACTTCGATTTGAAAAAACCCATATAAAATAACATGGTGCTTTTAAGTTTCTTTCTTAGCATTGGGACTTGATAGATATAAAGACATTAATTGAATTTTTGACATAAATTTTGGTTAGTAAAGGAACATGAGCAAGGCGGTAGCCGATTTGCAATTCGTCGTAGAGAACAACGGACAATATTTTCTAAAATAACTGAGCTTTATAGCTGACGGGGGTTTTATTCCCGTAAATTACATTTTTCAACCACCTTATGCAAGCAACGAGTTGCACAGTGATCCTAGACACCAAAATATTTTTAATAAAAAAGAAATTAATAGGTTGCATATCTGAGTATTCCAAGCTGGCAGAAATTTTAAGAAATCCTTTAATAAAATTTATGTCAAAGAAATCAAAAAGAAAGAATATTTGGACAGTATATTTTGAATACAGCAAAAGTGCTCGACTTTGGTGACTCCATTCCTTCCCTACAGAAGTTACGTAGTTACAAGTCCAAGTGCCCTTACCACTATGATAATAAAAGTAAGGTAAGATGCGCTGTTCAAAATTTTATTAATATCTATGTATACCGAATTAATAAAGAAAAATTATGTATTTTAAAAATATTTTTAATTTTTATTTCTATTTATAATTTTTTATTTTGACATTATTATTTTAATTTTATTTTTACAGTATAGCTGTTAATTATTTATCAGCAGGGTGATGGTCAATTTGTTTTGATTGCGCCACATAAACTTAAGGCCCTTATTATTTAGTTCTTCCAACTCATCGTCTGTGGTCGCTTTTCTGCTAAAATGTCACAATCAAATACGGAAAGAACAAGGAAATACGTCACAAAATTTCTTGTTCGAGGATGTTGAGCTCGGGCTAATAGCACATTTCGAACCCTTCTACTTATTAGAAATTTGAATTCCATAATTTTGTAGAGGACCTCTCGCTCTAGACTGTTAATTGTTTTGTACACATCTTGTTTTCCTCAAGCAACTTGATTCAAGTTTTCAAAAAACGACTAAGAAAAAAAAAATCAAAATAATGAATAAATAATAATTATTATTTAACATAATTATTATTAATAATTATGTTAAAATGTGTTTACTTTCTACCTTGTATTGCAGAAATTACTTGGGAAGTTACTTTTTTACTTGAGAAATTACGATGGTATAAATGATATAAATGATTTAGTTACCGCTCTTTATATACTGTTTTAAATGCAATATCCCTCTTTACTTTTTTATATTAATGTATAATTACAAAGCTTTTATAAAAATTAGAATGTTACATCTAATAATATTCTGAATTACTAAATTTAACTATAATTACTGATTTTTTTTAAATCAATTAGTCGTGATTAATTCAAAAATTGCTGTTCTTGGATAGATTTTATTATAAAAGAAATATTAAAGTGTCTTGCAACATTAGTACAACACAATGTCTAATCTAATCAGATTAGAAAAATTACCTTTAGCTGGTTGAGTTAACTCAATCCAATTCAACTATAATCAATATTCATTCAAGAGCATGAATATTAAAAATATAAAATTCTATTGCCCATCATTGAAGACGTTACTGTAGACGAGATGAGAGAGCGCTCCAAGTGGTTTTGGAAGGAGCGAAATGCAGGAGGGAAAGTCCGTCTTATGAGTTTTTATTATTTAAAAAAAATTATACCCAAATAAAACAAAAACAAAATTTAAATAAAATAAATATATAATTATTTAACACCAATATAATGCAAACTAAGTGGAATAGAATAAATTTATAATCATGACGGGATATTAAAAATTTAAAAAATTCCATTATTAAATAATAAAGTAAGTTGCAATAAAAAATAAATTTATTCTGTAATTTAAAATAATTCATTGTCACGACTTTGATAAATAATTAATACAAACCGAAAAAGCTATTCATTATTTTAAAAACTCGGCGGCGCCTTACACGTTCCACTAGCTTCAACGCTTCTTGTCTTTGCCCCAGAGTTCATTCAACTTTCTCGTGATTCGTCAATCATCATCTTCGTTTTGACTTCGTAATTCATTCAATTTCTTCGTCACCCATATTTCACTACATTACTCATTCTTTCATATTATCAGCCAAAGCTTTAGAACTTATTATTATTAATGATGATGATGGCCTTCACATTCATTTACACTTTATTAAAAAAATTCTTTTATTTATTTTTTTATTATAGAAGAGCTTTTTCCCAGGACCAAGTGCCATCATTCCTACTATAGTAAACGCCAGAACCCTATTTAAATTGGTTATGATCGAGGTACTGGTTCGGTACCTTCCTTAGAAATTATAATTCGGATATGTCTTAGAAATTATAAAAGATATGGTATTGAAATTTCACCCAAGCGAATATATTATTAGGGCCAATGTGTTTGACAAAAGTCGTTGAAATGGTTTGGCTCCTACTGGTAGATGACATACAATTTGAAAAGTTTTTTGGTTTATCTTGAGAACTGAAATTTTGGAAAATAAAATACGGTAAAATAGCAGCTATTTTCATCAAAAGGTTTTGAGATCTAATGAACACTTGTGAAAGCTGCCATTATTATTGTAATATTTTCATTATGTATTGGAATAATTAGTTATTTGTTTGATGTTACATAGTCAATGGGTATTTTAATTGCAAGAATTATTATGCCATCTTTATATTTAGCTGAACCTAACTGTATTAAATTTAATTTTTCAAAATCTATATTGCAATTAATTATTTCTTCTTTTGACATACAGTTGGATCCAAAAGATTTAATCTAGCCGAAACAATATTGTCTTAAATCTGTGGAATTTTTTTCTTAATGACCCTAATTTTAGACAATTGTTCGTCAATGAGATTAAATGAAAAAGTTCTAACTTCTAGTTTCTACAAAAGATTCATTTGCCTTCTATTATTTCTAATTTCTTCTTGCATTAGTAATAATAATTTCTAAAAACTTTTATTTATTTTTATTTGTTGATTTACATTTTTTTTATATTAATATTTTCTATATTTTTTTATATTCATAGCTATTATTTTCCAAAGTTAATATATGGTTTTTAATATTTTGTCAGTCTTCATCGTCCATGGTTCCAAAAACCCACTCTCCTAAATTTATTAAGTCCTTTTTTTACCGACCGCATTATATATACAATAAGTTACGTTTTGTGATGGTAACAAATTTGGCATACTAAGTTTTCGGTAGGAACGCGCTCCTCTATGGTAGGAAAGTGTAAATCGGCTGAACCAACTTTGATGAAATTTTATATGTAAGTTTATTTCGACTATGGCATGGATTGATCAACTTTTAGGATATATCAGCCCTCTAGAATTGGACTTTTTAGTGGGTCTGCTTTACATTTTTGATAATTTTAAAGAAAATATTCAACAGATTTACTTGAAATTACATATATAAGATTCATTCGACAGTACCCGTAATCTCCTAACTTTTGGAAGAAATTAGGTGTCAGCAACTGGACGTTTACTTGGGGCCAAATATACATTTTCGCGCATGTAACAAGAAATAGTCAACCAATTTCATTGAAATTTAATATTTAAATTCGGGCTGTTAAAAGAATGAATCTGTAAATTTTTTGGAAGGATCAGAGCTCGGAAACTGATCTGGGGGCCGATTTTATATTCTTTGCTATATCTACGGAATTTCTTCAAATTTAATACTTGACCTCTGGTTGTTATCAGAAGCAACTTTTAGTATAGTTCGGACGGTACAAAATGAAACTTTACTAAGAACCAAATTCACATATTTCTAGGTATGCCAACAAAAAGCTTATTGTTAAAGTGTCCTAAAAATTGTAAAGAAGTGATTAAAACCCATTTACATAACCTTCTGGAATGTTTACTAATCTAGACAATACACATTTCGGTCCGTTATGTGTTGACCACATCAGATGTTTTGTTTATAGTAGTAGTAGAAGTAAGAGAGGGGAATCCATCCGTACACCCGCACGAAGCCCATGCAATAGGCCAACAGAAAAGACCCATCGGCAATCCTCAAAACCAATAACTAACAACCCCCATGAAATCCGAACCACCAAATCCCCTATATAAACCAGTCAACCTGGCTGGCGAAGCCCAAAAGCCGCGTGAGAGACATCCCAGATAGTCCTCAGGCTATCATAAAAATAAGATCCAAGCCATGTTTTCTCTTCCACATTGAAAACGGACAGGCACAGAGAACATGCTCCACATCTCAATATCTACGTGATACATCCGTCGTAGCGACTCCAAGTCTCCTGGCCATTTTCCCCAAAAGCCAATGCCCCGTCAGGACCCGCACCAGTGTGCTGAGATCAGCCCTACCATACCTCAACAGCATCCTCGTCCTCCTTTTGTCCCTGATAGGCCACATTGTTTTGGTTTGTCACGCGTGTGAGCCTCCGCCTACAAGACCGCACTCCTACTCCTGCACTCACCATCTATGACATCAAGATACACTCACAGCGGCAGACGCAACGGCCCATCCACAATGCCAGCACCCTCTCCCGCCCCAGCCCTTGTAAGAGAATCTGCCATCTCGTTGCCACGTATCCCGCTGTGACCGGAAACTCACTACACAGTCACTCTGCACATATTACAAAATTCCCCAAGTACCCTCCTGCATCGATCCACCAAAGCCGACCCAACCAACGCCGAATAGAGCGCGAGAGCCCCAATCGCCGCTCTAGTATCCACAAAAATTACCAGCTCGCATCCCGTCACCAGTTTAGCGACTGCCAATTCTGCCGCCCTGAGCACCACCAAAATCTCTGCCTGGAAAGCCCCACATCCATTAGACACGCTAATCGATAGCTCTATCGCCAACTCCTCGGAGAAGACCCCCGCCTTCGTACCATTCATGGTCCTAGAACCATCCGTATAGATGGTCAAATCTCTCAGGCAGTCGGTATATGGCACCACAAAGTAAGACCTAATGTCCATGAACCGCATTCCATATTCTCCGAGAATCCTACTGTGTCTGTATTCCCTGTTCTTCAGTATGCCTATCTCTTTAAGTTCCTCCTCTCCCTATCCCGAAGCACCGCTGGCCACCAGACCAATGCCTCATACGTCAGAATAGGCCTAACCACACACTCATACAACCAGTAAGCAAGCCGAGGACTCACTACCCATCGCCTACCAGCCGCCCCCTTGCACGCAAACAACACATTTGTGGCATATATCCTCTTCCAGTATAGACAAAATTTCAATACTAATTAAGCGATACTTTTTATTTTCTTTATTTTGTTTTTTCTAATGATATATCGCATTTCAATATAACTCAAAATATACTTTTTGTTTTTCTCGTTTTGTTTTTTTATTATTTAAATCACACACGTTGGCTTAGGCCGTCGTACTAAGAGTTATGTTACATAACTAATAAAAATAGAATCTAATATTACAAACATTTAATATAGTTTTTTTTGTTTCTTGTATAAAATTTATGCATTGAAATTATCGCTTAATAAACTATTCCGTGTGAAAATATTTCAAAAAAAAAATAAAAATCTAATAATTTCGTGTGAAAATATTTCTAAAAAAATAAAAATCTAAAAAATAATTCTTTTCAGCAAATTGGTTTCCTAATGTAAAATAAAAAAAGAAAAAATTAAAAACAAATTTTGTTTTTGAATATTTTTTGTAAAAGCAAGGAAAAATTATAACTTGGTTTAATTTTTTCTTTCTTAAAAATTGGGAGTCGAAAATTGATTGTCAAAGAATTAAATTTGAATAAAAAAGTTTTTTTATTAAGCGAGAGAAAAAAAAAGAATATTAAATAATTTTTTGAAAAGTGGATATATAATTAAATTAAGTTTTATTTTTTTGTAATAATTAAAAGAAAAAGAAATTAATAAATAAAAATAAAAAAAAAATAGAACAATTAATATTAAAATTGTTTTAATTAATCGAAGAAAAAGGAAATTAATTAATAAAAAGTAACAGGAACTTTTTTGTGATTTGTTAAAATAACAAATAATACAAAAGTGGCGCAGTCGGTAGGATACCGACACTGCTCCATATAATAGAACAAAAATAACAAATCGAAATACAGTTAAAAATAAAAAAGAAAAAAATAAAAAACAGTTCGCGAAAACAATATTTTATTAACTTTGAAAAAAAAAAATTAATAAAATAAATAAGTAGTGAATTACAAAAAAACAATCATTTTACTATACTGTATTCGAGTTATTATCATTATTATAAAAAGTGAACAGTGTTACTTTCAAGTATTTATCGGTAAAAAGAAATAAATAACCTGTTACTTATACTTAATGAGCGATTCTGATTTAGACGGAATTGCATTAACACTTCAACAATTAAAAATACAAAATAATAATCATAAAATGGTACTCTCAGGCTTTACCTTAAGTGATGTGGTAAGGGAAGCCAGAAGTGTCCCAGAATTCACCGGTACTGGACACTACGAGGTATCCAGTTTCATCAACGAAGTGGAGTCTTTAACAGCGATGTTAACCGACGCAGAACACAAAAAATATGTACTGAGGATATTGCTCGGAAAAATCCAAGGGCAAGCGGCGATATCCATTAGGAGACTCAACGAGGCAACGTGGGAACAAATAAAAGCACAGCTCATCAAATCATTTGGGGTACAAGAAACATACCTAAAATTGAAGGAAGAAGCAGAAAAAGTCCAATTCCGAACGGTAAGCCAAATTTATCACGATCTTAGTAATATATTAGACAAACTAAATTATAAGTACCAATTGGATACTCTAAAACCTATTGATTACAAACCGACGTGTAATGAAAGTAGTATATTGGAGAAATTCCTTTCAAAAATAAATAGGAATGACTCTATTTATTTAAGAACAAAAAATGTTAAAAGCTTGGAAGAAGCTTATAACGAATTATTACAAACCGGAATTACGGTTAGTCGTAATAATTCCAGTGTAAATGCTAGGTCAACTCGTTCCAATAGCAATTTTCAAAATAGTAATTACAGTCGCGGTAACAATTATAACAATAATAATAATTTTCATAATAAAAGTAACAGCTTTCAAAATAATAACCGCGATAGATATAACAATTATGATTGCCATGGTTATCGCAGCCAATTTTCTAATAATAATAATAACGACCGTGGTAATCGTAGCCAAAATAATAGAAATTTTTTTTCGAATAATAACCAAATTAATAGAAATTTTTTTTCGAATAATAGCCGAAATTCTCAAAATTTTTTTCCAAATGACACAAATACAAATAGAAATACTAATTTTGATAATAATAGAGCGCGAAATAATAATCGAAATTATGAACCAATGGAGGTCGATTATAATACAACCAACCACAATAATAACTCAAGCCACGTAATAATAATACAGAAAACTCGCGTAACATAGAAAATTTTCGAACTTCACGCCTCACCACCAATTACCCATAGCGGAACTTACCATAGAAAATATGAAAATTAGTTGTCTTATAGATACTGGTGCTGCTACGTCAATAATAAATCCAAATATTTTTCCAGTAGAAAGGCAATCGCAATTAAAAACGCCCATTTATTTAGCTACCTTAATGGGACATAGAATTATACGGCGTGAAATTATCACGAAAACTCCTTCCGAATTTAACGAAAATACAACGATGAGTTGGAAAGTTTTTAATTTAAAGAATAAAAATTTCGATGCCATAATGTGCTTACACCAATTGGTGCCAGGATCGATTTATTAGAAAATGCGATCGAAGTTAATGGTATTAAAACCAAATTTAAATATGCTTGCCCATATAATGAAGTTTTCCAATTAGAAGTTTCAAATATGAACCATTGTGATTTATTTGAAAATTTAAGAACTGAACATATGGACACTGAAGAATCTAAAATTTTAAAAGGGATATTATCAAAAAACAATGATTTATTTTATAAAGAGGGAGATACTCTTACACATATAAACGAAGTAAAACACCAAATTATAACAAAACATTCACGACCAATATATTCGAAAACATATCGTTTTCCTAAAATACATGAAATTGAAGTAGAGAGACAAGTAAAAGAAATGATCACTCAAGGTATAGTCCAACCTAGTAATTCCGCATATAACTCTCCGATCTGGGTAGTTCCAAAGAAGATGGATAACTCAGGTAAACCTAAGTGGAGAATCGTAGTCGATTATAGGAAATTGAACGAAATTACAACGGACGACAAATTTCCTATTCCGAATATGGACTCCCTTTTTGACAAGTTGGGTAGAGCTCAATACTTTACCACTTTGGACTTGGCGAAAGGGTTCCACCAAATTTTGGTAGATGAAAAGGATAGGTGTAAAATGGCATTTTCGACCCCCCAGGGCCACTACGAATTTCTTCGTATGCCCTTTGGGCTGAAAAATGCCCCCGCTACCTTCCAACGCGTCATGAACCATGTTTTAAGAGATTTAATAAATAAAATTTGCGTCGTTTACCTGGACGACATATTGATTTTTTCGACTTCTCTACAGAAACATTTGGAAGCAATAAACATTATATTTAAACGACTAAGACAGTACAATTTAAAAATACAGATTGACAAATGCAATTTCTTTTCAAGAAATACTGAGTATTTATACTGAGTAAGCCTAATGACAATAAGGTGAGGGTTATCAAAGAACTCAAACTACCTACGACTAGAAAACAGATAAAAAGTTTCCTTGGCATTACAGGGTACTACCGCAAATTCGTAAAAGATTACGCTGCGGTAGCTAAGCCCATGACTAATTATTTGAAGAAAGATAAAAAAATTGACATTCATAACCAAAATTACGTTTTGTCTTTTGAGAAATTAAAAGAACTTATAACGAATTATCCGACTTTAAGGTATCCAGATTTTAAAAAACAATTTATACTAACAACAGATGCCTCAAACTTTGCAATTGGTGCCGTCTTGTCACAAGATGGACACCCAATTTGCTTTGCAAGTCGAACTCTTAACGAGCATGAAACTCGTTATTCTGCGATAGAAAAAGAACTTCTCGCAATCGTTTGGGCAACCAAATACTTTCGCCCATACTTATATGGCACTAAATTTATTATTAGAACAGACCATCAACCACTTACGTGGTTACATTCACTCAAGGAACCCAATTCTAAATTACAACGTTGGAAAATCCACTTGATATTATAAACGGTAAAGTTTCAAACCTGCAGTAAATTAGAAATTTAATTCATAGGAAAAAAATAATTAATATAAATAAACTGAACATTAATAGAAGTGAATTCAAGCCAGAAGACTCTGGTAAAATTTTAGTTAAGAACCCTGAAACAGAAAGATACAAAACCGCCCCAAGGTATATTCAGATCGAAAGCCGACGGGAAGACAATAAGTTAATAGATAATAATAATCGTAATATTCATCCTTGTAGAATTAAAAGGAAATTTAAATTCATTTCAGGTCAAAATACAACTTATTCTAGTTGTCGCGTCACTTACGTGACATTTGTCGTTGTCGTTGTCACATCATTTGAAATGTGGTATTCTAGTTGTCGAGTGACGTGACTGCGAGAAATAAACGAAAATGAAACGTTTCAAGTAAAATTGATACATTTTAAAAAGAAATTTTGGCGAGTAAAGTTCAAACTAAAAAAAAAAAATCGGTGTATATATTTATTTTTTTAAATACGAGGGAAATAAAAAATGTCGTCATTTGCATTATGATTTATGGATTCATCAGACTCCGAAATTGAAAAAAAGCAACAATTAAGGATCAAAAGATTTGGGACAGCTCTAATCCATTGGATTTGCCAAATGGAGTGTAAGATAATAATTTTTTCAAATACATTAGTTACAAACATTTTATTTTATTCACAGATTTATAAGCTATTACAGACTTTTAAACCATATATTATATGGTTTAATTTATGTATTAAATTACAAAATTTATTATTTTTTATATTTTTATTAAATTGTTTTGTTTGAACTTACATTTTTGGTGTATCCATCTCGCTTGTCACTTGTTAAATACTTTTCGACAAAAAACGTCGTTTCACTACGTCATGTGTCGCTCTACAACGACAACTGGAATATACCTGAAACACATTTTCCCGCTATTCCACGACACGTGTCACTTTAATCGCCATTTAGAATATCAAATTCAAGTCGTGACGACAATTGTCGCTCTACTTCGACAACTAGAATAAGGCTCAATATATTAGTAAAAAACGCAGAAAACCTAATATTAAAAACCTCTGTTAATAATATTACTTACATTTTAAACAAAAATTATCTAATTACATTTAGTAACTGTTCTATTGAATTAAATAATATTGTATTTACAAATAAAGAAAATTATATATTTGAACATATCATGTTACCAAACTATTTAAATATAGATCATATAGAATTAAAAACAAACTTAAATGATGTCCACTAAAAACAAATTGAAAACATAAAAAAAATTGAAGAAATAAAAATGTCATTTGAAAATAATAACAAAATTTTATATATACTAATTGTAATTTTGCTGACTATGGCATTAACTATACCAATTTTATATTTTGTAAAACAAAGGAAATCAAAATGCATTAAATTAAAAATTCAAGAAAATGCTGTGGGATTAAATATTAACCAATTACCTACCACATCAAGAAAAAGTGATGTCCAGGAGGACATCAAGCTTAAGGAGGGGGGAGTTATATATCCTCTTCCAGTATAGACAAAATTTCAATACTAATTAAGCAATACTTTTTATTTTCTTTATTTTGTTTTTTCTAATGATATATCGCATTTCAATATAACTCAAAATATACTTTTTGTTTTTCTCGTTTTGTTTTTTTATTATTTAAATCACACATGTTGGCTTAAGCCGTCGTACTAAGAGTTATGTTACATAACTAATAAAAATAGAATCTAATATTACAAACATTTAATATAGTTTTTTTTGTTTCTTGTATAAAATTTATGCATTGAAATTATCGCTTAATAAACTATTCCGTGTGAAAATATTTCTAAAAAAAATAAAAATCTAAAAAATAATTCTTTTCAGCAAATTGGTTTCCTAATGTAAAATAAAAAAAGAAAAAATTAAAAACAAATTTTGTTTTTGAATATTTTTTGTAAAAGCAAGGAAAAATTATAACTTGGTTTAATTTTTTCTTTCTTAAAAATTGGGAGTCGAAAATTGATTGTCAAAGAATTAAATTTGAATAAAAAAGTTTTTTTATTAAGCGAGAGAAAAAAAAAGAATATTAAATAATTTTTTGAAAAGTGGATATATAATTAAATTAAGTTTTATTTTTTTGTAATAATTAAAAGAAAAAGAAATTAATAAATAAAAATAAAAAAAAAATAGAACAATTAATATTAAAATTGTTTTAATTAATCGAAGAAAAAAGAAATTAATTAATAAAAAGTAACAGGAACTTTTTTGTGATTTGTTAAAATAACAAATAATACGAAAGTCGCTCCTCTATGGTAGGAAAGTGTAAATCGGCTGAACCAACTTTGATGAAATTTTATATGTAAGTTTATTTCGACTATGGCATGGATTGATCAACTTTTGGGATATATCAGCCCTCTAGAATTGGACTTTTTAGTGGGTCTGTTTTACATTTTTGATAATTTTAAAGAAAATATTCAACAGATTTACTTGAAATTACAAATATAAGATTCATTCGACAGTACTAACTTTTGGAAGAAATTAGGTTTCAGCAACTGGACGTTTACTTGGGGCCAAATATACATTTTCGCGCATGTAACAAGAAATAGTCAACCAATTTTATTGAAATTTAATATTTAAATTCGGGCTGTTAAAAGAATGAATCTGTAAATTTTTTGGAAGGATCAGAGCTCGGAAACTGATCTGGGGGGCCGATTTATATTCTTTGCTATATCTACGGAATTTCTTCAAATTTAATACTTGACCTCTGTTTGTTATCAGAAGCAACTTTTCGTATAGTTCGGACGGTACAAAATGAAACTTTACTAAGAACCAAATTCAGATATTTCTAGGTATGCCAACAAAAAGCTTATTGTTAAAGTGTCCTAAAAATTGTAAAGAAGTGATTAAAACCCATTTACATAACCTTCTGGAATGTTTACTAATCTAGACAATACACATTTCGGTCCGTTATGTGTTGACCACATCAGATGTTTTGTTTATAGTAGTAGTAGAAGTAAGAGAGGGGAATCCATCCGTACACCCGCGCGAAGCCCATGCAATAGGCCAACAGAAAAGACCCATCGGCAATCCTCAAAACCAATACCTAACAACCCCCATGAAATCCGAACCACCAAATCCCCTATCCAAACCAGTCAACCTGGCTGGCGAAGCCCAAAAGCCGCGTGAGAGACATCCCAGATAGTCCTCAGGCCATCATAAAAATAAGATCCAAGCCATGTTTTCTCTTCCACATTGAAAACGGACAGGCACAGAGAACATATTCCACATCTCAATATCTACGTGACACATCCGTCGTAGCGACTCCAAGTCTCCTGGCCATTTTCCCCAAAAGCCAATGCCCCGTCAGGACCCGCACCAGTGTGCTGAGATCAGCCCTACCATACCTCAACAGCATCCTCGTCCTCCTTTTGTCCCTGATAGGCCACATTGTTTTGGTTACCCTACGCGTGTGAGCCTCCGCCTACAAGACCGCACTCCTACTCCTGCACTCACCATCTATGACATCAAGATACACTCACAGCGGCAGACGCACCGGCCCATCCACAATGCCAGAATCCTCTCCTGCCCCAGCCCTTGTAAGAGAATCTGCCATCTCGTTGCCCCGTATCCCGCTGTGACCGGAAACTCACTACGCAGTCACTCTGCACATATTACAAAATTCCCCAAGTACCTTCCTGCATCGATCCACTAAAGCCGACCCAACCAACGCCGAATAGAGCGCGAGGGCCCCAATCGCCGCTCTAGTATCTACAAAAATTACCAGCTCGCATCCCGTCACCAGTTTAGCGACTGCCAATTCCGCCGCCCTGAGCACCACCAAAATCTCTGCCTGGAAAGCCCCACATCCATTAGACACGCTAATCGATAGCTCTATCGCCAACTCCTCGGAGAAGACCCCCGCCTCCGTACCATCCATGGTCCTAGAACCATCCGTATAGATGGTCAAATCCCTCAGGCAGTCGGTATATGGCACCACAAAGTCAGACCTAATGTCCATAAACCGCATTCCATATTCTCCAAGAATCCAACTGTGTCTGTATTCCCTGTTCTTCAGTATGCCTATCGCTTGTAGCCACAAGCCACTCTTCGAAGCCACCCCTTTCACATGCTCACTCACCGGCTCCAAGTTGATAATAACCTCCAAACCCAAAGTAGATGCAGTACGCAATGCACCAGTCACCCCAACACACGCTATACACTGCACCCTCTTTAAGTTCCTCCTCTCCCTATCCCGAAGCACCGCTTGCCACCAGACCAATGCCTCATACGTCAGAATTGGCCTAACCACACACTCATACAACCAGTAAGCAAGCCGAGGACTCACTACCCAACGCCTACCAGCCGCCCCCTTGCAGGCAAACAACACATTTGTGGCTCTTTTTACATTATTCTTTATTTTTAGCTTACTATTCATAATCACGCCCATCCTGGGAGGGCAAACTCGAGCACCTTCCTTTTCCTCGTGAACAATACCAGCTTTGTTTTTACACGATTCACAGAAAGACTGCATCCTCTATGAGCCTAAATAACCTTCCATAATTAGGACCGATTGATATGGTGACAGGATCCCCCACCTGAGGGATGCCTCTCACCGACAACATCCTCACCTTACTTGAGCCCCATCCAGCAACTACCATCCTCGTACTAAGCATTTGCTCTACCCATCTGATTATATCTTCCTCTACTCCTACATCCTCAAGAGTCCCTACGATAGTCTCAAACTTCACATTATTTCAACACCCAAGAAAGCAGTCAAAGTATACTCCTTGTACTGCAGAGACACCTTCACCTGTGTAACCACTGCGTCCAGCGCTGTCTCCACAGATCCCCCTCTTCTGTAGGTATGCTAGTCGTTTAACAGACCCGACTCCCTTTCCTCATTTCTTATATATTTTTCACTAACCTCCCCATGATTCTCAGCACGATAGACGGCAAGCTGATTGTCGAAAATCTCTCGCACTGACGTCACCATTCCTACCAGGCTTCAGCACAAAAACCGTTCTCACCATTCTCCATTCTCTAAGGACATATTCCATATACAGGTAGCTACGAAAGATTACCACCAATCAATCGAAGATAACTCTCAATGCCCACCGTAACATAATAAGCCGCATCCCATCCGTTCCCGGAGACTTGTAGGTGCCAAAAGACTTAATAGCTCATTGTATCCCCGGTAAAAATTTCTTTACCTAAAACGCGTAGGGCTTTCATTCCTCTCCTCGGGACCCCTCTAGCTTTAGCTCTTCCTGTTCCCTCGGGAATTGATCCCGGAAGGTGAACCCCCATCAGCTCCTCCGGCGTTTCTATACCATCACCACTTTTACCAAAACCAGGTACCAGGGACTCCCCCGATAGTAGCTTCCTTAATCTTGCAACCTCATTGGTATTTTCCAAAAACACGTAATAGTTCCTCAAACACATCCGTTTGGCCTGCCTTATTATGCACTTAAATGCCTTCAGTTCCTTCTTATATTCATCCTACCTTCATATTCTCCTTACCTTCCTCGTGGATTCACCAATTTCGTTACACCACCATGGTCGTCTACTACACTTTACAGGACGGCTAATGGGGCAATTGACCTTGAAGACCCCCCGCATATCCACACTCAGACACTCAACCGCACTGTCAATCGACTTACCTCTTCTTATCAGTTCCATAGCAGATTCTAGGGCCGCCGAGTACCCATCCAATTTGTCTTCTTCATTAAAGTCCCAAAATTAGTAGCTAAAGTAAGGTCTAGCACCTCACTCCTATTCCTAATGACGAAAGTAGCGTCGAGCCCCTGTTACATACACAAAGTTTAGTACCAATAAGAAAATCTACTAAGAACTCCTTGCTGAGTCCTGGCTGATTAACATCCGAGCTTCCCCACACATCACACCCAACCAGCGCATCGTGTCTCCACATGTAACATAAAATCAGAAGAAGAGGCCAATCCTTCTTCTTCCTCTAACACCTCACCACAGTCGTAGCGCCGTCACAAAAGTTATCTAAAAGAAAAAGCTTTAGCTTATTTTAATAAAAATTTCTTTATGCAACTGCAAAACAGGTGGATGACGTAATCAAAGGAACGAGTTAAAGGCAGAAAAATTCATTAAAAAAATTTTTCTCCTCGAACTGGACTCGAACCAGTGACCTACCGCTTTCTAGGCGGACGCTCTACTAACTGAGCTACAGAGGCATGAAGAAATTGCCGACGAAATGTTCTCTACATTGCTTATACTGTAATTCACATGATTACTAAGTATTTGTTTTGTTTACATTGATTGCTACATACAATCTACTATTGAAACACACAATACCAAGAACATATATATTTATAGGATTGTGCCTATTGCACTAATTAAATTATGAATTTTACTAATACAACATCGTAGTTGCGGAATTAATTAGAATGTGCTTATTACACTACTTATTTATCTTAATGGAAAAAGCTTTAGCTCCTTCCTAGCTAAAATACAACATCTCTGTCTACTTACTCCGACTTTGTAGTACAGGACATAGTCCTTAAGTCTCAGACCCGTATTCTCCCCTTTTTCATCCAACCGCGGCTCTTGAACGAGCGCAATGTGGATGCCATTAGTGCTCTTGTACCCCACAAAATTACCTACCAGTAGCGGCCATACTGTGATGAAGGTTGACTTGGATTTTTTGTTTATAAGGTACTCGTAATATTGTATTCATTTTATTTTTTAAACATTCTATTTCACTTAGAATGAGTTTTCTATGATTGTAGTCACGTATAAGTAAAATTAATGTTTCGTCTAATTGGTGTGGGAGTTCACTTCGAGCACCCATATTGTACAGACGTATAAATTGAAAACTTTAAACACCTTACACAGTTTAAAATTCATTTTAACTCAACCTTTTAACTTAAAAAAAAATAAATAAATAAATATATGTACATATAAATGTATGTATGTTATATGTATTTATGTAAATACTTTAATTTTAAAAAGTTAAAAAGAAAAAGAAAATAAAAAACTTTTCTTAGTAAATTAATGTAAAAATAAAAAACTTTTCTTAGTAAATTAATGTAACACAAGTTCTGATTGCATTTATGAATTCCTCGTCAAATTTCCTCGTTAAAGAATTAAATAATAACCACGCGGTAATCTATACTAAAAACTTAGATGACTACAAAAAATTTGTGACTTGCTTTCCAAAGCAGAGACAAACTATTACACATATACACCTAAAGGAATAATGCATTAAGAAACAATATTATGTATACTAGCAATACTAACAACAATAGTAATGCAATTATAACTAACAATAATAACAATAATAATAATAATAATATAGATAATAATAATTCTGTTAACAAAATACTCGAAGAATTACGAAACATTCAGCAAAAATTCAATTAAATTGAGAAACAATTGGGGGATCATTCAGTAATGATTACTCAAATTATTGATATGTATGGAATATCACCTAACTATCAGTAATGATTGATGCAAGTATAGAACCTGATAGAGTGAATTTGATTTCAATTAACGTGAATTCATTAGTATCCTATAGTAAATATAGTAAAAAAGTAAATATAGTAAATCCTATAGTAAAGAAGAAGAAAATCCTGATATTGCGTGTTTGAACGAAACTTATATTGAAATAGAAAATTAAAACTTTATAAGGAGAGATCACAGAAATTAATTAAATGGCGGAGGTACAAGTATATGTATTAAAAAAGGTTTAGCCTATGAAATTGTCTCAAATTCAGTATTTGATAGTTACGAATGTGTGGAACCTTGTATCATAAAATTAAAAACAGGAAACAAAAAATTTTTGTATGTTATAGCTATTTATGCCCCTAGTGGTTCTGATAATAAATTTATTGACGAATTAGAGAATTTATTTATAACACTTAATTTAAATAATTTGAACAATTATTACATCATTGCTGGTGATTTAAATGCTAAGCATTCGTCTTGGCGTAATGAAAATATCAATAACAGGGGAACAAGACTGTACAGGTGGCTGATTTCAAATAATATTACTTATAAATGTACACTTTTTCATTCAGATACACCAACATTTCCAAGGTCGGGTACTTATATAGATTTAATTCTCACGGATGCTAGATTAAATTCATTAAATACAAATACAAATAACTTAGAAACAAAAGCATACAACAGCGATCATAATGCTATCGGTTTCGAATTTAATATAGAAATACAGGGTGGTCAAGATAATACTAATAACAAATATTGTTACCACAAAACCAATTGGGAAAAATTTCGTCAAAAATTAGACAATAATTTCGAGCTTAAGTACTCAAATAGTATAAATAAAATACTAGATAATACCAATATTAATATTCCGAATATAAATAGGCATCTCCTAGAAATTGTACAAGTAATAAAAAAAACTATGGTAGAAGTGATCCCTGTATCAAAAAAAATAAATTATTTAAAAAATCTTGAGTCTGCGAAATTGAAAAAATTATGTAAAATCAAAAATAAACTAATAAACGACATACACAGAATTTACAGCCAAAGACTTGACTTTACATCTTATGACATAATCTTATTAAAAAGTCTATTACGAAACATAAAATGTCTCATTAAAGAACAAATAAATATAGAAGTAGATAAGTACTGGACAAACAGAATACAGAAATTACAACCTAATAACCAAAATATGTTTCCTGAAATTAAAAAAATTTTTTATGCTAGACAAGACCAAAAAATTGTAAATCTCAATATAGATAATAATTCAATTTGCAGAGCCAGTGCAACATAGATATTAATACACTTGAAAAAAAGCAATGCAAATAAATATATAGTCAACACACCAGTAGATGTATATAGGATTTTAAGGACTCATTTAGAGAATACACACAAAAATGTAATTACAGATAGTAATAATTTTCATGCGAAAGTTAGGGAAAGGGTTACACAGTTTAAAGAAAACAAAATTAGAAAACAAAACAATGAAATTACCCTGTGTAAGTTTAGCGAAACAAATAAATCATCAAGCGAAAATAATAATACCTTTTTTATAACAATCTCAAACTTAAATTTAAAGTTTAAAAACCTTAGGAATCTTTGGCTGGTGTAGATGAAATACCTAATATAGTATTAAAAAACTTGAGTACGAACATCATATCGCAATATGTTATCTTATTCAATAATGCATTAAACTACTGCTATTTCCCATCTATATGGAAAAAAGGTAAAGTTGTGATGTTAAAGAAACCAGGAAAAGATCCTAAGGATGTAGATAGTTACAGACCTATAAGTCTGCTTCCTAACATAAGTAAAGTGTATGAAGCAATAATTAATGACAAAATAGTAGAATTTGTTGAAGAAAAGCAGCTTATGCCTGAAAACCAGTTTGGATTTAGGTACAAGCATAGTACGGTACATGCTATCACAAAATTGATCTCAGATATTTGTTGGTTCATAAATAAAAAATTTGGTATGGAAGCATAAATGATAGATTTTGAAAAGGCTTTTAACAACAGAGGGATTTGGACAGAGGGATTAGTCTATAAACTAATAACATATGAGTTTCCCGAGCATTTAATAAGTATAATTGTGGATATGATAACTAATCACGAATTTATAAGAGCCAATGATTCAAATCTATGTAGACAGATCTTTAGGATTGAAAATGGACTTCAACAGGGTATTATAAACTCTCCTATTTTATTTTCAATTTACATAATCGAATTACTAGAAAAGTTAGGACGAGTAAAAGGAAATAGCTATTCGCTAGCATTTGCAGATGACATAATAATTTATTCAGACGATAGTACAGTAGAAAAAAAGCAAAGTAAAGTTCAAAAAATGTTTAATCTAACAAGGGATTATAGCAAAGTATGGGCCTTAAAGATTAATTTTAATAAATGCGAAACAATATTGTTTCGCAACACCACAGACAAAGTTAATTCCAATATAAAAAAAAACTGGAAAAATTTCAAAATAAAAGTAAATGACAATAATTTCTTAGAAAATTAAAAAGTAGTTAAATATTTAGGAGTTTACATACACATAAAAAAATTATGGAAGAGCAAATAAGGCATTCATGGCGTCGAGACGTTTGTTTTATAATAAAAATGTTAGCAATAGGATAAAAGTGATATCATATCTTGCACTCATTAGACCAGTGATGACATATGCTAGACCAATTTGGTATAATGTGAGTGCAAGTCTGATGGAAAAACTTAGATTATTCGAGCGAAAATGTATTAGAGTTTGTATAGGTTTGAATTGAAAACCAGAAACAGAACATCAGCACTTCTATTCTAATAAATACATTTATAAGATAGCAACCATCAATAGAATAGATAATTTTTTAATTAAATTAATTAGAAGGCATTTCGACAGGGCACTGAAAACTCATGAAAACGGTCAAATATCAAATATATTCTACCAAAACGATGAGTAGAATATATTTGATTAAAAAAAGTTTAAAATCGGGCTTCATCGCACCCGAACATTTTATATACTTAGATAGTAAAGGTTATGTCCAGGATACCGCGCATGTCCCTTTATTATATCATTATAATAGACGGGCTATATGTAAAAGTATAAATTACGACCCATCCTATTTGAGTGATGGTAATTTGAAGTTCGATATGAGTATACCAATTAGGGATACTTTCATTAATAGAAATTACTGGTGGTTATAACAATAATATTAATTACTGAAATACTGGGTGCAAAGTACTTCAGGTATTTCTTCAATAGTATTAAGTTTAGTTATAACGTAGAATAAGTTAGCCTAGTTTAAATTTAAGTTTTATTTCATAATAACAGAATTGAGTTTAGGTTTTTGATACAATTTTTTCTAAAAATAATAGTAAAAAGTGTATATATTTAAACAATATAAAAAAATTTTTTTTTGTTAGCAATAAGTTAAAAACAAAACTAACAACAAAAAACCGCTGGTTTTTAAGTTTGTTAACCAAATTTAAATTAATAATTTTTTTGAAACTTTTTTGTTATGTAAAAAAACAAGAGAAAGAAAAAAATTGAATAAATAAAGTTTAAAAAAAAAAAAAATCTAATTGGTGTATACTTTTAATTATTTTTGTTAACTTTGCAGTCTTTCTTCGTTGTTCTGCTTGAACCTTGCAGTGTTCTCCTGGTGTATGTGTTAAATTTATCACAAGTAGACAGAGTAGACTGGGATTGCAACTAGTCCAGTATTAATCTTATTTTAAAATTTAATGCTTCCTTTATTATGTGATTTGCTGCTTCGATTACTGATGTTCGCCTCTTCCTTAATTTCATTAATTTGTCTTGGTCTTCCTTGACAGTTTCTATTGTACCCTCTATTATGTTGGACAAACTTGTCATCTAGCGCACCAAATAAAGTTATGATTTAATGTCATGTTTGACAAATGCCTTCGTTCAATAATAAATATGTTAGGTCTGCCAATAATTTAGACATAATTTTATATAGTATACCATATATTCTCATTCTGTTTTCTGTTCTCAACGTGGTCAGACGTAAAAGTCATTCGTAGTTTTACAACTCGAGTCATTATTTTAATTTTATTTAATTTAATAATTTTTTTTTTTTTACTTTGACCCAATTAACTTTATAACCTTGTGTCAATAACAATATTAAAAAATTTTTTTTAAAAATATTATAAAACAATAATTTTATTCACTTTACACTTTCTTTTCTTTCGCAATTAAAGAAGAGAAATAATAATAAATAACAAATATCAAATAAATAAAAACAAAATAATAAAACAAAATAATAAAACAAAATAAAAAAATATACAGTGCACACTGGTAATTTTCGTTTCATAAATTACGAAGAATGGATTCCAAATGTTCTGCAGCTAGTTGCCATGGTATTAAAGGCATGGAAGTAGTGTCATGCAAGGGATTTTGTAGAAATTCCTTCCATGGTACATGCCTAGGAGCTCCACGTGGTTGGTACAGTGCATTTTTGGCGAACCATTTCATCTGCACGGATTGCTGCTCGGTCAACAAATCGTTGGACGAGTATTTCTGCAAACTGGAACATCGGATCGATGCAGTAAATAATAATCTCCAGGGTTCAATAGCCAGGAATGTGGACTGCATAAAAAATAACGCAGTCAGCTTCAACGAGATGGAGAGTAATTTTGAAATGTTGAATAAATCGATGTCGACATTCATGAATGAAATAAAGGTGATTGTGAGAAGTCAAGTCAAAAAGCAGACACCGGATCTCAACTCATCAATCCTTGAGAACAAGATTGACGGGGTTGGGCTAATTCTTGCCGAAAATATGGACAAAATCTTATCGGCTCTGGATACACGTGTCAATCGTATTGACGATACTTCTTATAACTTACTAGCTTCTGCCCAGGATGACATCGCTTTGATCAAGAACAAAATCGACAGTCTCCCAAACCTCGGTGGCATGATAAGGGAACTTAGCTCTCAATTTGACGAGTTGATTAAATTCAATGATGAGAAATTTACCAAAACAATGGACAAGTCCCTACATGCCGAATTGCTTGAGGTATCGAAGGAAGCGACGAAAGTAAACATTGAATCTGACATCAACCCAAGCGAACCATTAAGCGTTGCTCATTCCAAAAATGATCTGGTTGGCCCTAAACCTCCTGCCACCGTTGCCCTGCCTATTTTTAACTGTTGGATCTCCAAATTATCTTTAGATACCACAGAAAATAGCCTGGAGGATTTCTTACGTACCAAATTCAAATGTACAGAGGTAGTTTGTAAGAAAATTACGCCGGCGTTTCTCAAGCAGAAGGCAAAATATCTCACCTTTAAAGCCAGTGTACCAAGGTCTAAACTAAGGAAAATTCTAAATCGTAAGCATTGGCAAGCAGGTACTCTTTTGGAAAAATTTTTTGATAAATCTAACATTAAAGTTAAGAATAAACTGCCTAACCACGACACTAATTCTACTAACAGTAACTTTATTAATAATAATAGAAATAGACTTGACAGTAGAAAAAAGAAAAACAATAGAGACACAAATTTTATCAATAACAATACTAACAAAATTAATACAAAACATAGTACTACTAATTTAAAAAACAACAATAACAGAAATAAAAATAGGAAAAACAATGACAAGATTAATAAAAATAAAGGCAGCAATAAAAGGAATAATAATAATAATAATAATAATAATAATAATAATAATAATAATAATAATAATAATAATAATAATAATAATAATAATAATAATAATAATAATATCAATAATAATAATAATAAAAATAATAACAATAATAATAATAATAATAATAACAATAATAATAATAATAACAATAATAATAATAATAATAATAATAATAATAATAATAATAATAATAATAATAATATTGATAATAATAATAACAATAATAATAATAATAATGATAATAATAATAATAATAATAATAATAATAATAATAATAGTAATAATATTGATAATAATAACAATACCAGTAATAAGAACAATATTAATAACAATTATAGTATTAATATTAATGACAATAATAATAATAATAGCAATAATAATACTAATAGTAATGACAGTAATAATAATGACGGCAATAATAATATTATTAGCAATAATACTGACAATCTTATGAATAATGGTGCCAATAACAATAATATTGGCAAGTATTCAAATTTCATCCAGGGCGAAACATTCAACGGGACCGTAAAAGCTCAAACTTGTAAGAGTGGCGAAACCAATGCGGCGACTATTCAGACTACTCTAATTCCCATCTTGCCTTCACAATCTTTTATAGATCCACTTGTTCCACCAGTTGTTCGTATGACAAAAAAGGCAGTTGAGACTGTACAAAAGATTTCATGAAACTTTAAATATGCAACCTGAAAGTGTCGAGAAGGACCTTCAGACTTATCGGAAACACATGAAGAGTAAATGGGTTGATTACTTACAAAGAATGAGGGAATCAAACGATAGGTTTTTTCTTCCGTCGGGATCCTCTAAATCACCATCAAAATGGTTTAAATAGTGACGGACCCACCCTTAAAGCCTCCCATAGTAGTCTTGTGACTATTCGTCCCATCAAATCATCTGTTTTCCCTAACATATTTTACCATAATTGCAGCGGTTTAAGAGGAAAGCTTAAAAATCTCTTTATTGACGCTAAATCTTGCAATTTCAATATTTTAACTCTTACGGAAACGTGGTTGAACGATTCTTTCAAAAATGAGGAAATACTTGACAGTAATTGGTCTGTATACAGAAAAGATCGTGATTATACAGCTACTGGTCAATCCAGGGGTGGGGGCGTTTTGATCGCCGTCAATAATCGGTTACCAAACCAATTGGTATCCACTTCAGTTTTTTCCACATTCGACCATCAATTTATCAAAATATACTCAGGTAGAATCTATACCTATGTGGGAGTGGTTTACTTCCCCCCTAATTCTGACGAATCCTCTTATAACGATTTCTTTACCATATGTAACGAAATATTTTCACAAATGCATGAGGATGATGAGATAGTTGTTCTAGGTGATTTTAATCGGTCGGCTTTATCGTTTATCAAAGATGAATGTGATAACCATCTTCTTCCAGTCAACTTCATGGAAGACATCGATTTTAATCTCGTTAGTACGTTCTATGGGAACGACTTGCAGCAGGTGGTACGTTACCCAAATGAAAGAGGTAATTGGTTGGACTTAGCTTTCTCAAATGCCTATGACAGCATACGGGTTCGACTTGCTACAGACGAAGAGAACCTTTTCAAAAATTCTATTCATCATAATGCAATTGTTCTCGAATTTCCTAATAACAAACTTAAGTTCTCTAAATCTTACAATAAAGAGATTGTATATGATTTTCTTAACGCCGACTACAACAGCATCAATTATGCTCTTAGCTTAATTAATTGGAACGATATGTTCCATCAGGACAATTTAGACAATATTATCTCCGATTTTTACTCTATTTTGTTCAGATTAATTGACGCCCATGTTCCAAGAATCCTTAAGAAGGATAGACTGGCGGAACCATGGTTAGACCGTAATTTAAGACAATTACGTAATCGGAGAAATAAATTATACAATAAAATTAAGCATTCTAGGGACAATAACTCACTTATTAATGAATATAATGAGTTGGCGAATGAATTCAAAAATAAATCCAATGAGGCATATGATATTTATATCCAAAATATAGGCAGCTCGATTTTGGGGAACCCGAAAAGATTTTTTGACTTTGTTAACTCCAAACGTAAATCGTCGGGATATCCGAGCTCCATGAGCAAGAACGGGTTAATATCATCTTCTAACTCTGAGATTTGCAATTTTTTTGCCGATAATTTTCAACAAACTTATAGATTAGATTCTCTTTCTAATTATGTCTATACCCCCACTAGTATAGATAACGGTCATCCCCTTTTTAAAGATGTTCATCTTTCAGTAGACAACGTACTTCAGGGTATTTGTGACTTAGAAACCAATAAAGGACCTGGACCGGACCTTATACCGCCTATACTTCTTCATAACTGTAGACACAATTTATCATATCCGCTTACTTTGATTTTTGACAAATCATTATCCTCTGGTTTTTTCCCGTCAATATGGAAAACTTCATACCTCATACCTATTCATAAAAAGGGGGATAAGACTGCGGTTGAAAACTATAGGGGAATTGCCATTCAATCTGTCATTCCTAAATTACTTGAGAGATTGGTTACGGGTATAATTGCACCCATTGTTAACCCATTACTAAATAATGAGCAACACGGCTTTAGGACTGGTCGCTCTGCGACCACCAATCTTTCAATTTTTACATCCGATATTCTTTCGTTTATGGAAAGAGGGTTTCAAGTGGATGCGATATATACAGACTTCAGCAAAGCTTTTGATCGCATTGATCACGTTGTCTTAGAGCATAAGCTAAGACAATTTGGTTTTAGGAACCCACTATTGGGATGGTTAAAATCTTACTTCACTGAAAGGACCCAATTTGTCAGGTTCCAGGGTGTTAAGTCGAAACCTATCCATGTCTACTCTGGAGTTCCCCAAGGAAGTCATTTAGGCCCTATTCTTTTCAATATCTTCATTTCTGACCTCTCTCAGTGTTTGGCGGGTGTTCCGCATCTGATTTATGCTGATGATCTGAAAATGTATCATATTGTAAGGGATATTTCTGACACTAATTATCTCCAATTAAAGTTAGAACATCTAAATTCTTGGTGCGAGACTAATAAATTAGAACTTAACGTTAAAAAATGTTATGTTATTAGTTTTTCACGTAAGCGTTCAAACCTCTTTCAAGAATATTCACTTCAAAACTCCATTTTAGAACGCGTTGACCATATTACTGATCTAGGTATTATTATGGACAGTAAACTCAATTTCAATTTTCATTATGATTCTATTGTTTCTAAAGCAAGCAAAATGCTAGGTCTCATTAAGAGGAGAGCCAGAGAATTCAACAATACTGAAGTAACTAAATCCCTCTATTGCTCCCTTATTCGTTCTGTTCTTGAATATGGCAGTATTATTTGGGATCCGGCATTTTCTGTACACAGAAATAAAATTGAGTCGGTTCAAAAACAATTTTTGTTATTTGCTTTGAGAGGCCAATATAACCCCAATGACTTCCAAAATATTCCTTCATATAAAATTAGACTTCAATCCCTGAATATGTTAAGTCTGGAGTCACGCCGGTCTTTGTTGTCTTCTTGTTTTACCTATGATGTCCTAACAGGAAAAACAGACGTGGACTTCATTAGAGACAAAATTATTATCAACAACGACGTCAGACCTACCAGACATACTAAATTCTTAAAAGAATATACGCATAGGACTGAATATGCTAAAAATGAACCAATAAATAGATGTTGTACTGTATTCAATCGTTTTAGTCATTTTTTTTCACCAGTAGTTACAAAATACACCTTCAAAAAAAAAATTCATAATTCACTACTGACCTAGTACAATATCATATGATAATTATACGTATGATCTAATTGTACAATTATTAAATCATATTAATATTAAATACCTACTCAGCATAAATGATAACATAATAAAATTCTTTCTTTTTATTTATTATTTTTTTTTAAATGTATCATATTACATTTGTGTCATAAATTCATTTAATGTTTTGTTAGTGTAATTCTATTTTGTTAATCTATAAGTATGTATAATGTATATTTTTGTCAATTATTGTAAACTATGTAAATTTTTGTAATTATGTAGCATCTTGCTTGGTGCAAATTAAATAAAATAAAATAAAAAAATAAAATAAAATATATAATACATAGATATACATTAAGTGACCTGTTCTCAATTCATTTACATAAATACCTACATTATTTATTTATATACATACTCATTCGCCTACTGCCAATAATGGGAGAAAATTGCTAACATGACAAACATTGTAGCTCTAAATGGTCGATTAAACTACATTCTTCTTCTTGGACTTAATAATTATCCCTACTGAAAATCTAAAAACTAATTTACAGAGAGAACGGATCAATATAAACATATTATTTAAAATCTGTCTAGCATTCTTGGTCCTCAAAATAACCTTCAAAATACAAAATTATGCATGCTCCATGTTATCTATTACAAATAATAAATACTTTAATACAAAAATGCAAATTATTTTCTATCTCTCAATAAATATAACTGTTCATTGGAGTATTTTTGAATAAATACAATATTATTGAATGGAATATTTGTAATACTCGTATAGGTACATACATGATTATTTTAATTGTTTTCTTTTTTCTATCAGTTTTTAGAAAAAAATCATATGTAACATTGCTGGAATATTTATTTTAGTACCTAATTTTAAATCTTAATAAAAATAAAATATATTAGCGATAATTATCATTTCTCTTTTTTATTAAATTTCAATGTTTGTTTTATAATCTAGAAATAATATATTTGTTTTATTATAAAGGAATAACCCCCCAAGCCACCGCAGCCATTTTTGACTTATTGTAGCCCCCCCACTCTCCCGTCTATAATATCCCCGTCCCTGGGCAGTGCCCCGTGAAGAAACACTTCCGCATAACGGCACCCTTTCGTGTCCCGCCAGTGACGGCCGCATTCCGCCGCGAGCAGGCAGGCAAGCCTGGCCCCCACGGCGGAAGAAGGCAGACCGCAGAAAGGCAGCCCCGGGTCCCCTCCGCGCCAGCTCATCGGCAACTTCGTTGCCCGCATGGCCACTATGGCCCGGCACCCAAATGAGCGTCACTCTGTTCTCCGATGCCAATTCCATAAGTGCAGCAAGGCAGCTCCAGACCAGCTTGGATGTAACCTGAGCTGAACGGAGCGCCAGCAGTGCAGCCCTGCTGTCTGAGAACACATAGATGGTGTGGTTTCTATACCCCCTTTCTAAATTGATTCTCAGACAGATCTCTATTGCATGTATTTCGGCCTGGAACACTGTGCAATACGGGTCAAGGGTTGCATATACACGCCTGTCCGGGCGGACACCATATACGCCCGAACCCACACCCGACTCCGTTATGGACCCGTCCGCATACCACACGCTCGAACCCGACCTAAGTACCGGACCATCCCGATCTAACGTCCATCGATCGGGAAGCAGAACCCTGTACCTGTGGTCGAAGTTGTACCGCGGCAGACAGGTATCCGACATGGTAATTCTTAGAATCGGATCGCTCTCAATGAAGTCTCTGTGAGTTCTGTGGGCCAACTTTAGTCCTGCCCCGTCCTCGCCAGAGAGAAGTCGGTAAGTCACTAGCCGAGCTTCCTTCAATATATGGAGGTGCAGTGGCGGCAATCCGATCATCACCTCCAATGCAGCGGTGGGAGCCCTCCGCATCGCCCCGGTCACTCCCAGGCAGGCCAGCCTCTGTAGTTTTTCCAGCTTGGCCCGCACACCCGCCTGCTGAGCCTTACGGTACCATACAATTGACGCATAGGTGACGATGGGCTTAGCAAGGGCCGTATATAGTGCTATTCTGGGACTAATTCCCCAGGTCCACCCGATGAAGCTCCTACACGTCCACAAGGCCGCCGTAGCTCTCCCGATAGCTCTATCTATATGGGTATTCCAAGAGAGACGATCATCCAGGGTTACCCCCAGATACCTTCCTCCCTAGAGTAACTAATACGTTCTCCAAACAGAATTGGACTGGTTAATCTATCCCTTCCGCGTCTGTTGAAGGCGACCAAAGTGCTCTTGCTTGGATTTATATTTAACTTAACGCCTTTGAACCACCTTTCCACAACACGTAAATTTTGCTGTAGAAGATCAGAAATAGTGCTCTCAAATTTTCCCCGCACGACGAAGGCCACATCGTGGGCGTATCCCCAAACACGCGCCCCGGAGCCCCTGAGAGCAGCGATTAGATCATCCACTACAATGGACCACAGGAGGTGCGAAAGATCCCCGCCCTGCGGACATCCTTTTGCATCGGAGATGAAGAGTATATCGTCAGCTATGGTGGACTTAATAATCCTATCCTGTAGCATCCGATTAACCCATCTGCTAGTCGTCGCATCAATCCCTCGTTTGTGCAACGACGCACAGATGACATGATATGGGGTGTTGTCAAAAGCTCCCTCTATATCAAGGAAGCAGCCAACTGCCACCTCCCGCACTTCCAGTGAGTTTTCAAGGACCCCCACCAGACTCTGCAGAGCGAGTACAGTAAACCTTCCCGACTGACAGGCGTATTGAGACTCATGCAAGGAATTGATTCCCAGTGCATCGTCCCGTATAAATCTATCAATCACTTTTTCCATTGCTTTCAATAGAAAAGAATTAAGGCTGATTGGACGGAAAGACCTTGAGTGGTTGCTTGGTCGCTTACCCGCCTTCGGAATATACGTCACTTTAGCTACCATCCATGCCTGAGGGATGTAACCCCACGCATAGCTGGCACGAAAAATTTCCAACAATGCTCTAGCGATATGTTGGAAACCCCTCTGCAAAAATGTAAGATATATCTCGTCATCACCTGGAGATTTGAAGGGCCTGAAAGAGAAAACAGCCCATCTAATCCGCTCATATTGCTCCGCCTCGGCTTAGCGCGGCAGCTCCCGTGATAGGCATTAGTAATAGCCACCGTCAGGGCCTCGCTGGCCAGTTCGATATCCATCCCCGTTCTGACAGAAGCAGGAATGGATTCAATCCCATCCATGAGGGGCGTTTCGAATTGACTCCAATCTGTGGATTGGGGCACCAGATATATTTCTTCTGCCAGGGCCCCGGAGACCATGATATCAAACCTAATCTGCCTATGATCGGACATGGATGTCTCATTTGAGACATGCCATCCACCAACCCTACTGCCGACAAATTCAGTGCAAAGGGTGATGTCAAGGACCTCTTCCCTGTCAATTAAATGTTGACAATATGACATTCTTTTTAATACATATATTTTAATATTGATACTTAAACTTAAAATTTAACTTGAAATTTTATTTTTTTTTTTCACAACCTTTGTCTTTTATGATTTCGATCAAAGCGACCTATTTAACTTTTATTTTTCTTCTATACAAAAAATTACCGTTAAGAATCCAGTTACCATATGTTTCAATAGAAAAATGCATTAGCCAATTTAAACATGTCACTTATCAATCGCACTGTTTTGTAGCGTTTTAAATTTGTGGCTACACTTGGTCGCTTAGGTAGTGCAAAAATTATGTTTTAGCTTCAACACGATTGAACGTCACTTGGAAGAAAAAAGTGGATAAGGAAATAAAGGGTTTATAGAGCCCCGACTCGCTTTCCGCAACGAAAGGATTGAAGGAAATGTAGCAATCATCATTTTTTTTTATTTTTAATATTATAGTCGTATTATTTAGAATAGTGTTTAAGTTGATAAGTTTTTAAGTATTAGAATGGTTTTTAAGTAGAAATTCGCTAGGTTCTAATTCGTTTTATTTTATAAGTAGGATCGGTTTGTTGAGTAGTGTTTTTTTTTTAATTCTTTGTTTGCGTTTCGTTAAATTTAAATTAATTTATTATTATTTCCTTTTATTGGAGTTGCCTTGCTCGCCCGGCAGTACCCATATTTTAGTTATCGCGCGTGTTAATGTTAAAACCGTCAGCACCAGGGTGCGTCTTAATAGTTCGTGCCGTGATCCATCTGCTCGGTGGTTCGTTTTCCTCTTTTAGTAATATAAGATCTCCCACCTTGACATTCTCTAGTTTTGTTTCCCATTTAGGTCGTTGTTGTAGTCGACAAAAGTACTCGTTGTTCCAACGACTCCAAAAATTTTGCACTAAGTTTTGCATTGGACTCCAAAGATCTAATCTACTGATATTAGTATCAAATACTGATGGTTCATGTGGTGACAATAACATGTCGCCAATCAAGAAGTGTGCTGGTGTTAGCGCATTCAAATTCTCTGGATCACTTGGTAGTTCACTTAAAGGGCGTTAATTCTAGCAGGCCTCAATCTGGTGAAGTACGCTGGTAAATTCTTTATAGGTTAATAACCTGTTTCCAAGTACCCTCTTAAAATGATACTTAGTGGAAATAAATGACGAGCATAACTCAATAATAATAATAACAACAAAAAACCATAACGATTAACACAAAAAAAGGAAAAACAACCAACCACCAGGCAATTAGATAATATAGATAATATAGATGAATAGAAACGAGAGAGAAAGACAAGAACAAGAAGAAACGAAAAAAATACTACAAAACTAAATTAACCAAAGTTTAGATTTAAGAGTACCCTTACTAATAGCAGGATCAAATACCAAAGAATTAGAATTAACAGAACGCAACATTCTAGTAACCGGCTCATTCCTACTATAATCAGTAGAGTGAGAGCGAACATTGTACAACTCTACAGACTTAAGATTTCTTACGTTATCCCTAATAGAAACCTGCCTCAACAAAGAAGAAGCCACAATAGCCTCTGACACGAGCTGATGGATAAGCACTATGTCAGCAACAACACTTCGTGCCCCCAAGGACTGCAAATCAATCAACATCAACCTAGCCTCATACGGCGGAAACCTAAAAGGATCAGACCAGCCCAAACTCCTCAAAGCAAAACGCAAGAATCTTCTGAACAGATTCAATTCGAGAAACATCCACAACACGAAAAGGTGCCCAAACCTGACAAGCATATTAGAGAATTGGCCTATTAAAGGACAGATACAAATGCTCGCAACATATGGATCAATAAACTCTCTAGCCCACCTCATTACGAAACCCAGCTTCGAGTTAGCCGTACCAAGGATCATATTCAAATGAGCACCAAAATCCAGCCTTCGATCAAGCATAACCCCAAGATCACAAAAGGTACTCACCCTCCACAATACCACCCCACCAAGGTAATAGTCATGGCGGACAATAGAAGACTCCCTCTTACGCGAGAAGCTCATGACACGACACTTACCTATGTTAAGTTCTAAGCCACTGACTCTACACCAGTCCCAAAGACTATCCAACCCGGCACAGTACACATCAGACAGAGCAGAACGGAAAGAAACCCGATAAAATCTGCAAGACAAATAGGAGTAGACCCACATCAAACTACAAAGAGAAAAACCCACGCCAACCAACTTTCTCAGTATAACCTGATGAGGAATAGTATCGAAGGTCTTACTAACATCTGTAAAAATAACTTTGACCTGACCACCCCATAACATTTATAGTATCCCTCTATAACATTAATAGTATCCGAGACAAACCCAACCAAATTTGTAACAACAGATCTGCCCCCCGATGCTGGACGGAGTGGATAAAAGGACTACAAAGAGTAGAAGTAATCAACCAAAATACTTTCAAAAAGCTTCGGAATAGCCGACATCTTAACAATAAGCCTATAATTACTAACCGAAGAACGTAAACCTTTCTTATGAACCGGAACAACGTACGACTCCTTCCAAGCCGAAGGAAAAACAGAAGACACCAATGATAGGTTAAATAAAGAAGTAAGAGGACCAACAAGGCTATCAGGGTATCTATACAACAGCACAACCGGGATCTCATTAGGACCAGGAGACCAGTCACCAGCCAACCTCTCCATGGCCCGCAGAACGCAATGAGGCCCCACATTAATACCATCAAGAGAATAAAATTATCAAGAGACACACCGACAATATTCATAAAGGCAGCAAAATCCAGCGATAGCCCACCCACACCATCAACTGGGGCAAAAACATTAGAAAAATGACAGGCAAATTTGAAATGACCGGAGGATGACCAGAAGAAAATTCAAACGAGGATGGATAACCATCAGACCAATTCTTAGAATTAATAAAATCAAAAAACTTTCGCGGAACGCCAAACATGCTACGCCGAAAGTCATTAAGACATGCACCATACAAATGACTACAAAGAGACCTAAAGTCATTATAGGCCGAGCAAAACCTCGCATAATCGGACGAAGACCTCGAAACCACAAAAGACCGCCAAGCACAATTCCTAACATTCCTAAGACGCCGCAATTCAGCTGCTTCTCACAATCCGCCGAAATGAGGAGAACCTGGAAGATTGAAGTTAAATTTTATTCCATTTTTGTGTTTCAATAGGATTTTATTTGCACCCATGAAATTAATAGCAAACACAATATAGTTCCTGACATAGTTCCTTCTTGCGCAAAATCTTTGGAACGCCGGGATAAATCCTTCAGCCGTCAAATCCGTCACCAGTTAAAAATGAATTGCTCTGACCAACAAATAGAGATATATATGCTTTGTGTTTTGATGGTTTCCTGGTTCTTGACGATTTTAATTCAAACCGCTCGCAGTAATCCACACCGTTGTGTGAAAATGGTCGACTCATTTTTACTCGTGAAGTTGGCAAATTGTCCATTAGCTGCTTCCGTGTGTCGAGTTTTTACCTAAAACATTTGATACATTTATCAACATAAAATCTTACTATATTTCGCACATTAATTATTCAATATTTTTCGCGCAATATTGTAATCATTAATTGAGAACCACAATGCAAAGTTTCTTGGTGAACTTTTGCAATTAATAAATTTGTAAAGTGATCTCGATCTGGTAATATGATGGCAAACTTTTTCTGATATGCCCAATCTGAATTAAACAATCTGCCTCCAACTCACAAAATGCCTTCAGGATCCAAAAATAGATTCAATTTTAAAATGGCACTCTTAGAATCCATTTCGAGTATTTTGGATAATTTTTCAATCTCGCAGTAGAAACGCCTTGCCTAAGCCCGCCGAATTAGGATGTTTTGCAGATAAAAATTTAGTGTTTTGAGTAGTCTTTTTCAAACTATTAATGAATCTGCAGCAATAAGCAGTAACACGAATCATGCGTATAAATGACGAGAAGTTTCTTCAAATTTATCATTTCTTAACTGCATGTGCGCCGCACATATTTTTCTCTTCTCGATCTCTGTGTTATAATTGACTTTTCGGGCTAATGTCTTTGAGATTGAGATAACCACTTGGGTCCTCGCCACCATAACTCATGTTTCTGTAATTCACTTGGATAAATGCCTGTAGACGCGCAGTCCGCAGGATTGAATTTTGTTGAAATGTGATTCCAAATTTTCTTGCCAAAAGTGATATGTATATGTGAGACTCTATTGGCTACAAATGTTCTCCAAGTTGATGGATGTTTTCGTAACGAGGCCAGAACAATCTCCAAGTCAATCCACGCAGAAAAGCACGCAGAATATACTTAACAACTTTTACTGCTAATGACGCGGCACAAAGTTCAAGCCTGGGTAAAGAGATTGGCTTTATAGGTGCAAATTTAGTTTTTGACATAATTAACGACACGTTTTTTTGACCATCGTTATCAATTATGCAAACATAAACAGCAGCAGGATACGCTTTTATGGATGCTTCCGAGGAGCCGTGGATCTCTATTGTTTGTATGTTTCACTTGAAATGAACCCATCTGTTAATTTTTATTTGTTCAACATCTTTTAATTTTTGCAGATAGACTAGCCATTCTTTGGTTTTCGTCAAGTTGTCAACCCAATTTTTCCCTGAGAGGCAGAAATTTTGCATTAATAGTTTTACCTTGATTACAATCCATTGTTCCTATATAATCTATGTTTCTTAAATATAGTTTCGTATCTTTTATGTCTTTTTCACATAGTATAATTTGATATTTAAGTCGATTAACTATTGTTTCTACAATTTGTATATGATCATTTAATTCCACCTCTTGAGAATTTACAGTCTGCCTTTCGACTTCGTTTTTACTAACTTCGTTGATGTTTATTTCAATATTTGAATAAATTAGATTAATTTCTTGAGTTTATGTGTTAATTCTACTAAAGAAGTCTTGTCCTTAATGTATTCTATTAAAAGTATATTCAACTAAAAAGAGTAACCATTGCTGTAAACAAGGGTTAATATCCTGACACATATGTATATCACATAGTTTTTAACCACTTTATTGGTTGATGATCTGTTTCTAAATCAAATTGTTTACTGTAATGTCAATAATATTTTGTTGTACACGCTATGGCCAAGAGTTCCTTTTCTATAGTGGAGTAATCTCTTTCATGAACGTTAAGAGTTCTGGTCGCAAAGAAAATTGTATGACCACCCTAAATCCGAACCGCCCCAAGCGCATAATTTCCAACATCTGTAACAAATTTAAAGTTTTTTTCAAAATTTTAATTAATTTCAAAATATTTAAGAATGGGGCACTATGTTACTAGTTCTTTTAATTTTTCAAAAGCGTAAATATAATCGGGATTATTAACATTTATTTTTGTTTTTTTCTTTAAATATTTGGTCATTACATGTAATTTTCTATAACACCCTGTTATGCCTAGAAAGGCTTTTATTTTTTTCTCAGTTAGGTCTAGAATTAATTGAATTTTCTTTGGATTAGGCTTAACTTCTGATGGTGTTAAAATGTGCCCTAGGTATTCTGTTTCCTTCATAAGAAAATTGCATTTGTCAATCTGTATTTTTAGGCCTGCTTTTCGTCGACAATCGAATATTTTTTTCATATTTGTTAGACGCTCTTCTAAACAAGTGCTAAAAATCAGAATGTCATCCATTACACAACACAAATTTTATTAATGTTGTTTTATTAATAATCTCTCAATATGGAATTCATTAATCTTTGAAATGTCGCCGGTGCGTTTTTCAATCCGAACGACTTTCTTTTATATTCAAAATGACTCAAAAGGGTCGGAAAAGCAGTTTTCTTTCTATCTTTATCGTTCATCATAATTTGGTGAAATCCCTTCGCAAGATCTAACGTTGTAAAGTATTGTGATCTATCAATATTTTGTATAGGAATATCAATATTTGGTATAGGAAATTTATCATTAATTGTTACCTCGTGGAATTTTCTATAGTGTAGGACTATGCGCCATTTTTTTTTTGCCCGAATTATCAATTTCCTTTGCAACTATCCAAAAAGGCGAGTTATACGGAGAATTAGTTTATCTTATTATGCCCTAAAGAAGCATACCTAGAATTTGTTACCTATATATTTTTGGCATTTTCTACCGTTGTATAAATTTGGTGTTTAATTTCGGGAGTAAAAGTCAACTTTTCATTTTCCACAAAACACAAATCCTTATAATTATATAAAAAAACTTTTTGTTGGTTTCTCTTCTTCATCATTTAAATTTGTTAAATTTAACTTGCTTAGAACTTCAATAGATTTTGAAGTGCAATTTCATCAAATTTTATAAAAAAATTTCCACGAGTTTGTTACTAACTATTAATTTTGGTCTAATCTCTTTGATTATTTACAAGCTTTTGATTTGGAACAATAGAGTACAAAGTACTCTGTATTTGCCTTGTCCTTGTCAGGACAAGGCCCACGTTCCATTTTTGTTTTTGAAATGAGCGAGATTTTTGATAGGTGGCTTCATTTTCTTTGTTGCCCTCCACAGTGAGTAATTGGTTTTCTCAAACGCCGTCAAATTTTGAACATAATTGGCAATCGAATCCTCCTTGTCTTTTCTAGTATAGTGTGTTAGTTCCTACGATTCACGATTATATCTGGTTTTATCAGTAGGATCACGCGTTTGCTGCCACCTCTTTCTCGCCCGCCTGCTTTGTCTTACTTTTGCTAGTATATGTGGATGGATAGTTAATACCTCCCCTTTAAGTAGCATTAATTTTCGAATTACTCCAAGTCTCATTTTAAACAATTTTAGTAAAGTTTTCGGCCTCCTCATCTATGGCTGGGTCGTTCTTATTCTTTTCCTTAGATCTATTTGTCGTTCAATCTCTAAATGAAATCTTGACCAATCTGTAGTCCCATTTGTCAGGTTAAGCTCTTTTCATTACAATATTTTCCTTAAGCTCAAGAATAACTACTGAATGATCGTAGTTAAGATCATAGTTATCATGTACTTCAATGAAATTTTTCGCAATCCATTTTGTTATGAAGAAATCTATTAAATCAGGACACTTATTAGCATCTGTTGGCCAATACTTTGACTTCGCAATAGAGCGAAAAAGCACCGCCTATTGCTGTCCTAAGTTCTATTCCTCTAGTTGAAGTATGCCTTGAACCCCAATCAGTGTGCTTGGCATTAAAGTCACCTCCAATATAAATCTATCGCCTAGGTCGGTCAGAACGTTTTGTTAGCCACTCTAAATTTTTGCTTAGTCGAAGTGATCTGATCCTCGGTTTGCATCTGGTGCAGATCGCAAATACACTATATTTTCTCTTATTATTATCGCCGTTCCGTCATCAGTTTTCGTTTGGAGAACGTCCTTGTATGTTACATTTTTTGAGACTATTCTCAAGGTGAATTGCCTCGGTGGCCGGTCAGAATTCTTCTTCAAGTTATTGTTGCTGTTGTTATTTCTACGTTTTTGCAGTTTCTTAGCTACAAGGCATTTCCTATAGTTTGCTGGATGGGTCTCCAAACAATGGGAACACTTTGCTGCAGTACTCTTTGGCTTACTACAATCTGCGGTTAAGGGCCTGCCTGCACATTTAAAACAATTCGGTTCTCTCTGGCAAAGTTTTTGTGTATGCCCATACCTTTGACACCTTTTACACTGCGGAATGATCCTATCCTTTCGAAGAGCCTCTATCCTAACTTCCATCCGGTTTATGTGATCGATTTCATAAATTTTTTTTTATCTCCTCGTCATTTGAGAACGTTAACATAAACAGCGGTAGAGGCACTATTATGTTTTTTATTTTCATTTTTAATTTTATTGGTTACATCTAAGATCTCTTAACCTCTATAGCTTAAGTCTTATTTTATATCTTCCGGTTTACAACTGGGGTGAAGATTTCTTACCATGACTTTTATTGGTCTGGCTTCTTGCTTTCATAGGTATGCCATTCAAGCCCAGATCCATTCATGGCCCTGGTAAGATTCCTGTAATCCATTTCGGAATTCGCAATGAATTTAAATTGATTATTATTTATCATGTTAACCTTATAATTGATGTACTTATTTTTTAATGTTGACTCCATTTGATTCTAGTCAACCCCACATTACTTATGACTACTGGAGGCGGCCTAGAGTTTTTCGTGATATCCCCTCGACTTTTAGAATCAGGAACATCCGCTTTCTCAGCGTTGATCGTCATCTGGATCACTTCCGGAGATGATTCTGATTTTCTTTTTTACTGGACCTCTTTTGCTTTAGGATCCAATTTGTTTCTCTGGCGAGTTCTTCCACATCTGTTAAGTAGGCGTCTAAGATTGACCTTACCTGCTTTGCTTGTGCTAGCGTCTTTTTCTTCATGACTACTGTTATTAGACCTATTGTTTGTAATTTGCACATGTTTCTCTTTCTTTAGCTTCTCATTCCCAGCCCTCAGTTGAAGAAACTCGTTTTTCAAAGCCACACAGAGCTGGCTTGAGCTTTACTCATGTTCATATCCTTATTGGTCTGTGGAGCTTGAGTGTTCGGTAGTCCACCTTCCATCACTTTATTGTTTTCTAAAATCCGATCTCAGGTGAAGGTGACGAACGCCGGGTTTTCGCACTCCTCCTGAACGAATCAACCAAATGCAATAAATGGTTTTCCCCAGAATCCGTAGAGCCGACCTCCGAAGAGTGTTGATTCTCCAACATAGTTAGATTACCCCCTTGATTACTAAACCTTTTGTTTTCTCCATTGCAAAAATAATTCACGTTTGCATTTTATACCTCCTGCCGGGTTTCAAAAACTGCGGTTGCTCAGTAATCAGACACAGACCAGGGAGCTCCCTATTCTAGCTGAGATGCTTCTGGATTTACTGCCCGCGCGTTTCCTTACCAACGCAACCCGATTTAGGCCCCGAGTACTCGCTTTCACCCGCTCTCGTCAGCCTTACTAAATAAGTTTCCCAGGAGACACCCGGCTAATAACTATGTTACTTACCAGATGAGAGGTAAAAGTCGGATTTGTTGGCAGAGCTGATGCTTTCAGAGGGCATTTCCTAGCATTAAGAGCTTCACATATTGGGAAAATGTGAAACCAACACCATGCCAGCCTTTGTCTCCCTTGTTGCCTACATGACGCCGAACTAAATTACCTATTTCAACAGTTTCAATTACTATCCCTACTACAATTTATCGCTATCTTCGGGATGGTAAATTATGGGCTTATTATTAATATCAAAATATATATCAAAATCATATAATTCATTTAAAGAATAATTTATAAGTCTAACGCTATCAAATAATTTTCTTAAAGTACTTACACGTAAACTTCTGTTGATAAGCTCTGCATAATCTGCTCTTGGTCTCAGCTCTGCTTTTACGTTGTTCCATGCTAACTCTGATCCCAGACGTTGTATACAGCGTTTTGCTGCATAAAACCCTTAATTTCCTTGAAGGATGTATGATTTTTCATGCATATTTTGTATTTCCCAATAAGGTAAGTTGAGTAGTGTCGGCTAACAAAAATATTAATAAAAGTAATATAGGTTGGCACATTTCAACAATTTGAATTATCTCATTTCGGTTATTTATACGTTACTTATAAAATTGTTTCAAATAATTTCAGTTAGTTTTTAAGTTATTAAAAATAAATATTTATGTACCTACTTCCAATCAATTTTTTTTTAAATAATTTTAAAACTATTTCAATGTTATATTGAGTGCTTCAAAAATTTTGTTGTGCTCTTCTTTCATATTTTATTAGCAGGTAAACAAGAGCAATCTATTTATAATATGGCCCTGCCTGTGTAGGAATCTTAATAGTAAACGCAAACGGACAAAAATTTAGGGGTATCCGTACCAAGTACTTGTCATTTTACAATCGGAGTTTTTGAGTCATTTGCTAAGATAATATTTATTTCGAAAATAAAAAAGATATTCGAATCCGGTCATAAAAATATATTATTGTCTTTTCCAAAACCCTTTATATATTTTTTGAATTAGGTAATATATTAGGCTTTAAAAATTTTACTCAAAAATAGAGGTAAAATTTAGAAGTATATATAAAATTTGTATTTAAAAAATAATATTTGATTGGATTTTAGATATTATTTTCTAATTTCCTCTTCAAATTTTTTTCTTTGCTATCTATTTATATCAATTCTCAATAATTATCTTTCATTAATTATATTTTCAACTTGACACCACAGTTACTTCCCATATCTTGAGTTAACTTACCCTATGAGAAAAAAAAGCAGTTCACTCAAAAATAATGAAATGCTTTCAGGAACATATAAAACGTTAAAGGCGAAGGTTGTGCTTGTTGCTTTTCCGCTGTTTCAAGAATTTTAAAATAATTATGAATGAAAATATTAATATATTTCCTTGATTTTTCAAATATATTTTCGAAATTTTACCTGTTTTATAATAAGTGTAAATTTATTTTAATATTTCTTTCCTAAGAAATTGTTTAATTTTGATGTAATGTCTGAGATAATTTCGGCCTGGTGTGTGGCACCGTTTACTCATCAAGTAAAGTTTGACGATTTTGTTAATTGGATAGAATTTTGATAAAAATTTAATATGTAAGCATATAATCAAATCAAGCAAAATCGTGTGAGAAGAATAAAGTCTTGTCCAATTCTTATAAAACTTTATGAAAAAAGTAAGAAATAAAGTGACCAAGGTAGGCTTTACTCGTCAAGAGTGCAATGATCAGCTTTTTATTGTGAAGTTGGTATTTTTAGTTTTTTTATAGTTTAAAGTTGTTGAAAAGGGCTCCAAAAAAATTAGTATAAAAATTAATATTTTTTTATAAAATTTTTAAGTACATTGATACATATCATAAATTTGGTTTTGAAAAAGGTTCTTGTTCTTTTCCTATGTGAATATGCTATATCCTATACTTTTCTATATGAATATGGATGAAAACTATGTTTTTAATTTTTTAATTCAATTCAATAATTTATTTTCTTATATTCCAAATAACTAAATAATACATAAATAATTTGTTAAAAACCTTAGCCCTAGCCCCTAGGTCACATAATTGCATTAACTTTCTGCCTAATTATAATGTTAAGTATGTATAAAAGTTTGTCTCCTAATAAAATTACAATTTAATTTCAATTACACAAAAATTTTTAAAATAAATGAAGTGCAGCAATAATTATAAAAATATATAAGAATCAATTAAACAGTTGTTCTCTCTAATGAACACACAAATCGTTTTATCTTGGCCTTAAAAACGCATGTTGTTTATGATTTTATATTATATGCAGTTACATAGGCAGTTACATACGACGGTGTGGCCTTCGTCGTGCGGGGAAAATTTGAGAGCACTATTTCTGATCTTCTACAGCAAAATTTACGTGTTGTGGAAAGGTGTTGCAAAGGCGTTGGGTTAAATATAAATCCAAGAAAGAGCACTTTGGTCGCTTTCAACAGACGCAGAAGGGATAGATTAACCAGTCCAATTCTGTTTGGAGAACGTATTAGTTACCCTAGGGAGGGAGGTATCTGGGGGTAACCCTGGATGATCGTCTCTCTTGGAATACCCATATAGATAGAGTTATGGGGAGAGCTACGGCGGCCTGTTGGACGTGTAGGAGTTTCAGCGGGGGGACCTGGGGAATTAGTCCCAGAATAGCACTGTGGTAATATACGGCCCTTGCTAGGCCCATCGTCACCTATGCGTCGATTGTATGGTACCGTAAGGCTCAGCAGGCGGGTGTGCGGGCCAAGCTGGAAAAACTACAGAGGCTGGCCTGCCTGGGAGTGACCGGGGCAATGCGGACTTCTCCCACCGCTGCATTGGAGGTGATGAACGGATTGCCGCCACTGCATCTCCGTGTATTGAAGGAAGCTCGGCTAGTGACTTACCGACGCCGTTTTGGACCCGTCCGCATACCACACGCTCAAACCTGACTCAAGTACCGGGCCAACCCGATCTAACGTCCATCGATCGGGAAACAGAACCCTGTACCTGTAGTCGAAGTTGTACCGCGGCAGACAGGTATCCTACATGGTTATTCTTAGAATCGGATCGCTTTCAATGAAGTCTCTGTGAGTCCTGTGGGCCAACTTTAGCCCTGGGTTCGCACTATTGCGAATTTCTTCACGGGGCACTGCCCGATGAAGTACCACCTGCATACCCTGGGGAAGTCGGGCTCCCCACTGTGCAGATTTTATGGGTGTAGCGATGAGACCGCCGTGCACATTCTCTGCAAATGTCCGGCACTGGCTGTTCGGCACCGCAATTGTCTTGGACATGCGTCCCTAAGTGTTCGGGAACTGTTGTCTAACTCCCTTAGGGATATCTCCGGCTTTGTGATTGGGACGGGGATATTATAAACGGGAGAGTGGGGGGGCTACAATAAGTCAAAAATGGCTGCGGTGGCTTGGGGGGTTATTCCTGTCCCACTCGGTTCCCTTAGAATCTACAAATCTACATAGGCAGTTTTTATTTTGTCTATCCGTTTTAAAAAGTAAAGGTAAAAAATTAACTTATTTCTAGTATTATAACTATGAATATCAATCATTCTATTAAGGATGAAATTGTGCCTTTATTTATATGTAAATCGACACATGCATTATTGTAAAAAATTTAGGGTTTTATTGAAACAAATACAAATGATAAACAAACTAAAATAATTGTTTCTAAAAGTGTATGCATAAAAAAAAATTTTAATTTTTAAACTTTTTTCTCTAAAAATTTCTGAATAAATAGAATAAAAATATATGTAAATGTTCAATTCTACGCGTGCCATAGCAAATTCGAAACGATCCAAGCCTTACCCGCGTGCCAATAGTATGTCATCTAGGTTATATACAATTCAATCTTATATCAATTCAAATACTTTTAAAACTTTTAAATTTAGCATTCTAGGTACGAGTATAACAACCTTATTTGTGCCATAGCAAATTCGAAACGAGCCAAGTCTTACCCGCGTGCCAATAATTTGTCATCTACGTTATATACAATTCAATCTTATACCAATTCAAATACTTTTAAAACTCTTAAATTTATCATTGTAGGTACGAGCATAACAACCTTATTTGAAAATATTTTGAATATAGAGAGTTTTTGAATATTATGGCTTTTTCATGCAGACTATCCAACGTATTTAAGGCAATACATATTAGGGTTTTTAGTTATAATGCACACAGTTTTTAAAATATAATGCACAATACATCTTGCAAAAGTGTAAAGGCTTACTTTCCTAACAATTTATTCGATATAATTATACCATTTGTTCTATTATTTTACAGAATTAGTCGTAGATAATTAAAGTTTTTTGAGATTTCTATTATGTTATTGCTATGGAAAATATTAAAATTGTTGAAGCATTGATTCTCAAACAGCATTATCTTGATTTTTTTGTATTTAACCACAGACGATGATTCCTGAGGCATTTCTCAAAACAACAACTGTGTTTAATAGAACTCATCAGGTCGTCTTGAGAACGTTCCGAATATTTCAGTGCAGCATTGTGAGCATACAACTGAAACGTTTCCCTCAGTCCCAAACGTACCATGTCGTCCATATAGATTTTGAAATGATATGGCCCCAATATCGAACCTTGTGGAACACCCCTTTTCATAGTTTTGGATTTGCTTGCACTCCAATTATTCTGAACTTTCTGCATCAAAGTAAAGCCCACTGAGTTTGTAAGCTAAAACCTCATGATCAGCACAATTGAACGCTTTTTGCATTCTTATTCTTTTTGCCTTTTTTTTCTTCAATAAACGCAAGCCACGTATATACAATTTCCATATTTCTAATTATAAAATTAGTGAAAATTAGCTTACTTACTTTTACGTTGATTCAAATTATTTTTCTTTTGGTTATTAATTATTTTTTTTTCTCATGATCGAAAAGGAAAATTTAATCTTTGTTGAATATATAAACCAAGGCTAAATGAAATGCAAAAAAATTACATACATATATTTTTGTTATATCACAGACAATACACTGTAGACATAACAAAAACAGCCTAATCGTGTATCTCACTTTCTTTTACTCTCTTTTTTTTCACTTTCAAATCAGAATTCTTCGTTTTTCTAATGGATATTTTTCCAATAAGATTACTCATTTTTTTAATTGGATTTTTGCATTTCTTCTTAAATCATCTGAGATTTAATTTTCAAAAACAACCTGAATCAATTTTGTACACATTTTAGAAAAAAACGAGATACGCAATGCCGAATAATTCTTCTCACTCGAAAATTACATACAAATATATGATAGTTACTCATTTTCTTGCCCAGTAAAATAGTGAAAAAGACGATCAGGTCCGTAATATCGATATTGAAATGTTCAGTTAATATATTATAATATTATAAAATAATATTATAATACTCTCAGTATTATAATATTAAAAATCTGTGACACAAACGTAGTATTCAAATTTTGTTATAAATTTTTTTTTAAAAATTACAAATATTATAAATGTATTCTCTACTGACTTTTTTTGGCACTCAATTTTGAAAACTTCAAGTATAAAAAATTGCTGATATAAGTATGTATTTGTATCCAGAGTGCTCTGACGTACAAAATTGTTATTATGAGTTCTATTATCATTTAAATTATGAAACTATAATCAGTGCTCCCGCTGGCAAATTTCAAAAGGTGCTAAAAAAATGTAGTTTTTCAAAAAAAAATGCATAGTTTTCCAAATTATATGAAATTAATCCGTGCTAATTACTATTCAATTTCCACAATTTTCAAAGAGTGATTGGTTATTAATATTAAAATATTATTTTTTTATTAAAATATCATAATATTTTATAAAAGTCATAATCATAATACAAATTTTGTACACAATTCATTTTAAACGAAGCAAATTTCCTACTGCGTTTTTGAAGTCAGAATTAATGATTTGAATCTTTAGAAAATATAACACTGGCGTGTGTTAACATTTTCTACAAAAAACTTTTATATAAATATTGCAAAAATCGATTTTGTAATGTTTGGTAGGTAAATCTAGCAGCATAAATTTTTTTTAAAATTAAAAAAAGAACAAATAAAAAAGAATTCCAAAAGAAAGGGGTAAAAATCTGAAAAATTGCAAATTGGGTTTATATAAATCTATCCAACCTCTTAAAGTAGAATTTTTATACCAAGTCGTCCTATTTTGTACAAATTAACACACAAATTAATATTAATTTGCTATATTCAACAATGTAGTTTTTTTTATTTGTAGTAAATTCTTTAAAAAATCATTACAATTTCTATTACATTTTAGATGTAAAAGTTAAGGTCAGAAAATACATATGTATATAATATTTATTCTGTAAATGTTGAACTATGTGCTAAAGGCGATTCATCATGAAAACGGAAAAATTTAAAAACATATGTACAGTCAATGCACTTTCTATTACACCCAACTCACACCAAAATATTTCTGGTACTTTCTTTTCTAAATGTTCTAGATTTAAATACAGGAAGAGGCAGTGCGTATTTAATAAAATATCTTTATTACTTTCTTCAAATAAATTCGGAAATCTGCTTAGAAAAGCCAGCAAATAACATTTTTTGAAGATAAAGCAATTTCGCCATTTAATATTAGCAGTTAGTATTAACAGTTAAGTAATATTTATTTAGTGTTTGAGAAAAATTTATCCATATTTCAGCAAAATTTTCAAATGTACCCAATTTTGGCATCTAGCAGATTTGAGTATCTTTGTATCCAATCTAAATCTAAAACAAAAATGTATCCACATGGATACAATTGTATCCAAGTGGGAACGCTGATCATAAATTCATATTGCAGGCTCGTTTTGACTTTTGTGGTGATAAGTTGTAGATATTTTTAGTTGCTTTTATTTCTTATTTTTTTTTTAATTGTCTTTTTTAGAATAATTAATATAAACAGAAATTTTTCTTTTTGTTTTTATCAATTATTATAGATTGTGATTTTTATCGTTTTATTTGTGAATTTTTAATGAGATTTAATTTTAACTTTTTCTTTTTATATTATCTGTGATTGTAATTGAATTTTAATTTTATTGTTTTTCGTCAACACTTTTTTTTGTGTTAATTTTTGTTTTGTTTTTTTCGTAAGTCTAAGTTAGTCTGGTACGTCGTCCTTTTTATAATATCAGTTTTGATTTTTCTTTTATTTTTTGCCTTCTAATGATACTCTTTTTTTTTTTGTTTAATACTTCATAATTTTTTAAATGTTTTCTTATAATTTTTTGGCGCCATTTTTATTTCATTTATTTTTATTATATTTTTACTTCTTGAGTGTTTTTGTAACAGTTGCTCTTTCTTGTTATCATCTCGGTCGTTCTTTCTTTTATTTTCACTCATTTTTATTATTTAAATTTTGGTGTAACGAAATATAGTCTAACCCAGGCATGGGGAACCTGCGGCCTTAAGGCCGCATGCGGCCTTTTAACTGTTTTTTAGTGGCCTTTGTCCTTAAAAAAATTTATTTCTTATATTTCTTAAAAATTAAAATTTTGCTGCCAAATTTTCGAAAACAAATCAAACATTTAGAAAAATAAACCGTGCACATTAACTTTCAAATTTGAAAACTAAAAATTGGAAAATTCAAAGCCATGAAATTTCTAACAACGTTTGAATTCAAAATTTACATACATATTTGTTTGAAAACAAACCCATATTAATATTTGAATCCTATGTCCGGGCTTCTTTCAGAATAATTGTATGCCATGCTAGTAAACTTTTTCAATAATTTTAAAAAAAATGCTTTCACACATTTGTTTGAGTTCAAAATTTATTTATTGTTTGAAAACAAACACATATTGATATTTGAATCCTATCAAAATCAAAAATTTAAAAGAAGCTCAAACTTAAAATTATTATAAAAAACAAAAAACAAAAAAAAAAATTATTCTCATTTTTTAAATTGTTTTATGTTATTTTTTATATTCTGACATAATTTTGTTTTCATCAACCTACACAAAGCAAAAATTTATAACCTTTGGACTTTTTTTAAACTTTGCGGCCTGATTGACTTTGCATTGACTAAAATTTGGCCTTATATAGAGAAAAGGTTCCCCATCCCTGGTCTAACCATTTCCTGGTTCATTTGTGGTGTTTGATTTTTGATCTGCTGGCTCTATTTTTTTTTGTTTTGTTGTATATCGTGACGGTTGAGTATGTGGATTAGGGTTGTGGACATGTTAAGGCCGATACCAATTTATCTTCTCCGGATATTTGTGGTAAACTTTTCACTCAAAATGTCTTAAAATTGGAGGTAGTGTTCCTAACCGTATTCGTGAAAGGTCAAGTAACTGTGTTTTGCTGTTATTATAGAAAGCTTTCGTTGGGGTCACAGTCCTTACAATTGCCGAAGTTGGGTTCTATTTCCAAGAAGGTTTCTAGGGATTTAGATGGTTTATATGCGGACTTTTCGGTGCTTTCGGTAGAGTTCGATGGGTTTAGCATGTTTTCTCCAGTTGCTACTCCTCCGGGTTCTCTAGTGCTTGATGGGGATTGTGGTTTGGCTGGTTTCACTTTGCTGAACGATGCATTAAGGCCTGTTATGCCTCTCCTTGTGTCTCGATCACCTGGTCTGGTACTTCGTCGCTTTCGCCTAGGAATGATTTCGCTCGGCCGTGGGGTCTCCTCTGGTAACCTCGGCTCTTGCGGCGACTCTTCCTTCCGGAAGGAACGGAAGTCGTCTGGTGGCGCTGTTGCAGATGTTCCGTCCTTGGTTTCTTATTTGGAGGTTCGGGTTGGCGTGACGTCTACTGGTGCCTCTTCGGGCGTTTCGAATTCGAAGGCTGCGGCGAGTTTGCATCCTCCATTGGTGTCATGACGTCACAGACATATATTTCCTGATGAATTTAATAGGCATCCAACTGCGCAAGTTTTCATCTGAACCTAAAATTGAAGCTAATTAAAGCACATAACATACATATATTTGATTAAATATAAAGGAAAAGTCAACTTACCTGTTGAATATATTGCAGGTGTGCAATCACTTCAGTGCTGGGTATTTTGGTCCAGCACAGTCAATCCTTCTTTCGTGGTTGATCACGAATTTATTTTATATTAATTTTATAATCTTTGGGGAACTTTTATTCCATAATTTTTCTAATTTTGTAAAAAAAAACCACATTTCACTTGTTTATTTTTATAGATCAAAGATTGACATTTTGCAGACAAAAAAAGATTCGTTCAATAGCTTTCGTTCAGTTGGATCGTTGTTGCCGCATGGCAAAATCGATCAAAATAAATTATCTCAACTATTTGTCAAGGGTGGTGGAGTGAATTAAAGAGAACGAGCGAATGAAATAAAAAATATATGAAAAGGGGAAATATTGTATATAATAATACAAAGTGGTTACAACAACAAATAACGGCCCAGTGTATATAAAATTACATTGTATTTTTATGTTCAGTGAACTGCGTCGTCTGTTCTATATACAAGAAAACGTTATCAACCAAAAAATTGGGACTGGTTAGGTGTATCGTTGTTGCACAATCGTTTGGATAAATTTTTTCTAGATCTATAAATAGGATGAAAAATTCCAGATCAAGAACGCAGTATTAGAAAAACCGTCGCATCGAGCTTATACATAAAGAGAGCTAAATTTTATATTGAAATTATATACTTAGTTTATATGAAGTCATAGTAAAGAAAAGTAAAATTTGTTAATGAATTCAATAAATCGTTAATATATGAATTGCAAAGAAAGAAAAAAGTTAAATTGTTTTTTTTTTTATAATTATTCTATATATAAAAAAAGGGAAAATAATAATTGCTGGACAGGGAAAATAATAATTCTATAGACTGATGACTAGTTTGGAAGAGCGTCTTTTTTTTATTAAACACGCTGTACTCGAGGTACGGGCACAAAATCTGTCGATGACGCTTCTTTATCTCATTATAAAGGGTCTCTATGTCGTTCAAAACTTCTTCATAATTTTTCTCTATATTAAAAAAGGGAAAATATTAATTGCTGTTGGAAAGAGGCAATAATAAAATTTTTATTGGTTTGTATTGGTGGTTCTTGTATATAAATGTTAGCGCAAATCGCCGCCTAACAGGTGTCAGTGCCTAAAATTAGGATTGTCTTTGCGCCTGGGTTGGCTCTGGATATGTCCTTTCATGTTGCCAATGTTGTGCGGTTGAGGTCGTGTTCGGTTACGAAAATGGTTGCAGGGCTTTATGCATCGTTTAGGTTTGCTGTTAATGAGGAACACTTTGGGCGGTTGTTGCTGCCACTGAATTAACCCGTACAGGTGCGCATTTTGGCGGGCAAAGTTCGGAGATGCGGTCTAACTCGAAAACTAGTTGTGGTTTGTCTGGCCGGTGGGAGGGCTACAGAATGTGTTTTTTATCAAAATTACTTTGCACTTAAACTAGAGGTGCGCTTTTGCTGTCCCAGTTTTTTTCGCATCATGTCGTTGCTTTTTCTGGGGCTTGCTTAATGGTGACTTTTTTAGTGAGGAACTTTTTTCGTTTGATTTTCAGATGTTTCGAGCGGATATGCTGGAAAGTATAGGTTCGGAAAGTGATGAGGTTTTCTTGACCGTGAGGTCAACGTTCCTGTCTGGGCTTGTGTCTCTTCCGCCTTGCGATATGTTTCAATCTGTGTGTATGTGAAGATTAGTATCGGTTGCTCGTCCTTGTATATCTTGTCCTATTTGTCACTTTACCCCTGGTTTGGATGCTGGTCGTAAGGTTGTGTCTTTTTTTGAATTCTTAAGTTAATTTTATGTTTGTGAGTGATATTAGTTTGCCGTGTCTTGAATAAGTTTCCTCGGATAATGATCAATTTTATTTGACTTCTAATGTCCCGTTGAGCTTTGAGTCAGAGTTTCTCGACGACATTGCTTTGTGTGATTTGTGGCAGATTAGTGGTGTTGCAGATTGTAGATTATAAATAAAGGGGTTGTAGATTATAAAGATTATATATAACGGGATCTCCCGGGTGGTAGGCAACTCCGTCGCCGTTATATAGAAGAAAATAGCATAAAAAGATGGTCCAATGCAGAAACCAAACCCCTCATAACTGAAAGACTGAAGTTAGAAAACGACTTCTGCTCGTGGCGAAGAAAGAGGAGTGTGATGTGAGGAGTAGTTTTAAACAACATTCTTGAAGTACATCCAGAGTTTTCTTATTCCAGAGAGCAAATAGCCAAAAAATTTGCTAATCTTCTAGCAACATTTAATAGTTTTTATAACATTAAAATAATTTTGCACTGTAGGTATGGATCTTCTTCTTCCTATTCTTTAGGCTGCCAGCAAATACATTTTTAATACATTAGATTTTTGTTGTAAAAAATTTCGATGTTTTTTTATTCTGTTAAGTTTTTTTTGGAAGCTGCTTAGTAAGATGTTGTTTAAGAGAAAATTACTTTCCTTTATCTTTTTTTGCCATCAGTATCCATTTTTTATTAATTTTTTTTAAACAAGAATAAATTAATAATATTAACTTACCAACACCAAGGTTTAAAACTAAAGTGAGAAAATAAAATTGACATGCCAAAAACAGATGGTTTCAGTGGGACGTTTTTATTTTTAGAACTTTTTTTTCAGTTTTTGAATTTTCTTTTGCAGAATAGCGCTGAAAACATAAGAACTACTTTTTAAGATCTGCAAACTTGAACTCAACCATCCTCACTTTCCAGGTCAAATCGTCTCCTTGGTATACCCCTCAGTTGCGGTTGAGAATTTGTGATTGGAGGTCTTCGGCGGATTATGCCAGATTTTGCTTTGCGTATAATAGTTTAAGGTCTCTGTGTGGTGTGTGTATGAGGTATATCTTAATGATGTTCGGTGTAGTATATTTGGTGTCTTCTGCTTTTCCTTCAACTTGGAAGGAGTCGTATGTTGTTCCCATTCAAGGAAAGGGTCCTTTTATTCACTCCTGCCAGCATGGTTTTCAGAAATATCTGAAAATTACTAATTTGGTTGGGTTTGCCTTCGATACCATTAATATTATTGAGGGTGGTGGTCAGGTCGGTGTTATTGTTACAGATGTAAGTAAGGCTTCTGATACTATTCCGCATCAGGAATTCTGAGAGTGGGTCTATTCCTGTTTGACGTGCAGATTATATACATAAGTTTTTTTTTGCGTTCTGCTAAGCCTATGTCTACTGTTCAGGGTCGGGTGTTCCACAGGAAAGCAATTTGGGTCGCACACTTTTTTTGGTAGCGATTAATGATGCTTTTGGTTCTGTTGTTGGTTCCACGCGTTTTAGTTTTGGAGGTTGTTCGTCTGGAGTTGCATGGGGATTTAGATAGTTCCTGGGATTGGTGTCGGGTAAATGGTTAGAAACTTAACGTTGGTAAGTGTCGAGTCGTGAAGCTGAGAGCCTTTTGTGATCATGGGGTTATGCTTGATCACGAGTTGGATTTTGGAATTCATTTACATTTACGTTTGAATTTAATCCTTTTTAGAGAAAATTCAAACTAGGTTTTGTAATGGTAGGGAGTTTATTGATCCCTAGGTAGTCTAGGGAGTTTACAACAAAGATTTCCTTAAATTGATTGAACGAAAACGTTAAACTTTTATACAAGTTCATTGAAACAAAGTCAAATCGACTTTATTTCAAAAAAAATTATTATAAATAAATTGTTATAAATAAAGTCCACATGTAGAAATGAAATAGAATTTCAATTTCGATATATGTACTTCCTTCTTCTATAATATTTCAGATGCAATTTTCAAATTTTTTAAAAATTTCCAATTTTTTTTTGGAAATAATTCGGTTCCACTTATGATTTCCTGTTTGATTTTGTTTCTTAGCATTTTTTTATTTCGACAAATTTGGAAAAAAAGTTAGTGCGAATGTATTTTTTTCAACATTTCAGTGTAAGAAAAAGGTATCTCAACATTAACAAAAAAATAACTAAATAAGCAATCAAAGTTGTTTTAAATTTCCATATTTCAATTTGTAATTTTAAAAAATTTTATTAAAAGGATTTCATTATTGTAAATTTCATAAATTCCAAATTTTGAAAGGAATCATGAAATTTTTAGCTCTCTATTTAGAAATTATTTTATGTAAAAAATAAATACTTGGGTTAAAAATGTATTGCTTACAGGTAAAGAAAAAACCTATTTTTAAATTATGTCAAAAACATTTTTTATCAAATAAAAATTCTAGTTTCGATATAAAATTTTTTTTTTTTAATTAAAAAATAATTTTTTTTAATTTTATTTATATGTGTACAAAGGAAGTAACATGTAAAGAGTTAAAAACTTTTCACGAACTTTTTACAAATTTTTTGTTTTTCTGCTTCAAGGTATAAAAATTATTCCAACAGCCTGTTCGTGTATCTTGCTTTTTTAATCACTTTTTATTCACTTTCAAATCAGAATTATAGGTATTTTCTAATGAATGTTTCACTTTTCCAATAAGATTACTAATTTTTTTATTGGATTTTTGCATGTTCTCTCAATTTATCGACTGAATGTTTCACTTTCAAAAACATTGAGAAATTTTTGTATACAATTATGATAAACGAAATACGCAATCGGAATAATTTTTCTCACTCGAAAATTACATTATACAAGTATATGATAGTTACACACTTTCTGGATAATATAGCAAGATAGACGATCAGACCCTAAGGGTCTAGCTCAAAACTAACATTTCCGGCTTGTCTTACTTGTCTTTTGATATGTGTTTATCAGTGTTGCTACTTTGGCCTCGAATGGGCCGACGTGGTCCATTTTTCCTCTTCAAATTTTTTTGATCCTATGGCCCATTTTTTCATATTTAGCCCCACTTTTTAAATTTTAAGAAAATTTTAATTCATTTTTTAAATTAAGATATATAAAATTATGCACCAACTTTTTATATTGGAGATAGTATTTAATCTTGAGTATTAAAAAATTTGGTCAAAGTCATCTTCTTTGAATTGTTTTTATTTAAAAGCTTGTACTAGTAAAACAGAAAACTTTAAGACAGCCCAGAACTTTTAATAAAACTTAAATGTGACTTTAAAATAATGTGACTTTAAATAATGTGACTTTTTTAATAAAACGAAAAATTCACGCACATTTGAAAATCGTGAGTTTTTTATTTCTTTAATTTAATTTTTAAAGTAAATTTTGAAAGTACATACATGATTTTATTTAGGAAATCATCATCGCTATTTTAAGTTGGTGTATATTTTATTTCATTAATATAATCAAATACCCTAAGACTTTAATTATTAAATTTCTTAATCTGTTAAGAAGTTGTTTATGATATGACTAAACCTTATACCTATGGCAAACCCTTTGGCTTTTTAAATAAATTGAATCCAAGATTTTACTATATTTTCAACGAATAAAAATAGAATTAGCTAATGAAAGTTACAAAACAAATTAAACTTGTCCTTCCGAAATTCGTTAGGGTAATAATAACTTAGCCAAATATTTTGCTTAAATAATAACTGATTAAAAAGGATTAAATTAATCTGTACTGAATGAGCTGTACTAGTTAGATGTTTATATAAGTACATGTAATTTTGAAATTTTAATAGTTTTTTAATTTATATTATTGCCATGTTTTTATATTTTTTGTTATAAGTACATATTAAGTTTTGTTTGTTTGGTTATTTTTGTTTTTATCCCATACACAATACGTATATCTATTAAAGTTTCCGTTATATTTTTTGTTTTTCAATTTAAAACTTATTATACAAATAAGTTTTAAAAATAACAAATAAATTTAAATTTGGACGATCAACATCGTTTTACTTTTAAAACTAATCATATTAAAAATTTTGGCCCTTTTTTGTTGAATCTGGCCTATTATTTTTTTTTGGAGTGGGTATGTAAGTGTCGAATAATTTTACACGTTAAATTAATTCACTGTTGTTTTAAAAATGTAAAAGCTCCGACATTTGAGAGAAAATATTTAAAAAAATTGTAAAAACCGCTACAGTATTGTTGTTCTAGGTCGAATTTGTCGTCATATGAAATAAAATGTCACAAAATATATATATATCCGTGACTTCAATAATGCGCTGACGACGTGAACTTTACCAAGTATCACATTCCAAAAAGTACAAGCTCTTGACATTGTTTACTTTTTCTGAATGCGTTCTATACGTAGTGGATACGTAAAATAAAAGTATCGGTGTCGAAAATATAAAGCACGGTTTTCTTATACATGTCATATAAATGTTGCCAAAAATAACTAATCAAATAACTTAATATTTATTTTCACCAATCAAGTGCTAGTTATTAAGTTTCTTTCCTAAAATGCAGCATAAAGTGCTATGTTTTTAACAATGTGGTAACGTTTTTTAAAAATTAAAATTTGCACAGAATTTTAAATTGAAATTTTCAAACAAACGTCAAAGTATGTATTAGGTTAGCCTGGGTTATGTCGAAGCGGTAACGCAAGGTATACATAGGCCAGTAAGGCTCGTTGTGATACCGCCGGAGCTTTTCAGAAACCGGCTTAGCCCTCCAGCATTTACATTTGCCAAAACCAAAAGGATGACTCGGGAAATCTCCGCTTCCTCCTAGCCAAAGCCGGACATGAGAAAAGGACGTGGGCTACCGCCTCCTCCTCTTCCTCCTCCTCCTCCTCGTCACCCAAGAGTTACCCAAGAGTAAAACCCTAAGAGTCGTCCCATGCCTCGCCAGCTCATCTGGCCTTCAGTTTCCTTGGATTCCGCTGTGCCCCGGAACCCAAACCAGGTTAATTTCCAACTGATTCGCAAACTCGTTTAGAAGAAACTTGCAGTCCCCAGACGTTTATAGAAGTAGATGTTTCTGAATCCAACGCCTTTATTGCTGAAAGGCTTTCGATGATGATACTGATTTCCCTGCAGGATTTCACATTGACCAACTCCGCCTGAAAGACGCTGTAATGGTCCGGCAGACGAAAGGAAATATCCATGCCCAGCAGTCCGGAGTAGACCCCCGCTCCAACTCTGTCATCCAGCTTGGATCCATCAGTGTAGAAATGAATGAATCCGCGCTATGTGTTGCCTTCCTCCCACCAGGTTTGCCTAGGTGGTACCGAAGTGCCAAATTTTTTCGTAAATGAAATGGCAGGAGAGACATAGTCGATCCGGCCAGTTATACATTCCCCAGATCGAAATATGGTCGAGTCACCCACGGGACCATTGAACCACTGTGTCACAGCTCTCAAGCCCACGGTCGATTTCACCGTCAGCCGCCTCGCCAGCATCTCGAAGAGCATCTCGAGAGCCTGTGTCGGAGTAGAGCATAGAGCTCCGACACGCACATCATCACGCCTTCCTATGGGCTTTTCTTATCAGTTTTAAATTGACGGAAGCATTAAGTGCAGGTCACCACACCAGATCTCCGTACAGAAGCACGAGCCTGACCACTGGTGTGTATAGCCAGTGAACCATGCGCGGCTGCAGACCCCATTTCTTTCCGATGGCGTCCATACATAAATAAAGCCTCCTTATTCTGTCTGCGATGTTGGACTTCCAGTTTAGCTTAGAACCCAAAATAAGACCCAGGTATTTAGCCTCCGGGGAAAAGCTAAGCCTCGCCCCACCAAGTGTTGGCGGAATCATATTCGGCACCTTGTACTTCTTGGCGTAAATGATCAGTTTCATTTCCTGAGGGTTCATTGTTAACCTGCAGGTTAAGGCATGTAGGTGCTTGCCAGAGACAGCTTCCACCAGATCATCAGCGTAAGCGATCACCTAGTAGCCCTCCTCCTCCAGGTGTCGCAAAATTTGATGTACAACGGGATTTCAGAAAAGAGGCCAGAGCACGCCCCCCCCCCCCCCGAGGGTTGCCTCTCACAAAGGAACGTTCGACACAATGACCCCCCAAAAGCGTCCTTATAGTCCTGGCCAACAGCATGCGCTGTATCAAGCTCGCCATGGATCCATGAATCGACATGCTCGTCAGTGCCACAAAGATCGCCTGCGAAGTGACGTTATTGCAGGCCCCCTCGATATCCAGAGACGTAGCTACTGTATCATCCCTGCTATTCAGAAATCCCTGTTTGTAGCGTACAATAGAATTTACGACCGCCTCCGTCGATTTGCCTCTGCAATACCCATGTTGCTCCGAAGACAACAGACCTGGGTTCAAGTCGTCCCATATGTATACATCTAACATCTTTTCAAAAGTTTTTAATAGAAATGATAGACTGTTCGATCTTTGGACAGCTGTGAGAGTTTTTCCCGGCTTTAGCATAAAAACCACCTTAGCAGCATTCCAGATATTTGGAATGTGGTTTAGGTCTATGCATCCTTTGTGTATGATTTTTAACCATGGAGGGATAAACTCCGTAGCCCTTTGTAATTCAGTTGGCACTTTGTCATCTGGACCTGCCGACTTGAAGGACTTGAAGCTGCGAATAGCCCAAATTATACCTTTTTCCAAGACAACGGCCTCCGCACACGAATCGACGGTCGGCCTGATTCTTTCTTTAACGACCTTCTGCCCCCGAGCTGCAGGGAAATGAGTCGCTTCAGCTGGTCCAAGGACTCCGTAACAGGGCTTGCCCAGTTGTTGCCAGGGGCTAGAAGGTGACTTGGCACGACTGGGTCGCTTGCCAAGATCCTCCTGAGCCTCGGGGCAGCTGCACTCTTTTCAATTTTTCCGCAGAATTCTCTCCAAGAGAGCCTTTGTGCCCTCCTGCACTGTTTTTTTTTTATTGTAGTGTAGAATTTATTGAAAATTTAAAAAAAAAAAAAACAGAACCTGAAAGGTTTTTTTAAATCATTTTTTTAAAGTTTTAATTTCAGTTTAACCCTTTAAAAATGTAAGCACTAATAAAGTAGAAAAAGATTGAACTTTAACTTTTTCTTTCTAATTAAAAATTTGAAAATTTGATCTTATGGGAAATTTATGATGTAAAACAGGTCCCTCTACAGATCCCATAAGAACACGTGTAAATTCGTCAGCTGTGAACTGTCACTGTCTTTTAGGGTCCAGGTGGTGTACTATGTAGTGCTACTTTCTCTAAACGATTCTCGCATTTTAAATTTTGACACTATGTAAATCGAAAATCGCAAATTTGCGTCTGCGAAAGTAGCAAAAGTGGTACTACAGAATGCTACTTTCGCATACTTTTCATTCATTTGCCATTTTGTTTACGAATCTTATTGCGAAAATCTAAGTTTTTGAAAAAATAAAACTAAACAATGTAAGTGTTATATTTATTTTGCTATATTAATTTAAAAAAAACTTGCATTTCAAATTCACTGCAATTAACTAAATTTTTGTAATTAGTAACTATAATTATATGTAGGTCAAAATAATATACAAAACTATTCCGGTTTAAGAAAATAGCAAAATAGCACTAATTTTGTGCTAACTAACGTTAAACTTAAATTTGTTTCGCTTCTTTTTTCTCGATTTTACTCCTTTCCAGTTTTATTTTTATGAGAGTGAACTTTCCATCTATAGGCTTACAAACTTCGGTTATAATAAGTAACAATGGTTTGCTGAGCAGGAACAGTACTTAAATCTTAATCTGCATAAAAATCTTTTGCTATCCATATTTGTTTAAAAAATTAACAGCAATCGCCTCCTTGTTCCTTAATATTATATAATATACATTTAAATGTATGATTTTTTTTGAATAATTCAAATGCTTATTTTGAAAAAACTGTCAGAAATGCCAAAAACAAAAATTTTACAAAACGCTACTACTCAAAATTTTTTACGATGCAATTTTGTTGCACAGTGCCAAACGATTCGAGTCGAATACAAATTTGGACCATTTTTATTCGATATTGCTCTGATACGACATTAAAAATTTTTTAATAGTTTTTTTTTGACTGGTTTTACTGATTTTTGAAAGGAAATCAATAATGAATTCTTTGTAGTTAAAAACACTAGTCAGTAGATTTTATTTTCTTATTACTAAAAAATTGAATTTTTTTTTTCGTTATTATATTCTGTTATTTGTTCTTTTTTATTTTAAACTTTGTTACTTTTTAAAAAGGAAGAACAGGTGAATTATGATATAAAACAGTTTGTCTAATTCACTTTTTGTTTCCATTTGTTTTTTATTATCAAGCGACCATTCGAGTTGCCATAAATTTTTGGAACCAAAATTTTACTACAAAAAGATTTATTGAAGTATGTAAAATTAGTGAATTAAAACAAATAAAGAAACTTCATTTTTTTTTACTTTTTTAAATTAGCTTATAATAGGTAATTAAAATAGGTTCTAATATTTTATTTATTAGACCTTTATACCCTATTTTTCATCATAAAACTAAATTAATATATAATTATTAATTAATATTGATCTAAATGGAATTTTTATTTTTATACATGTGCAAAATTTTTCTTTATACTTTGGATATACTTAACGATACATAGTAATAGTTTCAATCTTTATAATTAAAAACTTTTTTCAACAAGTTTCTAACTTCTTATTTAAACTCAGTCAGTTACCTTTTTAAAAAGGTTTTTGGAATATTAAAAGTACAATTATTTAACAAACACTAAAATATTGTGTACATGTTCACCAACAAGTTGTTTGCCAATCTAAAACTATTATTATAATTTAAGGTTTTGAAAACCATGTATTTCTACATTTCGAAGGTTTTGTTATTCTTACATAGTCTCAGTTTTTGAAAATTTTAGCTGTTTGACTGAAGCATGCTTGTAGCGTATTTTTATTAATATGAGCTTGCCTTTTGACATTACAAAAAATCATTATTGCTGCAGTTGTAATCAGTATTTCTGTCAGCCGTGCTTTTAAAGTTGTTCGTTGAGGGAAGTTTGCTAAACTTTTACGTTCATATTAAATTGCAGAAATATAAGGGAAAATTTAAAAAGAAATAGGTATTTTCCAAGTGACTTCACGGTATTGACAGTTTTTGACATTGGCAGATTACTTTTCCCATACTTTTCATTCAAATAGAACTTGTACGCCTATAAACAATTTGCTAGCAAGAGGAATGAAACGTATGTCAATCATTTATGCAAAAGTCGTCGTGCTAACAAAAGTATCTTTAGTTTTTAACTAATAAGATGTGCAGTGCTCTATTTTTCTCAATAACTCCTAAAGCGCGTCAAACTTGTTAAAAAAACTAAATATTTACAATCTTTCCATCAAAGATTTTTCAATGCTTCTTCAAAACGCTGTCAAAATACCAAAAATGCTCTTGAAATTTGACAAATTATTTGACATTAAAAATGGTAATATCCTTACACTGCCAGTTATTTTATAACATTTGCCAGCACCGTAAGCACTGTGAACACACTGTTTAGCAGCTGTCTGATTTGATTCTTTCAAACAAATTGTTGAATTCCCACTTAGTAAAATATAATATCACACAAGTAAAAAATTTGACATAATTTTATTTTTATTTTACATAATTTAACATTGGAAACCTTATAAAAATTTTTTTGTGAAAATTTTAAATTTAAAAAGAGTTTTAATATACTACGAATAAAATAACTAGGAAATCAGTATTAATTATTTTTAGAGGTGTTTAACATCTTACTGGAATATTAGATAAAATATAGTTAAAGTTTTGTTCCATTGGTAATTTTTTATTTTGTGTATATTTTCACATTCAAACATTGCAGGTAATAGTCAGGTGAGATAATGAGTAAGCGAATAAAATCGTAGTAAATTTTTTTCGTTTTATGTTAAGTTGGTTCTTTGCCTGAAAAGTATTTTAATATACATATGCTTGCATTGGTGATCTAAAAAGAAACAAAAACTATAAATTTAGTAAATATAAAAGAATAATTACATATGTGCTTTTTTATTTTTTAGTTCAACAAAGTATAAAGAAAATTTTGTGTTTGTAATATACAAAATAAGTAATGCTTTACTTACCAGGAAAACAAGTTTCTTGATATGAAGCTAAATGCCTGTAAAAGTTGAAGCTTCTACTTCCTATTTCATCCATATTTATTTTCCATGCAAAAATTTTTTTTAAGTTTAAGAAAATTTGTACGTAGTTCAATTGGTTATCCATATTCGCAATTCACAAGAATGCATTAATTCATAATAGTATTTTCTATATATTAATTATGCTCTATTTAGCTTATAATATGTGTATCATAATTCACTCTGTGGGATATACAGGTACTTATATATTATGTATGTATGTACAGTCCCATCATTAAAATTTATGTTCTTTTAATATTTATGCAGGTCAATATTTGAATACAATATATTTAACAAATTTTTTTTGAAATATCTTAGTTTTTATCAACACAATCATTATTTTAATTTTCTTTTAAATTAATTTAAAAATTACAAATATATATTTCTTGAATGCTGTTCATATTTTAATTTACATCATGGTATAAATATTAACAAGGCAAATATTGCTATTGGTTTTTAACTCCCCAAAATTATTTCAAATAAATGAACCATGTAGGTTCTCAATTAGAATAATTTCAATAATTTGGCTTATTTTGAATTCTTATTTCAAGTAGTCTTTTTCATCCCGTTTAAACAACGGTGTATCCCATTCAAACAACTTTTTAAAATTAAAGGAGCATTTTGCTCAAACTTAAATTTAAGCACACATTAATCTTCCCTTTTGAAGTAGACAATGTATTTATACATTTCGTTTCTTAAATAGGAATTTTTACATTTAGTTTTTCCAATTCAAGGATATATAGGCATATGTGTACAGAGTGTTCGACACTCAATGGAATTCCCGAAGCAGGGTGATAGAATGACTTCAGACGACAAACACCTAATGACATTTTTTTTTTTGACCCTTGTTCCCGAGTCATGAGGCTTCAACGTTCGAATATGGAAAAAACCCTCTAATTTTCACATTTTTATATATTACTTAGGAAATATGACAGTTAAATCCAACTGTGAATATGCAAAACCGTATAATTTTCACATTTTTATTTATTACTCAGGAAATATGACAGTTAAATCCAACTGCATATGTATATGTACTCATTTTAAAGCTAATAAAATTCTCCCTCTTACGGTATAGCAGTAGTTGCAAAGCTTTGTTTTAGTTTCAGAGATATTCGAGTCCAAAGTCAAAATTTTTCAAAATGATTACTAAATTTTCGTGAAACCGTCAATTACTCATAATTCCACCTTATTAACGTATCGCTCCTTTTTACAGGAAAATGAGCCCTATGTTCTGACCTTCATTTTGATATAACAAAATGGGAAAATTTCGGAAATAACATTTCTATCATGCAAAAAACTGAGGTCAAAACTTAAAACAAAGTATTTTATTAACTTAAACAAAGTATTTTTCAAACGAAAACAATTTTTGAATCTTTATTTTGCAGTATTATGCATTATTAATATGTATTTTTTGCATTTCCTTTATTTCTCTACAAAATATTTCCAAAAGTTTCAGGAATATGGTGTCTACGAGGGGAATTTAAGATCAAATTTATAAAAAAACAACAAAAACAAGCTTTTTCGCAACAAATTATGTAATTATAATCCAAGTAATGTTATCCCTTTGATCTTCAGGGTTATAATGATCTTAAGATATAGCAGTGAATGATTTGAGCCATAGGTACAGCATTTTTGAAATTTTACAAAACTCAAAAAATTTAAACAAAAAAAAACAAAAAATTTTGACTTTGACATGCATACAGCACGTCACAAAACTAATACATATGTAAATGTATTCACAATTTAAAAATTTTTTTGTTTAATGGAAATTTGTCGTGATCTCCTTTTATATTTTTAATGTCAAAAAGAAATTATATTTTGAAAAATCTTGAAAAAAAGTTTTTTGTATTACAGAAGAGAGGCACCATTTTGAACTATTGTACATTTTTTTAAATCATTGAAGAAAAAAATTTGGTGCAAAATAAGATGTGCAGTGCTCTATTTTTCTCAATAACTCCTAAATCAGAACATGTATAAAGGTGACCAAACATACCAAATTAAAGGTCAGTAGACGAGGTTGTGCAAAAATTGGAGAAAGCTCCCGTGTTACGTCACCTAGAAAATTAACCTTTTTTAAAATAAAAAGTTAAATGTTCAAATTTTTTGAATTTTAAAGTTATGTGATTCCGAAATCTGAACAGATAATTATGAGAACTAATGCTAATTATATACATATAGGTGTCAGAAAGTACGAGTACTTCTCGAAGAGCTAGAGATATGGGACAAAAGGCACTACATAGATAGGGTTTTGCCTCCAGGGTCCTAGAAAAATGCAACATTGGAAGTTTTTAGCCCCGAAATAGCTGTATTTTAAGATTTTCTGAAAAAATTTTTGTATAAAACATGCACGTTTTTCTTTTATATTTAATATATTTAGAAATACAAACCGAGAAATAAATGATACGTTTTACGTTATTCTTATTATTACAAACACAAACCGAGAAATAAATAATATATGATCTCACATATTTTTGGTTCGAAAAATCGAAATAATCTTAACATAAATAAATGTCAGCTTTTATCAAAGACATCAGATGTTTTGTGGCATCTGAATATTAATGCTTCATTTGTTATTGTTTTGAATAATATTATGTTTCGTCAGCAAGCTTTAAAAATATATACATACAAAATTTATGTACGTACATACATATGTACTTAAAATTTCATTTTTATTGTTCGAGCGAAAAACTCCAAAATGCTAAATTCTAATACATTCATATGTACATTCATATATTTGAATAACATTATTATTTTGTTTATGCCTAAACCTTTTCTTTATTTGAAAAGTTTATTTATGTATGTTTTCCCCGATGATTTAATAATTATGTGTTTAAAATTTTTTTCTATATGCCAAACCACAGTATTGAATATTATTCAATTCATATAGAAAACTTAGAAAAATTAGCTAAGAAGCTTTTAAAAAAATATACATACATGCTTATGTACTTAAAATTTTTGCGAATTTTTCCAAACTATTATAACAATATTTTTTTGGAAATTTTTTTTAAACTTTTATAATAATATTTATCTGTTATATATTGAAAAAAATAAAACAAAAAATTTAAACAAAATACAATCAAAAAAAAATTAAAATGATCCAAAAAAGAAAAATACGACAATATCGATCAATCATATAATAGCCTTCTGGTTATCAGACTACCACGCTACCCACCGGGTTACGCAGTACTCTAAATTTGCTTTTATAATTCTATACTTTATTTATATATATATATACATTATATATAATACTTCAAGAAGGGTTAGAGACATGGGACGAAATAAAGCATTATATAGGCTTTTGCCTCTAGGGTCCCAGAAAAAGCATTAATTCCACCCTTCACCCCTTCCCAAGATGTTTTGTGACCGCTTTTTACAAAATGGTACCACATCCTGTATGGGTAACTTTTATTTTGTTTTGGTGGTATAAGTATTCTATGTAAATTGTGTTTTGGAAATTTGAGTTATAGCAAGAGGTGAACACTTCCTCAAGAAAATCGTTAAAGTTAATACAATCTACATTGTTTTACAATAAGTATTTAAGTACGCATTTAGTTGTGCATTCTTTTCACTATCTGGTGAAAATGTATTAGTAAGCGAAACATAAGTGTACAATAAATTTCATGACAACATATTTTTTGGACAAAATTTAATGAGAAAATGTTATTCTATTGCGTTAAACTTTTTACAAATAGGGTTTTTTAAAAAAATATTTTGAACGGAAACTCGCTGATATTGATTTGTAAGGGTAAAGCCTTTTTAATTTCATTTTAAATAAGAACAAAAAAAACTAAAATTATCAATAAAAAAAAGTTTATCTAACAAACCACATTTTTCGGGGTTCGAACCTGAGACTTTTTGCATAGAAATCGTATGCTATACGCATTACCCTATAGTATTAGTATTAACTAATTGTACATTCACGCGTTTTATTCGCATGTGTTATAACATCCAAATACATATGTGCATGGATTTTAGTAGCGAAATATTTTATGCGTAAACAGTAATTGATCGCTTAAAGTGCTTACTGTCAAAGATTTTTTGCAATTTTATGCGACCTGACTAAAAGCGGGGCTCTAAAATAAATTACTCAAAAGATATTAGATCTCAAAGGAGCTAATTTTTTGTTTAATTATGTACTTTTTTGTAATTATTTTTAAGAGCTTTTCTTATTTTATGTTTTATCTTATAAAATATTAGGAAATAACATATACGTATAAGTATATGACGGGTGTGTTTTTGAAGAAAAATAGTAAACTTAAAATGTCTCACACACAGAATGGATCACAATCTTAAAACTACAGATATAATATAAAACTACAGTTCCAAATCATATTTAATAATGTACCTGTCTATAAGCTTATACAGGGTGTCACGTATCAAAATGCACTGCTATATACCATTTTATAGGTTCTCATGGGTAGGCAAAAGTTTTGTATGGAGACCGTGTTAACGGAGGCTTAAACTTCATCCATTTTTTCACATTCATTCTTATTTTCCAGTACACTGAAAAATATCGTGTACAATGTTATTATTTACTAAAGAGCATGTTTGTTTTGTTGAAGAGTTATTTGTTTAATTTTATTGTTAATTAAAATTGCACTTATAAACAACATTACCTGTTAAATAATAAATAACAAAAATAAAGTCGCCCCTTGAATTCCCCCCTCCCCCTTTTCAGCATTTCTTATAGTTCAAACGAAAAACTCTAAAATGTTCAATTCTATTACATACATACGAACACACATATATTGGAATAAAATTAATATTTTGTTTATGCCTAAACCTTTTCTTTATTTAAAAGATTTATTTCTATATGTTTACCCACATAATTCATTAGTTGATTCTATTATTATTTGCTGCTATTACAGAATTCAAACGATTTTTCATACTACCAACTAATTTGGAAGTCTCTTGAGGTGTTATATTTAAGACATGTAATACCTCAAGATTAGATAATATTCCATTTATATAAGAGAACTTCTTTTATCGATGTTGCTAGTGACAAATTTTGATGAAATGAAAATAAATTTTCTTTCGGGTTAGATTCTTAATGTCAGGTTACTGTGGAGGTGAATGTAACTGTTTTGGCACATTGAAAATTTTTCATTCTTTAACGATTTCGTTACTTGTTCTGACATGAATGATCGCCCATTTTTTCTGCACTTGGCTTAAAATTATTTCAAAAAATGTTAAAATATCCATTTTTGTCCATAATGTTATCAATAATAGGTAAAAATGTTTCAGTCGTGATAAACCAACCGAATAATACTCTGCGCGTTGGCAATCTGAAATTTTGAAATATCTGGAATTATCTTTCATTGTTGCATACCAAGTATTCTACTCTATATAAAAACTGACCCTAACTTTATTACTTTCCCAAGCAATTAAAATTTACTTTTGGAGTTGTATGGCATCTACTCGAACCTGTCAAGCCACCCCAACAAAACTTTAGCGATATATATAAAATGTAATTGGTAACACGACTGCCAAGTTTCATGAATCCAGCTTTATTATTTGACCGAACCTCTCATCTCACTCTACCAGAACTTCAGGGATATATGTGACCTATAAATAGACACACGACTGCCAAGCTTCATGAATCTAAATTTTATTTATTTTCCAAATATTTAAAATGGGCTTTTGGAGTTGTATGGCAGCCATTCTATTAAAATTTTTAAAACATATGTATGTAGAGTGTAATTGGACACATTTTTGCAAAATTTGATGTCGATGTCTTTATTAGTTTTTGAAATACTTAAAAAAACATTTTTGAATTGTATGGCAGCTACCCGAACCTTTGGTCCGAATTGGTCCAATTTTAATAGCAGCCGTCGTTGGCACAAAAGAAACAACTTGTGAAAGATTGGTGTCGATTGCATTATTCGTTTTTGAGTTATCGTGCGATCGGGCTGACGGAGGGACGGACTTGGCTAAATCAACGAAGAATTTTACGCTGAGCAAGAATATTATATACATGTCCATACTTAAGACGACTCCTTCAAGTGGTTACAAACTCCATATCAAAGTGAATATACACTTCTCGACGGTGCAGGGTATAAAAACCAGGTTACCAACTCCAGCTACTATCACATTACCGGCACTGCGTTTTATTGTTTGTAAAATATTTTCCTTTTTGAAAGCACTATTTGGTTTTCTCCACAATTTTGAATGATTATTACTACCAAAGATATTGTACTCTCTTTCATTACTAAAAACTACGTTATTTCAAAAGTAATCGTTATTTTGTTTTATTCATGTTTGATATTAAATGTTTTTGTCTAGATGAACGTATTTTAAAATCAGCATCATGTAAAATATGTATTTCGAACCTTTTTGAGGATTGCAGTTTTTCTCTGTTAAATCTTCGATTTTTTGCTTAGTACAAAGAGCTGAAATTTTTGGTTCTTTTTTTACTATTTTGACAATAATTCGCTGTCTTTCGAAGTAAATATTTTTGGTCGACCACTTCGTGGCTTAATGATTAGTGCTCCTTTTTCTTTGTAACTTTTTATCACATATTGGACAGTGGCGTGACTTATACCCACACTGGCTTCAATCTCTCGAAAAGATTTTTGCTCCAAATGTAACTTTACCATATTTCTTTGCCTCTGCCAGTATTTTTTAGTACTTACATTAGTAGTAATTTTATCAAAAGAAAAATACACTACTATAAAAATGTTTTTTTTTTTGAATATTGCTATAATAAGTTTTTTTAACAATTCTGAATTCTTTATGATATTGAAATACCATGATTGTAAGAAAAATTTTTTGATCAAAAATTATATTTACATTTACATTTCTTTCATTTATTTCAAACTCATGGGAGCTATAGAGCTCGTATAGAGTGGTTTAAGTGATTGTAAATAAGAATTTTTTAAAATATGTCAAAAGTAATAACAAACATAATTAATAAAACAACAAAAAAGTAAAATTAATATACAGTTCATTTTAGACCTTACTATTATAGGTAATTTAATTATACAATATTATAGATTTACTTATTATTCTAAAAATTTAAAATTTTTAATTTTTTTTTCTTTTTTCTTTTTTTTTTATAATCCATTACATTTTACTTTAATTTCTAATTCACTTTGCAAAGAAGTACAAAATATAAAGAAGTATGAACTTCATTTATAATATGAATACAATAGTATTTTGCGTTTAAATACATTTATCATAGTATTCTTTTATTTTTTTTTTTAAAACATTAATTTTTTTTATATTTCTTAATTCCACAGGTAATTCATTATATATCTTATAAGCTGTATTATAAACTGAAGCAAAGTTGTTAAACCGTATACTTGATATTATTTTTATATTATTTGCTATTCTGGTGTTATAATTGTGTGTATTTTTATTTAATATAATTTCTGTATTTGTGTTTATGCTTTCAGACAACATCATATGTACCTGTGATGCCAATTTACTTTTTATATGTTAACTCAATGGTAAAATCTTATTTTTGATATGAATTTTTCGCGTTGCCGTTCTGTATTTATATCCAAATAAATTTTTGATGGCTTTATTTTGTGTTCTCCGCAATTTATTCATGTATATATCAAATATATTACCCCAAATTTGAATATTATATGTTATGGTAGAGTGGAACATACTGTAATAAACTGACTTTTTTAACTTACGTGGAACTCTTGTTCCTATCAACTTAAATACGTTCCACGATAGCTTTTCATCGACTATTATACCTAAGTATTTATATTCTCTCACCATTTCTAGCTGACAGTTATTGTAGGTTATATTAAGAAAGTCCTCTGGTTTTCTTTTGAAAATTATATATTTTGTTTTTGCAGTATTTATATGCAGTTTGTGCCTATTCATCCAGGTTGTTATGAGTTCTATATCTTGCTGTATAATATCTTCCAATTTCAACATTGATGATTCATCATATACAATCACGAGGTCATCTGCGTACATATAGAGAGTACCTTTCAATTTGATCTTTAATAATCCATTATGTAGATCGCAAATAACGTTGGACCCAGAGAACTTCCCTGTATGATATCGAAGGTATTATTTTCTGTCTGACTCTTTATTTTGTCACATTCCGCATATTGAATTCTATCATCCAAATAGCTTTTGAACCATGCATATTCCCTATCAAGAACTCCGTATTCTAACAATATTTTTAGCAATATTTAACGGTCTACCGAGTCAAACGCTTTCTTTATATCGAAAAAAATAGCTACAACTTTATTCTTTTTATCTATACCAGATTGTATTTTCGATATTACATCAAATAGCGCCGCTTCAGTGCTTGATTGTTTTTTAAAACCGTATTGCTGTTTGCTCAATAAATTTGAATTAAACAAATAGTCGTTGAGTTGTTTATTAACTGTAGTTTCTATTATCTTACTTATAACTGGAGCTATAGCAATTGGTCTGAAATCTTCTGGAAACTTAAAATTCTGTTTATTGCGGGGATTTCGCCTTTTCGTACAAACATTATTAAATTTGACATACATAAACATTTTTGTTAACGTCCAAATAAAACGAATGTTTAAATTATTTTTAAAAATTCCGGCTGTAATTCTATACATATGTTTTGAATATTATGTCTCAGGAGGAAGAAAAAAAAAAATACCTACCTGCTTATGTATTTAAAATTTTTACGAAGCTTTTTAACTATTATAACAAAATTTTTTGCAAATGTTTTTGAAACTCTCATAACAATATTTATCTGTTACTTATTAAAAAAAATTAAAACAAAAATAAATAAAATAAAATTAAAAAGAAAATTTAAAAATAATCCAAGAAAAGATTTTCGCACGTTTTTAAGCACATTTAACACGTTTTTCTGGCAAAACTAGGAGAGATAGAGAAAAAAGTTGATAGAGAAATTTCGAGTTTTTTAAAAAAAATTTAAAAAAAAATACAAAAATCGTTATTTTATTCAATCCAGGTGCTGCATTTTTATTTAAGCTTATTATAATATCGTGTGTTTCCGTTTCTGTAAGGAACATTGGTTTGTTATTATGTAGCTTGTAGATATTATCATTTTCCACTGGGGTTTTCTGGATCCCTTCCACAATTTTTTCCCCTATCTCATTGAAAAACTTGTTCATGGTTTGTGCCGCCTCAAAGTCAGTGTGCATTCTCCACTTTCTTTAATTACAGATATTAGTTGCTCCGATACTTCATCATTCTTATTACTTATTGTAGCGTTCAAGATTTTCCACAGTTTTCTGGAGTCGTTTCCTGCTTTTTCAATCGCTAAAGTTATATGCTTATTTTTAGCTTCTTTTATTAACTTTTCTATATTCTTTTTAGCTTCAACATATTTCATTTTTTTTCATAGATGTTCGGGTCTTTTTTATGCTTATCATACAACGATTTTCTATGTTTCAATTTTTCAAGTATGAGCGGTGTTATCCAACTGTTATTTCTAGCTCTAAAACTGGTAGTTTTAATACACATTTCTTTTGCTTCTTGAACAATTTTTATTAAAACATCAATTTCCGTGATGTTTATTTCATTTACTTTCTCTTTTACAATATGACGTAGTCGATCATAGTCAGTTCTATGTATTACGTGTGTTTTCATAGGCAATTTTTTGTGCATCTCACATTGTAGAGCAGCAGGTATATGTACATATGTACAAAACTTGTATTTTCGCATGTGCTTTTGCTTAAAAAAAATAAGGAATTAAAATGCAATTTTTTCTGTTCCTTTCTCATTTCGATACAATTTCAAATACTGCTCAAAAAAATAAAAGTAAAATAAATTTAAATTTTATTTTTACGAACAATTGACCATACAATGAGGTAGGTGATGTGATGGCACCGCTGTAACGTTTTCACTAAACCGGGTAATTTTAAAACTTCAATTTACTTCATTCCTTCATTTTAAAGATCTCTTCAGGAAAAACAATGCTTCAAAAGTAGAACCGAAGCACTTCCTTTGAAGTAAGGAAAGGCTTTTTGCATGGGACTCTCATGTATTTTTTACTTTACAGATATTACCTGTGAAATACCTACGTCCATAACAATTAAGCTTTCATTTAAGTTTCCTGAAGCTTCGTGAAAGGTAAAAAAACAACGAGTCCCGTATTGGAAAATAAAAGTTTATAAATAAGCAAGAAATAAGTTAAATTTTTCTGTTAATAGTTAAAATGATATTTTTCCTGGTAATTTGTATGGACGTTGGAATTTTAAGATTTGAATTTTCATTTCGTTTAGTTCTTATTTTAATTTTTTTTCTGTATTTATTACTTACTCTGAAAATTTCTACCGGTCGAGAGAAATAATAATGCGGTGATAATACAGGCTTATCCGACTTGTTATCATTATAAAGGAAGCAACACTATCTAGCATAATATTTGCCTACTGCAATTTTATAAAATATTTAGAAATCTACATATAACAAACTCTTATTATGCATTTGAATTAAAAATAAGAAATTTTAATATTTTCTTTGAAGTGGCTAATTGAAATATTTCAATTCTTATAATTTTCAATATTTCTTTGAGTTTCACTGGAAGATCATTATAAAGCTTTAACCATTTAAATAAACAATTGTTTTGTTGTTGATTTGTTCTGAACAAAGTTAAATAAAATATAGGTTTATTACTGGTATTATGACGGTGAATATTAATCATTGTATTCAATATGAAGTTATGCTTACTTTTGTTATTGATTATTTTGAAAGCGGTTAAATATAACTCACGTCTGCAAATGTTATCAGGACTAGGTATCTCAGTCTGTGTCTGTGTTTAACCTTTTTAAGTCTGTGTTAAATCTATTAGAAAGGAAATGAATGGTCTAATTACTTTCTTGTTCATCAATTCTAACACAAAATAAATATATTGTGTAAGAATAAAAATATATGTTGAATCGTATGAATAATTCGATGAATATGATTAACCTATTCAAGTTAACTCTAAATCAGCAATCACAATTAATAAAGACTTATATGAAAACTTTACTGACCTGTATACTTTATTGCCAAGTAAAGAAATCTTCGCCTTTTGTATTATAGTCCATGTTTTGTGTCCATTCTTCAATTTTTATAATATCACCAGTAATTTGACCCCTCAAGGAATCTTCCGTTAAAGAAGCATATTTTATAATACCTTCGCCTGTATATAATTGTCTTGATCAGAAAAGGTTTACTGTACTTAGGTTATTATTTATTATGTTATTATTTTCTTATCTATTTTATGTATTTATAAGTTATCTATTTTAAGACTCAAAATAGAACTCTATGGAACATTCTTTTTTTATGATATTTTTCATGATAATTTTATTGGTATTTTACATAGGTTAAATATTTGGTTAATCATAAGTCGTTGTATTTAATTTTTTTTTAACCAAATTGTTCCTGGTGCAAAATTCTGGACATAAAAACGTTTAAACAGCTTTTAATAACAATTTATATTAATAAATATTTTTGAGAAGGTGATTCTCTTAACATATGTATGGTCAATTGGGCTATCATAAAGCTAAATCCTGTCACTTATTTTTTATACTCTGCACCTTCGTGAGGGTTATATTAACATTGGTATGGAGTTTGTAACCACTTGAAGGAGTCATATGCGGTATAGACTTATATATATTCTTGCTCAGCGTAAAATTCTGCGTTGATTTAGACGTGTTAGTCTGTCCGTCTGTCCGTCTGCCCGATTGCACGATAATTCAAAAACGAATAATGAAATCGACACCAAACCACAAGTTGTTTCTCTAGTGCCAAGGACGAACCATATTGTAATTGGACCTAATCGGACAACGGGTTCGAGTAGCTGCCACTCAACTGAAAGAGTTTATTTTAAATATTTCAAAAACTAATAAAGGTATAAATAAAAAAATTTGTATACGTGTGTCAAATTACAGTCTACACACACTCTAAAAATTTTAATGGGATGGCTGCTCCCAATGGATGATAAATAATAAAGTCAGATTCATGAAACTTGGCAATCTTGCGTTCAATTATAGGTCAGACATATCTGTGAAGTTTCTATAGAATGGTTTCACAGGTTCGAGTAATTGCTCTACAACAATGAAATGTGCAGGGTATAAATTAATCGGTTTATAACGACTGAAACGTTTTTACTTGTTAGTTATCAAAATTGCCATTTTTTTTTTGCTACAGAAATACATTTTGTATTTTAAACGTATAAATGTAAATCTAAAAGAAAATGATCAAAATCATAATAAAGACTAGTGTTCGACTAAAAGCTATCAAAAGCCAAATCAGCTAAAATTTGCTAAATTTATGAGTATAATTGTAATGATAACGTCAACCGCGTGTGATAAAAGCATAACTTCCCAAGTAACAATTTTTATCTCATGAGACTCTTGTAGAGCTATATTAAGAATTCTTTAAGAATATTACTTATAATTTCAGTCTTGTAGAACACTAAAAACCCTAATGAGATCTTTATAAGAGCAAAAGAGCGCAGTTACTAGAGTTAATTAATTCTCGTAATGAGAGTTAAGCTCTCATTAAAAGAATTTTTAAAGCATGTAACTCTCGTACGAATTTTGGTATACGAAAACTCTCACAAGCCATTTATAATAGTGTTACTAGAAATAGAAAGCAATACATTGTAGAACAAATATATGGGTCTTACTTCAAACTTTGTAAAATATATATCTATTCCGTTCTTAATAATTATTTTTTTAACAAAAACGAAACAAAATGTACATATGTTTACGTATATGATATGTAATCAATAAATATTTGTATTCAAAACTTAATGTCATAAAATTATAAATATGGAAAATTAAAATAATTTTTTTGCCATGATGATAAATAAAAAGTTGCTGGCAATAGAATTTTATTGATAAAAGTTGATATTGTACTTCGAAAAAAAGCAACGCCAACTAAAAATAATTAAAATTTAAAAAATTTTTATGCATATTTTTTAACCCAATGATATCTTATTTATTTTTTTTTACATAAATTTTAAAACTTAAGAATTGTTAAATAAAAAAATTAAATATACTAATGTGCATAAATTCCAACTAAAGCTTTATTATATTCAGTAAAAACTATAATTTTATATTTCATTAACTTTAATTTAATCATTTCTGTACAATAAATATTTTTCAGACTTCTTTCTAAAAAAAAGAATTCTCAGTCTCATTAGGGTTAAAATTTAGATAAGGAAAAATGACAATACTAAAATGGCCGTAGTTTTGCTATGGGAGTAGCAGAATTTTTAACACTATAAGTGCTAAGTATTATTCTATTATAAGAACCTTATGAGAGTTGCATAAAAACAAAAAAAGAAAAAAAAATTATGAGAGTATTGGAGTGTGGTATGAGAGTTTTATGAGAGTTTTGGTCAATTTTTTAGGGTATTACTCTTGAAAATTGTTACTTGGGTTGAACATGAGATTTTTTTATAAAATTCGATAGCGTGTATATTAACCATAATTTCAAATTGAAATTTTTCATTTTTAGGGAGATGTCGGTCTGTCGCTCTGTGTGTGCAATGTATCTCAAATCCACTGACCCTATTTTTATGAAATACAAGTTGATTTTGGCTATGACACGGATTGATCAACTTTTGGGATACATCAGAACTCGGTAATTGGAATTTCTTGCTGTCCAATTTTGCATCTTTGCATCTTATTTCCTTCAAATATATAACGTAAATTTATATAATTATTTAAATTCGCGAAAGCCTGAAAGAAAAACGGTATGAAAAATCTGGAAAAAACAGACTTTAGATAACGGTAAATTTTGACAACCATTTTATTTTCTTATGTTTCAAATATGGTATGCCGAGATTGGAGAAGCCCACCGCAATATTTGTTTTTCTTCTAGAAGCCTGTTTTTCTAGGTTGTAGAAGCCTGAAATTGTAGCAGCTTTTAGATACTAATAAATAGTTTATTTCGTTAGAAGAAAATTTTTTTCCACTTCCACCCCCTCAACTTATCGCCTCTTGAAATTTGTAATTTGAATTTTTGACGCTTTATATTTCCGAAATCGCAAGCTTTTTGAAATTTATATAAACGCAAATGTCTAACGGTAAATTCCGTGACATTAAAAAATATAATTATTTTTCTTAACTCACGCAATTAACCCTTCAAATCGAGCATTATGTTAAGGCCTCTTTAAATTAATTTTTGATTTATTTCAAAGACTACATAAATCATTCATATTAAATATATGCAATCCTAGAAATATTTTCGTATATGAATGAAAATATTATATAATATTATGTACCTACTTTTCAGGTGTCAAAAAGTAAGAGTACTTCTAGAAGGGCTAGAGACATGGGACAAAAGGCATTAGATAGGGTTTTGCCTCTAGGGTCCCAGAAAAATCTGACATTGGAACTTTTTAGCTTAAGATTTTCTGAAAAAAATTTTGTATAACAAAAGCACGTTTTTCTTTTATACTTTTTATAATTAGAAACACAAACCAAGAAATAAATCACACAGTTTTGAATATTATTCAATTCATATAGAATGCTTAAAAGCAATTAGTTAGGAAGCTTTAAAAAAGTATACATACATATTTATGTACTTAAAATTTTTGCGAATTTTTCCAAACTATTATAACAATATTTTTTTTGGAAATTTTCTTTAAACTTTTATAATAACATTTATCTGTTATATATTTAAAAAAAAATAAAACAAAAAATTTAAACAAAATAAAAAAAATTAAATTTTTAAATTAATTCAAAAAAAGAAAAATACGATAATATCCAGGAAAGCATCGATCCAATAACTTCTGGTTATGAGACTACCACGCTATCCACCAGGCTACGTAGTACTTACCCCCCCCCCCCCCCTTCCCCACCTTCCAAGATACTGTGTGACCGCTTTTTACAAATTGGTACTACATCCTGTAGGGGTAAATTTTTTATTAATTTTGGTGGAATAAATATTGTATGTAAATTTATATTTGGAAGTGGGAATTATAACAAAAAGTGAACACTTTCTTAAGAAAATTGTAAAGATTTTATAAAATCTACATTGTTTTATAATAAGTATGTACATACGCATTTAGTTATGTATTCTTTCCGTGATCTGTAGTAATAAGCAAAACATAAGTATACGTTAAATTTCTTGACAATATATCTCAAAGGAGCTAATTATTTGCTTAATTATGTACTTTTTTGTAATTAGTTTTAAGAGCTTTTCTTATTTTAAGTTTTATCTTATGAAATATTAGGAAAAAGACATATCTATAAGTATATTATGGGTGTGTTTTTGAAGAAAAAAAGTAAACTTAAAATATGTAACACACAGAATGGAACACAATACCTGCAAGGCACAATACCTACAGGCACAATACCTGCAAGGCTTGCAATGCAAGCACACACGACTAGTTTTTAATAGTGTGGTAGATATACTACACTGTGTTTAAAAGCAGTATTTTCACGAATTGTTGAAGGGAAAAGTTCTACAATACAAACCATTGGTTTGTGCAAAACTTTACTTTATTTCCTCATAACTTCTATTCGGAAAAAGATAGAAACTTCAACCAAACAGTTTTTGAAAGGGTCAATAAAGAACTTAAAATCAACATATTTTTTGTCTATCCCATTTGAAATTTGTAGACATGTAAAATTTTTTTTCTGAATTTTGCCCGGTTTCTTAAACTTTAATTTAAAATATTGAACGTCATAATATTTTTTATGCTACATAAGACCTAGGGAAAAATCCATTTGGAGTTATTTTGAAAGCCTTAAAAAAATGCGTAAGCTTAAAAAATTGTCGCTTTTTTTGATTTTTATTAATTTTAGTTAAATTTCCAATTGTCAATTACTAATATTTGTTAATCAAAATATTCATTCTAAATAATAGTTGCAATTTTGATAATTACTTACGTCATTTATCGCTTTACTTGCTATAAAAGTCATGTATAGCAAGGTTGTAGAGGATGATGGGCTTTGAAAAACAACAAAATAGCGGACTTTCCAGATAATTAACGTTTTTTGAAAAATTTTCAGTTTTTCAATTCAAAATTTTGTGTTTCAGTGGTAACCATGCTGTTACAATAGGTGTTTATGGTTATATCTTGGAAACTATTGAAATAACACTCAAATTTTGCATAAATTGATATGATAGTACGGGAACTATTATTTCCGTGCGCACGTATGTTGGAAGGGTATTACGAAATTGCCACTTCCTTTTTAATGCTACAGTATTATAACATCTGTAATATAGACAATCCGTAATTAATTTCCGTAAATTAATTTGGTCCTTAATATTATACATAAATTAAAGTGATTTTTCACCTATGTTTAAAGTAATTCTAACAAAGTAAATAACACTCATATGTTATTTATTACTTTAAGATAAAAAAAAGAATGAAAAATAATATGTAGAAATTTTTATTTTTCTTTAAATTTTAACAAAAACTAAATTTTACAATTTTTTTCTGCTTACCTTTATATAGCTTGCTTTTGGAACACATTTCGACTACAAAACAAATAGCCAAAAATTTAACAGAATTAAATTTGATTAAAAATCAGCAAGAATATTTTTTATAAATCCAATTTTTTTCGAAAATAAAAAACAAAAGCAAACTGAACATTTTTTGGAAAAAGTAAGTTTAATTTATACAAAATTTTTCATTATGTAATATTATATTCATAACATTTAAGTATATATGCAAATTTTTATTTATGTTTATCTTTCCCATTGTTCCTTTTGTTTTAAATCATCATTTTGAATATGTTTATATATTAAACATGTATGTTTGTTTACATAAAAAGTTTAATAATTAAAGAACTTTACAATTTCTTAAAAAGTAAAAAAGTCAATATAAATTTTAGTTACATACATTAAACTTACAATTTTTTGGAAAAATTAGTAAATGTTTTGTGTTAAAATATGTATGTATGTTCATAAAATTTTTTTCTTTTCATAAGGGTGTTTTCGTTTAGAAATATCGCTGCCCTATATGTGCTGTTTATTTGCGTTTTTCTAACATTTCTCGTTTTCAAATTTTTCATATTGCAAATGTATTTATCATCAATGTAAGTATCAAAATACAAGTTTTGCTTTAAAATTAAAACTTCCAATACGAAAATTCCACAAAAAAACAATTTTTTTTATCCTTTCAAAAAAGTATTGTACTTTTGTTTGCTTAGAATTTTGAGTGCTTACTAAAATTCATAAGAGAAATAATTATCATACATAACTGTTTCGAACGCAATACACAAACGCAAAAATTCGATATTTGCCAGTATTTTCATTTAAATTTTCTACCGTAGACTAAGACTGTTAAGATTCTGCGAATAATGAAAAAAATAAAATAATTTTAAAAAAAGTCCTTAAAGGTTTTGCCCACTTGTTTTCACTTCACTAAATTTTTAAATATCCTTCAAATTTTATCATTTTAAATTTTTTTTAATATTTGGTTTTGTCAATTTCTTTTTATTTCTTTTGAACATGATCTCTAATACTAATATTTTTTTATTTTATTTGAATAGTGAGGAAACAAAAAGACGACATGCAAGTCAATGTTGCTGGTATTCGAAGGAATATCAAAAATTTAGCGCACAATTATTCAGATGCTCAGGTAAGTTTATTTTTAACTTATTAAAATTATAACAAAGGTAATTTGTGATTGTAGCGTGATGATGATGAGCTTTATTTCGTTATCTGAAATTATACGTTAATTAAACCTTCATAGCCCCTAAAAAACACTAATTTGGCAACTGATCCGCTAGAAGTTATTTAAAAAAAGTTCTTTTATTTCTTATATAATCTGGTTGCTTACATGATATTGCTACATACAATCGTCAACGCGAAACACACAATCATAAGAGCATATAAATAGGTATTGTGCCTTTTACACTCACTTATGATATTACTGAACCTATGTGAAGAACAATTTGCCGGTAATTTCTTCATACCTTTGTAATTCTGTTGGTAGAGTGAACTACCGCCTAGAAAGCGGTAGGTTCGGGTCCATTTCGAAGAGAAAAATTGTTTTATTTTTCTGCGTTGGCTTGTGCCTTTGATTACGTCATCCATCTGTTCTGCAGTTTTATGAAGGAATCTCCATTAGTTACTCCTTTCAGAATTAAAAAGAAAGATGAAAAAGTAGACGTTGCATTGGTAATTTGTAATATTTCTTTTATTTCATTTAACATAACATGGTTCAAGCCAATTTATAGCAAATTTAGCAAAGGCAATTAATTTAAAGTTAGTCCAGGAGTTTCTTGAAATTCTTTTAACAAATAACTATTAATATCTTATAACGTACTTCTATTAGGTGCATAGGAAAAGAATGAAATAAAATATATCAATAAAATTTTGAATGTGCCATATTTCTGTAAAGTATGCAGAGTTTTTTTGAAAAATTAACGATCTTTTTTGAATTCCAATAGCGTTGATAATAGTGTTCTCGAAAAGTTTTCAGTTTTTTAATTCAAAATTTTGTGTTTTGGCAACGATTACTTGAAACACTATATAAAACTTTATAACACTTGAAAGAACTTCAGAATAAGAAAAAAAGTGAGAAAATGATGAGGGCGAGCATTGTCTCATTGTCTAAATTTAATCTTTATTAAGATGTAGTGTTTTAAAAATTTTAAAGTCATTAAGCATGTCAAAACTTAATTCTGATATATTTTTTCAAAAAATTCCTATTTTTATTTAGTGTAAACGTATTTTTTGTATGTATCGAAAAAACTGAATTTGTTGAGCTTTTTTTTTAAAAAACGTCAACGAATCATTTTCATAGAGCTTTAATATTTGATCCGAACCACCCTCTAGATAAAGAACATGTTTTTAATTTTCCAAGCATACGTCTGTCATTTGTTTGCTTGAATTTAATTTCTGAGAGTTTGTTTTAATCAAACTGCAAAGGACCAAATACGTTACTTGAAACAAAAAGCATTCAAAATTAGGGCCGTCAACCCAAGTACAATTCATGCAATGCAAGCATACACGACTAGTTTATTATAAGTGCATTGAATATACGAAGCATACGTTATATAGCATTATGTTTTTATATATATTATTATATTTAATTCATTTTAAGAAATAGTTTTTTCTAAAACTTAAGCAACCTTAACAATGCTATCTTTATTATGACATTATATAACGACAAAATTTATTATAACATTAAAATTTATGCTTACAAATGCCAAATGTTTAGTATGCGTACATAGGCTATCTACATGTGTTGTGTAACAACAATAATTCTGAATTCTTTATCTTTTATTTTCCCATTAAGTAAATGGGAAATTAAGTAAATACCAGAATTGCTAAAATTCTAATTTGTCAAAATTTAATATTAACGTACATATATTTGCAAGCATTATAGTTAGTTAATGTTAATATTTTTTTTCGTACATAACTTTCTCACAATATTCTAGTAGGAGTAAAATCACATATATTTTGTTTGTTAATTTTACTTTAAGTAAATTTGAAACCTACTCGTATATGATACGTAGATTAACAAGGGAAAATTATGAGTTTTGTAAATACATAAAATTGCTTACTAGTCTATTTCTGTGGTAAATAATTAATTTTAAGTAGCATAATTTTTGTATAAATAGGTCAGATTTTTAATAAATAAATTAATTAATCTCAAACCAAACAATAAGAATTCATTCTTTTAATTAAACTAAACATTTTGGGAGCTCAACCAAAAAATAAAAAAAATGTCACAAAATTTGAATCTGGATGAAACTGCTGTCAAACAGAAGGAGTTTGGAAATGGCATGGAGAAGTTACTGATTAATCTTAAGAAAGATTCAGCTTCAAGAAAGACTGCAGAATATCTAGCCATTAGGCTAGATAAACTCAATAAACTATGGAAACAGTTTAACATCAACGACTTAATAATAAAAGAGTTTTAGTATAATAAAAGGAGATTTACAAGAATCTACAAATTCCTCCTCCGAGTGCGGGGCATGGCCTACAACACACGCTCGAGACCCACCCTCCCGATGAACTCAAGCAACTTGTGAGGGCCGGAAGACTGCAACTCTGCCGCCGTTAGAGCATAGCCCACCAGCATCTCCCCCTTCTTATAAGCAAGAGCATCACAGTTCCCCAGGAGGTGCACCGAGGTCCGCCCATATTCCCCACAGAATCTCTAAGTATACGCATCTTCCAGGCTCAGCCAACTGATGTGTCCCCTAAGCCTGCACTGATCCTTAAAAATAGCGGCGAGGATTCTCACCTGATTCTTGCCCATCCCTATAATTTTGTTAAATCGCTTTTGGTCATAATCTCCCAGGAGCTCCTTGGCTTGCCGAAACACCGGAGGACGTCTCCAGCGCTCCGACCGCCTTCTTACTGATTCCTTCTTAGTTTCCCACGAATAGTATGTGGTCCAATTCCCCAGAAGGGCTCCGGCCCAAGAAGAGGTGTGTTTGTTCCCCTTCCTTGCAAATGCATCAGCGGCCTCTTTCCCTCCAGGCCCACATGCCCCGGTCTCCAACACAGTGTGACTCGGCTGCGTCTGCCAATCTCATTGAGGTTCTCAAGACAGCCCGATACTGCCGCGGAGGATAACGAGTTCAGCGCTCGCATCGCAGACCGGCTATCTGACATAATCATTATCCCCTGTCCCCGATACCCCCTTTCCAGGCTGAACCACACGCACATTTCAATGGCGTGCAACTCGGCCCGAAACACGTAAAAGTTCCCATAAGTTACGAGAATTCGGTTCTTGGCCCAAACACCCCCCCCCCCCTCGTCAACATACTGGTTTTTGACCCATGTGCGTACCATCTGATAACGTGTGTTCTCACTGGGCGACTTGAAAAGTCACGCTCCCAGTTCCTCCTGCTACTCATCAACAAGGCAAAATTTTTCTCGAAGCTGTCCCTAGGCATCGTTCCTAGCGATGCCTAGGACCATGTCGTCCCTAGGCATCGCTAGGAGCGCAATCTCCCCGACAAGACATTTTAATTCCATTCTTCCCCAACCTGAAAATGGCAGCCTTCGCTGCCATTTTTACAACGAGGTGCAAAGGGGTTAGTCCCAAAATCACCACCATTGCCGCCGTTGTGCGAGTTCTCACAGCCCCTGAGATGCGTGCGAGTCTCTGCAATTGTTCCAGGTTCTTTCTAGCCGTACTAAGAACCACCCTTCTTGCCAATGCCAATGCTCCATAAGTCAGGAGCGGCACGACCATCATGGTATACATCCATAACATGATAGACGGGGTGGTCCTGCAAACCATAATGGAAAATACATACAGCTTCCTCGTGACTTTGCTAAAGAAGCTTGGAATGAAATACCACTCCTAGGTATTTGTCCTCCAATTTTCTCTCTATAGCTGCTCCGTACAATTGATTTGTGCACAGATACTCCAGCTTTCTTTTCCTAGTGAAAGGCAGAGTGTCGTCTTGTTAGGGTTAAGCCTGAGACCCATAGCATCGCACCAGGTCCGGGCCGCCCGTAATCCCCTTTAGACTATATCACAAAGAGTCGCCTCAAACTTACCCTTAGCGATGACGCCAATATCATCGTTATAAGTCTGGACACCAATTCTTTGACGAAGCAGCTCATCAAGGATTCCATCCACCACCAAACTCCACATCAGTGGAAACAAAACCCCTCCCTGTGGGCATTTCCTGGTTACGCACATCCTTAGGGTGCTCTGCCCCACAGCACTCTCTGCAACTCTTGTGGCCAACATATTGGACATCCATAGAGAGGTGGTATCATCCACGTCCCTACTCCTCAGGCGGCCTCTTCACCAGCACCCGCGCTAGGACATAATTATCAACTATTATCTCCATCGTCTTGAATAAAAACGATGCGAGGCTGATCGGTCTAAATGACTTGGGTGCCATGTTCCTCCTTCCCATTTTGGGAATAAGGGCAACCCTAGACACCCACCAGGACTCGGGAAAGTATTCGAAAGCCAAGCAACTCTTAAATACTCTTATTAAGGAAGGCATAATTGGCTCCCGCCCCCGTTGCAAAAGTGCTGGTGAAATCTCATTCACTCCCGACACTTTGAAGGGCTGGAAAGTGTCACCAACCCACCTTATCCTTTCCTCCGGAGTTATGCGTGCAGCCCTCTGCCAATCCTCAGGACGTGGTGTCCTGCATTCCCACACCACGGATCCGACACGGATCCAGGAGGAGAAGAGCACTTAAAGAAGCAGTTACTGGCACCCGGTCTCTAGTCAGTGCCCTATGCAGCCTCGCTGCCGCTGCCGTCTCCGCTATGCTCCAACAAAATGATCTAAAGCTTCTGCGCTCAGCCCTGCGGATCTCCTTGCTGCAGACTGTTAAGTTCATCTTGTAGTCTTCGCAAGTACCTTCTTGCTTAGCCCTATTGAAAAGCCTGCGAACCCCGATCCTAAGGTTTTCCAATCGTGGGATCCACCAAGGTGCATTTGTGCAATCCCTTGGCACACCAATGGGACAATTCGATTCAAAAGCCTTGACCATTATTTCCCTGAGCTCCTCCATAACCCTTTCCAACAGCGCGGGATGCCTGGCTACAGTTCTAACCCACATTAATGTCTGACAGATGTGAGGTCCCTTGTCTTGTACTCTGAAAATAGAATAAAGTTAATATTTTTTCTAATTGACAGTCCTTTGATCTGCCCTCTGTGTACCCATGGTTCCTGTATCATGGCTATGCCCAGATGTTCCTTGGTGAACATCCTTGCCAAAATAGCCGATGCTGCTCTGGTGTGGTGGACATTCACCTGGGCGACCCTGGTGCCTTCGTCCGTCATTTGTTGAGTTGACTGGTAGGATTATCTTCCCCTGCCATCGGGATGTCATTTCCTGGGAACGGCTCCCTAAGACTCAGGAGGGTTAGCTCCGGGTCTTCCCCCATCTCCTCCGTCGTTAATGAGAGGGGTCACCTCTCCACCGGTGCTTCATATTCTTCGGAAAGACTCCCTCTACCGTCTGATTCCTTTTCCGGACCACTTGCGGCTCACTCAAATTTTCCACATAGCCCCGATATCAAAACTTCATGAGAAGGATTTTGTAGTTATCAACCCATCATCGAAACAGGAAACTGAGTTTAAAAACTACCTATCCTTTAACGTCAACAAATTTTATTGCCGGAAGTTGCATTCTATACACAACGAAAAATCCGAAGTTGCTCAATGTGAAATTCACTCAATCACGAGACAGATTTGCAATATACAACAACCTGAAAGTTGTGTGATTTCAAAGATGAATCGGCAACAACTAAGGATTCCTATGAAAACCATCATACTGAATTTACGTTATGGACAAAAGAAGAACGTTCAACTTAATTTGTAACAACAATACAATCAGTTTAAAGTTAGAGCAATCAGGAATTTTACAACTTATGTAAATATGATCATCATCGAAAATACAATGATGAATATTCGAAAATACAATGATCTCACATATATTTTAAGTTCGAAAAATCGAAATAAACTTCGAAAATGTCAAGTTTTATAAAAGACATCAGATGTTTTGTGGCAACTGAATATTAATGCTTCATTTGTTATTGTTTTGAATATTACGTTTCGTCAGCAAGCTTTAAAAAAATATACATACACAATTTATGTACATATGTATGTATCTACCTAAAATTTTATTTTTATTGTTCCAAGCGAAAAACTGTAAAATGCTAAATTTTAATAGATTCATATGTACATACATATATTTGAATAAAAATATTATTTTATTTATGCCTAAACCTTTTCTTTATTTGAAAAATTTATGATTTAATAATTATGTGTTTCTATATGCCAAACCACAGTTTTGAATATTATTCAATTCATAAAGAAAGCTTAAAAAAAATTAGTTACGACACTTTAAAAAAAAAATTACGTACATACATATTTATACTCTTAACTATTATAACAATATTTTTTTGGAAATTTTCTTTAAACTTTTATAATAACATTTATCTGTTATTTAATATATGTTTATTAAAAAATAAAACAAATTCTGCAGCCTCAACTTCATGACATGAATAACTTTTCAACAACGTGAATAACTTTTCGAATCAAAAATATGAATCAAAAATCGAGTTCAAGTTTGTAGATCTTATTATGCCAAACAAATGCAGTCGTTTTTGTATCTATACTGCAAAAATAGCGCATTTGTATTACTTTTGATTGTCGAACTGTAAAAGAACTTATGCAATATTTGCAGCATTTAATTTGTTCTGCCATTAATACCTTCTACTCGCCTATTTTCATTTCGAGATTTCTATGACAAAAATTGCCGCCTGAGCAACATATCAAAAATTCAAATTTCAACTAGAAATTTTAATTACAATTTGATTGAATACATTTTCGAGTTTTTCCGCATTTTTGTGAACTACTATGACAGATAATATACAAAATAAAAAGCAAGTGTTGGTTCTACATTTTTGTACCCATACGAACGTATGTTCGAAGAGTATACTAAATTTGCCTAACCCTTTGTAACGCTAAGAAATAGTGGTCTGAGATATATACTCAGGTGTTTGTTTTTGATCAGCGTCGAATTCTGATTTGATTTAACTTTTTTCGTCCGTCCGTCGCATTTATTTCACAATGATTTACTATAGTAAATGCCAGAACCCTATTTAATGTTGATATGATCGTGCTACTGGTTGGGGTACCTGCCATACATCTTCCAAATTTATTTGGCTATACCTCAGAAGCTATAAAAGCTGTAGTATTGAAATTTCGCAAAAACTTACATGCCTTTGTAGCTCAGTTGGTAGAGCGTCCGCCTAGAAAGCGGTAGGTCACTGGTTCGAGTCCAGTTCGAGGAGAAAAATTTTTTTAATGAATATTTCTGCCTTTAACTCGTTCCTTTGATTACGTAATCCATCTGTTCTGCAGTTGCATGAAGAAATTTCCATTAAGATAAATTAGTAGTGTAATAAGCACATTCTTATTAATTCCGCAACTATGATGTTGTATTAGTAAAATTCATAATTTAATTAGTGCAATAGGCACAATCCTATAAATATATAATGTTCTTGTTATTGTGTGTTTCAATAGTAGATTGTATGTAGCAATCAATGTAAACAAAACAAATACTTAGTAAACATGTGAATTACAGTATAAGCAATGTAGAGAACATTTCGTCGGCAATTTCTTCATGCCTCTGTAGCTCAGTTGGTAGAGCGTCCGCCTAGAAAGCGGTAGGTCACTGGTTCGAGTCCAGTTCGAGGAGAAAAATTTATTTAATGAATTTTTCTGGCTTTAACTCGTTCCTTTGATTACGTAATCCATCTGTTCTGCAGTTGCATGAAGAAATTTCCATTAAGATAACAAATTTATGTTTAAAAGAAAAAATTAAAACATTAAGAAAAATTAATGACGATTTGCAGCTTCAAACAATTAATTTACCGGACATAAATGTCCCATAAGATTTGAGAAACCAATTTAATAATTTAGTAGACACTTATCTTAATTTTTCATGTTTTTGGGATTATGATGATGAAGAAATAGAGGATCAAGCGCTGACAAAGTTACAAACGAAACATTTTGTCCTTCCGTATGGCGTAAAGAAGCACTTTTATGCGTTTATAAATTGAAAAACTATATTTGAAACAATAAGACAAATCTAAATTATGTCGAATTAATTAAAAATGAAATTTATAACGATTCAAAAAATAAAAAGAATATAATAGAATTGGAAATCTGTGACCATCTATAAAAACTGTAAAAGAAGTAGCATGTATGTTGAATACCCACTTTATATTATTACTTAATTAGCTATTTTTTGCATTATATGCATTATTTCCGTATGAAGTTTTGAAGTCTTTAAGTTAGACATACATAATTATGTTTATTTTTTATATATAAATAGCTTATTAAAGAGCAGACAAAAGCTTTTTTCATATGGTACAATTTATAGAAAAAAGTTTTTTAATATGTTACATTATATTTACCATTTTTTTTCAAATATTTTGCATATCTTTATTTTTGTCTTATCGGTCTTTCACTTATATGAATAACGTATAAGTCACAATTTTTTCACTCATACGAAAAACATCTAAAAGACCGCATAATTTATATTGTCTAGATTAGTAGAAGTATGAAAAAGTATTATGAAAACGCGTTTTAAACACTTCTTTATAGAAATTCTTTCTTCTTAATTTTAAGGATACTAATATGCTTTCAGTTAACATACCTAAAAAATGTGAACTTGGCTCTTAGTAGAGTTTCATTTTGTGCCGACCGAATTATACGAAAGTTCATCAGTAACTTCTGGTAACAACCAAAACTGAAATATTAAGTTTCAAGAAACGTCATCAATTCGTTCCGTAGGTAAAAAATGTAAAGTCGGCCCCACACCAGTTTCTAAGCCCTGATCTTTCCAAAAAATTTATAGATTCATTGTTTAAAATATTAAATTTCAATGAAATCGATTGATTATTGTTTGTTGTATAAGCAAAAATGTATATTTGACCGGAGTAAATATGCAGTAGCTGACGTCTGATTTTTTCCAAAAGTTAGAAGGTTTTGCGGAAGGACGAATGAAGCCCATATATGAAATTTCAAGTAAATCTGTTGAATATTTCCCTCAAATCATTATGTAAATAATAATCAAAAATGTAGCACAGGCCCGCTAAAAGATTCAGTTCCCGAGGCCTGATATATCCCAAAAATTGGTCAATCCGTGACATAGCCGAAATAAACTTACATATAAAATTTATTAAATTCGGTTCATCCGAACTTGAGATGCACGCATTTACACGCAGACAGACCGACAAACCGAAACCTCTCTAAAATTAGTTATTTTATGCTTCCCTACTATGGAGAAGTGGATTCCCATCGAAAACTCGACATCCACAATTTGTTGCCATCACATAACCTACCTTATTGTATACACAGTGCGGTCGGAAAAACGGATAAGTGAAATAAAATCATCCGTTTCCGACATACGCAAATTTGAATATACAAAAATTCTTGTTATTGGTTTGAGTACTTCTAGACACAGTTTCCTATGTACGTAAGTACCAGGATAAGTACCAGGATCATACGCAAATAATAAATTTTTATTGTGCGAGTTTTTTCAACTTAATCGTTTTAAATTGTGAATTTTTATTGCAAAATCTTTTTACAAATTATTGATTCTATTTGAAATTTTCCTTCACTTATACCTTCTAGTACACCATTATCAATTCGAATATATATATATAGTTGTCTAGTTCTTAAATTTATAATTTTCGTCTTCCACATCACGTGGATTTCATTTATCGTAAAATACACAGACAATATGATCAAATCATGCTGTATGTGAGATTAGATATTCAATGTCGTTGACCCCAGTTTTCCTATGAGTGGCAATTTGTGGAAACTGGTAATCAATTTGTTGTGCAATCAACAACAAAAGTGGGCCCAATATTTATCCTTGAGGAACGCCAAAACGAATAACAACAGACCTCTTCGTGTCTTTAAAATTTACATATTGCGATTAAAATTTACGATTGTCAAATACCTTCTCATAAAGTGAATCGAAACCATAGAAAACGCGTAATAAGACAGCTTTTCTAATAATAATTGATGATCAATAGTGGCAAACATCTTTTTCAAATCAATAAATACACCAACAAATATTAAAGTTGGATAGGATATTACATAACATCTAAATAACATTTATTAGGACATTCTAAGTACTATACACTTCCTAAATCCATATTCATTATGGCAGAAAAACCTATTACAAATTAAATGCTGCCCTACAAAAGCGGGATAAATGCAAGTGCTTACAATCATATTATACTATCAATTCTATTATGCTTTTCCACCCTTGTCAAAACTGTAAGAGCTCTTATCCCAATTGAGAGAGCTCTTATTTTTGTGGTTCACTATTATGTCATAGATCTTATTGCGAGAGAAACTAAAACTTGTGTATGTGCCATTAAGTGTAACGAAAAAATTCAAGTCATTCCGAACAATATTATAGTACAACATACCACTACCTTGCACAAAATAATCATTAGATTCATTCGCGATTTGGTATTGTGCACGAGGCTCCTAGTGTGGGACATGGCCTACAACACACGCTCGAGACTCACCCTCCTGATGAAGTCAAGCAACTTATGGGGACCGGAAGCCGGTAACTCCGCCGTCGTTAGAACAAAGTCCCCCAACACCTCTACCCTATTGAGTAAGAGCATCAGACTTCCCAGAAGGTGCACCGAGGTTTCCTCATCCTCCCCACAGAATTTGTAAGCATCCTCACTTTGCAGGCCAAGCCGACGAATGTGTCCTCTAAGTCTGCAGTGACCCGTCAAAACGCCGGTGAGGATTCTCACTTGATTCTTGCCCATCCCTATAATTTTTTTAAATCGCTTCTGGTCATAATCTCTCAGGAGCTCCTTGGCTTGCCGCAACCCCGGAATGCTTTTACAGCGCTCCGACCGCCTTCCGATTCCGCAGAAGGGCTCCGGCTCAAGAAGAGGTGTGTTTTCCCCCCTCCTTGCCAGCGCATCAGTGGCCTCATTTCGTTACAAGCCCACGTGGCGCGGCACCCAACACAGTGTTACTTGGTTGCGCCTGCTCAACTCATTCAGCTTCTCAAGACAGCCCCATACTGCCGCGGAGAACGCTGAAAACTAGTTGCTCCTCGAAGGAGCGAAGTAGGAATAAAAAAAAAAACCATTTAGTAGACTTACCACATGATCATATAAGGCGGGCGCTTGATCTGCCTTGTTTACACAGGAAAGTTATCTTATCGGTATTTCATAAATTTCGTTTCCAAACATTCCACTATGCGATCCACATGATAAGTCTTTCTTATTTGATTTTCGATGTGATGAGTTGGAATTGTACTCAGTTGATGGCAGAATTTATGGCCTTACTAACTTAAAGAAGGCTAGTAGTTACTAACTTATTTTGACTAATAATCCCAAATTGTTGGAACTCTCTTGTAAGACAATATTATCACGCTTTCTAACATTGCTTGTATTTCTCCACAACTAGCTTCAAAAGTAAACACATTTGAGAAGTAAATAAACAAAATGGCGCATGATAGTAATTATTGTAAGCTGTGCAACAAAAGCAGCAGTGGGACGGAAAATGCACGAAATGATTCTGCTGAACTTGCACTGGATTGGAAACTGAGGAAAAAGTTTTATTTTGGTAAAAATGCAGAACTTCGGCAGAGAAGGAAATCTTTTGTTTGAACTATAACAGCTAGTTTTTTAAATGAGGACTCATTTATATCCATCCAATTAATGTGGAATCAGTTGATGCAAAACTTGCAAAAGTTATTGCTAATCAGAAAGCTCAGCTTACTAACTTTCAAAAATTGCAAAATGAAGTAGCAGAAATCAAACAATTTATCAACAGCAGTATTACGGAAGAAAACATAAGTTTGCGCAATGAAAATAAAATTATGAAAAGCGAAATAGAAATCCAGAAAATGGAACACAATCTTATATAAGCTAGTATCGATGATACAAAGCTAATTACAGAAATATTGGATAATCAAAATTCAACTGTTTTTTTATAAATGAAAAACTTACTGTATACTTCAGTTTACTATACAAAAAATCAAGGAATTTGAAAAGAAATAAAGTTGGGTCAAACCAATGGTTTGTATTGTAGTCTTCTCCCTTCAACAAGTGAAAATTCTGCTTTTAAATACAGTCTATGTATATCCACCACACTATTAAAATTATGTTCATTACAAAACTATTTTTAGGATTGCATATGTTTAGGATGATGCATATAATATGCAGTCTTTGAAACAAAATAAAAATTATTATAAAGAAGGGTTAACATAATACTCGATTTTAAGGTTTAATTGTGTGAGTTAAGAAAAATAATTATATTTTTTAATGTCATGGAATTTACCGTTAGGTTTTAGCGTTTATAGAAATTTGAAAAAGCTTTTGGTTTCGAAAATATAAAGCGTCAAAAATTCAAATTTTACAAATTTCAAGAGAACTTGAGAGGGGTGGAGATGGAAAAAAATTTTCTTCTAACGAAATGAACTATTTGTTAATGTCTAAAAGCCCCTAAAATATGAAGCATCTACAATTTGAAAAAAAGGACTTTAGATAACGGTAAATTTGAACGGCCATTTTGTTTTTCTAAAGTTTAACTATAGTATACCGCCCTAGGGGAAGCAAGCCACAAAAAATAAAAATGAACAAACAAAGGTATTTAAGTTTAATTAAAAAGGTAAATTAAAATATTACTCGACAAGAATAAGATAGACTCGACAAAAAATATTAAAAATACTATTAAAGGAGCAATAAAATCTAGAGATAAAGACAATATAAACATAATATAAACTTTTGTAAAATTTCTATATCAACAACTTTCAGTAAAGTTCTAGAAATATATGTAAATAATGAATTTACTGCATACATATTTACAAAAGGAAAATTGAACAAATAACAGCCAATATGGATTTAGCAAGAAATCTAGTGCAAGCGCAGCGTCATATGATTTTGTCTCCTAATTTCAGGTTAGTATAGCGAATAAGAAGTGGTTGCAGTGTTTTTCGACATCAGGAAGGTATTTGACAATACAGACCGTACAATATTGCTTAAAGTATTGTGTGAGTTTGGTATAAAGCTAGCAGTTATTTGTTAAATGGTGTAATACAAGAAGCCGCGTAATACGGGGAATGAATTTTGGTGTAATACAGGAAAGTTCGTAAGGACCAATTCTTTTCTCTTGGTGCACCAGCAACCTCCTGAATCTTAAGTTGCATAGAAACTATTTGCAGATTACTTGGCGGTTGTTTATTTCGAAAATCATTTTAAAAACTTGGAGGAGGACATAAATGAAAACTTACGAAGAATGGATGGAGTTATCATAAGTTGACTTTAAAAACTGAAAAGATTAATTACATATTTTTCAAAAAGAAACCAACAAATAACACCAAGTATAAAAGTATTTCAGTGCAACAATAGATGATGAATTAAAGTGGAGAGATCAGATAAATATGTAGCTAAAGAAAGTTAAGAAAATTGGTGGAATATTCAAATTAGTAAATAAAAGAGCACCAATTTATAAAAAAAAGACTTATTTTTCACTTTTTTTAAAATATTTTTCCGTGCTCTATTCCAAATACGAAACAACGCTTATAAAAAAGATATCAACTTTCTACAAAAATTACAAAATAAGGCCTTAAAAAATCTCTATGAATAAAAGCCAAAAACTTCAGCTACAAATATTAACCACCAGCACAGTTTTCCGATATTGTAACTCATAAAAAGTAGGTAGACAACGCACGTGTACTTAATCACACTAACAATATCAATAGCAACACTAATATTGTGCATAAGCAACCAGCCGCTAGATCTTCTCTCCACTCTTCGCTTCGATGTGCGAACACATTTTTTCAAGATTCCCAGTGACCACCACAGTAAGTAGCCTTAAGTTGTTGTTAATTAGTAAATTCAAGTGCGATAACGTAATCATAGCTAATATCACTCCAAATAACTTAAAATATAAGCCCAAATAAAAGTCTTTCAAAGTTACTGTACCTTCTTAAATAGCTGATGACATAATTGGTCATAAGTTTTGGCATTTGGTTGCGGTGATTCAGTATTTTAGGGATTATAACTCAATTGGGAGTGATGTTGGCTACGAGAAAGCTAATGCTTCAATGCACTCATAACTTAAATCCATACTAATTCGCTTAATAATAAGAGGAACAACAATATGGACAACTCCGTTGTACAATATAGACAACTCCGCACGCACTAATTCTTCTCGCATAAGCAAGCATACTAAACAGGTTCTTTCTCGAGTATATTGAGGGATATCACGTCGGGGATACCACAAGGGAGTATATTGGGCCCGATATTATACTTGTTATATACGCGTGATATTCCTGAATCGGAAGGAGTGACAACGGCCACATTTGCTAATGATGCAGCAGTTATAGCAATGGGACGAAATTAAAATAAATCTTCACATAAATTGCAAAAGGCCAGTGATGAGATCTCAAAATGGACTAGAAAGTGGAATATAAAACTTAACGGGGTCAAATCAGTACACGTGAATTTCATTAATAGGAAAATTGGCAATTGATTTTCGGTTCGGATAAATGGCGTCTTAGTTCCGTTCGCAAACACGGCGAAGTACTTGGAAATGACATTGAACGCAAAGCTCAGATGGAAGGAGCATATAAAGAAAAAGAGAGCTCAACACAACGAAGAATACGGGAAGTTTAAATAGCTTTTGGGAAGGCGTTCTTCGTTATCAATATACAATAAAGTTTTGATATATAATCAAATATTTAAGCCTGTCTGGACTTACGGTATTCAGATATGGGGCTGCGCCGCGCAGACTCATATTCAATCTATTCAAATAATTCAAAATAAGGTATTACGAGACATTGTAAACGCCCCTGTAATTTCGTAGTGCCGATATACACAAGGATCTCACCATCGTAAGTGTCACAGACGAAATTAAAAAGCAAGCAGCCAATCATAAAATGCGTTTATCCAATCATGTCAATATCGAGGCGGCTCGATTGCCTGACAATCAAAGCTTTGTTAGGAGACTTAAACGTACGGGAGCTCTCGAGTTAGTTTAATGTGTTTTCTCTGGAACAATGAGTACTTAGTACGCTATTATGCCAGATCAAAAACTGGTAAGTGATCAAAAAAGGTGGACCAAAATGAAGGGTTAGTCGATTCCGACTAGTTTTATAATTTATTTTGAGGAGGGTGTGTTTTAGTGGATTAAAGTTTTGCGGCTGGCAGTGTCTTTCGGGACTTTTCACCGTTCCTTCCGGTAAAAAAAAAAAAAAAAAAAAAAGGTTTTTATTGAAAGTGAGGGTCTTCCCTCTGACTGTACTATTTTATAAAACTTATTCAAAAAATTTCATGACACTTTAAATATATCTCCCGCCAGTTTTGATAAAAATTTAGAAACGTTTTGGGGCCACATGAAAAGCAAATGGATTGATTAGTTGCAGAGAATGAGGGAAGCAAACAACAAGTTTTTTCTTCCGGCGACCTGAGCCTTATTGTCTAGATGGTTCAAATAGCTTTCGTAACAACAATAACTTGGTCCAATTAACTGGTTTTGGAAATAGTATGGCAAGGACTATGAAACAACTTTCTTTGTACTGTCAAAATTCTTGACTGTGATATTTATGCTCTAACGGAAAATTGATTGTCCACCTCCATCAGTAATCTTGAATTATTCAACTCTTCATTTTCTGTTTTTAGAAAGGACCGACATGGACTTCTCTTGCATGGACACACACCAAAGAAGATGGAGTATTAATCGCCGTTAAAAACTCGTTATCAGCTAGTGTTATTGACATTCAAGACTCCAATGATCTTTAAATCATTGCAGTTAAAATTTAGTTCAATTCCAAAACGCTTATCTTAGTTAATTGTTATATACCGCCTAACTCAAGTAATGAGTTATATGCAAAATTTTCTTTGGCAATTGATTATGTATGCAATTCTCTTAACCCGGAAGATGAGGTTTTTGTTTTCGAAGATTTTAATATCCCCAAAATTAGGAGGATGACGCGTGATGAGGAACCGTTTTTGATTTGAATTGACTGTTTTAGTGAGTTGGAATTGTGTTTTGTAGATTCCTTTCATCTAAATAATTTGCAACAAATATCCTCAATAACAAACCATCAATTGAAGCAACTGGATCTAGTTTTTACTTCCAATTGGTATAAGTGTTTACCTAAAACTATTCCAGATCCGTTGGTTAACGTTGATATCTATCATCCTCCGATATCTTTCTCTTATTGCATTGACGACCAACCATCTATTGAGGAGCCCCTTTTCTCTCGCTTTGATTTTAAAGGGCGATTTTTCGCATTGCTAACTGATTTCTTTTCTACTTACGATTTCTCTTCAGAATTTAACTTTACTGATATTGAGTCTATGATTTGTTATGAAGTCATTTTTGCTGCATTTGAATTATTTATTCTAGTATTGAAAACTAAAGATACTGGCTCTGGCCCTCCATGGTTTTCACAAGAGTTGAGAGTACTTCAGAACAAGAAGAATAAGTTGTGGCGCAAATATCTGTCCGCTAAAGGCGACACGGACTACGACAATTTCCGATTGTTATATGATCAATTTAAATTAGCAGCAAAAGAACGTATCGTCTAGTATACTCGTATCTATAAATCGGATAACTTAATACGTAATCCCAAAATTTTTTGGAAGTTCATAAACCATGAGAGGTAAAGTGATAGTTATCCAACCTTCTTGAAATTCGCCAAGAATACAAGTAATAATTCCGAAAATATTTCCGAATTTTTTCGTAACTTTTTCGCCGAATCTTGCTCTTTTTCATCTTTTCAATTTGATGTTGACGACTTTACGAACTTTTTTGCGGTTGAAAAATATCTTTCCAATTTGGGTTCTAGTCCTTCTCCTGGACCAGATGGAGTTCCTGTGATTATTTTAAGCAGGTGCTTCTCTTCTCTGGCGCCCATCTTAACCGTAATTTTTAACAAGTCTTTTTCTTCGGGTATTTTTCCTTCCGTGTGGAAGGAAGCTTTCATTAGGCCAATCCATAAGAAAAACAATAAAAATGACGTGTCAAACTACCGTTCTATAGCTAAACTGTCTGCAACTCCAAAGGTTTTTGTGTTGATGGTATATGACAACATTTATTTCCATTGTATATCATTCATTAATGGGCGTCAGTATGGCTTCTTGAAAAAGAAATACACGGTGACTAACCTAGTGGAAGCCACGACAGTTTTCTCAAATAATATGGAAAATTGGTATCAGACGGACGTAATTCACATAGACTTTAGCAAAGCCTTTGACATCCTACCACATGATGTTATTATTTTAAAATTGAAACTCTTAGGATTCGCTAACAACTTCTTAGCCTGGATAAAGTCATATCTCTCTGGTAGAACTTACAGAGTCCTCTTTCGTTCTGCAATTTCTTCGCCTCTTTCGTCTAATTCTGGTATCTAATCCCTAGGGTAGGTCCACTGCTGTTCATAATTCCAATTAATGATGTTGTTTTCATGTTAACGCACAGTGAGGTATTAATATATGCTGATGATATGAAAATTTAAAAAAAAATAAGCTCTGCAAATAATGCGATGTATCTTCAGGATGATCATAACTGCTTCTACGGGTGGTGTTCAAGTAATAACCTAAAAAGCAATGTAATTAAATGTGCACAAATGTGCTACTCTAGGCAAAAACGGCCACTTTTTACAAACTATACTTTGAATGGCCAAGCTCTTAGTTGAGTTGATTCAATAATGGACCTGGGTGTTTGCTTCGATAACAAGTTATCATTCAAAAACCACTATATCATATGCAGGTCAAGCTCGATGTTAGGTTTCATTAAACGCTGGTCAATGGAGTTAAATGATCCTTATGTCTTAAAATTGCTCTACATATGCCTGGTCTCGGACGAACGTATGTTCGAAGGGTATACTAAATTTGCCTTACCGTTTGTAACGCTAAAAAATAATGATCTGAGATAGAGACTCATGTGTATTTCGATTCGATTTAGCTTTATTTGGCCTTCTGTCTGTCCGTTCCAATGTTAATAGGGGTACAGATTCGAGTAGCTGCCATACAACTTCAAAATTTATTTGACTATATTTTAGAAAATATGAAAGCTGTGGTATTGGAATTTCGTACAAGTAAATATATTAGTAGAGCCAATGTGCTTGATAAAAGTCGCTGAAATTGCGTGATTCTTTTTTGTAGCTGCCACACAACTTCAAAAGTTATTTGGTTATATCTCAGAAGCTGTAAAAGCTGTGATACAGAAATTTCGCAAAAGCGAATATATTAGTACGACCAATGTATTTGATAAAAGTCGTTAAAATTACTTGACTCTTTCTGGTGGATGCCATGCAACTTCAATAGTAGTTTGGCCATATCTTAGAAAATATTGAAAACACAGTACTGAAATTTTACATAAATTAATATGGTAATACGGCAACTTAAAGTTATAATGTGTCCCATAGTCAGATATGGCAAATTTATTCGCACATAGGATAACAAATTCGTACAAATATCACAGTATTGACACGGTCAACTCTGTTTTTTATTGTTTTGCTTTCAATTTACTACGAAGTTTTATATTCTGCTGTGCAACAGATAAGACGTGTTAATTAAATCAATTATTTTTATTCGTAGTTAGTGTAATTTATTTTTATTTACTAATTTATTTTCGAATCTTATAATATAATATTTGCAACTCAGCAATTTTAGTTTAAGCGTTTACGAAAAAAATAAAACAATATAAGAAAATAAAATTTTTTTCTTATTGAACGTTTAATTTTTCATCATACCAAAAAATTACTGTGTCATCAAAAAATTTTTATAATTTTCATAAAATTTATAAATCGATATATACTGAAAGAAAAAGTCTACATATTTTGGAAATAATTTTACTTTTATTAATGTGACGAACTTTTGCTTTTTAAATGAGTTTCAAGGCGATATAATCATGTACAAATTATGATATAAAAACACCTAAAGTCACTTGTAAGGGTTCTTGTAAAAGGCAAATTCATGGTGTCTGTGTTGGTGCTGAAAGACATTTGTATCATAAGTTTCTTAAAATATGGTTCATCTGCGATGACTGTCAAGATTTACAAACATTACTTCGCTCATCATTTGACAATTTAACATCTGTGATTCCAAAGTAAGCAGCATAATAGAAAATAATACATCAAGTTTTGAGTATATGGCAAAATCTTTCGACACAACCAACAATTCTTTAAATGGTTGTGTTGAAACTATAAATGAGAAGATTAGCCGTTTGAGGTCTGATTTTCAAAAGGTACCTGTAAGCCAGAATTTTCAACTTAAAGATACGGTAGAAGAAATTATGGGTCACAACCTACGGCAGCTTTAAATAACTTCAAGTGCAGTGAAAAATACGGGTGAACATATTTCTTCTGAATTTAATTCGCTATCAGCCAAAGTTGATGCACTGTATTTGTACATCAATGAGTGTCCTAACACCCCTCCCTTAGAGGTGTTTCAAGAAATTTCAATAATGAAGCAACAACTGTTGGATCTCAAAAACTCTAATAATCGCTTGTCAATGAGCTCCACCAGGCTTGTAATATTTATAGGAAATACTTGCGTTGCGCCATATGTGTAATCAGTTAAGTAACGTCAAGGATGATAGCAAGGTTTCCTCACCAACTAAGGTTGACTTATTTGGCACCGAATGGTCTCATCATGATTGGGAGTCTAGCTTGAGTAGAATTAGGGTCGCGAACGAAAGGTGTTCGATGATAACCCCAAGCGCATTCGTAAAGCATCTTTACGGCGTCATAGATGGGGTCGGAGACATAAAGGGAGATCATTGATTTTTGTGAGTCAACATTTCTATTAACCACATTAATCTTACATTAAAAACTATGTCTAATACTAACCATACTAACACTAAAAGTAACATAAAAAATATGTGCAATAATAAAAACAATAACAATAATAATAACAATAATAATAACAATAATAATAATAATAATAATAATAATAATAACAATAATAATAATAATAGTAATAATATTAATGATAGTAATAATAAAAACAATAAAAATAGTATTAATAGTATTAATAATTGTAACAATAATAATAAGAAAAAAAATAACAATAGTAATAGTAATAACAACGCTATTACCAATAATTATAATGCTATTAGTATAAAAATTAGTAACAAAAATATCGATACTAGTAGTAGAAATAAAAAAACTAATAATTTATATAAAAATAACAATAGCAATAACGAAAATAATAGTAATATCAATAAGAATAACAATATTTATAGCTATAATAACAATAATCACAATATTATTAATGAACGTAGAAAACAACGTAATATATCCAAAAAATATAGCAATACTAGTAATAATAATAGTAATACTAATAATATTAATAATCATAATAATAATAATAATAATAATAATAATAATAATAATATTAATAATAATAATAATAATAATAATAATAATAATAATCATAATAATAATAATCATAATAATTATAATAATAATAATAATAATAATAATAATAATAATAATAATAATAATGATAACAATAATAATAATAATAATAATAATAATTATTATAATTCTAATAATAATAATAATAATAACAATAATAATAATTATTATAATTCTAATAATAATAATAATAATAATAATAAATAAAAAATAATAAATAATAAATAATAAATAATAAATAATAAATAATAAATAATAAATAATAAATAATAAATAATAAATAATAAATAATAAATAGTAAATAATAAATAATAAATAATAAATAATAAATAATAAATAATAAACAATAAATAATTAATAATAAATAATTAATAATAAATAATAAATATTTAACAATAATTATTGATAATAAATAATTAATAATAAATGATAATAAATAATAATAAATAATAATAAATAGTAATAATAAATAATTATTAATAAATAATTATTAATAAATAATTAATAATTAATAATTAATAATTAATCATAAATAATTAATAATAAATAATTAACAATAATTAATAATAAATAATTAATAATAAATAATTAATAATAAATAATTAATAATAAATAATTAATAATAAATAATTAATAATAAATAATTAATAATAAAAAATTAATAATAAATAATTAACAATAAATAATTAATAATAAATAATTAATAATAAATAATTAATAATAAATAATAAATATTTAACAATAATTATTGATAATAAATAATTAATAATAAATGATAATAAATAATAATAAATAATAATAAATAGTAATAATAAATAATTATTAATAAATAATTAATAATTAATAATTAATCATAAATAATTAATACAAATAATTAACAATAATTAATAATAAATAATTAATAATAAATAATTAATAATAAATAATTAATAATAAATAATTAATAATAAATAATTAATAATAAATAATTAATAATAAATAATTAATAATAAATAATTAATAATAAATAATTAATAGTAAATAATTAATAATAAATAATTAATAATAAATCATTAATAATAAACAATTAACAATAAATAATTAATAATAAATAATAAATATTTAACAATAATTATTGATAATAAATAATTAATAATAAATGATAATAAATAATAATAAATAATAATAAATAGTAATAATAAATAATTATTAATAAATAATTAATAATTAATAATTAATCATAAATAATTAATAATAAATAATTAACAATAATTAATAATAAATAATTAATAATAAATAATTAATAATAAATAATTAATAATAAATAATTTATAATAAATAATTTATAATAAATAATTAATAATAAAAAATTAATAATAAACAATAATAAATAATAATAAATTATAATAAATAATAATAAATAAAAAATAATAAATAATGGTAAATAATAACAATAAATAGTAATAATAAATAATTAATAATAAGTAATTAATAATAAATAATAATAAAAAATAATAAATAATAATAAATAATAACAAAAAATAATGAATAATAATAAATAATAGTAAATAATAATAAATAATAATAAATAATAATAAATAATAATAATAAATAATTAATAATGGTAAATAATAGTAAATAATAATAAATAATAAATAATAATAATAATAATAATAGTATATATAATAATAATAATAATAATAATAATAATAATAATAGAGTAAATAATAATAATAGTAATAATAATAATAATAGTATAAATAATAATAATAATAATAATAATAATAATAATAATAATAATAATAATAATAGTAGTAATAATAATAATCATAGTATAAATAATAATAATAATGGTATAAATAATAATAATAATAATAATAATATTATAAATAATAATTATAGTAATAATAGTAATAATAACTTTAATTATAATAATGGCAGTATTGGTAGTACTCCCCCCGTTCGTTCGATTAAAAGCACTGATAGATTGTATCCCAATTTTTCTCGGGGAGAAACTCTTAGACCTACGACAAACGTATGCAAATCTGTAAATAAATAATAAATAATAATAGAAAATAATACATCAAGTTTTGAGTATATGGCAAAACCTTTCGACACAACCAACAATTCTTTAAATGGTTGTGTTGAAACTATAAATGAGAAGATTGGCCGTTTGAGGTCCGATTTTCAAAAGGCACCTGTAAGCCAGAATTTTCAACTTAAAGATACGGCTATAAAGATGGACTTAATTTGCAAGAATATTTTTATAGTGAATTGTTATATTCCTCCTGATTCATCCGAGACCTATGCAAATTTGTGCCAGGCTATTGATTATATTAATTCTTTCATGAATTCAAAAGATGAATTACTTTTGTTTGAAGATTTTCATCTTCCAAATATTTCCTGGATGCTTCATGATGAAGAATGCTTTTTGATACCTGGTTATATTACAAATGATTCTGAGGCAATTTTCATATATTTTTTAAATATTAATGGTCTGTAATAAATTTCTAATAAAGTTAATTTTCAAAACAGGCAATTGGACTTGATTTTTACTACAGATTGGTGTACCTTAATAATAAATAATAATAATAATAGTAAATGACGGTGGTTTACCTTTAATTATTGCAGATAATTATCATTCTTCAATTTGTTTTTCTTTTATAATTATAATTATAATATTCTTTTATATTATATAATATATTTTATAATTATAAAAGCTAAAATATGTTCGATGTTTGTTTTAAATTTGACTTTTCTAAAACCATCTTTACAGCATTAAATGATTATCTTCGCACTATTAACTTTTCACCGACCGTATTGTATAAACAATAGGTAGGTTATGTCATGGCAACAAATTTTGCATATCGAGTTTTCGGTGGGAATGCACTTCTCCATAGTATGGAAGTGTAAATAAACTATTTTTAGCAACCTGTCGGTCCGTCGGTCCGTCGGTCTGTGTGTGCACGCGTGTATCTCAAGTTCGGCTAACTGGCGAGCATTTCAGTGAATTCGGGTAGCACAAAGCAAAATTCTACTAAGAGCCAAATTTACATTTTTCTAGGTATGTTAACTATAAACTTTCTAGTGTTCTAAAAATATTGGAAATATTTAACAGACATTTTTATAATATTCTGTAACACTTTCACTTAACTGGACAATAGACATTGCGGTCGGTTATGTGCTGACCACATCAGATTTTTTTCTCTTTTTGCTAATTTGGGGATCAATGAAATGGTGGCTAGTTTTTACAACGTTCTAAATCATATCTTTATCTTATTTTCTCCTATTAGACGTGATAGATTCGTTGAATCTTCCGCACCGTTCAAAAAATTGAAAAAGAAAAAAATCCGAGCCTGGAATTCATATATGAAATATAGAGATGAATATAGATATATATCCATCTTTATAAGGCCTTCAGTCGAAATACGACAATTACCTTGTTATTATAGGTCATCCAATTAAAAATAATCCAAAGTCTTTTTGGAATTTTGTTAATTCGAAAAGAAAGTTTTTTTTTCCAATAATTCATTTCATATTACACAATTCTTTCGTGATTTCTTCTTCACCTTCTTATTCTAATAATATTTTTAATATTAATTCTAACACTTTTAATCATCTTAATACCTTTCCAATTCTGCTGATTTCTTCAATAGATTTTTCCATTTCTCGATTAAAAAGATATTTGGATGCGCTTGAGCAGATTGTTCTTCGAGGCCTGATAATGTTCCTAAAATAGTACAAAAAAAGTGCTCTTTATATCTGTCTGGTCCGCTCTCAATTTTGTTTTCGTTCACTTTCTTGTGGTCGTTTTCCGGAATTTGGGAAGGAAGTATTTATTCGCTCTGTTCATAATTACTATGTTATCTTCCATTCCTAAATTATTTGAACTTATGGTTTTTGATTCCAACTATGATCAGAGTTCGGGCCTTTTGGTGTCGAATCAACATGGTTTTGTAAAAAAACGATCAACCATAAGTAATTTAGTAGATGTGACTTCTTTCTATTTGAATGCTACGGAAAAGAACTCATGTGAATGCTATAATCAATAAAGCCAACTCAATACTTGATTTTGCAAAAAGGTGTGGTAAAGAATTTAATGATCCTTATATTCTGAAATCTTTGTATCATTGGTCATTCTGAAATCTTTATATCATTGGTTCAGTCTAATCTTGAATATGCAAGTAAAGTTTGGGCGCCACATTATTCTTTGCATTTAGGAAGACTTGAGGCGGTTCAAAGGAACTTTATTTAATTTGCATTGCGTTGTCTAAATTGGCATGATCCATTAAATCTGCGCCGCATGGAAACCGATCTTAAACTTTTAAGCTTTAATACTTTTGAATCTAGAAGAATCGTTGCAGATATTTTGTTCATTATCCAGGTTAAAAATGGGCAAATTAATGTTACAAGAATTAAAATATTTGTTGATTCTAGCTGAAATACCAGTACTCGGTTTAAGTTAGAAAATATATTTATTACGGCTTTTCATCAAACAAATTATGGGAAATATAAACCAATAAATAGGAGGCTTATTAATGTTAATAAATATAAAAATATTATTGATTTGTCGCAAAAGAGAGAACAACTAAAAAAAGTTTTGCTCTCCAACTTATCATAAATTTGCTTTATTTGTCTGGTAGCTTTTACATTTTAAGTTTATCTTGTACAAAAACAAAAAAATTTTTTTTTTGATTATTTCTGTATTGAAATAGATTTTAGGATAAGTATAGTTGTATAGTTTAAGTAATTGCTTAATTATGTATTCATTTTTTGTTTTCTCTTTTTATGTAAATTTGTTTGAGTTAAGTAAATGAATAAACAAATAAATAAATCTTTCTAAAAAGTGGGGTAATGTCGTATGAATTTCAAAACTCTAAAATTTTTGATGTACAGTTTTGGGGAAGAGAATTACTCCGAAAATACTTTTCGCTTTTCAAAAATTTACATAAAAATGTTTTTAAATAGCATTAAATAATTCTATAGCAGCTGTATGAAACCAGTTAGCAAGTCAGATTGACTTGCTAATCAATTTTCGTAAAGAACAAATCATTTCTTTTAAAGAGCTGAGTAGAACAATATTACAAAACAATATTTTCAAAGCGTTCTACTTTTATGAAGTCGGTTTCCAATTTTTAATAAGTTAAACTGCATGTATTAATTGTTTTCTCTTTAAAATCTATTAAATATATTTGGTTGTATAATAAAATGTATGCCTGCATAATGATTTTTACCATCCACATTGTATGCAATAAGATAGGTATGTGATGGTCCCAAATGTTGGATGTCGATTTTTCAGTAGGAAGGCACTTCTCTATAATAGGGAAGCGTAAATAAACTAGTATTAGAGAGATGTCGAGCTGTCGATCTGTTGGTCGGCATGTATCTCAAATTCGGCTGAACCGATTTTCATGAAATTTTATATGTAAGTTTATTTTGGCTAGCGATTGATCAACTTATTGGAAACTGGACCTTTTTACGGGTCAAGTATCAAGAGAAATAATCAACAAATTCTCTTGAAATTCAATGTTTAAATTCGAGGTATTAAAACAATAAATCTATAAATGTTTTGGAAAGATCAAGACTCGGAAACCGGACTTAGGGGCGATTTTACTTTTTTTTACCATATCTATGACACGGATTGATGGAATTTCCTGAAATTTGATGCTTGAGTTCTGGTTGTTACCGAAACTAACTGATGAACTTTTGAGGGAATTTGGGTGGCACAAAGCATAACTCTACTAGGAGCTAAACTTACGCTTTTCTAGGTATATTAACTAAAAGCTTGCTAACTTCCTTAAAATTTAAAGGAAGTATTCATTTTATAATCTTTTGGAACACTTTCAAACTACACACACATATCAAACTATGTGTGTTGTGTTAATTTAATTTGTGTTCTATTGTTTGATTTAAAGGACAGCAAGGCAAAATTAATAAAAAATAAAATTTTCACATGATTTATATTTTGAGTAAGTTTGAAAATTTCATACTTTTTATAGGTTAAAGTGCGAGAGGCTACGTCTAATGATCCATGGGGTCCATCTGCGACTATTATGGCAGAAATAGCTGATCTAACGTATAATGTAGTAGCATTTTCGGAAATAATGCAGATGATTTGGAAAAGATTAAACGACCATGGTAAAAATTGGCGGCATGTTTATAAAGCTTTGATTTTATTAGAATACCTAATTAAAACGGGGACAGAAAAGGTAGCTCAGCAATGTAAAGAAAACATATTTGCAATACAAACATTAAGAGAGTTCGTTTATTTCGAAGAAAATAAGGATCAAGGAACCCACGTTCGCGAAAAAGCGCGACAATTAGTGACGCTGCTAAAAGATGACGAAAGATTGAAAAATGAACGGGCTAAAGCATTAAAAGCCAAAGAACGTTTTGCTCAACATGCAAGTGGATTTGGTAGCGATGGTTACGTAGAAGGACCAACGCATAGAGAAACGCCTACTAGTTGGGCCGAAACAGAAACGAAACCAACGTCGGACATCGAATTTGTTAGACCACAAACAGCAGGAGAAGAAGAATTACAATTGCAATTAGCAATGGCCATGTCGCGTGAAGAAGCTGAACAAGAAGAGGCGAAGCGACGTAGTGACGATGTGCGCTTACAATTGGCGTTGAGTCAAAGTGAACAAGATTTTAAGTAAGTAAAATTGACCGCCGAAGTGTTTTTTTTTTGATTATATAACAATACGGATTTTAGGAAGAACACCAAAAGAGCAGAACAAGAACAACCACAGCAAAGTCACTTAATGGATTTATTAGATATTTCACTAGGCGCTGCTAGTATTTCGAGCAATGCACTTGGTGTTCGAGCCAATGGTGGCTTAGATCCATGGGTTCCTCCAGGCCGTGCTGTTAGTCAGGTACAAGATTCGTTTTAATTTTCTTCTAAATATATACGAAGTAAACTGTTTGGATATTACAGCTTTCCGATCCATGGTCAGGAGCATCTTCACCGCAAGCCGAACCTTGGCCCTCTAATTCACTAAACGCAAGTAAACCTACGAATAGTTCAAACTTAGACAATTGGCTAACGTCTAATCCAACACAACGTACTCAATCCCCTTCGGTTACATCCAACTCATCTACTGAAGGATGGTTGCAAAGTAATGTAGTGTCTGGAAATGGAACTCTTAATGGTCATTCAAATTTAAACCCAGACCCATGGCTACACAAAACTTCTCCTAAAACTAATAATAAAACTATGCCTGATCCATGGCTTCTAAAAGCTAACTCAGTTGAAAAGCCTGAGGATCCTTGGCAACTTAAAATTGATCCATGGGCTCCACCAATAAGTGAGGTAAAACAAAATATAAATTTATGAAATGAAAGCTATGTGTTTATTGAAATTTTATTAATAGAAACGACATTCACCTCTTGGAGCAATGACTTCTCCAACATCAGATATGGATGATTTTGATGTGATATCCAATCGGAATAAGGCTGGACAGGAGAATAATTTTAACAGCGGCAACAATAATAATAGTATTTTTAAAAGTAGAGATATAATATTTTATAAAATACTCATACGAATGTATTATCACTTTTAGTATTATCACTTTTGGATGAAATGGATCCTTTAACAGGAAAAAAAATTTTAAAAACACCTCAATCATTCTTAGGAGAGAATTCATCTCTAGTAAATTTGGATAATTTAATAAAACCAGTATCTTCTAATAGTGCTGGCATAGGACATGCTTATAATCCATTTAACGATTCTTCAACTTCAATTATTTCCCAGCAAGGAATAACGATTCCAGCGAAAAATAATTTGTTCCAACAACAAATGCCTTCGGTAATTATGTATTAAATTCTAAATTTTCTTTGTTATTTTGTTAATCTTAAATATAAGATTATTATATTTAAACTTAATAATATAATATATATATATTACATATGAACTACTTTACAAAGACGTCTGTCAGTCTGTATCTGCACTCCTACATCTCAAACCGAGGAATGCAGACCAGTTTTCATGAAAATTGATATCTGAGTTTATTTTGGATGGGAGAGGGGAATCCACAAAAACGTTTTGAATGAATCTTAGTTATAAACGAATTAAATATCTAATATTTGTATTCACCTAAGGTGTCTTTTTCGTAGGAAAAAGTACCGCTGTATTATTAAGGACGATGCTAAAAAATAAACGCTTTTTTAAAAATACATATTCTTGCTTAGAATCAAGTTTTATGTCAATGTAGCCATATCCATACTAAGTTAACCGAAGGTTATTCTGCATATCGCTCAAACATCTACGTGTACCTTTTTAACATTATTATTAAAACGTTAATTTGAGAACGCAAACAAGTTGAGCCTTGAAATTCGACAAAGATGAATTTGTTATTGCACAAAATTAGTAACGATTGGTTGCTTTAACCAGGATTAAAAAGGTACATTTTTCTCCAATGTCTCTGAAGTTCCGAGAAAGGTCTTTTGAAAAATTGGGCTAATATGGTCATGACATTTGCAAGATAAAAATATAATATAGTTTTGCTTCCAAACTTCATAATATTTTTTAAATTGAGCTATTAAATATAACTTATCAAGATAGCTTAAAATGGGCGGGAATTTAATTTTAGCAAAGACCAAAATTAATTTTTTTACTTGTTTCCCTGTATCTCTTAAATAATCTGCTTGAGTTCTGATCGAGAACAGCTGGTTCCAGTCCAAAAACAAGACGATATAACACTAATTTTTTTTTTTTATTGGTGTGAAAAGAAAACTTCCTTTTATTCGGAATAAAATACTTTTATTTTTCGCTAATATATTTCGTGCGCTACATACGCACTTTATCACAGCTGATTTTCTTCTTGAAGAATGATTCTTCTTGAAAAATATTAGCGAAAAATAAAAGTATTTTATTCCGAATAAAAGGAAGTTTTCTTTTCACACCAATAAAAAAAAAAAAATATATTTCGGAAAAATTATCGGAAAAAAAATATATTTCGGAAAAATATATATTAAAAATATATTCGGAAATTATATATTTCGGATAATATGTATATATCTTTTATGTCGGACAATTTCTATGAAATACGCTACCAGTTTTAGTATGTCGCTTTATTGCATGATGGACGCAAGTTTTGCTTATGCCCAATTTATTAACAATAACTCATGTTAGGTTTATGAAGACCAATCACCTGAAATAATTTAAAATTAAATTGTTAATTTAAAATTAATAGATATACATATTAGTCACACAAAGCTGAAGAAAACCGTTACCTGCCAAATGATCTGAATTTTGCATGATCGACGGCTTTTTCCCCAAAATTAATACTTTCCCGATGAATGCTTGATTTAGAATGCAGGAGTAACAGTTTTAATAACTATGGCCTAATAAATTTTTGTTTTCCACAAAATGCATTTTGCAAGCAACGAACCACACAATAAAAGCGACACAATAAATTCTTTACCTGGTATATCAAAATAATGTTTTGCAAGTATTAAATCTTTAATGGCAATTGGACTTAATCTATTCCGATCATTAGATTATTTTTATTAATAAAATTAAATGTTTTCAACTTTTTTCAAGAAGCATCTGCATTTTTCAAGCATGTCCTGAGAGTAATAAATCGCGTGAAACAATTCTTTTTATTTTCTAAGACTAATTCTTAATCAGAAATTTGTTACCATGTTGTTTTTTTGGATTAGAGTAATCCAATTAAAAATTGTGCCGAACACAAGATAGAACAGAATACTGAAATAAACTAAGTTGGTTGTTATGTCTACGTGGTCTGTCGCAACCGCAAGTATATCATATCACAACCACCGGGTTATCATCGAACTTATTTCTTCAAGTGGCCACTCTGGCCTTTTAAGGAATCCATCTAAATTCCCAACATAAGTCTTTGATGTGGGTCTGCCTCCGTCCAGGATCGAACACTCCTAGAGATAGTGAAAATGGATCTCCTCCTTGCCCATCTCCTGGCAGCATTAAAGAGCAATCCTACCCCACATGCTCCTTCAGATATTTTCATAATTTTATGAAACATATGTGATCAGTGAACTGTTCAGAGCAAATTTTTAAAGAAATTAATTATAATATTTACATAATAAATACATAGTGTGTATTTCTGTTTTTAGTTATCAAATGGTTTTAAAATATTTTCCCTTGAGAATTTTAAAATATTTTAAAATAATTTACTAACAGGTATATTGCTACTATTACATAATTGAATTCATTTGATATATTTATATATATATTCATTTAATATATGTTGCTTTAATTAACTTATATTTAATATATGTTGCTGTAATTAACTATTCTGATTCTTTAACGTTTCGTTGTATATCCGATGGGTGAATTTTTTTACTTTCTCTAAGAGAAAATGAAGTTGAATATAACGAAAACATGTAGTTTTATATTGAACTGAATATTTTAAAATATAAAAGGAAACGTAACAAATAAAATGTAAATTGAAGGCAAATAAGGTTTACAACTCCTTATAAAAGTTTCTTTATTGTTTTTAATTACCTATTACGTAAATAAGGAAACATCAATATTGTAGATAATATTATTGTGTATTTTAATAAAACGAGCTTAAAACATTTTAAAAATTAAATTTTCTAGGTTCCGTCCATTAACCAGCTTAAACAGCAACAATCGTTTCCAGTATCTCTGAATCAAGATCCATGGACTCCTAATAACAGTTCCAGTTCTACTGCGCAGGTATATATTTGCTTGAAATTTTGAATTAAAGATTGTAGTTGTATAATTTTAAAGTTCTTTATTCTAAAAAAAAAGAGCATGAGAATTTTAAACGAAATAACAAAAAACAAGTAAAAACGTTTCAGTCGGTATAAACCGATTGAATTATACCCTGCACCTTTCGTTATTATTTAGCAATTACGCGAACCTGTGAAATCATTCTATAGAAACTTCACGGACATCTTATTATCTTGTCCAATTATAGGACATGTCTGACCTATAATTGGACATTTGACTGCCAAGTTTCATGAATCTGACTTTATAATTTTTCCAAATATTTAAAATTAGCTTTTGGAGGTGTATGGAAAGTACCCGAACCTGTCAAGCAATTGCACTCAAACTTCACAAATATATCTGATCTATAATCGGACACACAACTGCCAAGTTTAATGAAACTGACTTTATTATTTTTCCAAATATTAAGAATAAGCTTTTAAACTTGTATGGGAGCTACTCGAACCTGTTAAGCAATCCCACCAAAACTTTAGAAATATGTCTGGCCTATAATTGGACACACGACTGCCAAGTCTCATGAATGTGACTTTACTATTTTTCCAAATATTTAAAATAAGCTTTTAGACTTGTATGGGAGCTACTCGAACCTATCAAGCAATTCCACCAAAACTTCAGAAATATATCTGACCTATAACTCGACACACAACTGCCAAGTTTTATGAATCTGACTTTATTATTTTTTCAAATATTTAAAATCAGCTTCTGGAGTTGTATGGCAGGTACCCGAACCTGTCAAGCAATTCCTCCAAAATTTCAGAAATATATTTGACCTATAATTTGACACATGACTGCCAAGTTTCATGAATCTGACTTTATTATTTTGTTGAATATAAAAAATTTGCTTTTGGAGTTGTATGGCAGCCTCCCGAACCGGTGCAGCTATCCCATTATAGTTTTCAGAGCATGTGTAGAATATAATTGGACACATGTATACAAAATTTTATATTTATAGCTTTATTAATTTTTGAAATATTTAAAATAAACTCTTTAAGTTGTATGGCAGATCCCCGAACCGGTTGTCCGAATTAGTCCAATAACAATAGGGTTCGTCCTTGGCACAAAAGAAAAAACTTGGGAAAGTTTGGTGTCGATTGCATTATTCGTTTTTGAGTTATCGTGCGATCGGACGGACGGACGGACGGACATGTCTAAATCGACTCAGAATTTCCATACCAAAGTTAATATACCCTTCACGAAGTGCAGGGTATAAAAAAGGTTCTCTGAAAATTTATGGTATTGTGACAGATTATAAACCTTCTAACAAGTTATTTATTAGGGAAGCTTACTATAAATCGTTTAAATATTATAAAAATTATTTGTTATCAGTTATCACCATAAATTTTGCATAATGGGTAAAAATATTTTTCACAAGATATAGAGTACGAACTTTGAAAATTGAAAGAATTATATATAGGGTGAGTCAGAAAGGTATACAACAACATATATCATTGGTTAGAGGGTAAAACTTTTGTTCCGGAGTAGGTGCGAAATCTCAAGGTTTTCCAAGTTGAAGGGATTTTAACTTCCGTTCCGAAAAAGATAAGGGCTTCAAACAAACGGTTTCTGAAAGGTCTAGTAAAGGACTTAAAATAAGCATCTTACTTGATTATGTATTACGAACCTTTGGAAAAATAAAATTTTTCCCACTTTTAATTTTTCAATTTTTTCTAACCAGGTAATTTCGTTCGAAATTTTTTGAAGCTTTGAATTTTTTTTTTTACAGGATTTTGGCCATTTTCTCAAACCTTAATTTTAGTCACTAAGTATTGAAAAATATTTTATGGTACAGAAGATATAGTACGAAAACCATTTCTTAGTTAAGATTTTAATGCTTATTTGAGACCTTTACTAGACCTTTCAGAAATTGTTTGCTTGAAGCCCCTATCTTTTTCGGAACGGAAGTTATAATCAAAAAAGCTTAGATAACTACAAATTTCGTGAAAATTCTTTAAAATCCCTGGAACTTGGAAACCCTTGAGATTTCGCACCTACTCCGGAACAAAAGTTTTACCCATTTTCGACCCTCTAACCAATGATATATATTGTTGTATACCTTTCTTAATCACCCTGTATATATAAGGAAAGAAATAATGAGCTAACATGAGTTAATGCACAGTAGTAAAATAAAAATAAAATTAAAATTACAAGATCAATTTTTTTAAATATGAGTGCTATCTCCAACCACAAGCTTAAGATTACACAATTAAATGACATATTAAGTTTTTACAAAAAAACTTTATTTTCACAGGATGTCATCTCTTAATGAAATCTTTTATTGTTTGCTGGCCAGTGCGCCACAAAATCAGGGATTTGCTCAAACATCTCATATTTACTCTGAATTTCAAAATAGATCAAAAACACCTATATGACTGTTTCTTGATATGCGTTATCTAAAGATCATACACCGTATACCCATTATAACGTTGCCACTTTTCAGACTATCTCTCCTAAATCTGATAGATTATCTCTCCACCCTGAGACTTTTAGTTCTGAGAGAATAACTACTAAATGGAGTCCACTATCGTTTAACGCGGCTGCTATGCAATAAGTTTTAGCGGGCTATAACTTCTAATCAAACTTATTTTATTTATAAATGGGGGCTATTTCTTATGTTAGAAACACAGGAATGGAAATTAAACAACGGATGGCTTCTGCGCTTCTGCGATTACCGCTCTTAATCCCCTCTACAAAATGAAAATTCACCTTCTTTTCTTTCCTTGTTTATGGAGTCGAAACCTTCAAATCGTCACCTTATATTGCATCGTTTGTGCTATCAAATTGGGTGACTAGGTTCCTGATTGTCCTCAATTTTTCTTCACCCCGAATGGGGTTCGACTTCTAGAAAATTTTCCAGACAGCTTCGTCGGCGGCGTTGAACTACCGAATTGCATCAGACCGATGTCGACTTATTGAATTTCTTTCGTCAAAACGAGCTAAGTCGAATTCTGACTTGAAATTGACGCAGTTGATCAGAGATTGATCCAAAAGTATTTTCATGCCTTATATCCCTGTATTCCAGCACCTAATTTTCCTCAGACTTCGTTACAGCTCGGTTATCAATATGTTGTTTCAACGAAAGCAAATACGTCTAGATGCCAAGTAAGCGTACTCGTATTATGCCTGTATGTATAAATTGCCTGTATTCTGTATAAATATATACATATATGAAAAGAATACGGGTATAATCGGAAAGTAATCGATGCAGCATCGATGCGTAATCATTCAAAAATCATGTGCGAAAATGCATCAATACGGTAACACTTTCAAAGTTTAGCGTCCAAAAATGTCAAAAATAGGCATCGTATGCGTCATTTATTAAATCAGTTGTGCATCAATTTTTTTTGTGATTTTGTGTTGATGCAGAGTTTTAAAAATGGATGCTGAGAAGTAATTAATTTACTATTATAAATTAATAACTAACAAAGTTAATTTTTTTTTGATAATATTAACTTTTAGTAATGAATTAACAAAAAAAAAACGAAAATTGGACGGAAGCCCAAACAAAATTATTATTAACAACGCGATTAAAATATGAAACAGATTTCGTAGCTGGCAAAAAGAAAAAAGGAATTTAATGGAGAAGAATTTTCAAAGAAATTAAAAAGAATGACCCAGATTTTCCTTTCAACGTGTAAGCGTTACATAGAAAATTTATATTAATGTTTTCAGATGTCTCATATATTAAAATTCCCAAAACTATCTTTAAAATTTTTTGTTTTAATTGATTTTCCATGGTTGATAATATTTTAGCACTTTTAAAGAAAATTTTTTCAAAATAAATGTCAAAACACATATGATTTAGAAAATGTCCAAAAATGTCAAAAAATTAGTGCATCAGTAAGGTAAACGCATCACATCAGTATAGTATCAGCAACTTTTTTTTGCATTGATGCTGTATCGATGCGCGTTTTTGATTACTTTCCGATTATACCCTACATATTAAAATTATTGTTTTCATCAAATAATTCGCTCATCTCAAACTTGCTTAGTTTTTATGTTGGACCCATGGTGGTATCCACGTTTCTACCTTCCAAGGCCCACACAATCGCCTCATTTGAAGTGTTGTCGAAAGCCCCCCCTGTTCTTCTACTGTCCTTTCCAGCGTGCTAGTAAGGCGGCTCAGCGGGTTCCTCACCAAAACCTCAGTCCGGACATAATTGTTTAAAGAATAAAATGCCGAAATCCCATTCATTCTCGGCGCCTTAAAGGGTTGGAAAGTACCATAAGCCAATCTTATCATTTCGTCTGTAAATATTCCCACGACACAAGCCCGCCGAAGTGGAGGGTATGGGATGCATTCCCATATTCCTTCTGTCAGCTGTATTACTTCTTTTGACTCATGTCTCTCAATAAGCTTCTCAATAAGCCCCTTCCTTTCTTTGGACAATTTCCTTGCCTCCTCAGGTGACTTTCTCTGCTCTAGGAAACACAGGTACCACCTGGCACCTGCCTCGCTGAGTCCTTGCCACATCCGATCATCTGGTATAACACCATTGGATTGGCGAGGTGGCTTATTAAATATAAGTTTACGCTGTTACTTCATTTCCAGGTGAATTTCTTAGTTTTCGGGTCTCACTTTTGACCTTGTCGGCATGGTTGTTCCTGCCAGGCTCCACGTGGATGTGGTATCCGCCGACATCGCTCTCAAATTTATTGACCCTACCTACAGTGCTGGAGGGACTTACACCTAAGTTGCGACGAAAAAACTGTCAATTGGAAAATTATAGTAACTGATCACTATGAATCTTTTAGAAATTGTTTAAATCTCATGATGACTTACCAAGATCTGGTGGGCAGAGAAAAAGATTTTATTGCCCTCGAGAAACTCGATAAAGTACTAGAAAGAATAAAAAAAAATCTGATGTGGTCAGCACATAACCGATCTCAATGTGTATTGTCTAGTTAAGTGAAAGTGTTACAGAATATTATAAAAATGCCTGTTAAATACTTCCTTCCAATTTTTGGAGCATTATTAAGCTTATAGTTAACATACCTAGAAAAATGTAAATTTGGCTCTTAGTAGAGTTTCGCTTTGTGCTACCCGAATTCCCTGAAATGCTCGCCAGTTAGTTTCGGTAACAACCAGAACTCAAATTTCAAATCAAATTTCAAATAATTCCATCAATTCGTTCCGTAGAGATGGTGAAAAATGTAAAATCGGCCTGAAGATCAGTTTTCAAGCCCTGATCTTTCCAAAAATGTTCATTGTTTTAATACGAAGAATTTAAATATTAAATTTCAATGAAATTGGTTGATTATTTCTCTTTATATACGCAAAAATGTATATTTGGCCCGTAGTAAAAGTCCGTTTGCTGACGCTTGATTTCTTCCAAAAGTTAGAAGGTTTCGCGGACGGACGAACGAAGTTTATATATGAAATTTTAGGAAAATCTGCTGAATATTTTCTTCATAATGATCAAAAATGTAAAACAGGCCGGTTAAAAAGTACAGTTCCCGAGGCCTGATATGTCCCAAAAGTATATAAGATCGTATTGTGTATAAAGTAGGTAGGTTATGCGATGGCAACAAATTTTGCATATTGAGTTTTCGGTGGAAATGCACTTTTCCATAGTAGGGAAGGGTAAATAAACTATTTTTAGCAATCTGTCGGTCTGTAGATATTTATGTTGCTTGTTACCGAAACTAATTGGCGAGCACTTCAGGGAATTCAGGTGGCACAAAACTAAACTCTACTAAGAGCCAAATTTACATTTTTCTAAAAATTGGAAAGAAGTATTTAAGTATTTTATAATATTCTGTAACACTTTCACTTAACTAGAATCAGATTTTTATTTTTTTCATCACAACACCAAACTAATAAAACCATTTTATAGTATTTGAGCGCCTATCATTACATCACGCCAACACATCCCTATTTCAGTAACTGCAATAGTAATTCGAATGTCATCAAGATACTTTAAATAAGTAAGAAATACTAGTAAAATTTTTAAAGATTTTTTATTTCAAATATATTGCTAGACTAAAAAGTTGCCATTTTTGATGGAAATCAATGGCCAGAAATTTTAAATGAAATATTGTTCTGTATTCCATTTTCCAATACAAAAAAAAAAGAAAAACTTTGTTAATTTTACTGTTTTTACTATTGACCTAACATATATCTCACAAATTGATTAAGGTATTTTGATATTACTTGCATTTGATTGTTTCTTTATGACGTTTATCATGTTATTTCTTAATCAAGTAAGTTAAGAAAGTTTTATATTTCTTTGAAGAATGTCCTCTTAGATTTTGTAAAGTTAATTTATTTTTAAGTCATTAGAATATTACCTCATATTTTAAATAATATTATCAGTCATTCGTTCCTTTTCTTTTCTTATAATTTTTAGTACAGATAATTCTAAAACATCGTTTCATCACTTCCTATTACCAAAGAATCGTATAATTAAAAGACATCTAATCCAGTGTAAAATTTTTCACCAGAAAAGAAACAGTATATGTGTTTCACCTTTACTTTAGCGATATCTACTGAACTTAAATAAAACAAGTATAAAAATTAACCAATTGCTGTTATACTATTAATTCTTTAAGAAGGAATGGAAAGAAAGATGAAATAAAATATAAAAGAAAGAAATAAAAAAAAAAATAATGAAATTATCAAAAAAATTTTTTTCTTTCTAATAATCTGGTTTTTATATGACGCATTACCGACCGGATTGTGTATACAATAAGGTAGGTTATGTGATGGCACCAAATTTTGGATATCGAATTTTCGGTGAAAATGCACTTCTCCATGGTAGGAAAGTGTAAATTTTTAGTAACCTGCCAATCTGTCGGTCTGTGTGGTCAAGTTCAAGTTCGGCTGAGCCGGTTTTGATAAATTTTTATACGTAAGTTACCAGAAATTACTGACAAGCTTTTCGTACAATTTGGACGGCACAAAATAAACTCTACTAAGAGCCGAATTCACATTTTTCTAGGTATGTTAACTAAAAACTTATTAGTGTCCTTAAAATTGTAAAGAAGTGTTTAAAACGTAAACTGAAAAATTTGTTTTTTTGAAAACATGAAAAAATATGTTAATTCTTCAACCGCTTGGTTCATAATGTCATTTCAGTGCTATATAATGGTAATGCATATATAAAAGTAATTTTCCAAAGGACAATATTAGATTTCCCTATTTAAGTTTTTTTGAAGAATTTTAAGAAAACTTTGTTAAAGAATTTCAAGCTTTGATTTTTACACGAAAGATTAATTTAGAAAAATATAATAATATTCTTTTATAAAAATAAATAATTTAAAAAATTTAGTTAAAATATAGGCCATATTATAAAGTTTCGGTTTTGTTGTGAATTACTATGTATTCACAATAAAATTATGAAATAATAATTGTAAAAAAAAGTTTTTCGTTAATTAAAAATTTTTAATGTACAGCCTTAGTTATTAGCAGCCGTAAAAAGTATATGAAAAACTGAAAATACTATATTTTTATTTTTACAAATGTGATCCTATAGATGATGGAACAAAATTGTATGCACATATTCATCAAAGATCATAATTTTTAAGATTATTGTTTTATTGGTTATTTTCAAAGAAGAGTAGGAAAAAATAAACATATGTATATAGGTATATCATTTATATGTATACAATGGAGAAAAAATTGTTATAACGTTCGTGGAAGAAAAATGACAGTTAAAGTTAAATGATAACTTCCTAAAGTTAAAGCAAAAATGATAACTTCTTGACCAACTGCATAGGGTTGAACAATAAATCTATAAGATCATTATTTTTACCGATCGCATTGTGTATACAATAGGTAGGTCTTGGGATGGCAGCAACTTTTGCATATCAGTTTGTCGGTCCGTGTGTGAACGCATTTATCTAATGTTCGGCTGAACCGATTTTGATGAAATCTTATATGCAAGAGTTCTGGTTGCTCTTAAAAATAATTCCGTAAAAGTAGATAATTAAACAAATAAATAGTTCCTCTGAGATATAATATCTTTTCTGTATTTTATTTTAGAACCTCGCTTTGAGTTATATCGTATAAAATCGTAAATTAAATAATAACATTTGACAATAAGCACTTTAAGCGATCAATTACTGTTTACGCAAAAAATGATTCACTACTAAAATCCATGCACGTATGCATTTGGATTTTATTATACATGCGAATAAAATGCGTGAATGTATAATTAGTTAATACGAATGCTATGGCGTATACTATACTATATTAGTTAATACGAATACTAGGGTAATGCGCATAGCATAAGATTTCTATGCAAAGAGTCCCAGGTTCGGAACCTCAAAAATGCGATTTGCCAGATGAACTTTTATTTTATTGACAATTTTATTTTTTTAAAATTAAATTAAAAAAGCTTTACCCTTAAAAATCAATATCAGCGAGTTTACGTTCTAAAAATTTTTTTGAAAATACCCTATTTGTAAAAAGCTTAATAACATCTTCTTATAAAATTTTGTCCATATAATATATTGTCAAGAAACTTAACGTACACTTTTGTTTTGCTTACTAATACATTTTGCAGCAGATCGCGAAAAGAATACATAGCTAAATGCATACGTGCATACTTATTATAAAACATTTTATTAAATCTTTACAATTTTCTGAAGAAAGTGTTTACTTTTTGTTATAACTCCAAATATGAATTTACATACAATATTTATGCAAAAGTAAATTAAAATTACCCCTAGAGGGATGTAGTACCATTTTGTAAAAGCGGTCTCGAAGCATTTTGGGAGGCGGTGAAGGGGGAGGGTGGGTGGAATTTTCTATACTTTTTCTGGGACCCTAGATGCAAAATCCTATCTAATACCTTTTGTCCCATATCTCTAGCCATTCTAGAAGTACCCGTACTTTTTGGCACCTGAGAAGTAGCTATATGTAGAAGATAAGAAGTAGCTACATATGTAAAATAAGATGGTTTTTGAAGAGTTATACGAAATATGAATAAAATATAGAATTATAAAAGGAAATTCAAGGTTCTGCGTAGCCTGGTTGGTAGCGTGGTAGTCTCATAACCAGAGGTTATTGGTTTATCTTAAATTTCTTTTTTTACCGACCGTATGTGTAAACAATAGGTAGGTTATGTGATGGCAACAAATTTTGCATATCGAGTTTTCGGTGAACGTACTTCTCCATAGCAGGGAAGTGTAAATAAACTATTTTTAGCAACCTGTCGGTCTGTCGGTCTGTCCGTCTGTCGGTCTGTGTGTGCACGCGTGTATCTCAAGTTCGGCTGAACCGATTTTGATGAAATTTTATATGTAAGTTTGTTTCCACCATGGCACGGATCGATCAATTTTTGGTATATATCAGGCCTCGGGAACTGCATTTTGTAGCGGGCCTGCTTTACATTTTTGAACATTTTGAAGGAAATATTCAACCGATTTACTTGAAATTTTATATATAAGCTCAGCTCGACCGTCCGCAAAAATTCCTAACTTTTGGAAGAAATCAGGCATCAGCAACTGGGCGTTTACTACGGGCCAAATGTACATTTTTGTGTATATAAAGAGAAATAATCAACCGATTTCATTGAAATTTAATATATGAATTCCCCGTATTAAAACAATGAACATGTAAATTTTTTGGAAAGATCAGGCATCGGCAACTAGACGTTTACTACGGGCCAAAAAGAGAAATAAAGAGAAGAGTATATAGAGAGAAATAATCAACCGATTTCATTGAAATTTAATATATGAATTCCTCATATTAAAGCAATGAACATATAACTTTTTTGGGAAGATCAGGGCTCGAGAACTGATTTGCGGGCCGATTTTACATTTTTCACCATATCCACAGAACAAATTGATGGAATTTCTTGAAATTTGATATTTGAGTTCTGGTTGTTACCGAAACTAACTGGCGAGCATTTCAGGGAATTCGGGTAGCACAAAGCGAAACTCTACTAAGAGCCAAATTTACATATTTCTAAGTATGTTAACTATAAGCTTACTAATGTCCTAAAAATTGGAAAGAAGTATTTAACAGACATTTTTATAATATTCTGTAACACTTTCATTTAACTAGACAATACACAATGCGGTCGGTTATGTGCTGACCACATCAGATTTTTTTATTTTGTTTTATTATACCCGTACGAACGTATGTTCGAAGGGTATACTAAATTTGCCTTACCGTTTGTAACGCTAAAAAATAACGGTGTTAGATATACACGCAAGTGTATGTTTTTGATCAGCGTCAAATTCTGAGTTGATTTAGCTTTGTTTGTCCGTCCGTCCGTCCGTCCGTCCTTCCGAACGATAACTCAAAAACTAATTGAGCTAAGTTCACCAAATTTTCACAAATGATTTATTGTAGTAAGTGCCAGAACCCTATTTAAATTGGACATGATCGGAGTACCGGTTCGGGTAGCTGCCATACAGCTTCAAAATTTATTTGGCTATATCTCAGAAACTATAAAAGTTATGGTATTGAAATTTCACACAAACGAATATATTAGTAGAGCCAATATGCCACATAAAAGTCGTTGAAATTACTTGGCTCCTTCTGGTACCTGCCATAAAACTTCAAAAATTATTTGGCTATATTTCAGAAACTATTAAAACTATGGTATTGAAATTTCATACAAACGAATATATTAGTAGGGTCAATGTGTCACATAAAAGTCGTTGAAATTATTTGGCTTCTTCTGGTGCCTGCCATACAACTTCAAAAGTTCTTTGAGTATATTTCAGAAACTATTAAAGCTATGGTATTGAAATTTCACACAAACGAATATATTAGTAGGGCCAATGTGTCTCATAAAAGTCGTTGAAATTACTTGGCTCCTTCTGGTACCTGCCATACAACTTCAAAAGTTATTTGACTATATCTCAGAAACTATAAAAGCTGTGATGTTGAGATTTCACACAAGTGAATATATTAGTAGGGCCGATGTGCTTGATAAAATTCGCTAAAATTTCTTGGCTCTTTCCAGTAGCTGCCATACAACATCAATAGTAGTTTGGCACAACCAGTATTTTGAATAACACATAGTACTGAAATTTTGCATAAATTAATATGGTAATACGGCAACTTAAAGTCATAGTCTGCCCCATTGTTAGTTATGGCACATTAGTTATTCGCACATAGGATAACAAATTCGTATGGGTATCACAGAGTTGACAAGGTCAATGTTGAATAATATACGTATAATTTCCCATTAAATATCCATCTTAATACAGACATCTTAAATGTTACTGGTTTAACTTGCGAAAACAAAAATTCTCTAAAATCATATATTTTGATGCCCGAAGTTTTAAAAATAAAATTGACAACATAACTTTCATATTATATAATATTAAGCACCTAGTTCACATAATTGCAATTACCGAAACCTGGTTATTAGACTACGAATATGGCTTTATTAACATTAAAAGTTATGATAAGGTATTTTCTTGTAGAACCAATAGACGGGGTGGCAGTGGGTATATTTATCCATAGCAGCTTAAAGCAATAACAAAAAAAGTATTGCATTTGGTGATTTTAACTTTATTATTAAAAACACATCAGATGAAAATATTCAAAAATACATAACAATTGTTGAGTCCAATGGTTATACTGTATGTTTTGATGAAATTACTACTCTTAAATCGAACTTGGCAATTTCATTATTCCAGCACGATTTATTGGATCATTTAAGTATTTTTGTTGAATTAACTGAAGTTCACTTAGAAAAAAAGTAATTAGATTATTTTATAACCTAGAAAAAAATCAATTATAATATGCTCAATGAAAAAATAGTAAATAAACATATTTCTATGTCGGATGACGTGGGTAGTAACTAGCAGAATAATTTATATAAATCGTCAAAATGCATTAAACAGCGTTGCCGTCGTGAAAACTAAAATGTGTAGCCGAATCAAATTTTCTGCACCATGGGTGGACAATGAATGTTTCAAAATTATAAAAACTAAACCTATTGGTACAAAAAACATGTCGAAAACAAGAGTTCAATGTATATAAAAAATAAATATAATCATTAGCTTAAGACACCAGTCTAAAAAAAAAGGCAACATAATGATGAGATTCAATTTAAAAAAGCTGCAAGGGATTCGCAGAAAAATTCGCAGTGTGTTAAAAGTATAATTTGTTATACAAGCATGACGGAAAGTTAAATAAAATCAATAATTTCAATCAATTTTATGCAAATGTAGGTAAAAAAATGGCTAAAAACTTTGCAATTTAATGATCAAAAAAAACTCTGAATTTAATTTCCAATTAATAAATTCTAATGAATGTCTAAATGTGGTAAATAGCTTGCTGGCCATTATTTAATTTCACCATACTTCATTTAAGTCTGTAAAAATGTACTGGTCCGTCATAGAACCAAACTAATTAACGTCGCTACTACCAGTGCCACAATGTCATAAAGTTAATAACCAGCTTATTGACTATTTATATCATTATGGCCTAACGAAAACTCAACAATACGACTTCAAAAGAAATTCTAGCACACAAGCTGCCCTTTTTGATATTATGACTGAGATTCAAAATTCAATTGACAAAAAACTGAAAGTGGTTACTGTCTTTCTTGATATGCAAAAGGCATTTGATAGACATTTGTTGCTAAGAGTATTGTTTGAGTATGGAATTAGGGGTAAGGAATATAATTGGTTTAGAAGTTATCTTACAAATCGAGTACAGTATGCACTGTGGGAAAGCATCAATAGCAAGATTGAGCATAACGAATCGAGTTATCCAGGGATGTTCACTGGGACCTACGTTATTTTCTATTTATGTGAATTTATTTTATTTTATAAATTTATTTTCTATTTATGTGACCTACGTTATTTTCTATTTATGTGAATGGAGTACTGGAACTAAGAATAAATGGCTATAATTTAACTATTATACATAGCGGTAATACATGTGAAGAGTTAGAATTAAAAGCAAATAATGATTTTGTACTAATTCAAAATTGATTTAATATTCATAAGCTCTCCATTAATATAAATAAAACGAAGTACATGATTTTCAAAAGAAAAATAAGAGATTTACTGCGCCTGAATTGGAAAGTGTACGTTGTTTTAAATACCTAGGTGTAATATTAGATGAAAAAATGACTTGGGAAAAACAAATAAATGAAAAACTTATAAAATCCAGGAGGACAGCAGGAATTTTTAGACTTATTAATGACAAAGTTCCACTTAAACTAAAAAGGTCCCTGTACCTTAGTATCTTTCACGCCACAATCTTCTTCTTCTTCCCATTACATCACCATATTACATTACTTCTCTATTTGAATCCCGGTCACTGGTCACTTCAACTCCCAAATAATTGAAACTCATCACCTGTTCAATTATAGTGCCGTCTATCGCCAATTTACAACGGAGTGGATCTTTCGAAATGGTCATAGATTTTGTCTTTGACACTGATATTTTCATATTGTAGTGCTCTGCAGTAGTCTTGAATGTGTATAACAGCCTCTGTAAATCATCTTCATTTTCAGCTAGTAAGACGGCGTCGTCTGCGTAGCATACAATACTGATATCTTTGCTGCCCATCTTATATCCTCTTCCACTGTTGACCACACTATTTACTAATTTGTCCATGATTATATTGAACAGGCTCGGGCTCAGGCTATCTCCTTGTCTTATGCCAGTTGATATTGAGACTTCTTCAGACAGTTTTTTATTCACCTTGATTTTGGTTTTGTTATTGGTGTTAATGTCTTGGATTAGTCCGATGATGTTATTTTGTATAGAATGTTCTTGTAATATTCGTACTGCATCCTTGAGTCTGACTCTATCAAAGGCTTGTTTCAAATCCACGAAACACATAAACAAGGGTTTACCAAACTCGATTGATTTTTCAACAAGTTGACGTACAACAAAGATTGCGTCTATGGTTGACCTGTTCTTACGAAATCCATTTTGCTCTTCACTTATTTCTATTTTTGACAGTAATTCGTCATTAATTATTTTGGTGAGTAATTTCTGAACTGAACTTAGTAATGTAATAATTCTGTAATTTACAGGATCGTTTTTATCACCCTTTTTATATATAGGTACAGTGATACATGTTTTCCAATCCCTTGGTATTAACTGTTGATTCAAAATAGTATTGAAGAGCCTCGTGAGCTGTTGAACCAATATATTTCCTCCGTATTTTAAATATTCATTGGTGATGTCATCTAGACCGGGAGATTTTCGAATTTTCAAGGTCTTGATGAACATATCTACCATGTCTTCATTAACCTGGAATAATGGGTCGCCAGTATTTCGAGAGTTCAATAAAGGTTGTATTTCTGCGTCCCGGTCCCCGTATAAATGGTTGAAATGTGAGACCAAAGTTTCAGCAGATACAGATGAACTGGTTACATATTCATTTATCGGCTTTTTTCTGTTTCTTAAGAAATTCCATATTTTCTTTTGGCTGCCATATAAATCATACTCCATATCCTTTGTGAACTTAACCCAATATTCTGTTTTTATTTTTCTTATTTCAAGGTTTACTCGATTTCTTGTTTGAATATAATGCCTGTAATCAACTCGGGTTTTAGTGCTTCTATATTTTACATACGCTTCACGCTTTTCTTTTGCGAGAGTCTTAACTCTTTCACAAAACCATGACTTATAGTTCTTCTGGGCATTTATATTGATTCTCCTTGAACCGCCACAATAATATATGGAATTCAAATATGGAATAGCGCGTTTAATAAAAATATTATGTTAACTCAAGCTGCCCAAAATAAAGTAATAAAAAATCTATTTGGGTACCCCAGCAGAACGACAACGCGCTAAATTCATTTAACCTACTAAGAGATTTTGTCGTATATATGTGGCAATTTCAAAAGTTCATTTTTTAGTTAATGCCGTATATGTGCGTCATGCCGAAAAATAAAATTGCATTTGCTATAAATTTTAAAGTTAAGCAAAAAAGGCAAATTTCCCTTTTAATAAAATTTCGTAAATACGCGTCTTCGCTTGAAATTAATTCAGCACAGTAAATCGAGCTGTCTAAGAAAAACTAATCACTTAACAGATTAAATAGCAATATACATATAACCAATGAACTTAGTAATAAAAACAAAATTGCAAATCAGGTGCACTCTATGTGTTACACTAACATCAACGCAAATGTAGATATTGTTTTAAAAAACGAAACACACGCACAATACAAGAAAAGCGGGAAATATACGAATCATGCCATCAAGAACAAGATTTAACAACCAAGATGCAATATATAATAAGGCATTTTCAGTGCATAATGTACTTCCAGTGCAGCATAAACTGTTTAATATTAGGAAATTGAAATCAAAAACTAAAAAATATTTCATGCAGATTCTAAGTGATAATAATAATTTCAATTTTAATGTCAACGTTTCATAATTAATCATTATCAACAAAAGGAAAAGAAAAAGAAAAAAAAATTTCTTTTTTTTTTGTTTTCTTATGGTTTTTCGTTGATTTCTTTTTGGGAGCAATAAATTAGATAAATTTATTTAATTTTGTTACACATTTACTTTTACTTTTTCTTTTTTGTAATGAATATTTGAAATTATAAATAATTTCAAATATAAATAATAAAAAATAATTGGTTTATAAATAAATAAATAAATAAATATTTAAAGGGCATACAAATACAAGAGGCGGCGGCTTTCGTGCCTCTGCTTTAGGTTATATTATTGGCAATTAAAACTTCCCAGAACCTTGAATTCACATTTCTGATTCATTATTTTATTCATATTTTGTATAACTCCTCAAAAACAACACTATTTTACACTACATATATATATATAGCTAAATAGGGTTTCGAGAGTAGAGTCCCAGAAAAAGCTAGAATTCTACCCGCTTTTCTCCTTCACCCCGTCCCAAGCTGCTTTGTGACCACTTTTTACAAAATGGTACTACATCTTATAGGGGTAATTTTTATTTACTTGTGGTAGTATAAATATTGTATATAAATTAATTTTTGGAAGTATGATTTATAACAAGAAGTGAACACTTCCTTAAGAAAATTGTTAAAGTTAATAAATCTACATTGTTTCATAATAAGTATGCACGTACGTATTTAGTTTTGTATTCTTTTCGCGATCTGCTGCAAAATGCATTAGTAAGCATAAAACACAATTGTACATTAAATTTCTTAATAATATTATATTATTTAAGAAATTTAATAAGAAAATGTTACCTTATTGCATTAAACTTTTGGAAATTGATCAAGAAATTATTCCTGAAATTATTTGCTACCTTATGCGAAACACTCTGTATAACGCATGCGAATAAAACGCGTAAATGCATAATTTATAAATTATGCATTTACATTATCCTATATAAAAATAATAATACGCAGGATAATGTTTATAGCATACGATTTAATTTATATGCAAAAGGTTTCAAACTTTTTTTTGATTGATAATTTTATTTTTTGTTCATATTTAAAACGAAATTAAAATATCACATTATTGTTCTAGCAAAAAATTCTAAAATGCCAAATACTAATACATACATAACGCATTTACATGCACATTTTTGAATAAAATTTTTATTTTGTTTATCTACAGGATGTCTCTTAACAAAGTTCACTGCTATATGCCATTGTATAGGCCCTCATGAGTAGACAAAGCTTTTGTATGGAGACCATGTTCAGAGCTCAATAGTTCCGGAGCTACAGGGGATTAAAGTCAATTTCGACTGATTTTTTTTTCTTTTTGAAATTTTAAGTGTAATTCCACGAATGTGTAAGACAAGCGCATTAACAAATATGATTTGGAAACCCCAGAGCAAGGGCTTTCTTATGAATATCTACATTAGTTATAATCTGTTCACATTTCGGAATCACATGAGTTTAAAGTTCGAAAAAGTTGAAATTTTAACTTTTCAGTTTTAAAAAAGGCTATTTTTCTAGGTCACGTAACATGTGAGCTTTTTCCAATTTTAGCACAGGTGGCAACATTGACAACTCAGCTTCAATACGGTGTATGGATTATAACGGTACCTGATATGGTTAAGGAGTTATTGAGGAAAAACAGGGTGCTGTAAATGCTATTTTATATCAAATTTTTTTCTTCAATGACTTAGAAAAATGTGCAAATGGAGTCTCTGTACTGTTTTGCACATTTTTTACTTTACTCTAGGAAATATGCAACATATTAAAAATATGTATACGTGCTCGTACATATATATGTGTACTTAAAATTTTTGCGAATTCTTCTTACACTATTATAACATTATTTTCTTCGCTCTTTTTTTTTTTCTTTTATAACAATATTTATCTGTTATATATTAAAAAAAATTAAAAAAAAAATTTAAAAAATATACAAAAAATGAAAAATACGACAACATTCCAGCAAGCATCGATTTAATCACTTTCCTGTTGTTAGATTACTACGCTACCCACTAAGCTTTTTTAATTCTTTATTTTATTCACACTAGAAGGCCCTAGTGCGAATCGCACTAAATTCAAATATGTTCGAAAATATTGAAACTAAATTATGATATGAAAGACTAAGATTAAATTTAATCAAGTTGTCGTTGACTCGGAAAATATGAAAATTTATATCGATATACCGACACAGAAGTAATCATGGTAGTTGTTTTGAAGTAATCTCGAATTTTAAATTATAAAATACATTTAAGATTCTTGTAACTCTGTACGCTATATTGTTTTGCTTTAACACTCTTATAATGTTTATGAATTGTTATATTTTTTACGAAAATATTCTACTCACGTATAAACAATACTGACATGTTTTAATAGCATACTTTGGAAGAGTTGACACCCAAAAATAAAAGTAAAATATAGAGAATATAATACATGTAGGTAAAACTCGCAGTGTTATCCTGTGATATGCAAATATTCTATTGGTATAAAAAATAAGTTTGCATTATGTGGTTCTGTGCCACCTATAGACCAAATGAATGAATGCTATTAAATTAGACTAACAAAACGTATAGGTTTTTTTCTGTTTTCTATTGTTTTGTTTTATCTGCTTACATATTATATTTATCATAGTAATATTAAATGAAACATAGCCTTATTTGAAATATTAAAAAATTGTGTAATTGCTGCCTCGGCTGTAAACGAATTGAATGTTAATAATCAGAAAAACAATACATAGGACCTTTTACGCATGGGATTTTCCTTTTGTTTTTTTTTCTGAATAGTATTTTCAGGTAAAAGTTCTGCAAAAGTTTTTGGCTCCTTAAGTTCATGAACAAAAGCAACAAAAAAAAAAATTTGATGTGATCAGCACATTACGGATTGCAATGTGTATTGTCTTTTTTACCGAGTGTTACAGATGAGTATGAAAAATTATTTTAAACACTTCTTCAATTATAATTTAAACGAGAAAAAAGAGACTTGATCTTGTCAACTCTATGATACCTGTACGAATTTTTTATCCTATAGGCGAGTATATGTGCCATAGCTGACTGTGGGACAGACTACGACTTTACCAGTTGCAGTATTACCATATTAATTTGTGCAGAATTTCAGTACTATGTTTTCAATAATTTCTAACTTAATGCCAAATAATGTAATTCAGCTACCAGAAGAAGCCGAGCAATTTCAACGAATTTTATCAAAGACATTGGCCCTACAAATATATTTGCTTGTTTGAAAATTTTAAAATCACAGGTTTTATAGTTTCTGAGATATAGCCAAATAACTTTTGAAGTTCTATGGCAGCTAGAATAAGAAACCAAGCAATTTCAACGACTTTTATCAAACACATTGACCCTATTAATAATTATTTAAATTATTAAAGTTTTGTTAGTCTATTAAATTAGACTAACAAAACATATAGGTTTTTTTCTGTTTTCTATTGTTTTGTTTTATCTGCTTACATATTATATTTATCATAGTAATATTAAATGAAACATAGCCTTATTTGAAATATTAAAAAATTGTGTAATTGCTGCCTCGGCTGTAAACGAATTGAATGTTAATAATCAGAAAAACAATACATAGGACCTTTTACGCATGGGATTTTCCTTTTGTTTTTTTTTCTGAATAGTATTTTCAGGTAAAAGTTCTGCAAAAGTTTTTGGCTCCTTAAGTTCATGAACAAAAGCAACAAAAAAAAATCTGATGTGATCAGCACATTACGGATTGCAATGTGTATTGTCTTTTTTACCGAGTGTTACAGATGAGTATGAAAAATTATTTTAAACACTTCTTCAATTATAATTTAAACGAGAAAAAAGAGAGTTGATCTTGTCAACTCTATGATACCTGTACGAATTTTTTATCCTATAGGCGAGTATATGTGCCATAGCTGACTGTGGGACAGACTACGACTTTACCAGTTGCAGTATTACCATATTAATTTGTGCAGAATTTCAGTACTATGTTTTCAATAATTTCTAACTTAATGCCAAATAATGTAATTCAGCTACCAGAAGGAGCCGAGCAATTTCAACGAATTTTATCAAAGACACTGGCCCTACAAATATATTTGCTTTTTTGAAAATTTTAAAATCACAGGTTTTATAGTTTCTGAGATATAGCCAAATAACTTTTGAAGTTCTATGGCAGCTAGAATAAGAAACCAAGCAATTTCAACGACTTTTATCAAACACATTGACCCTATTAATATATTTGCTTGAGCGAAATTTCAATACCACAGCTTTTATAGTTTCTGAGGTATAGTCCAATAAATTTGGAAGTTGTATGGTAGCTACCCAAACCAGTACCACGATCATATCAACATTATATAGGGTTCTGACATTTACTATAATAAATCATTGTGAAATAAATGAGACGGACGGACAGAAAAAGTTAAATCGAACGGGTATAATAATACATAAAAAAATGTGAATTTGCCTCTTAGTAGAGTTTCACTTTGAGCATTCCGAATTTTCTGAAAAGTTCGTCAGTTACTTTCGGTAATAATCGGTTCCGTAAATACGGTAAAAAATGTGAAAACCGTTCGGTATTTTGACCTTTGACCTTTCCAAAAAATTTTTATGTTCATTATTTTAAATTCCAAAGAAATTTGTTGCTTATTTCTCTTTACATGCTTAAAAATTTAAAATCGGCTCGAAAAAGGTTAAATGTCCCGATTCATTATATATCCCGAAAGTTGATCAATCTGTGCCACAGCCAAAAATTACCTGACATATAAAATTTTATCAAAATTAGTCCAACCGAACTTAAAATACACGCGAGCACATACAGACCGGCAGACAATTTATTTACGCTTCACCTAAAAAAAAAATTCAATCCGTTCCCATCTTTAAGTATAACTTCATTTCATATGCACTATGATTTATTAACGAATTCTTATTCAAATGATGATTCATTTACGAATATTATATTATCTTGCTGATTTTATTTAGTTTAAATAAAATTTCTAATAACATTTTTATGACAATATTAAGAATAAATATGAAATGGCTTTTACTTGGTAGCAGGCTTTTACAATACCTCTACACACTTTTTACGATAAAATTTTACGAATATGATTTACAATTTTTTATCGTAAGAATACAAAAAGAATCGGATTATTGTTTATATTGAGATGTGTGTGAATTTTAACACTCTTTTTTGTAATTTTTAATTTGAACAATACAAACAAAAAACAAGTAAAAACGTTTCAGTCGGTATAAACCGATTGAATTATACCATGCACCTTTCGTTGTTGTATAGTAATTACTCAAACCTGTGAAACCATTCTATAGAAACTTCACGGACATACCTGACCTATAAATGAACGCATAACTGCCTAGTTTCATGAATCTGACTTTATTATTTTTCCAAATATTTCAAATAATTTTTTGAACTTGTATGGACTCGAACCTATCAAGCAATTCAAAAATAAACTTCAGAAATATATCTGACCTATAATTGGACACATGACCAAAATTTTCATGAATCTGACTCTATTATTTTGCCGAATATAAAAAATTTGCTTTTGGAGTTGTATGGCAGCCACCCGAACCGGTGCAGCTATCAAATTAAAATTTTTAGAGCATGAGTAGAATATAATTGGACACATGTATAAAAAATATACTTATACCTTTATTAGTTTTTGAAATATTTAAAATAAACTCCTTGAGTTGTATGCCAGCTACCCGAACCCGTTGTCTGAATTAGTCCAATTACAATAGTGATGTGTAAAAGTTTGGTGTCGATTGCATTATTCGTTTTTAAGTTATCGTGCGATCGAACGGACGGACGAACGGATGGACATGTCTAAATCAACAGAATTTTACGCTGAGCAGGAATATATATATGTCCATACCGCAGATGACTCCTTCAAGTAGTTACAAACTCCATACCAAAGCCAATACACCCTTCACGAAGTGCAGGGTATAAAAAATTGAAAAGTCTGAAAACTTTTTTGGTTTTTTTTCTGCTTTGTGGTTTTCGAATAGCAAATTTCTAGAAAAACATTTGACAAAGTTTATATGTATTATCACACTGTGGAGATTTCATTTAATTAATTTTTATTCTTTATTAGAAATTTAGAAGAAAACACAATATTTTTTGTGCACAAACGGTAACATTCTGCTTTTCACAAAAAAAATGTTAAAATACTATAATATTTGCTTGCATACAATTGATTAGTACAAGAAACCGTATCAATTAAAAAAGTTAAACAAAACAAAAACTTTTATTAAAAATTATAAATAAATTCCGATTGAAAAATATCACAATTAAAATTAAACTTAAAATAATATTTTTCATGTGAAACTTCATAAAAGTTTATACTTTTCTTAAAGTATAGGCTCTAGTTATGATGATCAAAACATACATCAAAATATTAAAGAAACTCAAAATTATTGTGACTTTTTTTTCTGATCATATGTTTATAACACCTTATTATTTTCCTTATACGTACGTTAAAATGCTGTTGAGAAAACGTACCTTAAATAAAAACAAGTAAAAACGTTTCAATCGGCATAAACCGACTGAATTATGCCCTGCACTTTTCATTGTTATATAGCTATTAATCGGAACTGTGAAACCATTCTATAGAAACTTCACGGATATGACCTATAATGACCTATTTTCATGAATCTGACTTTATTATTTTTCCAAATATTTAAAGTTACCTTTTGGACTTGTATGATAGCTATTCGAATCTGTTGTCCGATACGGTCCAATTACAACAGGGTTCGCCCTTGGCACTAAAGAAACAACTTGTGAAAGCTTGGTGTCGATTACATTATTCGTTTTTGTGTTATCGTGCGATTAATAAGATCACAACTTGGTTCCTAGCTGTTCGCATCAATATTTTTAAATAATTCTTTTGAGTTTAAAATGTTCCATAACATTTTAAAGATTTCATAAACATAAAAAGAGTTTCTCAATTTAGTTTTAATCAAATTAACAGAAGAAAATATTAGAATCGGAAAACTGTTTTTATAATTTACCTGAGTATAACTCATATTTCTCGAATCTTGGGATTCTGTACGGTGGTTCGACTATATATGTTAGTAACAACATCAATAGTACGCTCATAGAGAAAACAGAATTTACCTCGTCCACTTTTCTTACGCTTAATTTGACAAAATTGGGAATCAACATTATGTCGATATATCGCAATCACAAGACGCGAGTTGCGGATTTCATCACTAAACTTGATGAAATAACTGAGAAAACGCGAAATTCTATTATTCTGTGAGATTTCAACATAAATTTATTGAAGGTTAATTGCATGGAGGTGGATCACTACACAAATGCCTTGCTAAGCAATGGGTATGTAATCTATAATAAATTAATGCCGGAATATGCCACTAGAGTTATCTCAAATACTATTATTGATCACTTCATAACGGATGTTAGTCAAAACAAGTACAATTTTCACGTTTTGGATTACTGTCTTTCTGGTCATTAGTTATTTTTTGGGAGTGTAGACATCAAGCCGGATGTAGAAAATACAGAATTATATAACGTAGTTTTGATGTACGAAAATTTCGAAAACCATACCATATTGGAAAATATTGAATTCGAAAATGATTTTGATAGCCTTGTTACGAAATTCTCCCAATTAATTCAAAACAACACCAAAACTACAAATAATAAGTGGATGACAAGCGAAATTTTACAAAAAATTAAAATTCGTAATTCATTTTTTAAATTTAGAAGGAAATATATAGATGATCCTTATGTGCATAAATTATACAAGGATTCCAAAGATTCAGATAAACTTTCCAATAGTCAAAAACATAGCAGAGCACTTTGGAGTATTTATAAAAAAAAATCAAGTTCAATAAGGACGAACTTTGAAGGATCCTGTAATATTAAATAAAAATCTGATGTGGTCAGCAAATAACCGACAGCAATATGTATTGTCTAGTTAAGTGAAAGTGTTATAAAAATGTCTATTAAATACTTCTTTCCAATTTTTAGGACATTAGTAAGCTTATAGTTAACATACCTACAAAAATGTAAATTTGGCTTTTAGTAGAGTTTCGCTTTTTGCTGAACGAATTTCCTGGAATGCTCGCCATTTAGTTTCGTTAAAACCCAGAACTCAAATATCAAATTGCAAGAAATTCCAACAATTCGTTTCGCAGATATTGTGGATAATGTAAAATCGCCGCAGATCAGTTTTGGAGCCCTGATCTTTCCAAAAAATTTATATGTTCATTGTTTTAATACGAAGAACTAAAATATTAAATTTCAATGAAATCGGTTGATTATTTCTTTTTATATACGCTAAAATGGCCCGTAGTAAACGCCCAGTTGCTAACATTTGATTTCCTCCAAAAATTAGGAGGTTTCGCGGACGATCGAGCGAACCTTTAAGTAAATCGGTTGAATATTTTCTTCTAAATGGTCAAAAATGTAAAACAGGCCCATAAAAAGTGCAGTTCTCGAGGCCTGATTTATCCCAAAAGTTGATCAATCCGTGCCATGGTCGAAATTGGCTTACATATAAAGTTTCATGAAAATCGGTTCATCCGAACTTGAGATACACGCGTCCACACACACAGACCGACAGATCGACAGACCGAAAGACCGACAGACCGACAGAACGACAGGTCGGAAGACCGAGAGGCCGACAGACCTACAGGTTGCTAAAAATAGTTTATTTACATTTCCCTACTATAGAGAAATATTTCAGAAAAAAGTGATATAGCTGAAAGCATGAACGAGTTTTTAGCACATTTACAAAAAATTTGTGAAAAAAGTGCTTATTAGTTTTACTCTGTCCATCCGTCCGTGGATATGTTTACAAATCTTCTACACCCTTGAAGATAGAAAGCTGAAATTACGTACATAGATCTGTACTGGAAACTTATTCATGTAGAACAAAATTTTTACCTATCTCCCCCTCTCTAGAAGTTATGCTCCCTCCCCCAAAAAAGACCCTAAAAATGCCATTTTTTAACTAGTTATTGTAGTGAAACCGTAAGCATTTGTGAAATTTTGTAAACGCAGAAAGGCGGTGGCTCGCTTCCCCTAGCGCAGTGTACTATAGTTAAACGTTAAAAAAAATAAAATGGCCGTTGGATCTTAAATGGCCGTTAAAATTTACCGTTATCCAAAATTCGTTGTTTCCAAATTTTTGATCTCGTTTTTCTTCTAGACTCCAGGTTGGGGGAGCCTGAAATTTTACCACCTTTTAGACATTAACAAATAGTTCATTTCGTTAGAAGAAATTTTTTTTCCATCTCCACCCCCTCTCAAGTTATCGCCTCTTGAAATTTGTAAAATTTGAATTTTTGATACCTTTTTTTTAAGACTAAGCAATGTTGGCGAAGTCAAAAAAGTTATTAAATCTTTAATTCTGCTGCAGCTACAAGATATGACAAAATATCAACGAAATATATTAAGAGGTTTTCTGATCCGCAAAGTGGAATTCTGGCAAAATTTATAAACGTTTCATTTGAAAATTCATATTTTCCCCAATCATCAAAAAAAGCAATTGTGATACCAATTTTTAAACCTGGATGTAAAAATAAATGTTCAAATTAACGTCCTATTATTGTACTTCCAGCTCTATCAAAAATTTTCGAAACAATAGTAAAAAATCGGCTTGCGTGTTTTCTACAAAATAATAACGTTTTGCACAAGGAGCAGTATGGTTTTGAGATGGATTCTAATACTCCGTTTGCATGTTTAGGTTTGATCCACTTCATATCGAAGAGCTCCAGGTGACGGCAAATACGTTGCACGTGTCTTCTTAGATTTGCAGAAGGCTTGTGATAGTGTAGACTACGAAAATCTGTTGGAGAAATTCCGAATGCTGAATTATTCTACTAACCAGATACAATTTTTTGAATCATGTTTGCTCAATAGAAAACAAGCAGTCCGCGTTGGTAATATATATAGTTCGTTCAAGACCATGAGAAAGGGTGTCCCACATGGATCCACCTTAGGATCACATTTATCTAAAATATATAGCAACAACATAGCTTATCTAAATCTTAGAGAATCTCTGCAACTCTATGCGGACGATGTAGTGATTAAGTATCTATGCGGACGATGTAGTAAGTAAGCTGAAAGTGATGAAAAAAATTTATGATTATCAATTAAGGAAGATCTCGAATCAATAAAAGAATGGCTCAACAAACATCGTCTTTCCGCTAATGTAAGAAAAACAAAGATCATGATTTTAGAAAACGATTTTTCTATTTCATTCAATGGCACTGCTGTTAACGTGGTTAATTACCTTGGATTAGCCCTTGCAAAAAGGAGTTGTATATGATTGCTTTTAAAATAATTAATAATTTCATTAAGCATAATTTTATATTAGATCGAATGCTCAGCATTCGTAATTACAATACGCGTAATAAAACTACTTTTACTTAAGTTTATTCAAGACGAACAATCAGAAGAATAACTGTTTGTATAATTGTTTGAAAAACTACAATAATCTAACAACCGTACTGAAAAATATTGATAACATTTCCGAATTTGAAAAAGAAATAAAAAAGTACGTATTGATACAAAATAGGTTTGTTTCCTTTTGATATTTCTCATTATTAATAACTGTAAAACACATGAAACTAATTAATTAATGAAAGAAGAAATCATATTATCATATAAAAAAATCTGGTGTGGTCACCACATAATCGACCGCATTGTGTATTGTCTAGTTAAGTGAAAGTGTTACAGAATATTATAAAAATGTCTGTTAAATACTTCTTTCCAATTTTTAGGACATTAGTGAGCTTATAATTAAAATACCTAGAAAAATGTAAATTTGGCTCTTAGTAGAGTTTTGTTTTGTGCTACCCGAATTCCCTAAAATGTCCATCAGTTAGTTTCGGCAATAACCAGAACTCAAGTATGAAATTTCAAGAAATTCCATCAATTCGTTCCGTAGATATGGTGAAAAAAGTAAAATCGGCCCGCAAATAAGTTTTCGAGCCCTGATCTGTCCAAAAAATTTACATGTTCATTGTTTTAATATGAGGAATTCAAATATTAAATTTCAATGAAATCGGTTGATTATTTCTCTTTATATACACGAAAATGTATATTTGGCCCGTAGTAAACGTCCAGTTGCCGACGCCTGATTTCTTCCAAAACATAGGAATTTTCGCGGATGGTCGAGCAAAGCTTATATATGAAATTTCAAGTAAATCGGTTGAATATTTTCTTCAAAATGGTCAAAATGTAAAACAGGCTCGCTGAAAAGTGCAGTTCCTGGGGCCTGTAATATCTCAAAAGTTGATCAATCCGTGGCATGGTCGACCTAAACTGCATATAAAATTTCATTAAAGCTTGAGCCTCAAGCCGAGCTTGAGATAGACGTGTTCACACACAGACCGACAAACCGACAGGTTGCTAAAAATAGTTTGCTTACACCTCCCTACTATGGAGAAGTGCATTCCCACCGAAAACTCGATATGCAAAATTTGTTGCCATCACATAACCTACCTATTGTATACACAATACGGTCGGTAAATATTATAAAATTATTTTGAAACATTAAACAATAGACAGATGATTCAATTTTTATTAGTACATTATAAGTATTTTTAAGCTTACTTTGTACACTTATAGTAATTGCCTAATTATTGCAAAGAAATATTAAAGTTTAGTTTTAATTTTACTTAATGTTTAAGTTAAATTTAAGGAATATTTGTACGAAAAAAGTTGGGGATCATATAGATGATTGGGCTCAGGTCCAAATTAATTTTTTTTTACATGAATACGTATAATTTGTGTACATTTTGTTTTTTTTTTTAAGTTTGAATTACTAAATAAAGAAGAAAAAGAAAAAAAATAAGCTCCCGCACTACAATGAGCTGACATGAGGTAGCTTTGATTAAATTTTTCAAGTTTTTAACAATATATTCGATCGACTTCAATTAAAATGTAAATATTGCAAAATTATCGTTTATTGAAAAAATTTTATACCAACATATTTCATCGGCTGACGTCGAACGAATTTTCCTAAGTTTGGTTATTTGACATCACAACTTACTAATTGATTAACTTGATTTCAAAAAGATAAGTTGCGGCTTTAAAATTAGCCGCAAAAGGTATATGTACATAATTTCGTTAGTGAAGGTAATGTCAACGAACTTTTAAATATTGCAAAAAAAGTTTTATTTTATTTACAAATTATATTTTTCAATTGAAAATTTTTTCAAGAATAATTATCAAATTGTTTTTGGGTCTGACTGAGGAAACAAAATCGGAGCCCAAATGCAAAAGGCCGGGGACACAAATTTCCAAATCGGAACCAAATTTCTCCGATCGGAGCCAACAGTTTTTAACATAATGACAGCCCTGTATACATAATATAATATGTACGTTATTTCTTTTTATCGTAAATCTGGCTACAATTTGTGTATTATATTTATAGTACGTTCATATCAAACATAAGTAAGAAGACGTGACAAGCAGAACTGCAAGAACTTTATAGTTTTTTCCTAAAATTTAAATTCATGTTCATTTCAAATTATTGCTCAATGAATGATTACTGCTGGTATATGAATAAAATTTTTTATATTTTGCAATTACATAAACTTATTACATAAACTAATTTATATTCTCCTTTTTTCATTAGATTAAATTCGCCATTAAGCATGAGCTGATTCATTAGTACTCAACGTGTTAAAATATAACTCGGTATATATTATGTGCATAAATATACAATTTAATGAAGAAAGGTAGATTAAGAATTAGATTAGGCAATAAGTCGTTGACGCAAAATATAAAAAATAAGTTGAATAAGCTTGTTACGCAGCTTATAACAAAACAAATAGAAACGGTTAACTGTAGTTTTAGAGAAACAATTTATTTCACTTGAATTGACCTGTTATATTTTTTATGCAAAAGGTAATATAATAAAGGTGGTTCAAACCAATGGTTTGTATTGTAGCACTTTTCCCTTCAACAAAAGAAAATACTGTTTTTAAAAAACAATCTACGTATACCCACTACACTATTAAAATTATTTTCGTTCATATACGCAACTATTTATAGGATTGCATATATTTAGGATGAACGATTTATGCAGTCTTTGAAATAAAGATAAAATTAATTTAAACAGGGGTTAACATAATGCTCGATTTTAAGGGTTAATTGCGTGAGTTAAGAAAAATAATTATATTTTTTTAAAGTTATGGGATTTACCGCTAGCTTTTTGCGTTTATAGAAATTTAGAAAATTCAAATTTTACAAACTTCCAGAGGCGATAACCTGAAAGAGGGTGGAGATGGAAAAAAATTTTCTTCTAACGAAATTAATTATTAATTTGTGCCTAAAAGCTACTAAAATTTCAGGCGCCCACAACCTGCGGTTTAGAAGAAAAACAACATCAAAAATTTAAAAAAAGCGGATTTTATATAACGGTAAATTTTAGCGGCTATTTAGTTTTCTAAAGCTCAAGTATAGTACCCCGTAGAAGAAGAAGCAACGCACAGCTTTTTTGCGTTTGCAAAATTTGCAAAATACATTCGGTTAAATATAGTAAATAGTTGAAAATGGCATTTTTAGGGTTTTGGGGGGTATTATTTTTTGAGGGGGGGAGACAGGTAAAAATTATGTTCTACGAAAATTAGTTTCTAGTAAAGATCTATGTACATATAAAATTTCTGGTTTATATCTTCAAGAGTGAATCTAATAAGCACTTTTTTTCAAATTTTTTTTGGAAAAGTGCTAAAAATACGTGTGGACGTGTGCTGCAAAAAAATATGTTGACTGAATAACTATGGCGAACTGTTGTCCTTTGTAGGCTATAAATTTTTTTTTAAATGTAGCTTTTGGCTGCAATTTCGTATATTTCTAATGAAAGTGGACCAGAGGGTTAGATAAAGTTATAAGAAAGGATGAAAAATAACTAAAAATTATGTCAATCGTCTGTGTTTGTTTTCTCTTCTTTATTTTTTTTCTCATTTTCTTTGTGAAACGGAAGTAAAAAAACGTAATATTGTTGTCGCTTTTCAACTGATAAATTCTTTTACAATTTACTTACATGAACAATTTTTTTTTTGTTTCTCTCTAATGGAAAACTGGAATTTTCTTTCCAGATTTACAGACTTTATATTTTACCAGTTCATATTAATATATTAAGATAATGATTATGTCCATATGCTATAAGTAGTCAATCAATGAGTAATAATTTGAGATGAATATGAACTTAAATTTTACAAAATTCTTGCAATTCGTTCTGTATCTCATGTATAATATTATGTTTCGTATGAATATTCCAATGCTCTGTAAAAATACATTCTTTTTGACATAAAATACTCGTCATATGCACGTTCTATATTCTAGTAAGTGTAAAAACAAAACGGTAAACGACAACGACGGACGAATTTCGTTGTTAACCCAGAAGAGAAAAACAACCGTTCCATATCTTGCATATAAATCGCATGCACATGGGAACAGATGATTTCAAAAATTACCGCCAGCGTAAGACGCGATTTTAGGCTATTTTAACGCCAGTCTCAAAATCCGGACAGTTCCATTTATATATGCATATTCTATATATGAATATTTAAATGCAATTTTCCGCGGCGAAATGTAAATCTGTTTTCAACTTAAATCTTACTAACATGTTATATCGTACTTCGCAAGCATTATGTATGTTAAAGAAATGTGTAATAATGTATCACTGAACGAAAAACTTACGTGAAATCACGTAAGAATCGAGTAAAACACACTTAAGAACTTAGTTATAAATTAGCCAACTTAGATCTTCGCTAATATAGCCAAGAAAATTTAGATAAAAAAAAATTTAAAATTTAACCAAGTTATACATATGTAGAAAATTTAATTTTTTTATATCACCTAAGCGAATTACCTACATCTTAGGTAATATTTGCTGACGTCATAAAAATGCTGACGTATGCACCGAAGCTCTTAGGTAATTTTAACTTTTTCTACGGTAAAATCTAAACTTAGTCTATGTTAATTTTACCTAAAAAATTGATAAAAATCAACATTGAACTTTGGCAATATACCTAAGAAACATAGGCAATTTATTTACCATTTTCTTAGGTAAATCACCTAAATTTCTTTGGTAGAATATTACCTATTTTATTTAAAAAAACTTTTTTCTTCTGTAATTTGATTAAAAAACTTAGGTGAAAAGAAACAATTTTCTTAGACAACCAAACTAAGAATCCTTGGTTAAATATTACTTTTTTAGGTAATTTATTGAAGATTTAAGTTAAAAAATAATGAATTATTTCGCTAAAAATAAAAAATTAAAAATCACAAATATTTGTGATCAGTTATCGCAAAAGTATTCTAAAACTTTTTAGAAAAAAAGGTTTCCCATATATCCGATTAGTTAATAATATCAGTATTATTCACTTTCACACAGGGAAATTGCATTATCCTAAATAATGCAATTTCTCCCATCCTAAATATATGCAATCCTAGAAATATGCAATTCTATACGAATGCAAATAATTTTAATAGTGTGATAGGTATACATAGACTGTATTTAAAAGAAGAATTTTCACTTGTTGAAGGGAAAAGTACTACAATAAAAACCATTGGTTTGACCCAACATTATTTAGCACATATCAACTCATAAATTAACATTGAAATAAAACTACTTTTTAAATAAAAAATATATGTTAACACCATTCTAATTTAAAATGAACATATAATTCATATTCTTTCTTAAATCATCGGGTAATTATATTTGCTGACACTTAAATTAGAAATATTGAAATATTTTCGTTGAATTTCGTTGAATTGAAATTTTGATTTAATTATTTTAATAAATGATATATTAAATTTAAGACTGACTTTATAGCGATTGAAAATTTATAAGTTTATAAAAAAATAAAAACTTTAAGCAATTTAAGTTTAAAAAACCTCTTTATTACTATTTCTGTGTAATAATATTTATTTATCACTATTAAATCTTCTTATGTATACATACTTTGTTTCACTAAAAATGTACATATTCTATAATCTATAAAGTAACATGCATAATATATTTCAAAATAATATTACAAGAATGCTTATTTCTAGAGTAAGCTTACCTTAAAATTTTCGAATGATAGAAGTTGAAATATAATGTGGACGTGCATAATTTTTTATATTTAATTTTTACATATTTTAGTGTAAGTTTAATAATCAAAAGTAAATACATATTTTATTATTTAATTGACAAGTTGATTTTTTTTCTCTTAAATAAACAATAATAATAATTCAGTAATAAAAAAATCTTTTAGGAAGAAAAACAAACATTTTTCAAACCCTTTTATGAATTTTGCTTGCTATTTTTAATAAATTTTATTTCAAATATTCTAATATTTTAGTTGGTAAGGTATAAAATGAAAAATAATACAATTTTAAATACCTCTCAAAATTTGTATTTCAAACTACTTCAACGCTAAAAAAATGTAAATTTGAAAAACAGACGAAATTGTTTTATTTTTCATTTCATTTAGAAAGGTGGAAAGTATTAGAAAAACCTACTTACATTCTTAAATACAATCATTCAAATCATTCATAAAGCTGTCCACTACAGGAATTACTATTGATTGTGTTTGAATGTCAAAAAGAAATTTCTGTATCAAAGTCCAAAATGAAACGCTTTCATTTTGATATTTTAAATTCATCGTATTCATTATCTTACAGCAAAATTTTATTGCCTCAACATAAGGCTCGAAACCAAATTTGCTGTCGTCTAATCAAACATAGAACATGTTATATTCAAATTCCTTTCCAACTACAATTATTAAAGGAAGTGAGGAATTGAAACTGCATGTAATAACTTCATGTAACATATGTTAAGATTTCTGAAAGTATTTAATTAACTGTGTAAAATGTATATTAAGAACATGATGATTCAAGCATCTTACCTGTGCTGAAACCATGTCGCCTTTTTTTAAGAAAAATCTTGCATTTTATATCCTTAATCCTCTCAGAAAATATATTATCTGCAACCTCGCAATACCAGGTCGGGAGCTCTCGAGCATTTAATTAATGGCCAATCATTCAAAATTTCTTGTAAAATCATATTATTTTCGTCTAATTGTTTTTCCTATACAAAATTGTTTGGTTACATATTTTTAGCACTTGTTTCAAACTTTCTCCAGTTCCTCAAAGTCAGCACTTGCTTCAGTAGGCTTGCAGTATTTGAAATCTTCAGCAAGTTTTCGTTTTCGGTTAACGTTTTTTTTTCGAAAAAGCGTTGTCTATTTTGATAACGATCCCATAATTTTCCTTTTGACGGAATTTTTCCTTTTTTTATTATCTTGACTGAAGTAGGTTATCTACATTTTAAAAGTACAGTAAATGTATATAATATATGGAAAAGCAATATTATTACCTAATTACCATTCTTTCTGTTGGAAAAATATTAATAATTTGTTCGGCCAGATCCCCACACTGATTGACGCTTATTTTCTTCTCATATCAAATATATGCTCTATAATATGGTATACGATCCAAGTCCAGTCGTCAGATGTTAGTTTTTGTTTTTCTTCATACTTCTTTAACAAGGATCAGCTTTGCTCCGCCTTTTCGGATTCAACTTCTGTTAATTTAAAAAGTTTTTTTCGAAAGATATAAGTAAAGTTATAAAATTAGAATGGCAGCACACATTTCAGATCGTTTTAATCCTGAAATATGTACTATATTTAATTAATACATCAGGGCAAATTATGCCGATCATCTGGGAATTAAAAATTATACTACATTAAAAGCTAAATTGTAATGTTTAATACTTCATTTATAAACATCGTGAAGAAGTACGCAAAACGTTGGTCTGAAAGAATAATTGCTTTTAATTTTGTAATATAAAATATGTAATAAATAGTTTTAAAGTAAGGTGTTATAGTAAATACGTGGAATAAAACATTATGACAAAATTAAAAGTGATAGTTGAAAATGTTATCAAAAATATGGAAGAAACTTTTTACTTACTTCTGAATAATGAGTGCAGGTCGAAGACGGTGTTTTCTCGCCAATATTAGCAAGCCAATAATTGATTAGAGAATTAATATTTTTAGAAGCTTTTAATTTTGAAATAAGTCTAAATTAATTTAGAAGTCTTAAAAAATTATTTTTAAATATTGTAAGATTTTGTCACAAATACAAATATTGCTTCAGATTCATTTATGTGTCTTTTTATATCATTTTTTTAAACGTTTGTTTTACACTCTTGTCTTACTACTTACACATTCATTTTGCCAATCTTCAAGTTTATGTTCAAATATAATTTTAATGTGAAAGTTTTGCCCGCCAAAAATTTCATCTACATGCCATTCTTTCATATACTTTAGTGTTAGTACAAAGTGTTAATTAAGAAACAAATATTTGAAATAAATTCAGTATTAATTTACATTTAAAAACTTCATAAAAATCATCAAATAAGCCCCACTCTCTTAATAAATCTGCAAGTGGATCATTTGTAGTGCAAAAAATTTCCGCTTCCTCAGAAGTTTTATTTGCATTTTCAGAACCGGAATTAAGTATTGAATCTGTGTTTTCCAATGTGATGTAGGTAGGATTCAATATTTCACTGTCATAAACAATGACCGTGAATGTTTATGTCCATTTTCAATTTGAGCTGCAAAAAATATGTTTTTCGTTAAAATAAAAAATATCTTATTGGTCTTATAAACACAATAATCTATAAAGCTTGATGAATTTTTGTGGCACGTCAAATACAAGTCCTTTTCAAAAACAATAGCTTATTCGTTTATTTCGTAGAATATAGTTATGAAATTTTTCGTAACGGATAAGAAATGTCCTTTTTTATATGATATTCCATTATGTAAAACTTGACTGAAATATACAACATTACAATGTAAAATTCTTAATTTATTTGGAAGTAAATCTGGAGTTTTACACGTGCATTTATGTGTTTCAAGACAGATTAACTTATCTGAATCATATATTGTCAAAAATTGATAAGCGAATTTTATTTGAAATTTCGTTGCAATAGATAATAATACATTTTTTCTGCTCGTAATAACTTTCGCGTAGGATTTCGAATCCTTCTTATCTAAAAGACTATCTATATATTTTCCTTCATATCTAAAAGACCAAAAGAATTTTGGTGGGCCGGAATGCTGAATTATTCTGGAATAGTGAATTAAAATGTGATGTTTCGGCTTCAAATCGTCTCCAAATAATCTGACATATTCTGTGTTGTGAAATTTAATTAATTTTTGAAGTTCTTCAATATCTTTTTCATCAAAAAATGGCATTAGTGAGCTATCAATTAATAAAACAAAAGTGCATACAAAAATCCAAACTTCATCGTTTGCGGGAATTAAATGAACTACCATAAGAGGGAAATGATGTATCAAAGACTGAATTTCTCTGGCTGAAAGACTAAATCCTTTTTTTATATTTGGGAAAAGAAGGTCTTTAAAGGTGCTTGAAATATCTGTATCACCAAACGTAAGTTTATTTTTTATTCCATTAAAATCTTCTAAAGTAAAAAATTTTTTTTTAATATAATAGTCTAAAATAAGTGCAAGATTATAATGTGCTACACATTCAAAAATGTCATGCATTAAATCGATTGCAAAAGTCTGTGTGACATGAAAAGATGAAATAGTATTCAGCAAGGAATTCTTTAAAACTTCATTAAAAACAGCTGGATCATCTGTTAAGCTTTCTTGTAATTTTTCTCATTTCTTGAAGTTAATACGTTTTCTTCTGCTAACACTTTTTTAGTATCTTTATTGTCAACACAAAAGTAAACAATTTAGTAGCTGATAACGATTTACTCAATTCCAAAGCCTGATTAAGACCCAAGTTATCGCCCAGAACTAATCCCAAAATGAACTGAATTGTTACTGGTTTGTTGTCCAAGTTTAAATTTAAACCGTTCAATTCCAATGATATTAATTTTTCAATCAATGAGTTAATTGTTAAATCATTTCCAAATTTTTTTATATCCTTTGCTTTGATAAGTGCGGCTAAATATACATCATTTAGTTTCGAAAAACGTTGTGACGTCGGAAAAGAAAACTAAATAGCAGTTATTGCTTGGTTACCACTATGTGAAGCCAATGGATTATTTATTTCAAAATCGTTAATGTATAGAAAATATGGAGCAGTTGTCTTATCATTATTAAGTTTTTTTTTCTTGCCAAAGTTTACCTTGTGCAAAATTATAATTTTTGAGAGTTTTCATCAAATTTTTTTATAGCTATTTTTAAAACTTCTTTCCTTTCAAATATTTGTCTAAATTGAAAATCTAACGGCACTAAAACACCGGTACCAACTTTTTCTAACACACTTGTTCCGTTTCTGTTTAAATATGTTATTGTCCTGTCAATGTCAAAATTAATGGGTGGCATGTATGAACCAGATTTCTTTAGGTGTTGTAGAAACTTATATTCAGACATAATTTCCTCAAAAAGTTTTTTAAAAGTGGTTACAAAGTTGTGAATTCTATTGGAATCAGTTTTGCAAAAATATTGTAATATATTTTGTAATCCACTTAAAAGAGGATGAATGAGAAATTTATTAATGTTGTTTTGCAAATCAATAACGTCTATTCTAGTGAAATTATTGTTATTATGTAACAAAAGTGTGAATATTCAGTTAGCTTGTTTAAATATTCAAATTTAAAATTTTTCATATCAAAAATATTGCAAGTAGTCACGTGAATTTTATTTAATGCAGGATGTACTTCATTTAGTTGTGAATGAACTTCGTTTAGCTTAGGATGAACTTCATTTAGTTCAGAATATTCTTTTGTTGAAATACCATTTTTTTAGCACTTTTCCAAAAAATTTTTGAAAAAAAGTGCTTATTAGTTTCACTCTGTCCGTCCGTCCGTCCGTCTATGCGTGTGTCTGTTTACAAAACTTCTACACCCTTAAAGATAGAAAGCTGAAATTTTGTATGTACATAGATCTTTACTAGAAACTTATTTCCGTAGAACAAAATTTTTACCTATCTCTTCCCCTCTAGAAATTATACCCCCCCAAACCCTAAAAATGGCCTTTTTTAACTATTTGTTGCAATGAAACCATAAGCATTTTTGAAAGTTTGCAAACGCATAAAGGCAGAGGCTTGCTTCCCCTAGCGCGGTATACTATAGTTAAATTTTAGAAAAACACAACATTGTTACCGTTATCTAAAGTCTATTTTTTCAAATTTTTGATTTCGTTTTTCTTCCAGACCCCAGCCTGTAGAAGCTTGAAATTTCAGGGGCTTTTAGACATTAACAAATAGTTCATTTCGTTAGAAGAAATTTTTTTCCATCTCCAGCACCTCTCAAGTTATCGCCTCTTGAAATTTGTAAAATTAGAATTTTTGACAGCTATTTTTACGAAATCGCAAGCTTTTTCAAATTTCTATAAACGGTAAAAGCTAAATTCCGTGCCATTAAAAAATATAATTATTTTCTTAACTTACGCGAGCATTATGTTAACATCTTCTTAAATTTATTTTTGCTTCATTTCGAAATTATGAATCGTTCATCCTAAATATATGCAATCTCTAAAATAGTTTCGAATATGAATGAAAATAATTTTAATAGTGTGATAGGTATACATAGACTGTATTTAAAAGCAGAATTTTCACTTGTTGAAGGGAAAAGTACTACAATACAAACCATTGGTTTGACCCAACTTTATTCTGTAGTGGAAACACAAAATTTTTGAGAGGAATTTAGAATTCCCATTTTGGTTTCTACCTTTTCTATACTGTTATTGTTTTCTATGCGCTTTTGTTAAGTATCTTTTGTAAGAGTATACATTTTGAAAACGTTGAGTATTTTTATTTTTACGAGTGTAAGTGTGTAATAAAGCACATAATTTTTTTCTGTAAAAAATATTGTTATTTATGTTTTTATATGTATGCATATAATATCTGCTGAAAATACTGTCATTTTTGTTCTACCTTTGTTCCATATATAAAAAAAACTGGCGTATATGGATGAATTCAGAAAACAAAAACATTTTTAAGTTTTAACTTTAGAATTTTTTCGTTATCTCTCTTTTAATATTAAGACTAATGAAAATTTATAATAAAATTATAATAGTGATATTATATGGATGTATATTTATTCTATATGGATATATAATTATTGCCTTAAGATATTAATTAACATAAAAATTCTCTTAAGATAATGCAACATTTTTAGAAAAAAACGAGAGAAAATAGAATTGACCTTGTCAAATCTGTGATATCCGTACGAATTTGTTATCCTATGTACGAATAAATATGCCATAACTGACTATGGGCAGACCATGACTTTAAGTTGTTGTATTACCATATTAATTTATGCAAAATTTTAGTACTGTATTCTTCAAAATACTGTGTGTGCCAAACTACAATTGATGTTGTATGGCAGCTATCAGAGAGAGCCAAAAAATTTTTACAAATTTTATCAAGCACATCGGCCCTACTATTATATTCGCTTGTGTGAAATTTCAATACTATTGCTTTTATAGTTTCTGAGATATAGCCAAATAACTTTTGAAGTTGTATGGCAGGTACCCGAACCAGTACCCCGATCAAGTCCAATTTAGTATACCCTTCGAACATACGTTCGTACGGGTATAAAAACTAATACTGAATACTCAATGTAGGTATTAGATTTCTTTAATATGAATCATTGAGATAGATTTTTTTAACTATATATAGAAAAGCCAATAAATATGAATTTTTATTTGTACTTAATTTAATTTTATTTAATAAATTTTTTTAATTATGTGCTGACTGAAATTTTACTTACTATATACTTTTGTATGAGAGAAATAAATTTTCGCAATATAAAATCATATAAGTATATTAATTTTCGTTTTTAGCACTTTTCCAAAAAATTTTTTGAAAAAAGTGCTTATTAGTTTCACTCTGTCCGTCCGTCCGTCCGTCCTGTAGAAACTTGAAATTTTAGGAGCTTTTAGACATTGACAAATAGTTCATTTTGTTAGAAGAAAATTTTTTTCCATCTCCACCCCCTCTCAAGTTATCACCTCTTGAAATTCGTAAAATTTGAATTTTTGACACCTTATATTTCCGAAACCGCAAGCTTTTCCAAATTTTTATAAACGCAAAAAGCTAACGGTAAATTCCATGAAATTAAAAAATATAATTATTTCTCTTAACTCACACAATTAACCCTTAAAATCGAGCATTATGTTAACCCCTTTTTATATTAATTTTTGCTCTATTTCAAACACTGCATATATGCGTCATCCTAAATATATGCAACTCTAGAAATAGTTTTGTATATGAATGAAAATAATTTTAATAGTTTGATAGGTATACATAGACTGTATTTAAAAGCAGAATTTTCACTTGTTGAAGGGAAAAGTGCTACAATACAAACTATTGGTTTGACCCAACTTTATTATATTTGTTTCTTATGGTCGTAACATCTACAATTGAAACTTTTCGATATAGTATAAATAAGAATTTATAATTGTTCCTTAAATTTGTTAATTTAAAACAAGTAAAAAAGTTTCAGTCGGTATAAACCGATTGAATTATACCCTGCACCTTTCATTATTGTATAGCAATTACTCGAACCTGTGAAATCATTCTATAGAAACTTAACGGATATGTCTGACCTATAATTGGAACTTTATATTTTTTTCAAATATTTAAAATTAGCTTTTGGAAATGTATGGCACGTACCTGAAGCTGTCAAGCTTTTGGAAATGTATGCAAATTTATTACTGATTTATTACTGATTGAATGTAATTTATACATGAACAAAAACGAATTTATATACATATGCATATGTGTAAGAAATAGCGACATAAATTACCTAAGAACTAGGGTAAATTTTAAATGTCATTTGTAAGATTTAGAAGGAATTTAACTAAGAACTTAGGCCATTTCAGGCTTTTAATATTTCCGTATTTGTGTATGGGATGATTTTACAGTTACTTTTTCACGCTTCTATTTGATTAGATTGATTGTATATGCGTTGTCGTTTATTTGATATAGTAGCAGTCAATGTACTACAAGTATTTCAATTTTGTAGAGCTACACTGTATTTTACTTTGTTAATGTTATACTTTTATAAAATTTGTTCGCACAACATGTGCAGATATTGCGAAAATTTCAGGCCAATACCTAAGTAGAACTTAATTAAAATAAATTTTAAAATATACAATAAGGAAAACTAATAATGTTATAATTAATTTATAAATAAAAGCATTTTATTTCAATTCTTTTCTTTTTTATACCCTGCACTTCGTGAAGGGTATATTAACTTTGGTATGGAGTTTGTAACTACTTGATGGAGTCATCTGCGGTATGGACATATATATATATTCTTGCTCAGCGTAAAATTCTGAGTCGATTTAGACATGTCCGTCCGTCCGTCCGATCGCACGATAACTCAAAAACGAATAATGCAATCGACACCAAACTTTCACAAGTTTTTTCTTTTGTGCCAAGGACGAACACTATTGTTATTGGACTAAGTCGGACAACGGGTTCGGGTAGCTGCCATACAACTCCAAGAGTTTATTTTAAATATTTCAAAAACTAATAAAGGTATAAATATTAAATTTTGTATACATGTGTCCAATTATATTCTACACATGCTCTAAAAATTATAATGGGATAGCTGCACCGGTTCGGGTGCCTGCCATACAACTCCAGAAGCTAATTTTAAATATTTGGAAAAATAATAAAGTCAGATTCATGAAACTTGGCAGTCATGTGTCCAATTATGGCTCAAATATATTTCTGAAGTTTTAGTGGAATTGCTTGACAGGTTCGAGTAGCTCCCATACAAGTCTAAAAGCTTATTTTAAATATTTGGAAAAATAATAAAGTCAAATTCATGAGACTTGGCAGTCGTGTATCCAATTATAGGTCAGACATATTTCTAAAGTTTTGGTGCGATTGCTTGACAGGTTCGAGTAGCTCCCATGCAAGTCTAAAAGCTTATTCTTAATATTTGGAAAAATAATAAAGTCAGATTCATGAAACTTGGCAGTTGTGTGTCCGATTATAGATTAGATATATTTGTGAAGTTTTGATGGAATTACTTGACAGGTTCAGGTACTTGCCATAAAACTCCAAAAGCTTATTTTACATATTTGGAAAAATAATAAAGTCAGATTCATGAAACTTGGAAGTTGTGTGTCCGATTATAGATCAGATATATTTGTGAAGTTTTAGTGGAATTGCTTGACAGGTTCGGGTACTTGCCATACAACTCCAAAAGCTTATTTTACATATTTGGAAAAATAATAAAGTCAGATACATGAAACTTGGCAGTTGTGTGTCCGATTATAGATCAGATATATTTGTGAAGTTTTGATGGAATTGCTTGGCAGGTTCAGGTACTTACCATACAACTCCAAAAGCTAATTTTAAATATTTGGAAAAATTATAAGGTCAGATTCATGAAACTTGGCAGTCGGATGTCCAATTATAGGTCAGACATGTCTGTGAAGTTTCTATAGAATGATTTCAGAGCTTCGAGTAATTGCTACACAATAACGAAAGGTGCAGGGTATAATTCAATCTGTTTATACCGAATGAAACGTTTTTACTTGTTTATTATTAAGCCGTGTCCAAAATGAAGTTTACTTCTGATCTACAGTCGTGTCTGTCCATCGGTGTGGTTAGCATTCTATGGATCATAGAGTTGAACGCCGCCATTTTCATCTTTGTGTTGTTGTTTTCTTCCTTTATATCTTGAATCCAATTTTTTCAGACTTTCTTTTCACCAGTATGTCCAAAAAAGGTAACTCTCCATTTTCCTCAATTTCGAATGTAAATTCGAAATTGAATCAGTAAAGGTTAAGAAGAAGGTTAAGAAGGCTTTAAAGGAGTTCAAGTTTCTGGACTTCAACATCAACGATTAAAAAAATAATCAAATTCTAGGTTAAGTCAGGTAGATAATTATATTAAGTCAGCTATAATGTTCCTAATTTTAATAAATTTCAATTTTTATTGTTTGTTGTCTTAATTAGAAGAAAATCAGCTTTGATAAAGTGCGTATGTAGCGCACGAAATATATTAGCGAAAAATAAAAAGGTATTTTATTCCGAATAAAAGGAAGTTTTCTTTTCATACCAATAATAAAAAAAAAAAAAAGAATTATATTTCGGAAAAATTATCAACCATTGAAAAAAATTTTTTAAATTTTATTTCAACTTATACACCTATAAGTATGATGTAATAAATATTGGTTACTAGAATTAATAACAATAGTTTTTCAAAAAACAACAATTAAATTCATGTTTATTGATTATTTATATAAATATTCCTTATTTTTTAAAAGTATTATTAGAAATGCGCATTACTTGATGCATAATTTGCAGAAATGAATACTTATATGATAAATAGTAATTTTTTAAATATAAGTAGATATGTACTATATTAATATATTCGAACGCTTCTATATTTTAAACGCTCTATTGCAAAATGCAATAAAATATGAAAAAAGAATCAATTGAAACGAAACGTACAAAAACATTTCTTAAAATTTTTTTTAATAAGAACTTGCCTTATTTGTACGAAAAAAATTAAATTTGTAAAACTTTTTTCTCAATCAAAATATATATACTTTATGCATATACATAAATGCTTATTTTCAAGTAGAATATTTAACTTTAATTACAATTTTTTAAACCACGTGCTTCTAGAATTTGAAGTAATTTTAATAATTTTTTATTTAATTAGAAATGTAGATTATCATAATTTTAGTTAAATTTTACTTTTTCTTAAGTGTAAAATATTTTCGGCATATAAAACTTTGGAGTTTGAGGCTTAAGAATATTTTTAAAGCAAACCAGTAAAAGTAACGAAAAAATATAAAAATGTAATAATTAATCTGCAACATTTATTAATTAGTGATTAGGTCATGATTTAATTTCTGCAAAAAGAAAAAACTGTCTTCACGGACCTTATCAAAGTAGATTTTTTCCCCACAAATTAGTAATTAATTAATTAATTAATTAATTAATTGTACAGTAATTAGCTACAAAGTCAATAACAAAATTGACAATTTTTTGAAAAATTTAGAATTTGGATGTTTAAGCAGAAACCGAGTTTGCGACATAAAGTTTTTGAATAGAAAATACTATGTTTTTATTTATAACATACAGCGATTTTCTGTAGTAAAACACAATTTGTTAGATAACAAGTGTTTAATATTTCACGCAAAAATAAAAATTGAAAATTTTTTAAAATTTTAAATAGGTTTCGGTTTAAAATAAAAAATTTAAACCAAAAACTTTGAAAAAATTAAAACTGAAGAACTAGATACGTAAGTAGTTAGTTTGCAAAGTTTTGCATAAACTTTGTTGAGACCACTGTGTATATATATTTTAAAGAAAGTTCTATGTTCAATTTGTTAAAAATCTCATCTGTGTGCACTTTTTAAAAAAAATGTTTTTTACATACACAAAGACAAAATTCTATTTGAAATTTTCCAACTTATTTATTTTGTACTGTCTTTAGTTCCTCAGTTAAATTAGCCAGTAACTTACTAAAAATACAACTTAAGAAGCTTTGTTAAATTATCTAAGAACTTTGATGATAACTTAGGTCGCAAATAACATAGTTTACGCCTTTTTAGTAAATTATGTTTAAAGCGCATTTTCATAACCTTCTGGAATACTTCTGTTAATCTAGACAATATACATTGCGGTCGGTTAAGTGCTAACCACATCAGATTTTTTGATATGTGAACGCTCAAAAAACTATCAAACAATATCAAAGTATACTTTGTGATAAGTTGGTTTTTTATTTATAAAAACTTCACAACCACCACCAGTTTTATGAGCGAAAACAGCAAATTCAAGAGAACTCATTGTGTATAACCTATAATATGTAGCATCATCATTATACAACCAAGTTTCGGTGACACAGAATAAATGTATGGAGTCCGCTAGACTACTCAAAATAGATTCAAACTCATCTCATTTAGAGGTATTTCATTTAAGTTACTACAGTGTAAGTTACTTCTGTTACTTCTGTTGACAAGGAAGATGCCAGGCACATAGTTATTAAACGAATTCATCTAGACTGTTTTCATTTTCTATTTGAATTATTTTACTTTTTTCATTCTTGCGTAATGAATCTTTTACCTTATTTACCCAAGTAAAAACTAATAACTTGGGTAAAGAATGGAAAATACCTTTTTCAAGCGAAACTATCTCAAACAAGCAAAAGCTTTTTTAAATTTCTAGTTTTAGCACTTTTCCAAAAAAATTTTTAAAAAAAGTGCTTATTAGTTTCCATTTTGCTTATTAAATCTGTTTAAGTGCTAATTAAATTCGTTTTTCCAAATTTTTGATATTATCTTTTTCTAGACCCCAGGTTGTTACGTTTTTAGACACTAATAAGTACACTATAAAAAAAGCGTATAAAAATCGTATAAAATCGTGCAAAAATCGTATACTACAATAATACTAGGAATCTGAATTGTAGTAAAAATGCTCGACGATAGTAAAATATCAAGTAATTCACCGTCAAGTAATTCACAAATTGTATTTTTTTGTGGAGTAAATTTTTTACTAGGTTGTAGACGAAATTTACTTTACAAAATAGTACAAAAATTTCTTTTAGATGAGTAATAGTAATATGAAGTACTAATTTTAATTTTCAGTGTTATATTTTGCATTCAAATATAGCGATCTACTCCTCCTGCCAAAGGAGTTTTTTTCTTTATTGAAGTAGAAGTTATACTATTCGTTCGAGTAATATTTCATCATTTTTAGCACTTTTCCAAAATTTTTTTGAAAAAAAGTGCTTATTAGTTTTACTCTGTCTGACCATCCGTGGACACTTTTTTGTTTACAAAACTTCTACACCCTTGAAGATAGAAAGCTGAAATTTAATAAGTACATAGATCTTTACTAGAAACTTACTTCTGTAGAACAAAATTTTTAGCTATCTCCCCCCCTCTAGAAGTTATACCCCCCAAAACCCTAAAAATGGCCTTTTTTAAATATTTGTTGCAATGAAAGGCGGCTTGCTTCCCCTAGCGCGGTATACTATAGTTAAACTTTAGAAAAAAGTTCAAATTTACCGTTATCTTAAGTCCTTTTTTTTCACTTTTTGATGTCGTTTTTCTTCTAGACCCTAGCCTGTAGAAGCTTCAAATTTTAGGCGATTTTAGAAATTAACAAATAGTTCACTTCAAGTTATAGCCTCTTGAAATTTGTGAAATTTGAATTTTTGGCATCCTATATTTCCGAAACCGCAAGCTTTTTCAAATTTCTATAAACACAAAAAGCTAAATTCCGTGCCATTAAAAAATATAATTATTTTCTTTACTTACGCAATCAACCCTTTAAAGCGAGCATTATGTTAACATCTCCTTAAATTTATTTTTGCTTCATTTCGAAATTATGAATCGTTAATCCTAAATATATGCAATCTCTAAAATAATTTCGAATATGAATATAAGGTAATTAGCACTTTTCCAAAAATTTTTTGTTTACAAAACTTTTACACCCTTGAAGATAGAAAGCTAAAATTTAACACGTACATAGATTTTTACTAGAAACTTATTTCCGTAGAACAAAATTTTTACCTATCTCCCGCACTCTAGAAGTTATACCCCCCCAAAACCCTAAAAATGGCCTTTTTTAACTATTTGTTGCAATGAAACCATAAGCATTTTTGAAATTTTGCAAATGCAGAAAGGCAGTGGCTTGCTTCCTCTAGCGCGGTATACTATAGTTAAACTTTAGAAAAATAAAATGGCCGTTTAAATTTACCGTTATCTAAAGTCCTTTTTTTCTAAATTTTTGACGTCGTTTTTCTTCTAGACCCCAGCCTGTAGAAGCTTAAAATTTTAGGAGCTTTGAAAATTAACAAATAGTTCATTTCGTTAGAAATGAACTATTCATTCATTAAATGCATTCTCTTTAGACAAATAATTGAATAAATAAATAAACAAATTAAAACAGCTCGAAACCCACATTCACAAATTTTATCATCAAACAAAGCCTAGATTTGTTTATTATTAGTGGCTAATATATGCTCTATGTTTTCGTTTAAATGAAGTAATTTAGTTAATGTGATAGTGTAACTTGAGCATATAAAGAACTACCATGCAAAATTGATTCAATATTATAATTTCTAGAAACTATGGAAAGTATTCGAGCTACATTACAATGGCTGCATTTAAAGGCATAAACATTTTTTTTTGCAAAATCCATATTAACTGAGATGAATTTTCACAGCTAGCATAAAGAAAAGGTTTGCTGAAAATGTTGTTAATTGAGAGATATTTTCTTTCAATTCTCTTATTGTATTACTGTTACTACAAACATCGCAAAAAGATGGCACAGTTAATGATTTTATTAATTTTTTATTAATTCATTCCTCCTTAATTAGTCTATTTTTTCTTATTTTTTTCTTTGTATATTTTCTTTTTCTTCTTTTTCCGCTTACGTAAATTCTAAACAGTGAAATTTAAGTGATTTATTTTAGTAAAATAAAAAAAATATATATTGATCAAACGAAATTTATGAAGCAAAAATAACATTTGTTAACGGTCAATCTTACAGTCTGACTGTATCAGTTGTACTTCGGTAACGTTTGAGTTTTGAACTAGTTCTAGTTTAATGCCCTGAACGATGGCATATAATATTGCGCTCTTTTTTGAATCACCTTGTATATAAAAATTTGTCAAATTTTTCTTTTTTGACATTATGACTCATATCTTCCTAAAAAAAATTTGTCAAACGTGTACCTTTTTTTGTTTAAAATTTTAGTAATTATATTCGGGTAGTCCTATCGCACGCAAATGCTAACACGTCTATGTTTTATTGCAGTAGTCTCAGACGTGATCAGCGTTTCCACTTGGATACAATTGTATCTATTTGGATACATTTTTGCTTTATATTTATCGTGGATACAAAAATACTTAAATCTGCTAAAATGCCACAATTGGCTACATTTAAAAATTTTGCTCAAATATGAATACATTCTTTTCTCATATTAAAAAACTTTCTTCAGCAGTTACAGAACGTATAATTTCTGATCTTAACTTTTAAAATTAAAATGTAATAGAAGTTTTATGTTATTTCCTAAAGAATTTACTAAATAATAAAACTAAATAACAAAACTCAAATTGTTGAATAAAGAAAATTAATATTAATTATGAGTTAAGTTGTACAATATAACACGACTTAGTATTTTATCCAAACCGCATACATTTTGGACACATTTTTTCTTCGAAATTGAATACATTTTGTTTTTACCGGAACATTGGACGTAACAATTAATATTGGTACCAATTTTAACGTGATGACAAATCTCAAAATCATCGCGTGTGCTTTTTTTTTTGCACCGATACGACGTTATATAACAAAGACCTTGACCATCACGCCAAAGTTATATATGAATAAAAAGGAAAAATCGATGAAGCTAGTAGTTTTAAAAATTATTTAAACAATTTTATACTAAAAATTTTGATTTACTAATTTTTATACCCTGCACTTCGTAGGTATTTTTGCTTTGGTATGGAGTTCGTAAACACTTGAAGGAGCCGTCTCTGGTATGGACATGTATATATATTCTTGCTCAGGGTAAAATTCTGCATTGATTTAGACATGTCCCTCCGTCCATCCGATCGCACAATGACTCAAAAACGAATAATGCAATCGACACCAAACTTTCATAAGTGTCTTCTTTTGTACCAACGACGGCTGCTATTATAATTGGACAAATTCGGACAACGGTTCAAAAGTAATAGGAATATTAATATGAAATTTTGTAAAGGTGTACCCAATTACGTTTTACATATATTCTGAAAATTTGAATTGAGCGGCTGCACTGGTCCAGCTGCCATACAACTCCGAAAGTTATTTTTAAATATTTGGAAAAATAACAAATTTAGATTTATGGAACTCGGCAAACGTGTGTCCAAGTTCAGGTCAGATATAACCCTGAAGTTTTTGGTGAAATGGCTTGACAAGTTCGGGTGACTGCCATAGAACTCAAAGAAAAAATTTTAAATATTTAGAAAAATATTGAAGCTAGATTCATGAACTCGACAGTTGTGTGTCCAATTTCAGGTCAGATATATTTCTGAAGTTTTGGTTGAATGACTTGACAGGTTTGGGTAGCTGTCACACAACTCCAAAAGAAAATTTTATGTATTTGGGAAAATATTACATCTAAGTTCATAAAACTTCACAGTCGTGTGTTCATTTACAGGTCTGACGTAATACCTGTGATGTTTCTATTGAGTGATTTGACACGTTCGAGTAATTGCTATTTCGCAATCAAAGTTAATTCTTAATATTTTAAAAAGAATTTTTTAAATTCAGATTGTCAAAGTTATTAGATTGTCAAGCAGGGTATTATTCAGTCGGCTTTTAACGAGTGAAATATTTTTATTTGTTATATTGATCTTTTGGTTTATTTGGGATACTCAAGAAAAAATTTAAAACTGTTCTAGAAGTTCTAAAATACTTTAGAAATTTAAAAAATTTATGATATACATACTTTAATTACTAAGTATGTACATATATACGAGTATATACAAAAATTTCTTTTAATAAAGTTGAACAGCAAAGGGATTCAAAAAATTGCCAAATAATGCTTTAAAAATTAATTTGGTTTTATTTACATGAACATACGTTAATTGAGATAATTTCAAATAAAATAAATTTTTTATGATACCAGGTCACATGTCAACGCTACTGTTACTCTTTTAAACACGAGAGTTAAATTTTTTGAATATATGATCATAACTAAACTTTAATATTTCATAATATTGATACAACGGACTATATATTACAATGAAAATATGTGCTAAAATTGTTGGTCTAATGAGAAGTTACCATACAACCCATCTTGACTAACAAAGTTATCAAACCATTATATAAACAACAGTTAGCAAAATTTGATATTTAACATTGAAATTTTAATTGAATTTAACATTGAATTTAATATTGAATTTAATATTGAAGTGCAGATTAAATTTTTTGTTGTTTAGTTGAAATAACACATACCCTCAGGGAAATTATATGTATTTATAAAATTCATAATTTTCCTATGTTAAGTTACGTATCATATAGGTTTCAAATTTACTATTTAAGTATTAAATAAATTAATTAAACTAACAAACAAAATATATTTAATTTGACTCCTACGAAAATACAATGACATACATTTTTAGTTCGAACAATCGGAATAAGCTTTTACAAAAGAGAAAATCGGTATAGTTAATGCCATAGTCGGCAAAATGACAATTGGTATACATAAAATTTTGTTATTGTTTTCAAATGACATTTTTATTTCTTAAATTTTTTTTATGTTTTCAATTTGTTTTAAGTGGACATCATTTAAGTTTGTTTTTAGTTCTACATCTTCTATATTTAGATAGTTTGGTAACATGATATGTTCAAATATATAATTTTTTTTATTTGTAATGTAATTAGATAATTTTTGTTTTAAATATAAGTAATATTATTAACAGAGGTCTTTAATATTAGGTTCTCTGCGTTTTTTGCTAATATATTGTTGGAAGATATTTCGATAATTTTTAAATTTTTTTCAATTTTTTTAGTACATTTATTAATATTAGATTTAACTAAATTTTGAATACATTTGTCAGCAATTTTTAAATTTTTTACTTACAAATTATTTTCAACCATAAAACTTTTATTTTTGTGGGTAATGAAATTCGAATTTATTAGAGAAATTTCTTCAAATTTATCGTTAGGTATTTGTAAAATTTTAATTTTTTGTCCTAATTGGTCAGATAAATTTGGGATTGAGATAACGAAAATTAGTTTCTCATCCTTTTGAAATATTGAACTTTTAATCTCGTGATATTTAAATGAGTCTATTTCATAATGTTCTATCTCATCTCATGTTAGTATCGAATTAGTCATAATTCCGTGTTTCGCGAATGAAAGGTTACCTTGTATTTTGCTAATTTCTTGATTTCTGATATTAAGATTTGTAAGAATCGAATTTGTTTAATATATTGGCGGTTTTTATCTGTCACAGTATTAAAAAGCTTTTCAGTAAGAATTTTATCTTCTGACATTTGTTTTTGAAGGGTATTCAAGATATTTTCTAAGTCGTTGTTAATTTTGACTTGTTGGTTTATTGCTGCTATTGAATTATGGTTATTTAGATCCACCTGGTGAAGATGTTAATCGATTTCAGCTCGATCCTCGTTATTCATAGTGCCGAATAACCATTTTAATGTACAACTCCCAAAAATTAATCAAACTTGGTTTCTTTCTATGTATTATAAGTCTTTTTATGTTATGAGATGTTTTGTTTACTTGGGTTTGTAATTGTTTAATAATATATTATATTGATCTTCACGACCTTTGAAAAATGTGTTGATAGAATGTTCGATTTTTATCAGCGTCTCTTGCAAGTTATTTGTGTTTATTACGTGAAGTATTTTGGTGTAATTTTGTATTAAAGCAGTTTCGTGTAACTAAAGGATTTGAAACCCCTTCTAAGTGTCAAGTTTTTCTAACCGCAAAATTGCTTGTGTAGAGTTCATAAACAGGAGCAAAAATGTTAAAATAAAAATTTTATACTTGTGGGTTTGTATTTGAGGTTTGACCTTGTGGTGTTGTATTTTGACCTGAAATGAATTTAAATTTCCTTTTAATTCTAGAAGGATGAATATTACGATTATTATTATCTATTAACTAATTGTCTTCCCGTCGGCTTCCGACCTGAATAAACTTCAATTGTCGAGTGGATTGAGCTATTATATTTTTCCACCGCAAGAGAAACTTGATGAATTGTATTTAGTTTGCATTTTGTTTTTTCAAACATTCTAAGATGTTCGTTAACAGTTCCATGAACTCTCTGAATGTCAGAGTTGCCCGCGTGGGATCTAGGTGATGTGAAATGAACTTCGATATTTACTTCCCTACAAAAATCTCTCATATTAAGGCTATTAAATTCGTTATCTAGTACAAGTTTATTGGTTTTTCTTAATATTACAAATCTAGTTCTAAAAAGATCTATAATAGTTAAATAATTTCTTTGTTTGTAGTAATAAAAAACATCGCCGCAAACAATGTCATTAGGTTCGTCAGGAGTTTTACTTATTTGTAGTTTAGTTTTTTGTGAGTGACGATTATATTTTGCTTTATTGCATATATTGCAATTGTTTATAAATTTATGGATTATTTCTTTAATTTTTGGGAAGAACCATTCTTTTCTAATTTGATTAAAATTTTCAATTATACCCCGGTGGTTTGAGTCATTGTGAATTTTTTCTATTATTTATTATTTTTAATATTATTTATTATTTTTACAAATCACAAAAAAGTTCCTGGTTTTACATTTTTCGCCATATCTACGGAACGAATTGATGGAATTTCTTGAAATTTGGTATTTGAGTTCTGGTAATGACCAAAACTAACTGGTGGGCATTTCAGGGAATTCGGGTAGCACAAAACGAAACTGTACTAAGAGTCAAATTTACATTTTTCTAGGTATGTCAATTATAAGCTTACTACTTATTATAGGTTTATTTATTAATTTGTCTTTCTTTTGTATATCATTCCCGAAAAGTTTAAATTTGAAAAATTATAAATAAATTTTAAATGCAAATGTCTACTGGGCTTGAAAGGATTTCATCAATATCTCGTATTTTGTTACGTGCTCTCAGAAGTCTATACTCGTAGTACCTTATATCAATTTTTGTACACTAGTATTTCGTTTTAAAAGTCCAAAAAATGTAATAATATTTATGAAAAACAAGTATTAAACCACAACGATTTCCAAATTCAGGAATTTAAAGAAATTTTCCTTAAAATAGGGCACCCTTTTCTTGCTTTAACTACTTGAAGTAACTTTACCATAATCGGGTTGAATTTTTCGTCTTCATTCCCTTTCATTTCTCGCCCACGCAAAATTAAAGACTTTACTCTGCGTTCTCTTACTTGCTTGCTTTTCTATGATAACACTCTTCATTATAATTAATTTCTCTTTAAATTTGCCTAATTTGTGAACATTTAAAGTTAAACTGCACTTGCCGCAACCACATTTATTGAGATCTTTTATGTGTGTTTCTGGGTTTTTTGTGAAGTCATTGTAATTCATGTGATGTGTGGTATGTTACATGTTTCAGCAATATTGCAGTCAAAAATAAGTATACTGGGAAAAAATCATTATTCATCAAATCTAAAGTTTTCTGTCAGAATATTAAGCTTACATTTTTGGCATTACGAGTAAAACACTATTGAAATTTTTTTCGCATTATTTTTGTTTAACTTAAACATTACCTAGTGAAAGTTTAGCGAAGATGGTTTGAAATTTTGAAATTTATCATTTCGGTAACATTTTGAAATTTACTATTTTGAAATGTTACTACTAATACTACGTACACCAGGTCATCGATTTACGACGCATCTGATATACGCCGATTTGCAGTTACGACGTCTTTGTTTTAAAATTTTCTAATTCACATAACGACATTTTTTGCAGTTACGTCGCTTTTTCAAAAATGTGAAGAAAAAAATTTTATAACGCTCATAATTTGTAGTTGAGTCGTTTTTGAAAATGTGTTTTCTTATTTTTTGTTTTTTCAATAAAACAAAACAACCACAAACTTTAATTATCTATGCATTTGTGGTTGTATTGTTTCTAAACAAAAAAAGACAATCTTATACTGAGTACATATGTATTGCACAAAACTTCACATTCATTTTGTCTGAACAAAACAATTTGTGTTTTAGATTTTATGATTTCTATTTTAGAATTTAGAATTTCAATTTTAGAATTTAGTTACCTTTATTATTTTGTTTTTACATTTTTAGATTAAGAAAATATTTTGCAGATTGTTATTAAGTTTTGTTTTTGATTCTTTTGTGATAAAAATAAATTCATATGTGAATAAAATATGCCATATAAAAAACGTACATACATATGTATGTATGTTGTAAATATATTTATTTATTTTAGGTTAGAACCTAGGCAGATATATATGTACATATACAAAGGTATATATAATATACAAATGTATTAATTCATTTGTATTATTTTATTTAAGTACATTCCTATATAAATATACATAAATATGTTTAAAATTGTACAAAATTTTAACTGTACAAATTTTTTATGCATGTGTGTATGTATATACATATAAATTTTTTAACTTGTATGTATATGCAAGTATTTATGTTCATATGCATGAATATACAAACATATTTTAAAAAAAAACCTTGTCTAACAACGATTCGACTTGCGACGTAGTTTTCCAGAACACATCGCCGTTGTTAATCAAGGATCTAGTGTAGTACAAGCTCTTTTTTTACACGGTAGATACATACTTACGTTCCAACGAAAACTGTGTAAACAAAAAAACGTGTAAAAAAGACATGCTACTCATATTAAAATTGAGGACGTGTTCCACAATTTTGAAAACCCATCTAAGATCAAAAAAAGAGTTTTCGGTTGACCTAAAAACCGTGCTAAAAAGTATAATATTAAAAACCAACAACTATTATAATGAAAAAAAAAATATACATATTTAATGTACAATATTATTATTAAAAACAAAATACAGTTCAGGTATATTATGATTAAAAAGTATAAAATAAATAATAAACAAAATATAATTCAAACATATTAATATTAAATTTACGCAATAATATTTCCTTTTTGTTATAAGTAAATCCAAACAGAAATTATATTGGCACTAAAACTTATAAAAAACAAATATTGTTTTCTTGAAAAACAGACAAATATAAAGTGCGACTAAAACAATTCTGGGAATTTCCCCAGTTATATTTTTTTTTATAACTGGGTGTACAAAAATTTTTTTGAACATCGTGTTAGAATAAATAATTCGTGTAAAAAAACATATTTTTTGCTTTTTGTGAACCGTGTTATTTCAAAATCGTGTAAAAAAAAACAGTGTAAAAAGAAAATTGGGTGTATTAAATTTGCGTGTGATCAGCACATAACTGTCCTCAATATATATCTATTGTTTAGTTTAGTAAAAATGATATAGAAAACCTAGAAACATACCTAGAAAAACGTGATTCTAATGGCTCTTAGTAAAGTTTCAATTTGTGCCGTCTGAATTTTACGAAAAGTTCCTCAGTGACTTTTGGTAACAACCAGAACTCAAATACTAAATTTCAAGAAATTTCATCAATTCGTTCCGTGGATATGGTACAAAATGTAAAATCGGGTCCCAGATCAGTTTCCCATGCCTGATCTTTACAAAAAATTTAAAAATTCATTGTTTCAACACCTCGACATATTAACATATTTCAATGAAATCGGTTGATTATTTCTCTTTATATGCAAAATTTGTTGCCATCACATAAAGTCTCTTATTGTATGCAATTCGGTCAGTAGAAATCTATAAGGAGAGTGTATTAATAATTTTCTTTTCTGTTTCGGAAGAATGAGTAGTATTACATATCTATCACTAAAAAAAAATTGGGTCAAAGCAATGGCTTGTAATGTAGTACTTTTTCCTTCAACAAGTGAAAATAGTGCTTTTAAAAACTGTGTATAAATCTATGTATACCCACTACACTATTAAAGTTGCTTTCATTCATATATGAAACTATTTCAAGGATTGCACACATTTAGGGTGAGCGATTTATTCATAGTCTTCGAGACGTGATCTTTCCAAAAAATTTATAGATTCATTGCTTTAACACCTTGAATTTAAATATTACTTAAATTCGAGCTGTTAATCGATTAGATTTTAAATAATAACTATTACTTAAAATCTAATCGATTTTAAGGGTTAGTTCGTGAGTTAAGAAAAATAATATATTTTTTAATGGCATGGAATTTTTAATGGAAATGAACTATTTATTAAAGTCTAATCGCTGTTAAAATTTCAGATTTGTACAACTCGGGCTCTAGAAAAACGATATCAAAAATTTGGAAAGACGGATTTTAGATAATGGTAAAACGGCTATTTTGTTTTTTTAAAGTTCAAATATGTGCGATATAAAAATTTGATGTGCGTTTACAAAATTTGAAAAATGTTTATAGTTTCACTGCAACAAATAGTCAAAAAGTATCATTTTTAGGGTTTTGCGTTTCTACTTTTAAAGGGAGGGGGGATAGGTAAAAATTTTCTTTTACGGAAATAAGTTTCTAGTCTATGTATCTATGTATCTGTAAAATTTTAGCTTTTTATCTTCAAAGGTGTAGAAGTTTTGTAAAGAGATACACGGACACACGCACGGACAGCGTGTAACTAATAAGCACTTTCAAAAATTTTTTTGGGGAACACTTTTTTTTACGTATAAGAAAAATAGAATGTGTAGGCTTGATTTTTCAAAAAATGTAGTTTTTAACAAAAAAATTATAGCTGAAAATTTCAAAATTTCCTTTCAATTAACAAACAGTTTTATTCAAATACTTTATCAAAAATTTGAAGTATGATATTCATTAAGGTATGGTCCATCCATATTCAATTACACATATTCTGCCATTTGTTGTTATTTGTTTTAGAGGAAAACAACACACACAGAATACGCAGGAAAGTAGAAACAAAACAAGCGAGGGAAGATAAAAACAAAAATAATTTTTTTTTATAAAGGTTTATGTATGGAGTGTTTTTTAATATGCAATATGTAAATGACAAAAAATTGTGGTCAACCTACAGAATGTAGAGATGGTCTCTTTAAAGAGGTGCACCTTGCATCAAGTCCCATTTTTTTCTTTATATGTAAAAACAGGGCTTGGTACAAGGACGATGAAAATCTGGTCAAGTTAAGAAGGTGGTCTCGTTATAGAGGGGAAAACATATGGAGATTTTACTGCATATCATTCGGTATTTCACTCCCTGCCCGTTTATAAAAATGCATACATATATGAACATTTCTTTCATAGCTGGAAATATTCATTGTATACATTTTCGTACTACATTTTTAACAAATCATTTAACTTTCTTAAGAATTAATTTATTAAACAAACTAAATTTTTATTTATTCCTTACCTAAATTTTGATTTATATGAGATATAAAAAATGTTTTGGCACTGCTTTTATAATTCTAGGAAACAATGGACGCTTCGGTGTTTAAATCATGATGGTAAACATTTTTTTTTAACATTCTTCTAGTTATATAATACATTTAAGCTTTCTTTTAATTAAGTGCACGAATTAATATGATTTTAATAGTTTGTGAGTTTAACATTGTGAGTTTGCGCAGCTAGTAAGTATTTTATTGCATGCAATATTAATATACATGCTTAAAAAAATCGAAAATATATGCGAAAATAATGGTGCAGCAAACCTAGTATAACAATCATTGAAAATAGAACAAAAAAAAAACAATTATTAATTTATTAACAAATTTGATTAAAAACAATGATTCAATTATTTTTAATCAACTATATAAAAATATTTAAAACAGGACGTTCCGCATAACAAAGTTCAAACGGTTCCCACCCCCTCCTTTTTCAATTTTTAACAAGAAATTGAATAAAAATCCTTGAAATTATTTGCAGCCTTACGCGAAACTCCCTGTGTATTCGCATTAAGAGAATATGAGCGCACTGTGGAAGAAGTGGTTGCAGATAATGGCTTCCTGCTTAATGATGTCATATCCTATGACACGCTTATGAACTTTTGTTCTACCACAAATATTCTTTGAAGACAAAGTGGACCTTAAAAGATAAAATTCGAAAAAAAGATTATATTTTTTAAAAGTAATGAAGTTATCAAATCAAACAAATTTCAAAACAAATATATGAAATAAAAATTAGATAAAATTTTTCTACAATAATATCTTAAAACAGTAATTTTTGAAAATATAAACCTATTGAGATACCTATTCTTTATAGTTTGTTTTACCATATTAAAGGTAAGAAAAAATGTTATTCAAATAAGTAAAAAAGTAATATCCTAATAAATCTTGTACTTTTGAAATAGAACCGTTATTTTACAAATTTAATAATAACTTTAAAAAAAATCGTTGCATCCCTAGAAAATATCCTTAGAAACCTAAGAGACAAATTAAAAATTTTCAAAAATTTTGACCTACAATTTTCCTTCAGTCTGAAAGTAAGTCTTCCTCAAAATTCTAAAAATGACTTAGAAAATAGCGTCTTACTTATCTACTGTGAAGCTGTATAGGCAAATGTTACAATGACAAAATGACTGTCAAAGTCAATATTATTAAAGTGTGTTTTTCTGTTTAAACTTTTAACTAAGTATTTTTGTAATGCAGTAAGGAAATTTTGGATCTCCTTAGAAATTAATAAATAATTAATTTTTTAGGAGAAAAATTTTACTTTCCAAAATTAAGAAAATTTTAACTTTTGGCAGCTATTTTTTTCAAAACTGTTAACTTTTCCAAATTTCTATAAAAACCTATAAATAAAAAAATTATTTTATGTGTTTTATTTTTTAAGAAACGTCGTAACTCACACATTATAAGTTTAATTCGAGTAACTCAGTCGTTTAGAATTAACGCCATTTTCGCATTTATTACACATTTAGAAACTAAGTTCTTAATTTTTGTGGTAAAACAAGCTTGTCCAATATTTACTGAGTTTTTTTATGCATCAGCACCAATCTATTCTTCTTTTAATAAAAATCTATGTATTTTTGAAGTACACAAAATGCTAAGAACATAAAAAAATAATATTCTTTATCTTTCTGTTCTCTTTACATTCTAAGTTGAGCTTGGAAAATTTGGAAAATTTAGTCAAACTAAATAATTTATCCATCAGTAGTCAATCCAACTATAAATAATATAACAGAAACGTTTCTCTGTTGAGTTTCAAAAACAATTTTGAATTTCATATTCGTATATAATTTTGTGTATAGCTATTGTAAATAATAGCAAGCGAAAACGTTTTAGTCGGTATACATCACGACTAACAGAAATATAGGCCTGGATCATTAGAGAGAGTTACAGTTCACAGCTGACGAATTTACACGGATTCTTATGGGAATTATAGAGGGCCCTTTTTATCATAATAAATCTTCCGCAAGTTCAATTTCTTTCAAATTTTTAATTATAAAATGTTAAAATTTAAACTTTTTCTATTCTACTGGTGCTTACATTCTAGAATTTCTGTGTTATTAAAACATTAAAAAATTGATTTAAAAAAACCTTCTAGGCTCAGTTTCAATAAATGCTACACTACAAGAAAAAAAAACTCTGATGTTGTCAGCACATAACCGACCGCAATATGTATTGTCTAGATAAGTGAAAGTTACAGAATATTATAAAAATGCTTGTTAAAAACTTCTTTTCAATTTTCAGGGCATTAGTAGGCTTATCTAAGATAACATATCTAGAAAAATGTAAATTTGACTCTTAGTAGAACTTTGTTTTGTGCCATACGAATTCCCTGAAATGCTTCTCAGTTAGTTACGTTAACAACTAGAACTCAAATATCAAATTTCAAGAATTTTCATCAATTGGTTACATAAATATGATAAAAAAAAGTAAATTTGGCCACTAGTTCGGTTTTCGCGCCCTGATCGTTCCAAAAAACGCTCATTGAAATTTATATGTTCATTGTTTTAACACTCCAAATTTGAATTTCAACAAAATTGGACGGTTATTTCTCTTTATATGTGCAAAAATTTAAAATGGGCCCGGAAAAACTTCAGTTCCCAAGGCCTGATATATCCAAAAAGTTGATCAATCCGTGGCATAGCCAAAACAAACTCACATATAAAATTTCACGAAAATCGGTTTAGCCGAACTTGAGATACATGCGTGCACACACAGACAGGCAAATCGATAGACCGACAGTTTGCTGACACACCGACAAGTTGCTAAAAATAGCTTATTTACACTTCCCTACAATAGAAAAGTGCGTTCCCAGCGAAAATTCGGTATGCAAAATTTGTTTTCATCACATGATCTCCCTTATTATATGCACAATACACTGTAAAAAGTAGTGCATTTTTTTTCGAAGTTTAAGTTGATTTTTGTCCATTTTTTCAAACCTGATAAAATGTACATTTGACATTAACAAGTTTGCTAATTATGTATGAAATGTCTCCCACAATGCATATGTCTTATACAATACATATGTGCATATATCTATATATTTTTCATGTTTAAACTATATTAATGTTTAAACTATCCTAACAGGCGGTACGAAAAAATGCTGAGAAAACTTGAAAATATATTCAATAAAAATTATAGTTAAAATTTTGAAATGAAAATTTATATTTTGATATATTGCTGAGAAAACTTCAAATCTCTTCAAAAAATTGTTCAACGGTTGTAGGAGTATGAAAAAAAACTTCCTTTTATTCGGAATAAAATACTTTTTTATGTTTGCTAATACATATATTTCGTGGACTACATACGCACTTTATCAAATCTTCTAATTAGAAGAAAATCAGCTTTGATAAAGTGCGTATGTAACGTACGAAATATATTAGCAAAAATAAAAAGTATTTTATTCCGAATAAAAAGGAGTTTTCTTTTCATACACCTTCAAATTTCTTTTTATTATAAAAATTTTCGGGTTTTAGTTAACTTTCATATAGAAAGTTCGAAATGAAAATAGGCAACAATCATCATTTTTCCAAAAAAAAAAATGATTCTTTAGAAATGTCATTCCGCAGATAGTCGAACCCGTTTTCCGAATTGGTCCAAAAACTATAGCAGCCATCCTTGGCGGAAAAGAAATAACCTGTGATAAACAACAAGTTTGGTGTCGATTGCATTGTTCATTCTTCAGTTATTGTGCGATCTGACGGACGGTAAACATTTCTAAATGCACACACAATTTTAATCTGATCGTATATAACGAACATGTCCGTTTATTAAATAAGTTAAAGATAGTGTTCCAGATAGAAAGGTGTAATATTGTACTCATATAATTTAAAAGGTATCATTTCAGTAAAACAAAATTTTTTCGTTTTTATTTACACCATTTCTTATGTTTTTGATATCCTTATAATGTCGATTATTGTATTTTTGTAGTATTTAAACTTAAGTTTTAATTTTTTTCTAATTTAGCTTTAGCTAAGTTAATTCAATTCTTGCATTAAAATTTCTAAATTTTTCATCTTCAGTAAATGAAAATAAAAAAAATATGTATTTACAATGTGTATTATTTAGATAAATAAAAGTATTCCAGAAGACAATGAAAATGCGTTTTAAACAGTTCCTTACAAATTTAAAAACACTAATAAGCATTTAGTTAACATTCCTAGAAAAATGTAAATTTGGCTTTTAGGAGAGTATCATTTTGTGTCGTCGGAATTATACAAAAATTCGTTAGAAACTTCTGGTAACAACCAGAACTCTAGTATTAAATTTCAAGAAATTCCATCAACTCGTTCCGCAGATATTGTAAAAAATGTGAAATCGGCTCCAGACCAATTTCTGAGCCCTGATCTTTCCAGAAAAGTTCAGCCAAACTTGAGATACAAGCCTGCAAGCAAGAACCGACAGACCGACAGGTTACTAAAGGTAATTTATTTAGACTCCCATACCATGGAGAATCTCGTTCTCACCGATAACTCGAAATCCAAACTTTGATGCCATCACATACGTATGTATGTTATTATTAAATAATTTTTATTTCAATGAATAATACTATATCAGTTCAATTTTATATCACAGAATAATAACGTACACTTTAACAATCTGAATTTAAAAATTTGTTTTTGAAATATCTAGAATTAGCTTTCATTATTAAATGGCAATTACCCGAACCTGTTAAACTACTCATTAGAAACTTCCCGGATATTATATCCGACCTATAAGTGGACACAAGACTGCCAAATTTCAGGAATCTAGCTTTAATATTTTTCCAAATATTTGAAATTTTGTTTTGGAGTTGTATGGCAGCCACCCGAATATGTCAAGTCATATCACCAAAAGTTCAGGATTATATCTAATCTGAAATTGGCTACACGACTGCCGAGTTTCATGAATCTAGTTTTAATATGTTTTAAATACTTAAAATTTTGTTTTGGAGTTGTATGGCAGCTACCAGAACCTCTTAAATCATTCCACAAAAACTGCAGGGTTATATCTGATCTGAAATTGGACACACAACTGCCGCGTTTCATAAATTTCGGAGTTCATGAATGAATTAAATTATTATTTTTCCAAATATTTAAAATTAACTTTCCGAGTCGTACGGCAGCTACCCGAACCAAGATAAATTTTTTATACATAAAAAATTTCGAAATTTTTTGAATAAGTAGAATAAAAATATAAAAATGTTCAATTCCAAGCATTCCATAGAAAATTCGAAACGTGCCAAGTTTGGCACAGGTACCAATGACTTGCCATCTAGGGTATGTACAATGCGGTCGGTAAAAATATAAAAATTAATTTCAATGAATCCTCAAATTAATTTCAATGAAATTTTTCACTAATTTTTGACGTAATTTTGTTCTTATACAAAAATTCAGTTGCCTATTAAATTGGTCAAAATGTTTTTTGTAATTTGTGGAAAATATGGAGAAATTGAAAAACTTTTGAAATTTTAAAGATAGTTTTGCATGTAAAATTTAAAAATTTTAAAAATCTGACTTAGAAGTTTTCCACGAAAAATATGACCAAAAAACCGTAATTTTGAAGATAAACCTTAACTTTTGGCAGCGCTGTTCCCTTCTAACTTTCCTGAGTTTAACCAAAAATCACCACTACTTCTTAATTTTACAAATCGGTAGTTTTTAGCACTTTTCCAAATAATTTTTTAAAAAGGTGCTTATTATTTTTACTCCGTACGTCCGTATGTCCGTATGTCCGTCCGTCCGTCATTCCGTCCGTTCGTAGATATGTTTACAAAACTTCTACACCCTTGAAGATAGAAAGCTGAAATTTAATACGTACATAGATCTTTACTAGCAACTTATTTCCGTAGAACAAAATTTTTACCTATCTCCCCCCCCTCCCCCCTCTAGAACTTATACTCCCACAAAATCCTAAAAATGCCATTTTTTACCTATTTATTGCAGTGAAATCATAAGCATTTTTCAAATTTTGCAAACGCAGAAAGGCAGTGGCTTGTATTCGAACTTTCGAAAAAAGAAAATGGCCGTTAAAATTTGCCGTTATCTATATCCAAATTTTAGATATAGTTTTTAATATAGCTGCTTGTAAAAGTCTGAAACTTTAAAAGCTTTAACACCAATTAGTTCATTTCGTTAAAACAAACATTTTTTTCACCCAATCTCAAGTTATCGTCTATCGAAATTTGTAAAATTTGAATTTTTGGCACCTTATATTTCCGAAACAGCAAGCTCTTTCAATTTTTTATAAACACAGAAAGCTAACGGTAAATTCCAGGCCATTTAAATATATAATTATTTTTCTTAGCTAACGCTATTAACCCTTAAAATCGAGCATTATGTTAACACCTTTTTAAATTTGTTTTTGCCTCATTTCAAAAACTGCATAAATCTTTAATCTAAAATGCATACAATCCTTGAAATAGTTTCGTGCATGAATGAAAGTAATTTTAATAGTGTAGTAGATACATAGTTTTCTGTATAAAAGCAGTATTTGCACATGCTGTTGGTAAAAGTGCTACATTACAAATCATTGGTTTAAGGCAACTTTATTATATTCTCCTTCTAAAATGTACATATTACTTTAAATTTTATTTTAATTCATAAGCATAGCTGATATATGCCGACCGAATTGCTAACAATAAGGTAGATTATGTGATGGCCCCAAATTTTGGATGTCGAGTTTTCGGTGGGAACGCACTTCTTCATAGTCGGGAAGCATTAATAAACTACATTTTTAGGGAGATTTCGGTCTGTCGGGCTGTCGCTCTGTGTGTGCAATGTATCTCAAGTTCGGCTGAACCGATTTTGACGAAATTTCATATGTGAGTTCATTTTGGCTATGGCACGGATTGATCAATTTTTGGGATATGTCAGACCACCGGAACTGGTTCTTTTTGCGGGACAATTTCACATTTTTGCATATAGTATAAAGAGGAATATCCCACTAATTTCCGTGAAATTTAATATTTAAGTTCGCAATGTTACAACAATGAATCAACAAATATTTTGAAAAGATCAGGGCTCGGAAACCGGACTGGGGCCGATTTTACGTTAATCAGCATATCTACGGAACAGATTGATGGCTTTTAGTTAGCTAAAAGCTTATAAGTGTCGTCAAAACTGTAAAGGAGTGTGTAAAAGGCATTTTCATAATCTGGAACACTTTCACTAAACTAGGGATATTAAACATTGTGGTTGGTTATGTGCAGATTTTTTAACTTTCTTTTTCTTTTGAAAATTTAGAATTATTTATTATTAGATAATGATTAGTTTTACATTTTTTATTTGGCATTAAGATCTCATTAGTTTAAAATTATTTATTATTAGATAATGATTAGTTTTATATTTTTTATTTGGCATTAAGATCTCATTAATTACTAGTTGATATTGTTTTTCTTGTTTTTACGAATATCTTTTCTTACCTTAATTCTTGTTAAATCTTTAAATTTAAAAAAAAAAAAAACAAAAAGTATAAATACTAAAATTTATATAATTACAAGTATAAATACTAAAATGTATATAATAAATAAAAAATATATTTAAATTAATTGGTAGGTTTTTCATTTTAAAAAATAAACAAGCAAAAACGTTTTAGTCGACTGAATTATACTGCATCTTAACAAACTGATATTAAATCTTTCGAATTAGCTTTCGTTACATTGTTTCATGAATCTAACTTTATTATTTTTTCAAATACTTAAATCGGCTGGCAAGTTTCACGAATCTGATTTCATTATTTTTCCAAATATTTGAAATTAGCTTTTGGAATTGTATGGCAGCTATCCGAAGCAGCGCAGCCATTTCATTAAAATGTTCAGAATATATGTATGTAGAAGGCAATTGGACACATGGTTGCAAAATTTGATATTAATATCTCTACTAATTTTTGAAGTACTCAAAATAAACTCTTTGGGTGGTACGGCAACTACCCGAACCTATTGTCTAATTGCATTAACAGCCGAATTGGTCCAATTACAATAGCAGCCGTCCTTGGAAGCGAAGACGAACGGAAGGATATGTGTAAATCAACGCAGAATTTTACGTTGAGCAATTATATATAATATACATATCCATACCGGAGACGACTCCTAAGTTTATTACTAATTCATACCAAATTGAATACACCCTTCACGAAGGTACAGGGTATAACTATTTATGAGTTAAAAAATAGCGACACCAATAACTGATCAAATTTTTGATAAATTTCTATTATTGACATGAGGTTTCAATAGTTACAAAGTATAAAAGTACATTTATTGACGCAAACTAAAAATTTTACATTTTGCAAATTTTTTAAAAGAAATAGCTTATCAAATGGAAGAGCTGCAAAAAAACGAAGTTTTTTCATTTGAGTAAAATAAAATAATTATAATAATAGTTAAAATTTAAAGCATATCCAAAATTTTAGTACAAATATTTGTATGTGTGTACATATGAGTAAATAGACAAATATGTTTTCTTTTATCTTTAAGCTTTCCCAACATTCTTGCATTTTAAATTGGTTTTATAAATTTAGTTTTTTTTTACAAAGAAATTCCTCTTAAGTTTGTTTATTCAATTTATACTGCATATGTTAGTTCATTATTAATTATCTAAATTATAAACTTGAATTCTTATACAATAATTATTTTCCAGTGTTTCAATTAAATTGTATTATTTATCTAAATTTCGTTATATACTATTTTTATACTCGTACGAATGTGTGTTCGAAATGTAGACTAAATTTGCCTTTCCGTTTATAGCGCTAAGAAATGATGGTTTGAGATATAGATTCAAGTATATGTTTTTGATCAGCATCGGACTCTGAGTCGATTTAGTTTTATCTGTTCGCTTGTCCGTCCATCCCTCCCAACGATAACTCTAAAACTAATTGAGCTAAGTTCAACAAATTTTCAGAAAAGATTTATTATGGTAAATGCCAGAACCCTATTTAACCTGGATATGATTGGGGTACTGGTTCGGGTAGCTGCCCCACAACTTCAAAAGTTATTGGGCTATATCTCAGAAACTATAAAAGCTGTTATATTAATATTTCACGCAAGCGATATATTAGTGGGGCCAATGTGTTTGATAAAAGTTGTTGAAATTGCTTGGCTCCTTCTGTTAGATGACATACAATTTGGAAAGTTTTTTGGTTATATCTTAAAAACTGTTAAAACTACAGTACCGAAATTTTGAAAAATAAAATACGGTAAAATGGCAGCTATATTCATTAAAAGTTGTTAAGATCTCATGAGCACTTGGGATAGCTGCCATACAACTCTAAAAGTTAATTCGCATTATCTCAGAAATTATTGGAGCTATAATATAGAAATTTCGTGAAAACAAATGCATTATTAGGGTACGTGTGATAAAAATCATTGAAATTTCTTGACTCCTTGTGGCAGTTGCCACAATACATCTTCAATTGTTATTTGATCTTAGAAAAAATTAAACACAGTACCGAAATTTTGTATAATTTAATATGGTGATACGGCAACCTAAATTCATAGTTTGTCCTATAGTCAGCTATGGCATATTTACTCACACAAAGGATAGCAAATTTGTACGGATATCACAGAGTTTACACGGCAACTCTATTGTTTTTCGTTGTGTAACAATTAATATCAACAATTATTCACCAATTCCATTGCAAACAACTATATTTCGTATTTACGCAAATAAACTTATGTTTATGTAAACTCCATATAATAAATATGGAGTTTGTAATCACTTGAAGGAGTCGTCTCCGGTTTGGACATGTGGCGTATTATTCTTGCTCAGCGTAAAATTCTGCGTTGATTTAGACATATTTAGACATTTATTGTTTTCTGCCAAAGACGGGTGCTATTGTAATTGGACCAATTCGGATAAATGGTTCGGATGACTGCTATACAACTCAAAGATGTTTTTTTAAATATTTCAAAAACTACTAAATATATTATTATAAAACTTCGCAAAATGGTCTCTAAGTATATTTTACATGCGTTCCAAAAATTTTAATAGAATAGCTGAATTGGTTCTAATTCCAGGTCACATCTATCCGTGTTCGAATGACTTAACGGGTTCGGGTAGCTGCTATGGAAACACAAAAGCTAATGTAAATGCAGATAATGTCTTTGCAGTTTTGGTTGGATTACTAGACAGATTCGGGTATCTTCAGTAGAGCTTCAAAAGCTATTTTAAAATATTCGAAAAAATAACAAAGTCAGATTCATGAGACTTTCCAGTCAGGTGTCCAATTGCAGATCACATATATCTGTGAAGTTCTGTTGGAATGACTTGATGAATTCGGGTAGCTGCCATACAAGGAATTTTTAAATATTTGGAAAAATAATAAAGTTAAATTCATGAAACTTGGCAGTCGTGTGTCCAATTTCAGGTTACATGTATCCCTGAAGTTTTGTTGGAATAGCTTCATAGGTTTGGCTAGCTCCCAAACTTCAAAAACAAATTTTAAATATCTGAAAAATCATAAAGTTTTCATGAAAATTGGAAGTTGTGTGTCTAATTATAGGTCAGACATATCCGTGAAGCTGCCAGGTTCGAGTAATTTGTATATAAAAATGAAAGCTAATTCTAGATCGCTTAAAGGTGTTAATAATACTGTACCCGTTACGCTAGGTTGTATTTATTTTAAAAAGTTTATAATGAATTGCGACAAATTATAAATTGTATAAACGTATAATGCCGTAGTGAATTTACTATCTTTTGAATTTAAGGTCTGTCATAAATCTAAGAAATTGTTTTTTGAAAGAGATAATTGATTTCGATTTAGAAATTCAAAAGCTTGTTTTTTTTTTCCTTCTTCACTCCTAGAAGGAGCATATAGGGCTAGTGCATGATTTCTCATGCACTAGTTTCATAGCGTCATAGAGTTAACTAGGTAGGTGACTAGCCTGCCGCAGTTTTTTTACTTATATTAATTATTTGAGGTTATTAATATTTACTGTTTATTTTTCTTTAGCTTTTAGTATCGAATATTATGAATATTTGAAAATTACTTGTATAATATATATTAGTATTGCATATTAAGTTATATAATATTGAATATAATTTTTATAGTGACTTGACCGGGGTTTGAACCCGAGACCCTTCGGTTAAAGGGCCGGTGCCATAACCACTGCACCAATGGTCAGATACAAAAGCTTGTAAATTAAAATAAAAACAAGCCGAAAATATTTAACTCATTAATCAAGTAAAAATTTTGTATGTATGCATTACTAAAAATAAATTGTGGCTTTTATAAACAGATTTTGAGTTTCTTAAGTTACACTTCACGGTCAACTATGAGTGTCTTGTCTACTAAGTTTTGAATTAGCACAAAAATATTTACTGATTTACATTATGAAAATTTAAAAGGTTGGCCTGCATCTAGTTCAAAGGTCTGACAGATTTTTCTCCTAAACATTTTTGAAGAGATTGAGGAAAATATTTGATTACATGATTTATTTAACAAAAAATATATTTGTTTACAAAATACAAAAATCTCAATGAAAGTATTACAGTTCATGAAATTAAGAACTGCAGGAACATTTCACTAATGGAAATAAGAATAAAAAAATCTGATGTGATCAGCACATAACCGACAACGTGTATTGTCTAGTTAAGTGAAAGTGTTACAGAATATTATAAAAAAATCTGATGTGATCAGCACATAACCGACCGCAATATATATTGTCCAGTTAAGTGAAAGTATTACAGAATATTATAAAACTGTTTGTTAAATACTTCTTTCCAATTTTTAGGACATTATTAAGCTTATAGTTAACATACCTAGAAAAATGTAAATTTGGCTCTTAGTAGGGTTTCGCTTTGTGCTACCCGAATTCCCTGAAATGCTCGCCAGTTAGTTTGGGTAACAAACTAACCAAAACTCAAAAATCAAATTTCAAGAAATTCCATCAATTCGTTCCGTAGATATGGTGAAAAACGTAAAATCGGGCTGCAGATCAGTTTTCGAGCCATGAGTTTTCCAGAAACTTTATATGTTCATTGTTTCAATACGAAAAATTGAAATATTAAATTTCAATGAAATTGGTTGATTATTTCTCTTTATATACACAAAAATGTATATTTGGCCCGAAGTAAACGTCCAGTTGCTGACGCCTGATTTCCTTCAAGGAGGTTTCACGGACGGTGCAGCCAAGCTTACATATGAAACTCTAAGTAAATCGGTTGAATATTTTCTTCAAAATAGTCAAAAATGAAAAACAGGCCCGATAAAAAGTGCAGTTCCCGAGGCCTGATATATTCCAAAAGTGCCATGATCGAAATAAACTTACATATAAAATTTCATCAAAATCGGTTCAGCCGAACTTGAGATACACGCGTGTACACGCCATCACGCGTGACCGGCAGACCGCCATCACATAACCTATTATATACACAATACAGTCGGTAAAAAAATTATAATTTACAAAAAAAATTTTTTCAAATACTTATATAATTTATAAATAATTATATCAAGACTTTACAACAAAAAGGGTATTCCGAAATATTTTGAATAATTTGAATATATTTTGTGTTATGAAATTCAAAAAAGAAACTGGTTAAAAAAAGTTATAATAATATTGTAAATTTTTATACAATACTGCGAATTTTGCCACTAATGCCAATACTTTTGGAATTGGTTTCATTCGATCTAGTAAACTTTCATAATTATAGCTAGCTTTTTGTGTAGAATGAAAAAATTTAAAATCAGAAAACATTCATAATTGGGCACTTTTGTTTTTAAATTTGATAAATTAATTTAGCTTGCAATAATAATGTTTTTAATGCACATTGATTATGTTACAATATCCTACTTCACCATAAAGTGGATTGGCAAAATCTTTTATTTATATATTTGAAAATTGCTTTACTTTTTTTATTAAGTTTAATTCAGATTACACTAATATATTTATTTTTTTTTACATTTTAAGAACAACAACATGCCTTGGTTAAAGTCAGAGCCCGCAACTTCAAATCCGTTTTTATCATAAATATTTTTGATTATGCATGACTAAAATTTTCTATTTTTTTAGGTAAGTTATTTTTTTAGCAGTAAACTTATAATATTATAATACAAACCCCGATTATGAATGTCACTTTAAACTAGAACAAAGTATTACTAATTTACAAGGAAATTTTATGGAATTATAAGAATCTCCGACACATTTTCTATTGTTTAAAATTTTGCTTTCAACATTTTCTTAATTTTTCTTTTTCAATTAATTTAAACGTTTCGTCGCAATCTTGTTCAGAATTCTTGTACAGAGTCTAATTAGAAAACAGGCGAAGCTCTTTCTTTCAAAATTTGAACTGTATGTAGATACTTAATGTTTCTTTTTTATACCCTGCGAACTTCGTGAAGGGTATACTAATTTTGGTATGGAGTTTGTAACTACTTGAAAGAGTAATCTGCAGTATGGACATATACGCATATTCTTGCTCAGCATAAAGTTCTGCATTAATTTCGACATGTCCGTCCGTCCGATCAAACGATAACATTCACAAGATAAGATTCACAAGTTGTTTCTTTTGTGCCAAGGACGGACCGTATTGTAATTGGACAATTTCGGACAATGGGTTCTGGTATCTGCCATACAACTCAAACAGTTTATTTTAAATATTTCAAAAACTAATAAAGGTATAAAAATATGAAATTTTGTATGCGTGTGTGAAATTACATTTTACATACATATGCTATAAAAATTATAATGGGATGGCTGCAACGGTTCGGTACCAATTATAAGTCAGATATATCCCTGAAGTTTTGATGGAATGCCTTGACAGGTTCGGGTACCTGCCATACAAGTCCAGGAGCTAATTTTAAATATTTGGAAAAATAATGAAGTTAGATTCATGAAACTTGGCAATCGTGTGTCCAATCTCAGGTCACATATATCCTTGAAGTATGTTTACCCCCATGACTTAACAATTATGTGTTTAAAATTTATTTCTATATGCCAAACCACAGTTTTGAATATTATTCAATTTATATAGAAAGCTTAAAAAAATTAGTTAGGAAGCTTTAAAAAAATATACACACATATTTATGTACTTAAAATTTTTGCGATTTTTTCCAAACTATTATAAGAATATTTTTTTGGAAATTTTCTTTAAACTTTTATAATAATAATTTATCTGTTATATATCAAAACAAACATAAAACAAAAAATTTAAACAAATTAAAAAAATTTGGTTATGAGACTACCAGGCTACGCAGTGCCTTGAATTTCCCTTTATAATTCTATATTTTATTCATATTTCGTATAACTCTTTAAAAACCATCCTATTTTATATTATATATATATAGCTACTTCTCAGGTGCCAAAAAGTACAGGTACTTCTAGAAGAGCTAGAGACGTGGGACAAAAGGCATTAGATAAGGTTTGCCTCTAGGGTCCCAGAAAAAGCAAGAATATGGTCTGATGGAGGTCTGATAGATATATATGGCATTAACTAATACCATTTAACAAATAAATTTGCAAAAGTAAAATTTCTAATTATTAGCTAAAATTATGGAAAAAATTATTTTTAAGATTTTAATTAGAGTCTAAAAAGGACCAATCAAATTGTGCATTTTAATTGTGCATTTCTCTTATAATATACGAAAATAAAAATAAAAAAAATATTAAGTTAACAAAAAGGACCTATTTCTTCAATAGTTTTTTTCAAACTAAAAAAATAAGTTCAACAGAAAATTAATTGAGGAAAAACATACGAATTATATCGAAGTTGACAGAATTGAAGCAGATTGGAAAATTTTTTTTAATGCGGTGGCCTTATACTTATAGGGCAGAGGATTAAAGGTGTTATCGACTTTTTGTTTTTGGCTTTTTGACTTTTTGTCAAAATTGGATTTATTCTAGGCCAACTAAAGTTTTTAAAAACTGGGTTTAAAACGACTGAATCATATCCTGCACATTGACAATCTCAGTTTAAAAATTGTTTTTAAAATATCTAGAATTAACTTTCATTGTTGTATAACAATTATTCAAACTCGTCAAAAACAATCTATAAAAACTTCACGAATATATCTGACCTATAATTGGACACACAACTGATAAGTTTGACGAATTAAACTTTATTATTTTTTCGCATATTTAAAATTTGTATTTGGAATTCTATGGCAGCTACCCGAACCTGTGCAGCAGGTTCTACGTATTTTAATGAAAATTCCATTCGAATTTTCAGAAAATACGTAGAACGTGACTGCACACACCTTTAAAAAATTTGATAAAGCAGCTAAATAGATGCAACGTTCATCAGAACTTAGGATTTCATTAAAAACCGGGGGCTTTCGGTTAAGGAATTCGAGTGCCAGTCGTCAAATCCTTGCCCAGTTCAATATCTGTAGAGTATAAGGGGGTTCAACTCAGCAAAAAAAGAAACACAATCAAATAAGACGAGAAATGGCCCGCAACAAAGAAATAAGAATAAACGAAAAATGGAGCTAAAGCATCCAAAATTTAGAAAAAAGATTAAAAAGCGATTTAAAGTTAACATGCGAAATTATGTTAGGGTCAGATTTAGAAATTATATTAACCTGAACTTTATCACTGAACTTAAATCACTTTTGAACTTAAATAGCTTTTACAAATATTTCAACCATTTGTAGCAAATCGAATAGGTAGTATAGAAGAAACAACGCCAGAACAATGGCGTCATATGTTGTTAAAACAGGCCCATTATTTTTGCAGGGATCGGAAAAATTATGGCCTTAAATTTTTATACCAAATAAGACCAAAGCTGACAATATTTAAAAAAAATACCGCTTTAGCAGCAAGCCGTGACGACCACAATATCTTCAAAGATATAAGTCGTGGGAATTAATACACAATGTTAAAAAAAGTCAAGGCCTACATGTTGAGTTTTAATAAGATTTATAAATCATATGAAGATCAGGAAGAGTTAGCGAAGTTTATATTACATTTTTTTACCAGGTTGCAACAGGATGGTCATAAACTCTTAAAACTAGTCAAATTGACTAACCATTAGTTTTGCTCTATCGTGGTTTTGTGTCTATATTCGCAAGAAGTGCGCTTTAGCACTTTAGACTAATTCGAGAGATTTCTTTGAGCCTTATTCTAGTTGTCGAAGTAGAGCGACAACTGTCGTCACGACTTGAATTTGATATTCTAAATGGCGATTAAAGTGACACGTGTCGTGGAATAGCGGGAAAATGTGTTTCAGGTATATTCCAGTTGTCGTTGTAGAGCGACACATGTCGTAGTGAAACGACGTTTTTTGTCGAAAAGTATTTAACAAGTGACAAGCGAGATGGATACACCAAAAATATAAGTTTAAACAAAACAATTTAATAAAAATATAAAAAATAATAAATTTTGTAATTTAATACATAAATTAAACCATATAATATATGGTTTGAAAGTCTGTAATAGCTTATAAATCTGTGAATAAAATAAAATGTTTGTAACTAATGTATTTGAAAAAATTATTATCTTACACTCCATTTGGCAAATCCAATGGATTAGAACTGTCCCTAATCTTAAATCTTTTGATCCTTAATTGTTGCTTTTTTTCAATTTCATCACTCTCGGAGTCTGATGAATCCATAAACCATAATACAAATGACGACATTTTTTATCTCCCTCGTATTTAAAAAAAATAAATATATACACCGAATTTTTTTTTTTAGTTTGAACTTTACTCGCCAAAATTTCTTTTTAAAATGTATCAATTTCACTTGAAACGTTTCATTTTCGCTTATTTCTCGCAGTCACGCCACTCGACAACTAGAATACCATATTTCAAATGATGTGACAACGACAACGACAAATGTCACGTAAGTGACGCGACAACTAGAATAAGACTCTTTGTCTTCAGTCTTTTTGTCCAAACCCCCTTCCCTATAAGTTTCATGTCATAGACCCTTATTTCTTCACCTACTTACGAAGGACCTTGTTCCGGAAAGTTTGTTTTTTTTGTATGTGTGTTTGCTTGGCACAACCCCATAACTACAAGCCATACGTCCATATAGACTTCTTCATTTGGTTATGTATCAACGCCTTATTGTATGTTGACAATCCAGACTCACGACCTAGAAGTCAATAGTTTTCTGTATATTTGTTTTCTAATTCTATTCTTTTCTTCTTTACATATTCCTTCCGTCTGAGCTTGACATCTAAAGTCGTACCTAGATATTTCGCTGTGTTTTAGATTGATGCTTTAGCACAATTTATTTATTACCGACCGCATTGTGTATACAATAGGTCGGTTATGTGATGGCAACAAATTTTGCATATCGAGTTTTCGGTAGGAATGCACTTCTCCTTAGTAGGCAAGTGTAAATAAACTATTTTTAGCAACCTGTCGATCTGTCGGTCTGTTGGTCTGTGTGTGCACGCGTGTATCTCAAGTTCGGCTGAACCGATTTTGATGAAATTTTATATGTAAGTTTATTTCCACCGTGGCACGGATTGATCAACTTTTGGTATATATCAGGCCTCGGGAACTGCACATTTTAGCGGGCCTGTTTTACATTTTTGAACATTTTGAAGAAAGTATTTAACCGATTTACTTGAAATTTCATATATGAGCTTTGCTCGACCGTCCGTGAAAATTTCTAGCTTTTGGAACAAATCAACGGCAACTAGACGTTTACTACGGGCCAAACATACACTTTTGTGTATATAAAGAGAAATAATCAACCGATTTCATTGAAATATAATATATGAATTCCTCGTATTAAAACAATGAGCATATATTATATTTTTTGGAAAGATCAGGGCTCGAAAACTGATCTGCGGGCCAATTTTACATTTTTCACCATATCTACGGAACGAATTATTGGAATTTCTTAAAATTTGATATTTGAGTTCTGGTTGTTACCGAAACTAACTGGCGAGCATTTCAGGGAATTCAGGTAGCACAAAGCGAAACTCTGCTAAGAGCCAAATTTACATTTTTCTAGGTATGTTAACTATAAGCTTACTAATGTCCTAAAAATTGGAAAGAAGTATTTAACAAACATTTTTATAATATTCTGTAACATTTTCATTTAACTAGACAATACACAATGCGGTCGGTTGAGTGCTGACTACATCAGATTTTTTTTTTTATTTTTTTTATTTCAAAATATGCCATTCGAGATTGCTCTCATCTTAGACTTTATTTTTTTAAATTTTTGTGATTCCATATATTACATAATATTAATAACATTTTATAAATTCTAAAGTGCATATAAAATTCAAAAAGTAAAAATTTAGAAAGTATAGCAATAATAATTCATTAAAGCAATATACCAAGCATGAATTTGCTAACCAAATCTTAAAATTAATACAGATTCATAAATTAATTATTTCATTCTAATTAATAAAAAAGAGAAAGTAATAATAACACAAATAATTAGAAAATTATCATCAAGTGAAAGCTTAAAACATTTCAATAATAACAACAATAGTGTTTGGTATATTCAAAAATATAAAATTGTAGCAAACTTTAAAATAGACTACGAAATTGCAAATTTTTCTTATATATATTTATGTTGCGTACTTTTTGATGCACCTTAAGGTTAATTCCTTTTTTAATTTGTAAGTGGCTAAGGTCTTAAGACGGATTTCAACATTGTTGTAAAGTTTTACTGCCCTATACACTATTGTTTCCAGTCCAAACTTACACGTATATTTTCGCTCAAGGTGGACATGATCTTCACTTATAGCATTGATATTATGAGTATCGTTTCTTTTTATTATTTTTGCAGTTGTGTGTATTTGTGAGTTTTCTATGTCGTGTATGTGTAGAATTAATTTTATGTTAATTAGATCTCTAATTAGAAGTAAATTCTTTTCTTTATGGATTTTTTCAGTTCTTTCAAGCCAGTTGTAGTTGTATAAGTTTTTTATTGTTTTATTTTGGATATTTTACATCTCGTTGATGAAAGTTTGACATGCTGTACCCCATAATTTTATACCGTAACTTAGACGGCTGTGAAAGAAGGCGTAATATATCGACCTTTTTAAAGAGTCTGGTAAGATATTTGCAATCCTGTAAAATATTCCAGCAATCGAGGTTAGCTTCTGGCTTAGGCGTTGTATGTGTGAGTTCCATTTGAAGTTTTTGTCCAACCAAAATCCGAAGTATTTATATTCAGCCACAGTAATGTTGTTTGCCTCGGAATTACCATGAATTTAGTTTTAGTTCTATTAATATTCAGTTTGTGAGCTGTCATCCAATGGCTAATTTTCACTAACGATGAGTTTATTTTGTTTTGTAAGCAACTAGGGTTTTCCGCAACCCATCATCTGCAAACAAAAACATTTTTGCTTCTATGTTAAGCAGTTGTGGTGACTCAATATACATATTAAATAGTAATGGTCTGAGAATACTGCCCTGCGGAACGCCGTAACTAATTGGTTGCTTTTCATTCGAAATTCCTTGCACTTGTGTGTACTGTGTCCGGTTTTTCAAATATGTTTCCAACCATTTGAACTTTTTCCCTTTTACGCCGAAGGTTTGAAGCTTTTGCAATAGTGTTTTGTGATTGACAGTATCAAACGCTTTTGCCAAGTACATAAATACTAAGGATACCATTTTATTCTTACCATGTCCACAAAAGATTTTTTCTTAAATCCATATTGATACTTATGAAGCAAGTTTTCTTTATTTAGAAACTCTCCTAGTTGGTTATTGACAACTTTCTCAATGATTTTTCGCAAAAGCGGTACTGTACATATTGGTCTGTAGTTTTAAAAATCGTTCTTATTGTCTGTTTTAAATACTGGTACTATTTTTAGTTGGTCTGGGAATATTTCGCTATTTAGTGATTTATTTATTATTGGTTTATTTATTATTGGTTTGCTTAAATTTTCGTTGCAACTTTTAAGTATTTCGGTTGACATATTTTATGTATCCAAAACTTTCCAATTTTTAAAATGCTTAACAATATCGTAAATTTGTTCTTTGTTCACGTTTTGTAATTTGAAAGACTTTTTTGTGTGGGATTGTATATAAAATGGTTCATTTTCAAATTTCAAAGTCATATTTCCTCCAATAGTTGCAAAGTGCCAATTTAGTTCGTTTATTTTTTGTAGTTCTTCGTTTTTGTTTAAGCCGTTTAATAAACTATTTTGTTTTAAGTTTTTATTTGATTTACACAAAATTTCATTAATATAGTGCCACGTTTTTGAGAAATTGTTAGCGTTCTCAGAAAATGTTTTGGTATAACATATCCTCTTTTTTTCTCTACGCATATTGGTGACGATGTTTCTGTAATATTTGTATTGGTTTTCTAAGTTGGTGTTTGTTAAATCTATCCTCCATTTTGAATGCCAAAAATTTTTTGCATTCGCAGCTTGTAGTAGTTCATTATCAATCCAGGGGTTTTCTAGTACAACGATATAATGCTTTGTTAACTTTTTCATTGAATTTTGATATGAATTCTTCAAACAAAGTGACAACATTTGTTACATTGTCGAGAATAATTGGCTCTTTGTTTAGAAATCGATTTAAACTTTTTAAATTTGTATATATAGCATATGACCCATCACTGTTTTTTATTTCTTGAATATCTGTCAAAATATTATTTGATATTTCTATCATCATGACATTATGATCAAATAAGTCATAATTTACATGTGAGATTGTAATGTTTTGATTTATATTATTTGTGAAAAAATTATCAATGCATGATCTAGATAAATTTCTTGTAATAACTTTATAGTTTGTGATAAAAAAGAGTGCATTAACATAAAATTAATATATTGATCTATTCTATTATTGTTTTCAAATAAGTTTATATTAAAATCGCCTATTATGCATTTTTCAAAGTTTACAAAAAAATCCGTGTATCTTAGTGAGGTTGTAAAAGGTGATCTATATAGAACAATGGAGTTTAAAGATTGTTTACTTTTTGTAATATTCACGCTAAGGAATCTGTCATAATTGTTACTATGTGAGTGAATTTGTGAAAATGAAAGATGTTTGTTAATGAATATGCCACAACCACCCCTATTTTTATCTGGACGACGTAAGAGTATCGGCGAAAAGTCAGAAAGATTGAAATAATCAGTTTCCTCAACTTTAATCCAGGTCTCCGTAACACAGACTACATCAATGTAATTATTTAACATTTTCAATATAATTTCGATTTCGTCTATTTTGTTTTTTAAGCTTTGCGCGTTTAAATATAAAATTTTTAACGTATTATTGTCATTATTGTTATTATAGTCTATTTCATTGAATGTGTTAAAAAATTTGTTAAAGAATGTGTTGCTTGGGTTAACCTTACAAACAATTTTTATTGGCAGAATTCATCAAGTATTTTCGTGTTTTTTACTTGCAAAACCTTACCTTTTTCATTAACCCAAGCAAAGCAAATTTTTTTTTATGTTTTTAAATCTCGTGCCTTGTGTATGTAACTATAGTACTTAGTTAAACATTCGTTAACAAAAATTGGTTGTTTATATTGTCATTTAGAAACATACCGGAATGAGGATACATTTTGTTTTTCTTCTGAGATCTGTATTCCGAAAGAAGTGAGATTTTTCGATTTTCTTATAAATTATATTATTACTGGTGGAGGTCCAGCTGATTTACTTACACTATCATTTAGTTTTTTATTTATTTCTTTAATATGGTGTTCTTTCGGATCCATATTAAAATAGTTTATAATTTCTGTACCGATTTCATTTAAATTTTCATTTTCTATTTTTAGCACACCACATACCTGAATACAATTATTGAGTTTAGATTGAATATTTTTCTGCAAATTTGTTTCTAACCAATTAATTTTTGTCTTAGTTTACCAATTTCATTATTTAATTTCATATTATCAGAAATAAGATTATCAGTTATAATTTTATAGTTATGCATAGTTTTTTTATACAATTTACTTCGTTCGTTTTACTCTGACGTTTCATTTTTTGTTATTAAAGAATCTAATTTTTTATTTAAAACTTCTAATTTTTTGTTAATTTTTTTTTAAGTTTCTTCATTCATAATATACACAATAATTCATTACATGGATTTTCGTTTTGCTTTACAGAGATTATATTTTCTTACTATCTACATATACAACTGAAATATTGTAAATTATATGATTAATTTATTTTGATTTCTTTTATTTAAAATTACTAATATTTATAAGGAAAGTTAAATAAAAAACCTTTTATACAAAAAAAAATTTTTTTGTTGTTTTGTGTATTTTATGTTAATAATGCTTATTGACTACGGTTATATACTTAATTCAAGTTCTTTTTATCAAGATAGTTCTTGTATTAGTTATATGTATATATGTATATATGTAGCTACTTCTCAGGTGGTAAAAAGTACGGGTACTTCTAAAAGGGCTAGAGACATGGGACAAAAGGCATTAGGTAGAGTTTTGCCTCTAGGGTCCCAGAAAAATTTGACGTTGGAACTTTTTAGCCCCGAAATAGCTCTATTTTAAGATTTTCTGAAAAAATTTTTGTATAACAAAAGCACGTTTTTCTTTTATACTTTTTATAATTTGAAACACAAACCAAGAAATAAATGATACGTTTTACGTTTTACGTTATTAACATATTAGAAACACTAACCGGGAAATAAATAATATTTGAAAATATAATGATCTCACATATTTTTGGTTCGCATAATCGAATTAATCTTAACGTAAATAAATGTCAGCTTTTATCAGACATCAGATGTTTTGTGGCATCTGAATATCAATATTTCATTTGTTGTTGTTTTCAACATTACGTTTCGTCAGCAAGCTTTAAAAAAATATACATACAGAATATATGTACGTATGTAGTTAGAATTTTATTATTATTGTTCCAAACGAAAAACTGTAAAATGCTAAATTTTAATACATTCATATGTACATACATATATTTGAATAAAATTATTATTTTGTTTTTGCCTAAACCTTTTCTTTATTTGAAAAACTACATTCATATGTACATACATATATTTGAATACAATTATTATTTTATTTTAATCTAAACCTTTTCTTTATTTGAGAAACTTATTTCTATATGTTCACCCGCAGTTTTAAAAAAATAGGTATACATTCATAATTATGTACGTTTTTGCTTAAAATTTTATTTCAAATTTTTTGAACAAAAAATTTTAAAATGTTCAATTCTAATACATTAATGTTCATACATACATATATTTGAATAAAAATATTATTTTATTTATGCCTAAACCTTTTCTTTATTTGAAAAATTTATTTCTTATGTTTCCCCCATGATTTAATAATTATGTGTTTCTATATGCCAAACCACAAATTTGAATATTATTCAATTCATATAGAAAGCTTAAAAAAATTAGTTAGAAGCTTTAAAAAAATATATACATACATACATATTTATGTACTTAACTATTGTAACAAATTTTTTTTTGGAAATTTTCTTTTAATTTTTATAATAATATTTATCTGTTATATATTAAGAAAAAAAAATAAAACAAAAAATTTAAACAAAATAAAACAAAATTTTTAAAATAAACCAAAAAAAGAAAAATATGACACCATCCAGGCAAGCATTGATCCAATAACCTTCTGGCTATCAGACTACCAGGCTACCCACTAGGCTACGGAATACCTTGAATTTCCCTTTATAATTCTATATTTTATTCATATTTCGTATAACTCTTCAAAAACCATCCTATTTTACATTATATATATAGCTACTTCTCAGGTGGTAAAAAGTACGGGTACTTCTAGAAGGGCTAGAGACATGGGACAAAAGGTATTAGGTAGAGTTTTGCCTCAAGGGTCCCAGAAAAAGCAAGAATTCCACCCGCCCTCCCCCTTCACCCCCCTCCCAAGATGCTTTGTAACCGTTTTTTACAAAATGGTACTACGTCCTGTAGGGGTAATTTTTTACTTACTTTTGGTAGTATTAATATTGTATATGAATTCATTTTTGGAAGTGTGAGTTATAACAAAAAGTGAACACTTTCTTAAGAAAATTGTAAAGTTTTAATTATCAATAAAAAAAAGTTCATCTGGCAAATCACATTTTTCAGGGTTCGAACCTGGGACTTTTACCCTATATACGTTAGTATTAGTGGTAACTCATTTCACAAACACGCGTTTTATTCGCATGTATTAAAACTGCAAATACACACATGCATGCATTTTAATAGCGAATTATTTTATGCGTATATAGTAATTTATCTCTTAAAGTGCTTATTGTAAAAAGTATTTTAAGATTTTATGCGATATAACTCAAATCGAGGTTCTAAAATAAATTACTCAAAGGTATTAGATCTCAAAGGAACTAATTATTTGCTTAATTATGTTTTTTTTGGTAATTATTTTTCAGAACTTTTCTTATTTTAGGTTTTATCTTATTATTTATTAGAAAAAAGCATATCTATATGTATCTATATTAAGGGTGTGTTTTTGAAGAAATAAAGTAAACTTAAAATATCTCAGCCACAGAATGGAACACAATTTCAAAACTACAGGCATAATACTTGCAAGGCTTGCAATGCAAGCACACACGACTAGTATATTATGGGAATGTTGACATTTATCAAAAAATTTACTAATATAACGAGTAATCATCACGGAGATGGAATCAATTTTTGACCTGTCATGCAATTTCTTAGTCGAATAATAGAATGGTAAATCTAAAATTTGTTTCAAAATCCTGTTTTGTGCCACCTGTAATTTATTTATATGAGTTTTAGCGATATCATGGAATACCAGACAAGCATATAGCAAAATTGGCTGAAAAATAGCTTTGATAATTATTAATTTATTATCCAAAGATAAATTAGATATTCTATTTATAAACCGGTAAAGAATTCTTGTGGTTTTATTAATTTTATCTACGATCTTTGATACATGTGCATTAAACGTTAGCCTTTCATCGAAATGGATTAGTAAATATTTAATAGTTTCTACCCAAGGTATTTCAACATTATTTATTTTAAGGTTTATGTTAGGAATAAGTTCCTAGTTTTTCTCTTCCTAGTAAAGAGAATTGTGTTAGTTTTATCAACATTAATAGTAATTTTTCACTGTATGAAGTATCCATATAGTGTATCTAGGCCAGTTTATAAGTATTGTATAATATCGGCACTGTAAAATCCTGAAGTATAGCGAGAAGTATCGTCAGCAAATATACCGTGTCGAACGCGGCGTTAATATCCAGAACTAACATAGCCACGGATCTCCCACCCGTCAAATGACTCCTAACACTGTTTTTTAACCGTAGCAATGGATGAATGGTAGAATGATTGGACCGAAACCGAACCAGGACCCGAGAAAATAACCAATCTTAAGGCAACTATTGAATACATATGTGAGGTACCCAATAAATTTAGATGGTAGTCGTTTTATATAAATTGCAGAAATTTTATCTAATCCTGGTGCCTTTTTATTTTTTAGACTCCTAATTATATTATTTACTTCGTCAGTTTTAATTTAAGACCACTACCGTGGTTTCCCTTAAATTTTCTTGGTACTGAAATCTCAATGGATTGGTGAACAATATCCTGTAAATGTGATATCATCATATCTATCTTTGTACTGCAGATATCAGAATCAGACTGTATGTCAGTATTGAGATTCTCGTTTAAATATTTCTTAAACACCCCCCTTTTAGCATTATTGTGTTCTAAATAGGTGTGTTCAATGTAATTCGAATCAAAGTTAATTTCTGTGGAAATTGGTAAATGGTCAGAACAGAGCTGACCTAGGCTGGTACAGAGCTGAGTTAGGAATGTAAGTAGGTTCAACTGGAAATAATATTTCGAAATTTCCACCCATAGAGATCTCATAAAGTATGTTTCCAAAACAATTTAAATCTGCGCCAATGACATACCTATCGGATTGTCTAGAAGGTTTAAGTAAGTCAGCCTTAAAAGCAGGCCTTAAAGATATTTTATTGCTTGGCCCCAAGTTATCCATTTTGGCACTTTTTCCAGGAAAATATACTGAAAAAATCCTAATATAATTATTGTTATTATTAACTATTTCAATTCCTATGTTTTCTATGCAGAAAGTTTTTGTAATTGGTAATTGAACGTGTTTTATATTTTTAGAAACAGCTATAGCTACACCTCCACCCTTAATGTCTATACGATCATTTCTGTAAAAATAATAATCATAATTTTTGATGCTAATGGAGGAACTTAACCAAGTTTCACTGACTAATGCTATCTATTTTTCCTGCTTTAAAAAATTGAAAAATTCCACACTTTGTTTTGCAAATGATCTGGCATCCCATGAAATTATTTTTAACTTATTATTGTTATCTATTTTTATCCACTGCTGCATTATAGAAAACAAAATACAAGATAATAAAATCTGATGTGGTCAGCACATAACCGATTGTCTAGTTAAATGAAAGTGTTACAGAATATTATAAAAATGTCTGTTAAATACTTCTTTCCAATTTTTAGGACATTAGTAAGCTTATAGTTAACATACCTAGAAAAATGTAAATTTGGCTCTTAGTAAAGTTTCGCTTTGTGCTACCCGAATTCCCTGAAATGCTCGCCGGTTAGTTTCGGTAACAACCAGAACTCAAATATCAAATTTCAAGAAATTCCATCAATTCGTTCCGTAGATATGGTGAAAAATGTGAAATCGGCCCGCAGATCAGTTTTCGAGCCCTGATCTTTCCAAAAAATTTGTATGTTCATTGGTTTAATATGAGGAATTCATTTATTAAATTTCAATGAAATCGATTGATTATTTTTCTTTATATACATAAAAGTGTATGTTTGGCCCGTAGTAAACGTCTAGTTGCCGATGCCTGATCGTTCCAAAAAATTTATATGTTCAAAATATTTTCTTCAAAATGTTCAAAAATGTAAAACAGTGCAGTTCCCGAGTCCTGATATATATCAAAAGTTGATCAATCCGTGCCATGGTGGAAATAATCTTACATATAAAATTTCATCAAAATCGGTAAAAACAATGCAATAATAAATCACAATATGAAGCAAAATCGTAATATGTAATATTATTTGTGGAAATTAATAATATTGAATTTTGTTTCAAGAGAATTATAACAATATAAAACCGCTATAATGAATCAATGTATTATATACCAGGTATACTAAAAGTAAATTAAGTTTTATAGAAAAAACGAGAAAAAATAGAGTTGACCTTGTCAAATCTGTGTACCCGTACGAATTTGTTAACCTATGCGCGAAAAAATAAGCTATAACTGACTATGGAACAGACAATGACTTTAAGTTGCCGTAGTACCATATTAATTTATGCAAAATTTCAGTACTGTGTTTTTCAAAATACTGTGTGTACCAAACTACTATTGGAGTTGTAAGGTAGCTACCAGAAAGAGGCAAGAAATTTTAACGAATTTTATCAAGCAAATCGGCCCTACTAATATATTCGCTTGTGTGAAATATCAATATTACAGCTTTTATAGTTTCTGAGATACAGCCAAATAACTTTTGAAGTTGTACGACAGCTACCAGAAGGAGCCAAGCAATTTCAACGACTTTTAAAAAACACATTGGCCCTACTAATATATTCACTTATGTGAAATTTCAATACCATAGCTTTTATAGTTTCTGAAATATAGCCAAATAACTTTTGAAGTTGTATGGCAGATACCAAAAGAAGCCAAGTAATTTCAACGACTTTTATGAGACATATTGGCCCTACTAATATATTCGTTTCTGTGAAATTTCAATACCAGAGCTTTTATAGTTTCTAAGATATAGCCAAATAAATTTTGAAGTTGTACGGCAGCTACCCGAACCGGTACCCCGATCATGTCCAATTTAAATAGGGTTCTGGCACTTACTACAATTAATCATTTGTGAAAATTTTATGAACTTAGCTCAATTAGTTTTTGAGTTATCGTTGGGACGTACGGGCGGACGGATGGACAGACAAAGCTAAATCAACTCAGAATTCCAATCTGATCAAAAACATACACTTGAGTCTATATCTAAGACCGTTATTTCTTAGCGTTACAAACGGTAAGTCAAATTTATTTTTTTATTTTTTTTTCCCTTCGAACATGCGTTCGTTCGGGTATAATTAGAATGTAAATATTCAATAAATTTGTAATTCTGCATAGCTTATACATATTATGGATGATATAAATACTTTGCTACTAAGCCAGTAGTAACAAAAAATTGTTCCGTTTTATTAATACATTTGCTCAACTTTGATAAGAGTTCGTTTGTAAGATTATTTATTTCTTGTGCAGAGAATAGATTATTGTTAGTATTAGTGTTAGAGGTAATACTAGAAATATTGTTAGTATTTGATAAATTGTTATTGTTAATAAAATTAACATTGCTCCATGTGGAAGTATGTTGCCTTTGCCGTGCATTTTGTTGTTGTTGACTATTTTTAATTATGTTGGGAAAATTAGCATTGTAGTTTGTAGTTATGTTGACATTTTTACTTTGATATCTTGAGGTAGATGCATTTTGATTTTTCTTATTTTTACTTAGTATATTAATATAAGCGGATCGGCTCGGGCATGTATTATCCGTTGAATAATGTGCACCTTTGCAGTTGGCACATTGTGGAGAGCTCTTATTAGGACATTCATTAGATTTGTGGCTTTGTGAACAAAAGGCACAAAAGGTTTTAACATTACAATGCTTCTCACCATGGCCAAACATTTGGCAATTGTAACATTGAGTTGGTTTTTTAGTATTTTTAATTTTGTATTCCCATCGAATTTTGGTGTAATTTATATATTTAAATTTATTTCTTAGCTCATTCATTTTAACAGTTTATTCTTAGATATTTTCAATATTTTATTATTTATATCGTTAAAGTTATTTGCAACGGCTTCCTCATCCAAAGTTTGCAATGGTGAAAAAAAGCTTGTGGAATTTGTGGTAGAGGAATTTTTATTTGTAATATTATTGGGTTTTTTATTTTTCGACATTATTATTTTGTCTGGTGTGTCTCCCACATCATACAAATCGTTTACCGTACATTTACGATTTATTTTGTTGTTATACTTTTTTTTTTGTATTACTAAAAGTGCACTCAAAGCGAGCTGAGAGATTACTGATTTTTTTTTTTTTTTTTTTTTGTTTAAAACTTCAAAATAAATATTGCTCTTTTTGAAGAACTACTGAATTGTTTTTACTATCATTAATATTTAATTGAATATCGTTATTAGTTGTTAAATTTAGCATATTATTACTTTTATTTAAAAGCATAGTACTTCGTCGGCGATCGCGGGGTGGTAAACAGTTCACACAAAACCAAATTTGTTTTTCTTTTTTTATTTCCGTGAACTTTTGATTTGATAATCCGCAGCAGCTCTTATGAAATGGTTTGTTGCATTCTTCATCGCAAATTATATTGGTATTACTACTGAGCCTTGTATTCCATGTATTTGTCATTTATTTATATTGTTACTTGCTTCCTGTAATTTTTTTGTCGATTCTAAGAGTCGGTAAATGTAGCCAATGTTACACCTTCTAACTATGGCAAATCGCTTATATGAAACACGTATAATATGGGACCCAGAGTACTACCTTGAGGTACACAGACCTAATTTTCCCAAGCGCAGCGTACTCGCCGTCCTGTGTGAGTCAAAAAAGCTCGTCAGATAAATATGATTCAAGTAATTCCACGAATTGCAAAGGTATCAATTTCTTAAGTGTAAATAATAAGCAGTCGTGCGAAACTTTATCGAACGGCTGGACCATGTCCAGAAATACTGCCGAACATATTTGCCTTTCCTCTAAAGGCTTTTCCACAATATTCGTTACTTTGTGTACTTGGTTAATGGTTGCATGCTTTCCGATGACAATGGTTTGGTTTTAGAAAGCATGTAATTTCTTTTACTCTATTTTAGGCATCTTGCCAAAAGTTTCATTATTTTCACTAAATAATCTTGTTTTTCCACTGGCGGCTTGAACATTGAGGCAAGCCCTCGCCGACAGCCGTGGTCTTTGTGGTAGATATCCGTACTACATTTTTATTCTTATTATTGGACATTTCATATTTGTTTTTAAGTTATATGGCTATTAACCACGCTACGGTTTCTCTAGGATCAGACGCAGATTAGGAAGCCGTCCATTCTAATTCAGATGCGGCTGGATTTTTACCGGATTTTAGTGGAAGCATGTCTGCTGTGTGTATTTCTACTCTTCAATCTGCCGTGTAAGTTTATTTAACATGAGAAGAACTGAGTCAACCAAACTTACCATACCAGAACTTGCAGAGACACAGACAACTTACCGGACTAGCTCAATTCATTTTTCAAGTTGAAAATAGAACACACCAATATACTTTACAATGCCAAACATACAATACTTTTGTATACAATCATGAAGTTACTCAGCTGATAATGGATGAGAGATAGAGTTTATTTAAATTTTAGATCATTAGGACTATTTCAGACAGAAAATACCGGCCTTTCAAAGGAAAATCAATGACGCTTTCCGATAATTATCCTTGCATACCATGCAACAAATACAAGCCAAAGTTGTTGGAGTAAATGAAAGGAGATATATCGAAAAATCGCTTTGTATCTGTACGATAATTTCCCAATTCTGGAGAAGATTTCTGTGGCCCATTATAAATTACGAAGAAAACGTCCATAAAAATACTTTATCAAAGTTTTTATAGGTTTTTCGTTAAAATTAGTACATTTTTAATTTGCCACAATCGATGGATTTATAGGTACACTAAAAAGATTTATGGGTCACAGCGGTTATAGCAGAAACATTTGCTGTGACAATGCTATGAATTTCGTAGGGGCCAATAATAAGTGAGTTGTAGTTGGTGCTACAATAAAAAAATACTCAAACAAAAGGATAAATAAAGCTTGCACTCACAAGGGTATGGAATTTCGTTTATTCTGTTTAGATTATCGAGCTTTGGTGGTGCTTGTGGGGTAGCTGTCAAATCAGCGAAACAATTGATGCAGCAAACTTTGAAATCTGCATCATTAACGTATGAAGAAATGGAAACTGTGGTAGTGATCGAAGCCCAAGCTGTTCTGAATTCAAGACTGTTTACAACCTAATGATCCAAGCACTCTATTTAACAGGAGAACCGTTAATACAAGATTTTTTAAAGCAATATAAAGAAGAACGAATTATTCTTCACATTGCTTTATACTGTAATCCACATGATAACCAAGTATAGTTTACAATTCGTCGGCAATTTCTTTATACCTCGGTAGCGCACTGATAGAGCGTCAGTTAAGAAAGGTAGGTCACTAGTTCCAGTCCAGTTCGAGGAGAAAAAAAAAGTTTTTAATATTTCTGCCTTTAACTCGTTCCTTTGATTACGTCTTCCATGTGTTTTGCATTTGTATGAAGAAATTTTCATTGAGTGAATAAAGGTAGCTCGAAAAATGGGTAGGTGAATTGTTGTTCGATCTATTCGTAATATAACACCACTTCGCATTGATAACGCTAAGGAATCAAGTTCGGAAAAAGAAATGATCACAAAACCAATTGAATTTAAAAGGAATCACCAGGACCGTCCCAAATGATACAAATAATGAAAGCCAAAACCGCAATCCGACAAAATGAAGAAGGGTGCTCAAAAAATTCGTTCTCAAGTTGAATGATGGTTTACTCTCTACTTACTCTTAAGTTACAATACAAGAATAGGCGAAACGATGCACTTGGAACACACCAGGCCATTCTCATCAGAATCGGGCGCATACTTTGAGAATTTGGGAGACACATATTTAATCCTTAGATAATGAAAACTTACAGTATGAAGTCTTAGTAAAAGGCGTTAAGGTTTTTGACCATACTTCTGTGGAAGTTCAAGCCAAATTCTCATGTTCAACTATTGTAAATCAATTTCAACAACTTAAGATGTACTAATGGATGAAAATTAGATGCCACGCTGTAAGAATGTTACTTATTGAAAGAGAAGCACCTTTCAATTTCGTGGGAAATATAGTTAACTCACTTTTCAGAATTTCCGATGAAGGTTATATAGAAAACTTCAGGTTCATATTTAGTAAAATATTTTCACTTATCGCTCTCAGAAACAGCGAATCAATTGAATAAAGTACAAACCCTTGTGTGAAATCTGGAAAACAGAACTAAACTAATCCAAAAAATTTATTGCACAATTAATGATAAGATTTTTGAATTTAAGCTTCCGTTGTTGTCATTACACAGCTTTGACATCGTATTGTGTCTTTTCTTGCACGAATTTATTCGTGTAAAGGCAATCAAAGCATTACTGTTGTATATGTAAAAAATTTGTCGTTGATAAATTTTTTACATATACAACATAAATTTTTTACATATACAACATTAAATTTAGAGAAGAATGGAGTACTTGGGTATTAAAATATACTTATATAACTACACAATTATAAGCCACAATTTGGTTGCAGTTATTTTATAAGGTACATTTGTTTAGGATCTTATTTTATGAGATAAATATTAATAAGATCAAGACGGTGCAAAAACTGGGCTGATGCAAATTGACTTCGGCCGTATGAGGACAAATTAGGGCTGATTAACTTTAAACCTCTCAAACTAAGACGTGTGGTGGTCAATATTATTTTTAAAGGTGAAATTTTTAAAGGTAATATATTAGCATTTAATAACATTAACCTGGTTTCCAATTTTAGGCTTCAAGCCTGAACTAATAAACAGAACGACACTGTTATGTAATGAAAAGAAAAATAATATTAATTTTAATATAACAAGAAACACTCAAAAGTTTTTGCTACATAAATAAGTGGAAATCTATAATTGTATATTCGAATAGTTTTTATATTTTATTGTTTTATTTTTATATTAAATATTATTGACGCAGGTTGATTATGACACTTGATTATGTTCATTTCATAATTTACTGCCATGCTTTTTTATTTTTTTTTCAATAATCAAAATTTTACTAAATTTCTAAGCTACATTTCATAAGCTTTAATGTTAATTTTTTGATTGCAGTAAATTGAGTAAATATATTTTAAGGTATTATGTATTTTGATTTTAATTTTTAAGTATTTTTTACCGACCGCGTTTTGTATTTAATAAGGTAGGTCATGTGATGGCAACAAACTTTGCATATCGAGTTTTTGGTGAAAACGCACTTTTTCATAGTAGAGAACTGTAAACAAACTATTTTTAGCAACTTGTCAAGTTCCAATAAACCGATGAAATTTTATATGTAAGTTTATTTCGGCTATGGCACGGATTCATCAACTTTTAGGATATATCAGGTCTTGGAAACTGAACTTTTTAGCGGGCCTGTTCTACATTTTAGAAAGTATTGTTGAGATCTTTCTTACACCCCTGACTTTATTTTAAATTATTGAAAAACACTTTCACACACTTTCTTAAATATTAACATACTCTTTTAAACTTGGTTTACTATGTATACTTAAATTACCTACATAATGATTCACTTACACATTAATAATTTAGTTTAATTTCGAAAAATGAATTAACTGTAAAGTTCATTTTTCTCTCATTATAGTTTGTATAAATGATTTGAAATTATATTCTTAGATCCTATTCTATAAATGGTCACAGTGCAGTTAAGTTGATAAAACAAGTGTTGTTTAAAATAAAATAATTATAAGTGTTTTAACTTAAACTATAATTAATAAGTTAAATGTAATAATAATAATTATAATTGAAGTAATAATTATAAAATAAATTAATAATAAAGAACATTATAATATAAAATAAAATCATTGCGATTTTTAATATAATAAGAATATAAAATGGTCTTCTATCACTTCATCAACCAAAAAGCATCGTCTATATTAAGATAAGTTCTATTAATTTCCTTATTTCTTATATTTCTTATTTTTAAAAAAAGAATAATTAAAATACATTTTTAAAAAAAAAGTTTTTGTTTTTCAAAAATTAAGAAGAAAAATTAAAATTTCAAATAATTACATAGTAAGTAAACTTAATAATTCACTAGTTAACCAACCGAAATCATTACATTTTTTCTTTTTAATTAAACTTAAATTAATTCAAACATTTTTTTTACTATTTTAGATACTAAACTATTATTAATAAATATTTATGACAGAATAAAAATATTTTTATCACAGCATACATACATAAATACATAACATAAAATATATCGTGTGTAATATATTAAATTTTAATATAATTTTAATATCAATATGTTATTATTACATATAATATATTTCATTTAAAATTTTGCAATATTTAGCATATATTAAAAGTATATAATTTTCTTTACCATTTGTATGTATGTTTGTTTATTTAGAAAAAAATTTTATTTTTCTCAAAAATACACCTATGTCAAAAAGACGTTTACCTAGGCATCATAAAGACATAAAATCATAATTTTTCAATTATAATTTTCGGTTTGATAATTAATTTTTTTAATTAGCGTTACAAAAATTTTTTTATTTAATTAATTAAATTTTAAAATAACATATACATTATAATTTTAACTTCTAAAAATTTAAAAATTTTTAATATTAATTTTCTAACAATATCTAAGAAAATAAAAAATACATTATTAAATATAAATTACATCTTTAAAAATTTTTTTACATATTCCCATATAAGTACATACTTACATACGGGCATGCATATATAGGAATTGTATTTAATGAATTTTATCATTTTTTTTTTAATATCGATATATTGAAACTTAATTTTTCAAATTTAACACGCATATATGTACATTGGGGTATGCACATATACATTGTAAAATTTAAGTGCATTGTAAACTTTCATATTGGTATTATTATTTTTTTTTTACCTGAAGTGATCATACATTTATTTTTTTATTTTTTGGTGAATACAGTAAAACCATTTTTTATTTAACGTTAATTTAATTAAAGAATTTTAAATTAAAATAATATTAAATTAAACAAGTGACCATATATTTATTTTTTTATTTTTCGGTGAATACAGTAAACCCATTTTTTTATTGAACGCTAATTTAATTAATAAATTTTAAATGAAAACAATATTAAATTAAACCAAGTTTTTCTTTCCATTTTACAATTTTTTTTAAATTTATGATTCGAGGATTAATTTATTTATATGAAATTATTTTGAGGAGATTCTTGAATTCGCAATAGCTATTTCTGCATCGATACTATTAAATTTTTTTGATTTCAATTTAACTATTTTACCATTTTATACACTTACCGACCTATTAAGTGTATACTGAGCCCTCTTAATACAATTCGTTTATTTTTAGAGTATTAAAAATATTTATTTAATATCAAAGTTCCGAATTTTTTTTTTTTTTCATTTAAACATTTCATTTTAATTTGATACAAATTTTTCTTTGTTTTAAATCTTCTATTTCATAAAATCAATTTAAATATGTCGAACGACGAGAAAATGCCTCTCAAACAGACCCATTCTACAAATCCTTTGATGCCACCGACTTCCGACCTTTTTCGGACGAATCCTAGTGCTTTGGAGGAAGAAACAAATGCCGACTCAAACCCTTTCATAGGCCATCCGAAGTCTTTAGGTCCATGCGGATGCTAGCGGGTACCTCATTTAATGAAAATATTATAAGAAATTTGTGGCTTCGTCGTTTACCGCGCAACATTTACATCACCTTACTGGCCGTGTGTGATAAGCCTATGAATGAGCTCACTTCTTTAGCAGATAAAATATATGAGGCTTCTAAATCCGCGTTTTTAAATGCAGTTTCGAGAACGAATAACGCGAATATATGCGTATGAATACGAAAATACGTAAAGTACTAACGCAGGTAGGAAAAAAAAACGAATTTTATATTTGTTGATGTTACTAAGGCTTTGACATGGTAAATCATGAAATTCTTTTAAATAAATTATTTGCTAGGTTTTCGTGGTTTTGTGTTTGATTGGTTTAAGTCTTACTTGGAATGTAGAACACAAAGAGTCAAAATTGGTAGCCAACTAAGTAGTATTCAGTATATTAGGTTGGGAGTTCCACAAGGATCAGTTATGGGACCTATACTATTTCTTATATATATAAATTCACTGTTTGATTTGGAATTTGAGGGTAATTTAATAGCTTTTGCTGATGACCTTGCTATTTCTTATTCTGTCAATAGTCCACTTAATTTAACGTGTGCGATCAACAAAGATCTTAGTTTATTAAGATATTGGTTCTTTCGACATAGGCTTATTGTAAGTGATAAAACTAAATTGATGTTTTTTAATCTTACACAGAAGGAACTTGTTGATATCAATCTGGTTTTTCATTCATCTAGTTGCAAAAATGTTTTTATGAATAGCTGTACTGATCATAATGATGGAAATACACATTCTGCCTATTGTAACTCCGAGTGTTTCTCAGTAGAAGTAGTCGATCAATTCAAATACTTAGGTGTATTTATTGATAGTATGTTGAATTGGTCTGCGCACACAAACACTCTAAAATCTTATTTGCGCCCTTCTTTGCGTAATTTTTATCGTTTGAGTAAAATGTGTTCGCAAAAAATTCTACTGATGTTTTATTATGGCATTTTTGATTCTAAGTTACAATATGGCATAAGTTGTTGGGGTTGTACTTATAAAAATAAAATATATCCACTACTGATTCTGCAAAAATATGTTATTAGAAAAATTTGCAAGAGGCATCGTTTATTTCACAATATGGATTTAGTCAGAAATCTAAAAATTCTTCCACTAGACAACTTTACTATTACAGGGTTTTAAAGGTTTTTTACTTAAGAGGCGGTTATTTAAACAGTAGAGCTTCAAATCGTTATGGTTTACGTATTAATCAGAGTTTTCTAGTTAATTTTCCAGTTTTTAGAACTACAAATTACCGAAACTATTTTGACATAACTTCTGTTCGCTTGTTCAATAAACTTCCTGAACATATACGTGCTATTAGGAATTTAAACAATTTTGTTAAATATACAAAAAAATGGCTTTTAAATTTTGAGCATGGTGAGGTAGATAATTTGTTAAATAGTATAAGTATAATATGGATATGTATAATATAAGTAAAATATAAGATTTAAAAAATTCTTTAAGTTAATTATTTTTTAGTTCAGTAAAGGTAAACTGAAACAAATAATTGTGGAAAATAAAAAAAAATTTTTCTAGTAATTAAAGCATTAAGTAATTGTAGATTTAAGTAACAACACTGTTAATTAAATTATTGTGGCATTTACACTATTTTATTGTTAAATAATAATGCCATATTTCTTATTCTCTTAGTTTAAGCCAATTTTTTAAAAATATAGAGAATAAAGTATAAATAAATAAAATAAAAAATAAAAAAAAATTTACAAATAAAATTTTATTGTATCGTTATGATTACAATTTCTATAATATAATAATTCTACATAATAATTTCCAGAGTATTTATAAATCTTTTATGCTGATTTTACATTTTGTTTAAAAACAATTTTAACAAACATTTATTTTAATGAAATTTGATATTAATAAAAATTACTTAAATCTGTGGGAAAGTTTAAAGCATGTGGCTAATAACATGTGGTTAGAACATGCGCGTTTTACATTTATTTGCTTAGTAGTGAAAATGTGTGTGAATTATTTGTACAATTGAATATGAATATAAAGTTTTAAGGTAATTAGGTATTTTATATATTCTATATTCTATATGGTGCAGTGTAACGTAACTCCTCCCCCCTTGGTGTGAAGTTACGGCCAGATGAATTGACGTTTCTGAGATTCAATGGCTGGAACTTGAGCGGCATTTTTGATTGAAGATGTGTTGCTGAGATATATTCTTCGATAGCGGTATACATATGTTCCCATAAATATGAACAGTAGAGTAACGGTTATTATGCATAGTGTGAGTGATGGGTAAAAGGTTGAATAAAAATTGTTCTGGTTTTCGTAATGTTCCAATTGATATGTCGGTTCTGTTTTCGTGAATTGATAATTATCTAGTTTTTTGAAGGTTGTGACGCTATTTGTGAAAGTAATGTTTAAATGGTTGAATATTGCAGAATGAATTATAATTTCATCCCAGTGACTGTGTTTTATTGTTGTGTATGTTATGCTGTGTATGCTGATTTCGCAGTTATGCTGATTTGTGTTGATTGTTGTTTCCGGATTGCAATTATGTAGTTTGGCTCTGGTTGTAAAATTTCCATTTCTATGTCACGGTTATGTAATTCGCACTTGGTAGGTTTATTAGTCAGAAGATTTCCGATGCATTTTGAGTTTGTGACCTTTTCTTTGTAATTAGTATTTTTGCAAAAATAATAATTTTCTATGTATGAGCATTTAGCATTAAGATATATAATACTATCATCATTAAAAGCAATGTATTGTATTGTGATTATTGTTTTGTGTTTGTGTATTGGTAACGGAATTAAATGAAATAAGGAATAGGATTCTTTGGATATTATAGTTATTTGTATGTTAAATATTATATTGGAGCCATTGTAATAAGCTTGAAGTTCTAATAACTCGTATAAACTTTCGTCTGAGTTTAAAGATACATTTTGTTTTAAGAAAATATTCCGAATTTCTAAAATTTCCGAAGGGTTCAAAATTTGTTTTGAAATTAAATTTAATTTAGCAAGGATAACGGCTTCTGCCATATCTTTTAAGTGTGAATAAAGCAATTCTATATTGAAATTAATTTGGTTTAGACATTGTATGTAGTGGAATTTCGCTTCGTCAGATCTGATACTGTTTTTTAGTTTATCTTGAAATTTATTAAGATATTCCATGATTACGTTTTGTTCGTTATTAATATGGTTGGTTATATTTTCTAATCTTACTATCACTTTTCTTTGTTTATAGAGTTTTGAAACTGTTGGTTTTTGTTAATGTAATTTTCGTGTTTAGTTAATTCTTCGATTTCTTTGTTTAGTTTTACCGCATCGTTTGCGTCCATATTACCGGTGATGCTTTTAACTAGTGTACCTAATCCATTTATGAGGCCTCTTTTCGTTCTAAAACCTGGCATTAAAAATTGGAATTTATTCTTTAACTCTTGGAATTTTACTATTGTAATATTGAGAGATGGGACGGGTAAGTTTGCCGCATTAAAAGTGTTTATTGATTCTTCTAACATGTTTATATTTCGTTCATATTTACTTAATGTGGTACTCTATTATGTTGAGGTAGTTAATATATTTTTGGATAATCTTGGCTGATCCTAGTTGCATGGGCAAGATACCATTATTCTTGGTTAGATTGAGAATTTCCAGCCTTTGGGCTACCGTTGCTGGCAGTATTCTGAAATTTTAGTTTTTTTCTTAGTTTAGATTTGTGTAGTTTTTGGTTAGTATTAGTTATTACGGTTACTTTGTTATTTTCCTTAATTTTACGTTTACTAAATCTAGGGGTTGTCTTATTACGTCTATTTTCTTTCCTAAACACAGTTTCATTTTCCATGATTTCTGTGGGTTCTTTTCTATTTGAGTTTAATTTCTCTATATTTTTATTTGAAATATGGTCCATAAAAGCTTTAATGGACGGGTAAAATTCTTGTTGGAATTGATTTAATTTCCTAAGGTAGTCATGTTCGTTATTAAATTGAACATTATTGTTAAATTTTGAAGTTCGACCGTAGAAGACTTCGTATGGGGTCAGTTTTGTAGAACTATGTATAGCATTATTATATGTTATTAATGTTTCCGTCAAGATATCCTCATGGTCATGTGGGATTTTGGCGAATTTAAATTTGTGAAGTAATATACGATAGATTTCGGTTAAGCTCGAATGAAGTCCTTCAACAGGAGAGTTACTGCTGGACTGTTGGAAGGATGTGTAGTGAATTTCTATATTTTATTGCTATATTATAGTCATATTCGTTATTGAATTGAACATTATTGTTAAATTTTGAATGAATTTTTGAAGCTTCAATTTCAAGGGTTGCCTATCGTATTTCAATGTTTTACATATGTCACAATTATTGATAGTTTGAGTGATTTTGGTTTTCATGAACGGGAAGAAATATGTTCGTTTCAGATGATTAAAGGTTTCATTTATACCACGGTGGTTATTATTTGTATGGTATTCCGTAATTAATTGGTCCTGTTCGTCATTTACTGTTATGTCAGTTAGAATTTCTGTACATCTAATTAATTTAAAACTATTACTGTAAGAAAAGTATTGGCTGTATACTGCTTGAATCAATTTGAAAGTTTCGTCATCGGTATAGATTGCAGACAATTTGTTGGGAGGTAAGTATTCTTTGAAAATTTTAATTATATCGTTTTCCGAAAATGTAGGCAGGCGGAACGTTCTTCTATGTTTGTTTTTAAATATAACATCAACTGATGAGAAAGGTTTTTTATCTGACTTTTCCAGAATGACTTGTAAGTTAAATTCATTGAGTGGACGTTCCGATATTGGTATGCCATCATTAAGATTTGCGATTGCAGAGTGTATTGTAGAGGATGTGTCGGAATTTGAAGAACAAGCTACAGTTGCGTTTGTCGTTTCAGTTGCGAAGTGTTCCACTTTAGAAGGTTCTTGGTTTTCAATTTTTGTTCGACTTAAAGCGTCAGCGTTTGAATTCTGGGTACCCTTTTTGTAAATTATTTGGTAGTCAAATTCCTCAAATTCCTCTCCAACGGACAAGCTTTGAGTTTGGGTCTTTCAAGCTCATCAACCAAGTTAGTGGTTTATGATCTGTGACGATCTTGAATTGTCGTCCGAAAAGATATGGCCTGAAATATTTTGTTGCCCAGACTATGGCTAACAATTCCTTTTCAATTGTGGAATAATTTATTTCTGAGTCTGTTAGGGTTCTGCTGGCGTAACAGATTGGTAAATCGCTTCCAATCTGTCGTTGGGACAAAACAGCGCCGATAGCGAAATTGCTAGCGTCTGTCGTTAAGACAAAAGGTTTTGAAAAATCAGGATATTGGAGTATGGGGTCGTTCATAAGAAGGTTTTTACAAGTTTCGAAAGCTTTGTCATAGTCCTTATTAAAATCAATTTTCTTTCCTTTTTTTAAACATTGAGATAATGGTTTTGTTAGTTTCGCAAAATCTCTTATAAATTTCCGATAATATCCTAGTAAGCCTAGGAAACCTTTTATTTCCCTTTGAGTTTTGGGTATCGGAAAATCTTTGATGGCCTTTACTTTCTCTGGGTTAGGTTTTACTCCATTGGTTGAGACGATATGTCCCAGAAAAGCTATTTCTTTGTGAAGGAACTCGGACTTGTCGAGTTGAACCTTTAAGTTATATTCTTGGATTTTTTCAAACACCTTTTTCAAACTTTCTCCGTGTTCTTGTAGGATGTTGAGTAGACGAAGGTCTTGAAGCACGTTGTCCATGACACGTTGAAAAGTAGAGGGGGCATTCTTTAAGCCAAATGGCATTCTGACATGTTCGTAGTGACCGCCCTCAACGGTGAATGCTGTCTTTTGTACATCCATTTCTATTTGATGAAACCCGCTTGCGAGATCAAGCGTAGTGAAATACATGGTTTTACCTAGTTTGTCAAGAATTTCAGAAATATTTGGAAGTGGATAACGATCACTAATAGTTTTCTCATTCAATTTACGGTAGTCAATTACCAGATGCCATTTTTGTTTGCCGCTTGCATCTTTCTTCTTTGGGACAATCCAGACTGGAGAACCCCATGGAGAATAGCTTGGTCGGATAATTCCGTGAATGAGCATATCATTTATTTGTTTCCTCACCTCTTCCTTATAATAATATCTATAATTCCTTATAATAATAGATATATATGGGTATCTGTATGATTTTGTATAAATCGGAATCTCATCTGTTGTTAGGATTCTATGCTTGACTTGGTTTGTAAAAGTGAGATGATCATTTTCTTTATAAAATATGCCTTCGTATTGCTTACAGATATTGGTCAAGAGATTTTTCTCTTCTTTGTTAGGATGAGAAGTTCACAGGGAATTGATTATGTTAATATGAGAAGGATTATTATAAGGACATTCGATATTAAAATTGTTGACTTCAATAAATTTGCGTGAGGAGAATTGGGTAACTTTGAGTGGTTGTTTAAGGAAAAGAGTTTGATCCCTATTCGAGCAGTTAATAACTTCGACATGGCTATACCAATCTTTAGAGTTGTATATACCTTCTGGAATAGATTCGTAGATTCGTAGATTCTAAGGGAACCGAGTGGGACAGGAGCATCCCCCCAAGCCACCGGAGCCATTTTTGACTTATTGTAGCCACCCCACTCTCCCGTCTATAATATCCCCGTCCCAATCACAAAGCCGGAGATATCCCTAAGGGAGTTGGACAATAGTTCCCGAACACTTAGGGACCCATGTCCAAGACAATTGCGGCGCCGAACAGCCAGTGCCGGACAGTCGCAGAGAATGTGCACGGCGGTCTCATCGCCACCCCCACAAAATCTGCACAGGGGGGAGCCCGACTTCCCCAGCCTGTGCAGGCGGTATTTCACCGGGCAGTGCCCCGTGAAGAAATTCGCAATAGTGCGAACCCGGCTCCTGCTCATCCCCAGCAACTCCGCAGCGAATCCGCCGGAGCACGCCGGAACAAACTGCACAAAGGCAGCCCCAGATCCCCTCCGCGCCAACTCATCGGCAACTTCGTTGCCCGCATGGCCACTATGGCCCGGCACCCAAATGAGCATCACTCTGTTTTCCGATGCCAATTCCATAAGTGCAGCAAGGCAGCTCCAGACCAGCTTGGATGTAACCTGAGCTGAACGGAGCGCCAGCAGTGCAGCCCTCCTGTCTGAGAACACATAGATGGTGCGGTTTCTATACCCCCTTTCCAAATTGATTCTCAGACAGATTTCTATTGCATGTATTTCGGCCTGGAACACTGTGCAATACGGGTCAAGGGTTGCATATATACGCGTGTCCGGGCGGACACCGTATACGCCCGAGCCCACACCCGACTCCGTTTTGGACCCGTTCGCATACCACACGCTCGAACCCGACCTAAGTACCGGACCACCCCGATCCCACGTCCATCGATCAGGAAACAGAACCCTGTACTTGTGGTCGAAGTTGTACCGCGGCAGACAGGTATCTGACATGGTTATCCTTAGAATCGGATCGCCCTCAATGAAGTCCCTGTGAGTTCTGTGGACCAACTTTAGCCCTGCCCCGTCCTCGCCAGAGAGAAGTCGGTAAGTCACCAGCCGAGCTTCCTTCAATATATGGAGGTGCAGTGGCGGCAATCCAATCATCACCTCCAATGCAGCGGTGAGAGCCGTCCGCATCGCCCCGGTCACTCCCAGGCAGGCCAGCCTCTGTAGATTTTCCAGCTTGGCCCGCACACCCGCCTGCTGAGCCTTACGGCACCATACAATCGACGCATAGGTGACGATGCGCCTAGCAAGGGCCGTATATAGCCACAGTGCTATTCTGGGACTAATTCCCCAGGTCCCCCGATGAAGCTCCTACACGTCCACAAGGCCGCCGTAGCTCTCCCGATAACTCTATCGATATGGGTATTCCAAGAGAGACGATCATCCAGGGTTACCCCCAGATACTTCACCTCCCTCGAGTAACTAATACGTTCACCAAACAGAATTGGGCTCGTTAATCTGTCCCTGCTTCTGCGTCTAGTGAAGGCGACCAAAGTGCTCTTGCTTGGATTTATATTTAACTCAACGCCTTTGCACCACTTTCCACAACACATAAATTTTGCTGTAGAAGATCAGAAATAGTGCTCTCAAATTTTCCCCGCACGACGAAGGCCACATCGTCAGCGTATCCCCAGACACGCGCCCCGGAGCCCCTGATAGCAGCTATTAGATCATCCACTACAATGGACCACAGGAGGGGCGAAAGAACCCCGCCCTGCGGACATCCTTTTGCAGCGGAGATGAAGAGTATATCGTCAGCTATGGTGGACTTAATAATCCTATCCTGTAGCATCCGATTGACCCATCTGCTAGTCGTCGCATCAATCCCTCGTTTGTGCAACGACTCACAGATGACATGATATGGGGTGTTGTCAAAAGCTCCCTCTATATCAAGGAAGCAGCCAACTGCTACCTCCCGCACTTCCAGTGAGTTTGCAAGGACCCCCACCAGACTCTGCAGAGCGAGTACAGTAGACCTTCCCGACTGATAGGCGTATTGAGATTCATGCAAGGGATTGCTTCCCAGTGCACCGTCCCGTATAAATCTATCAATCACTTTTTCCATTGCTTTCAATAGAAAAGAAGTAAGGCTGATTGGACGGAAAGACCTTGGGTGGTTGCTTGGTCGCTTACCCACCTTCGGAATATACGTCACTTTAGCCACCCTCCATGCCTGAGGGATGTAACCCCACGCATAGCTGGCGCGAAAAATTCCCAACAGTGCTTTAGCGATATGTTGGAAACCCCTCTGCAAAAATGCAGGATATATCCCGTCATCACCTGGAGATTTGAAGGGCCTGAAAGAGAAAACAGCCCATCTAATCCTGCCCATCGTGAAGACTAGACGGGATCGTTGCCAGTCATCCCTCCTGGGCCAGGGTGCCCCCGGTTCGATGACTGCATTTGAGTGATTCCGAAGAATCTCCGAGTCAGGAAAGTGCGTTGACGCCATAAGCTCCAACGTCTGCCTTCCGTTCTCAGTCATGGAGCCATCAGGACGTTCCATTAGGCCCAACCTGCTAGCATACTTTTTGGAAAGCACCCTGTGAAGACGCGCACTGCTGGGGAGTTCATCAATGCCCTTGCAGAATGCCCTCCACGAGATTCTTTTCGCTTTCCTAATTTCTTTATTGTATTTTGTGAGTGAGTCCTTATACTCTTCCCACGAACCTGACGCTTTGGCCTTATTGAATAGCTTCCTGGTCTTTAGTCTAAGCCTTGAAAGCTCCTCATTCCACCACGGGCACTTCCTATTGCTCCGCCTCGGCTTAGCACGGCAGCTCCCGTGATAGGCATTAGTAATAGCCGCCGTCAGGGCCTCGCTGGCCAGTTCGATATCCATCACCGTTCTGACAGAAGCAGGAACGGATCTAATCCCATCCATGAGGAGCGTTTCGAATAGACTCCAATCTGTGGATTGGGGCACCCGATAAATTTCTTCTGCCAGGCCTCCGGAGACCATGATATCAAACATGGATGTCTCATTTGAGACAATATTGACAGACATTTGAGACTCCTTCCACAAAAGTCCACTAGATCCTTCAGTTGCTCGTCGGGGTGGGCACAGTCCCCCGGGAGGTAGGATGAGCACACAATGAACTCTGTCCAGCCCCCGCAGGACTTCACCTTCACCAACGCAGCTACCTGATCCTTAGAACAGTAATCTGGAATGGGAAAATACGTTAGCTTTTTACTAAACAAGATGCAAGCCCTAGGCCTGTATTATCATACAATAGCTCACCTGTTAGGCCCTTAACCTGATCCTTCACTATGTAAGGCTTTTGGATAAGGGCGATATCGAGGTGATCCTTCATAAATCTATGAGCCAGAACATCTCACCGATGCGCCTCACAGCCATATTATTTCCTCCGGCTCTTGTCTATGGGCTTTGGCCCTTTAGACAAAGGCTTTACATGAGCCTTACCTCTTACCGTCGCCTTTTTACACATCTTGGTGGGCGCCTGCCCTGCCACAGCCTCTTTTGCCGCCCCAGGTGCCACGCTAGCCCCTCCAACAGCAAATACCGAAGCATTTCCGGGCTTCCAAATGGGCTTGAGCCCTTTTGGTTCCCCCGGGACGCTTGTATTTGGCGTGCTGGTCGATGGTCCTTCCGTTTCCCTTGCCGCCATTTTCGGAACGACTTCAGACTTTCCAATGAGTTTTGACTCTTTTGGTTGGCCTGAAGTGCTCGTCGTTGTCGCGGTGGGCACTGGTTTTTTATTTTGTCCTGCCCTGCCGCCAGCACCTTGAGAGGATTTTCTTCCTTTAACCCGAACGGTAACACGGAAGAAATTCAGGAAAAGTCGGAACTCCGCTTTCCGTAGATCTTCCAATCCGGAATCATCCACGGAAAAGGTGATGGAGCAGCCCCCGTCCTTTTCCTTATCCATCCTCAGCACCCTCCAGGAACTTATCTTGAGGCTGGGATTTTGCTTCCCTATCCTACTTAGAAATTTGTCCCTGGAGAGACTAACGGTTGTCTCGTCCTTTGGTACGTAGGTGACACAGACATGCTGTTTGGGCATGCTGTCGCCATCCAGTACCACGACATCGCAACCGTCCCAAGGCTTTATCTTCCTGCAGACACTGGTTATCCACTCCCTGGTGTTTTGATTGTTGCATGTTACGGATATCCATCCGTCCCTTTGCAACGCTGCAGTGAATTGTAGATGAGAGTCCACAACCCTATCCATTTCATCCATGATGGCTACTTTGAATTTCCCCATCTGGACTTCGGATAGCCTTTCCTCTGGATGCAGTCTATGAGTGATGGCCACCTTGACCTGTGCTACTGCATCCCGATAAGAAGTCATTTTCGGGTTTTGTTGAGGAATGTTCCCAGGGACCTTTTCCTCAACATTGCCCTTCATCGACCTCTTCTTTGAGGGCCCTGCATCAGGGGTGTTGCTTTCCAACCTTTCCCTCTTTTAGGGATGGTCGGCCACAACAACCGATCCGCAGGCCTTCAGCTTTTCCAGCCTTTCCTTCTCGTATCTGCAAGCTTCCTCTGGGGACATGCCATCCCTGATATAAGCCGCGATACGCCGCTTGGATGCACCAGAGAAATATTGTTTTTTTCCCCTGATGTCCAACCTTTTCAGGTCCTCCTCAGTTTTTTGGATAATAGGTCCAAGAGGATCCTGATTATCCGTCTCCATCGGAGGCGCCGCCTTTTCCTCCACTGGCGTGAGAAGGAGTTCCTCCTCTGCGTCAGTTAAGAGAAGCTCTGGTTCCGAAGACCCTTGAGCACTAAGTGGTTGTATGTTGTCCTTAGTGTCGTTGTTGTTGTTGTCACTGTTGTTATTTGTCTTGTTGTTGTTGTTGTTATTTTCCATTTCTGGTCCCACGAGTAGCGCGGTAAAGTAAAGTCACCCATGGCAGAGCCCGGCATACCATGGGAAGGCCTATTTAAACTGGAAGGCGCCTGGTATCCAGAGTCCGCATACTAACGACTAAGCTCCCCCTTAGCCACGCAGTCATCGGCATATGGTGTTCCACCTTGACTTGGGAGGCCTGTCGTCAGCTGACGTATAGATATAGGGCTGAAACTCACAAAGCAAGAGGCTCACCGCGAGACATGACCACGACACGAACGTAACTTTGATCGTTTCAATCACCCCTTTATCCTCCGCCATTACCGGGGCCCACCACTAGGAGGTGACAGTGCGGTTTTGGGCCCCTACCTTCTGGGATATATAGTCCTGGTTTGAATTCAGTTCTATTTATAAGGATGTAACCGTTTTCTATGTCAACAGGGAGTTTCACTATTAATTTGGTATTAGCTTCTACAAAAAACTTTTCTGACATGTAGTTAGGTTTAAAATGTAATTTTAAGGAAGAATGTTTGGTGTTTAAAGTTTTGGTTGAAAGATCTACTGTTGCTCCCAAAGATGTTAGAGCATCTAAGCCAAGTAGACCATCGAAGTATCCGTGAAATTTGAAAATAAGGAAAGTTGTTAATCCCGGTTGATTACATTCTAAAAAATTAGGTAAGGTGATTTGTTGATTAATTCTATGTGAGTTAAGAATCGTATTTGTAGTAACTGGTTCTATGTTCTCAATTTCTTCAGGGTAGATAAATTCGGGGTTTTTGAAAGAAGATGATGATCCAGTGTCAATCAAAAATTTAAGTGGACGACCGAAAGGAGAGTTTATATTAACATAAGGAAGGACAGATCCGTGTTTGTTTACGTCTAAGTATCCAATGGGTTCATCGAGGCTTTCATAGGAAAATTCGAATCGTCAATTTCTGGTTCGGTTTCATCTGAGTTGATTCCTTGGTACTGATCCTCTGTCTGATACATTTGGTAGTTTTGATGATCGTAGTATCGATCTAAGTTCTGGTATCCATCTTCTGTAGGTCTCGATGTGGATGAGATGTTAAATAGTTCTCCGCTTGTAAATTTTGGTGGTTCTGAGGGTCGAAAGAAATTATTTTGAGGTTGTCCATTTAGTTGGTTTTGCCGTAGGTGTGTATACCCGAAGCTAGTATCCATTGGTTCTGGTTTACTAAAACTTGGGTTGTTTTGCCTTATTGGTTGATTGTGCGCTATGTTATTAAAATGTGGTCGGAAATTTTAAAAATTTCTGCCGAATGTATTAGGTGATCTGTTAAAATTTTTATTAAATTGTGGAGGACGTGGCAAATTATTTGAAGTTGTTTGAGTTTGCGGATTATACCTATTGGATATGGAAGGTTTGGGATTTATTCTTGAATTATTGGGGTGGTTATTGTACCTGGGAACAGAATGGTCAAATCTCGAATATGATATATTTTGTTCCTTTATGCAATAGGAGAATGCTATTGCTAGTGTTTCAGGCTTCATAGCTCTTATAGTAGAGCCCAGTGGTTCTCTTAGACCAGAGAGGAACACATTTAAGCACATTTCGGTGTGGAGATCTTTCGTCGCCTTGATAACGTTTATATCTTGTTCATGAATTTGAACGTGAGTCGTAATGGTAGCTAGGATTTCAATAATTTCGCTATAAAAACTTTCTACGCTTTTATTTCCCTGCTTTAAATTATGTAAATCACGCATGAGGGACGTTTCGTTTCTTTTTTCTGAATAATGTAGTATAAGATTATTTTTTATATCATTCCATTTTAATGGAGTACCGTACATATTCAGTACCTCGTTTGCTCTTCCTACAATTTTGTTTCTTATAGCAGTATTTGATAGTATGGAGTGTTTTGGGTGCATACTATAAGGGCAATAATTTCTTCTACGTTGTTTATAAATTTAAATAGAAGTTTGGGATTTCCTTCAAATTTAGGGAGGTCTTCAATGGCATCAGGTACACGTAATGAATTAAATATGTCGGTGGTTGAAATTGTTTGGCCCGAGTTCGTTGCCATATCTAATTCCCTATTGTTTATGTTTAATTCGGGTATTAATTTACTATCAAATAGACTACCCAAACTCCAACCTTCTAAATTTTCAAAATATTCACTTTTGTTATTAGAAATTTTACTATTGGAACTTCTGCTTTTACAATTTAGAGGGTAGGATGTTGTGAATTTTCTTTTCTTACTTGGCAAAGATTTTTTTTTGCAATATAGTTGGAATTGTACTAAATATAGTTGTAATTGTAATTTTAATTTTCTTGCAATTTTATATTCAATAATATTTTAATATTAATAAAAATTTATATATTTGGTTTTAAAACTTTAGTGTAATTTGTAATTGTAAAAGTAATTTGTAAACGTTTGTTTTAAAGTTTTAAGTGTTTTTGTAACTATTTAATGATAATAACTTAATAGCTTACATGCATACCCACGTTAAATACGTCAGGTTGATTTGATCGGTTCTTACAGATTGAAATCCAAAGCCTTGTTCACTAGTCCACAGGGATGTTGTATGACTTAACAACCAATTTCCTCTTGACGCTAAGTTTCTACCAATGATCCTTTGGCAACACACAACACACAACACACACACAATCACCGAATTTTTCTTGAAATTATCATTAAAATCTAACCTTCACAAGCAATTTTTAACACCACTTATAGTTAATTATGATTTTAGTTTTTAATTAAAATTTAATGTTTTAAGTTAAAAAAATTTTTTGATTAGATTTTGATTAGTGTAATATTTCAAAAAAAAATATTCGTATTGTAACTGCGAACCGTTAAATTTTCTTTACGATAACCCGTCGTAAATTTTACTTAAGTGAACTACCGACTTAAACCGATCTTACCGACTGCGCCAAATACGTAACGTACTAACGCAGGTAGGAAAAAAAACTAATTTTACATTTACAAATAAAATTTTATTGTGTCGTTATGATTACAATTTCTATAATATAATAATTCTACATAAAAATTTCAAGAGTATTTATAAATCTTTTATGCTGATTTTACATTTTGTTTAAAAACAATTTTAACAAACATTTATTTTAATGAAATTTGATATTAACAAAAATTACTTAAATCTGTGGGAAAGTTTAAAGCATGTGGCTAATAACATGTGGTTAGAACATGCGCGTTTTACATTTATTTGCTTAGTAGTGAAAATGTGTGTGAATTATTTGTACAATTGAATATGAATATAAAGTTTTAAGGTAATTAGGTATTTTATATATTCTACATTCTATATGGTGTAGTGTAACGTAACTCTAGCTCTCCAGTTTCGGGTAAAATCACCAACACTTCATCTAATCTTGAAGATCGTTTGTCGAGGATTGAAGAAATGTTAGCAAAACTCAATACGGGATCAACTGTTCGAAGTCGTTCTAGAAGTCGGAATTCCAGTCGAAATAGGTCCGCCTCTAGGCAACCCATGTGTTGGTACCACCAAAAATTCGGGCGTGACGCGCTGAAATGTGTGGGCCGGTGTAGATTCTACGCCTTCTTTCATAAGGCGAACAGGAACACTACTTCCACCAGTACAAAAACCAATCCCCCAAACTAAGGCGACCCGTTATTGTCGCGGTTAATAACGGAAATTACTCTTCACGCCGCTTATTCGTAAGAGAAGTTAACAACGACATTATCCAATGTTTCTCCGATTTGTTATACTAAATCGGGGAAACATTGGATGCAAAAATCGGCCTTCGGACTTCTTGCTTTCTGCTGCAAACGGCACTTCTAAACAAACTTACGGTACTAAACTACAATTTTCACACGCAATTTTCACACGCTTTTATCATCGCGTCAGTAGGTAGACCTATAATAGGGGCAGATTTTTTGGAACGTTTCGGGGTATTGGTCGATCTTAAGAACAAGAGATTAGTAGATCCAAGCACAAATATGTCGGTTGAGGTTTCGCAGGCTAAGGTTGACGTTGTTACACCTTTGCATTACGTCGTGGAAAGTGCATACGGAGAAATTCTTAAAAATTATCCAACCCTTACTCAGGATTCAGATTATTCCGCACCTGTTAAACATTCGGTCGTTCATCACATCGTAACCAAGGGACAACTTCCTTTTTCCTCTCCACGTAGACTTGATTCAGTGCGTCATAAAACGGCTAAAACAGAATTCGAATATATGGTCAGCATCGGGATATGTAGACCTTCTTCGTCATCCGTTCCGTCGCCACTCCATATGGTTAGGAAGAGAAATAACGTCGATTGGCGGCCTTGCGGCAATTATCGGCGTCTGAACGCTGTCACGGTGCCAGACCGTTACCCTATTCCTCACATTCAAAACTTTTCCATGAATTTATTTGGCAAACGTATTTTTTCAAAAATCGATCTTGTTAGGGCATATCACTTGATCCCTGTTTCCCAAGACACAATGCACAAAACGGCAATAACTACTCCTTTCGGCATGTTCGAATTTAGTCGTATGCCTTTCGGGCTTCTAAATGCCGCCCAAACCTTCCAACGATTCATGGACGAGGTCACTCGCGGTCTCGGTTTCCTATTTGTATATATCGACGACATTTTGGTCGCCAGTTCTACTCCATCCGGCCATAAGCAACACCTGCAAATCCTTTTTAAACGTCTGTCCGAATATGATATTAAGATTAACAGTCTAAGTGCGTTTTCGGTGTTTCAGAATTGGATTTCTTGAGTCACAAGATTTCTAGTGCTGGTATATTTCTGGCTATAGTTAACTTTCCGGTACCTAATTCAGTCCGCCAAATACAACGCTTTATAGGTATGGTTAACTATTACCATCGATTCGTACCCGATCTTGATAAATTACTTTCTTCTATTTACACTCATCTCTCCGAGTTACTTAGGAGGCCAAAAACTTTAGTTGGCCTGAAAGTCTCAATGACGCGTTTCCGACAGTTAAGGACGCTCTTGCCAAGATCACTCTTTTGGCACACCCACTTTCGGATGGAACATTTAGTATCCCTACGGATGCTTCTGATATTGCCGTCGGCGCTGTTTTGCAGCAGCAGCGTGATGACAACTGCGAACCACTCTCATTCTTTTCGAGAAAACTCACTCCCGCCGAGAAAAAATACTCAGCTTTTGATCGCGAGCCACTTGCTATTTATTTAGCTATAAAACATTTTCGGTACTTCGTAGAAGGATGTGAATTTTCAATACTTATTGACCACAAACCTTTAGTAACGGTTTTTTTTAACAAAACCGAGCGAAGCCCGCGGCAACCCAGACAATTAGAATATATTTCGCAATTCACGACTGATATATGTCACATTCGTGGTAGTGATAACGTTGTCGCTGATGGTTTTTCGCGAATGGATAGTTTGGATTCTTCTTCCGGCAAATTCATTGTCGATCTTGGAAAGGTTCCGAAGCTCAGGAGACCGACTAGGAGTTAAAAATCCTTCAAACCAATCCTGGTTTGAATGTGTATTGCGAGGTCTCTACCTCGCGATATCGCCCTTAAATTCCAAGCCCTTTGCGTCGCAATTTTTTCGAACACTTATATAGTTTTTCTCACCCGGGAATTCGCGCTTCGCGTAAGCTTGCAACGGATATGTATTTTTGGCCGAGAATAAATGTTGACGTCGCGAAATGGACTAGAGCTTGTTTAGCTTGCCAAAGATCAAAAATTCAACGACAGACAAAATCACAATTCGGGAAATTTGACCTACCTTCGGGCCGATTCGAGCATATCCATATAGATCTGGTAGGCCCTTTATCGATTTCCGCTGGCAATTCATACATTTAACAATTGTGGATCGTTTTTCGCGATGGCCTGAGGCTTACGCTATCAGGGACATAACCGCGTCGACAGTCGCGCGCACTTTCGCCGAGAATTACATTCCGCGATTCGGAACCCCATCTAGGATAACCACGGACCAGGATTCACAATTTGAATCTAAGTTATTGGCAGAACTAACGAGTTTATTCGGTATTCAAAAGATCCACACGACCCCTTACCATCCTCAGTTGAACGGAATGGTAGAACGATTTCAGCGACAACTTAAATCCGCATTACATGCCCGTGGTAACACGATCCATTGGAGTTCCGAGCTCCCAATCGTGCTTTTGGGATTTCGGGCCGCTATCAAAGAAGATTTAGGATGCTCCCCGGCAGAAATGGTATATGGACAAAATCTCCGTTAACCTGGTGAGATTTTTGTCGACGAAAAACCAGATGTTAACGACTGCGACACTGTCATAACGCGGCTTCGCGAAACTATGCGTAATCTAATTCCAGCAGCACCGAGAGAGACGAAAGAAAAAGTTTTCATTCCAAAAGATTTACATAATTGCCAACATGTTTTCGTTCGGGTTGATAAAGTAAAAACGGGATTAACTCCTCCTTGTGACGGACCATTCAAAGTCATTAGAAGATTTAGAAAACATTTTGTGATAGATATAAACGGACGAAATTCTTCTATTTCAATTGACCGTTTGAAGCCTGCATTTAGCATTCTGGCGTCAGAATCAAATAGTCACAAGGGTCCACGTCACGTTGAGTTTAAATAATTCTTGGAGATAGATAAATTTTTCTTACCTTTATGAATTTTTTTTACTTGTAATTTTCATATTTCATACTACAATTTTTAATTCGAATCATATTAAATTTTTTTATCTCATTTTAAATACGTTAAATCTCGGGGAAGGGTGATGTTGAGATCTTTCTCACAAAAGGTTCTACACCCCTGACTTGATTTTAAATTACTGAAAAAAACTTTCACACACTTTCTTAAATATTAACATACTCTTTTAAACTTGGTTTAATTATGTGTACTTAAATTACTTACATAATGATTCACTTACACTTTAATAATTTAGTTTAATTTCGAAAAATGAATTAACTGTAAAATTCAGGGTCAGCAATTGGACGTTTACTACGAGCCAAATATACATTTTTGCGTATATAAAGAAAAATAATCAACCGGTTTCATTGAAATTCAATATTTAAATTCAAGGGGTTAAAGCAATGAAACGAATTGGTGAAATTTCTTGAAATTTAATATTTGAGCTCTGCTTGTTACCAGAAGTTACTGATCTTTCGTATAATTTGGACGGCACAAAATGAAACTCTACTAAGAGCCAAATTTACATTTTTCTAGGTATGTTAACTATAACCTTACTAATTTCTTAAAAATTGGAATAAGTATTTAACAAACATTTTTATAATATTCTGTAACACTTTCGCTTAACTAAATAATACACGTTGCGGTCGGTTGTGTGCTGATCACATCAGATTTTTTTTTTCTTTCTTTTGTTTGTATTTTATTTTATCTTCCTTTCCATTTACTCTTAAAGAATAAATAGTATAACAGCAATTGGTTAATTGTTATACTTGTTTCATTTAAGCTGATTAATAAGCACATATACTGCTTCTTTTCTGGCGAAAAATTTTACACTGAATTAGATGCTTTTTAAATATATGAATCTTTGGTAATGAAATCTGTATCATTTTATCTGTACTAAAAATTATAACAAAAGAAAAAAAACGAATAACTGATAATATTATTTAAGATAATATTCTAATGACCTAAAAATTGATGAACTTTGCAAAAACTAAGGGGACATTGTTCACAGAGTTATAAAACTTCCTTAAGTTAATTGATTAAGAACTAACATGATAAACGTCATATGGAAACAATCAAATGCAAGTAGTCATGGGCAATATCGTTCATTTGAGTGATTCGTTCTGAACGAACTACTTTTTTCACTGACCGATTATAAAATCTCGTTCAATCTTTCATTTCGTTCACTTCCCTTCTGTATATATAATTTCATGCTCTTTGGTTATAATTATATAGGGTTATTCGTATTTATGGTAAATTTTAAAGAAAGAAATTTGTAATGGGTTTGTAAACTAGTAACGAGTTTTGAACCACAAAATGTCTCTACTTATATATACCAAAAAGTTTGAAACATAGAGAAAAATTTAACACTTACTTAAAAAACTGTTATAAAAAATTATAAGTATTTTCTTAAATTTGAAGAAAAAAAATTTTAAATCACTTGAGTTTATATTAAACTTTTGTTTAATTTACTTTAACATTTTATTTTAATCCCTAATGCCTTAAAATGTTAACTTATAATAATAAATTTTTTTTAGTTTATTATTTTATTTAAAATATTTAGGTACAAATACAAATAAAAACGAACTGATCAAATATAAATAAAATGCAATACAAATACAAATAAAATTGACTGATTCACGTCACACGTGCCTATAGCCTAAAATAAATGCAATACAAATAAAAGTGACGAAATTAAAAATCTACTTAAATAAGAAAATGGAAAGATTTTCATGAAATGTTGATTCAAATTGAAAGCTACCTATATAAAATAGAAAAGAGGAAGCATTTAACTGGGCTACCATATGTCTTATATTTATGCATAAAATATTTAAAGGGTAATAATTATGATCGTTTTTTTACCTTAATATTTTAAATAAAAGAAAAAACTAAAAAAAATTAATATGTTAACTTATATCTCTAAGGCATTAGGCATCAAAATAAAATTTTAAAGTAAATTAAACAAAAGTTTAAAAAATTTACAATAGGATTTCAGTGGTGAAAGATCAAGTTTAATAGATCAAAATCCTCAATCAATATTAAAAATTATAATTTAGTAGTTTAAGTTTTTTTTATTGTGCGGTCTGAAGCAATGTTCGGACACCCTAACATGGCCGGTGATGAAAAATGAGTTTGACATGCTTGTTCTACACCTTTCAAGATAGAAAGCTAGAATTTTATGAATGCATAAGTCTATACTACAAATTTATTTTTGCAAAAGAATCGTAACTGGTTTAGTGAAAGTGTGATAGAATATTATGAAAATGGATTTTGAAAACTTAATTTTAATTTTAAGGCAGTTAACAAGCTTTTAACTAACATACCTAGAAAAGTGTAAATTTGGCATAGTAAAATTTCGTTTTGCGCTACCCGAACCCCTGGAAAAGTTCACTAGCCAGAAAGCTGATTCAGTAACAGCCAGAAGGCAAATATCAAGTTTCATGAAATTCCATCGTAAAAAATGTAAAATCTATCCTCAATTTGGTTTCCGAACCCTGATCATTCCAAATACATTTTAGATTCATTATTTTAATACCCCAAATTTTAACATTCAATTTCAAGGGAATTCGTTGTTTATTTTTTTATATATTTGCAAAATGTAAAATAGACTTGCAAAAAGGTTCAGTTAGACCTCTGCAACTGAACATATCGCAAAAGTTGATCAATCCATGCCATAAACAAAATAAACTCACGTTAGAATTTCTTCAAATTCGGTTCAAATTTCTTCAAATTTTTCCTCTTCTTTTTTTGAGCGGTTGAATCATTGTATGAAAATGAGAAAGAAGCAGAAAAAAATAATTTTAAATTTTTTTTAAGCAAAAGCACATGCTCAAATACAAATTTTGTACACATTGATGTACACATACACCTATATAAGAAAAGCAAAACAAATAGAAACGGTCAAGTGTAGTTTTAGAACATCAATTAATTTCACTTGAATTGCATGTTATGTTTTTTTTTCGTTTCATTTTCTCGTTTTGTAGATTATGATGCGTGCGTCTACCAAAGTTATCTATAGCAAAGTTGTAGAAGTAGATGTAAAGCATCGACAAAAAAAGCGGACTTTTTTAAAAAATTTTAATTTTTTTGATGGAAAGTTTTTTTTTTGGGCAAGTATTACGGTAAAACCCGCACTTATTATCGCCATACTGTAGTGTAGGTTTATCAATTGAAACCCATGCGATTTATTTATGACATGATATAGGAGCTTGATTTCTATATGTGTGTGTTCTTGTGGAGCTTCATACTAAGCATACTATGCAAAAATATTATGCAGGTTCTAAAGCAAAATGATAAGGCACGCCGACCTGCAACATTTTTATATTTCGTGAAGATCGAAATCATTTACAATGACTGTTGCTGGGGCGGTATATGGATATAAGTTTTTAAATTTTGCGAGTTGAAGACAAACCGATTTAATTTTAAATTCTCTCTTTACATTAAATTAATTGTTTATGTGGGACGATATATACATTCATGTCTTAATTTTGTTTCAATATTTTGGAACATATTTCAACTTTGTGCGATTCGCGCTAAGGGCTTCTAGTGTATTCTAAGTATTGCAAAATTTTGTGGTCAGTATATTTTCGTTTTTTACATTAAAAATTTCTTGTTTAACGTATACATATACATGTACATATAAATTCATATATTTGAATTACATATATACATCTACAATTACATATATATATCTACAATTCTTCATTTATTGTTTTATTTTAGTCGTAATAATATATAAAAATGTCTTTTTATTTCATTTCATGTAGTTCAACGTACCTTCGATATGGAATTGTGAAACTAGTTTAAAATGAAATGGACAACGCAAAATTAGGACTAACTGTTTAATGTTGAATATATTTTTGGATTAATAATTTCAAAAAATAACCCAATTTTTTTTTAAACCTTTTTTAATATTAAGAAATCGTATATCGTTAAAATATCGTTAAAAAGTTTACAAAAAAACATTTAATAACTTGCAAACAATCAACTTACATATATACATGTATTTAAACTTTTCTTGCAATTTTTATTTTAAGACTGTATCTAAGATGGTTTTTATTTTTATGTTAAGTTTATCATATAAAATGGTGCATCAAGAAGCTGAAAAAGTTTTGGAAAACAATCATTAAGATGAGATTGGGAAAAGAAAAAGCAAACAATTCAAAACAACTTTAACTGAAAAAAAAACTAAAAACAATTTGATTATTATTATTTATGTATGTATTGTAAATTTCCACAAACATTCTTGTTGTATAATATTATTTGATATAATGTTATTTGAATGTTCTTAATTTTGAGTGTCAAAATTTTTGTGAAAAAATAATTTCAATATTGATTTTTGATTGTACAAATTTTATACATAGGTATACATAGCTTCAGTTGCATACTTTGCAGTTAAATTAAAATCAAAACAGGACTAGCTTTTTGTTGATTTGGTTTTGATAATATTGTAAGGAATGTTTTTAGTTAATAAATTTTTTGATAAATATGTATTGTCAGACATACATTAATTATTTTGTAAAAAAAAGCGGCTTTCCTAATAATTTCGATTCGATCAATTTCCCAAAAAAAAAAACAAAGGAAATACCAAAGGAAATTTGAGCAGTTTCATGTTAAAAGAAAAAGAGTTCAAGAAAAAAATTAAAAAAAAGGAACCCATTGTTCTGAAAGAAAGTTTTCCCAGCTGCTCTAAAAGTTGTGTACCGAATTTACTGCATCAAAACCACAACTATTTTTAAAAATTCCGCAAACGCCAAAAATATCATAACAAAATGGCCTTCGAAAATAACCTATAGTTTAAACAAATTCAAGTTTCAACCGCTAGTTTCAAACTTTTGATAATGGTGTTTTGCTTTTGTTGAACCTGAATTAAACTATTTCCATATTTCTTCACTTGTAAGTTATCGCTTTTCAAATTTAGCAATATTCCACTTTTCACCTCCTTGTTTTCCCGGAAATGTAGGCTTATGAAAATAAGGATAAAAAAATATCTTTCCTCCAAAAAATATACTTATTTTAACTCACCTAGTTAAGTTTTTAATGTTTATTGTAATTTTCAATTTAAAAAAAAAGCAAAAATTTGGTGTTCTTTGGTAGACATTTTAATGAATTCTTTTAAATTATACCATTATAGCGGTCGTTTTTTAAGAAAAATGTTTTAACTTGTCAAAGGCAAATATGCTACTTCAAAAATCATTGGTTTGTTCTATATATATATGTTCATATATATATATGTTCTATATATTATATGTTCTCTATATATATATATGTTTGTTTCTATATATATGTATATGTTTTATTGCTATTACCTCACAACGTCATAGCTAATCGCAACGTCAAAAAAATTAAGTATTCCACTATTTTTTGAAAATTATAAAGATCAAATAAACTAAAAACAAAAAAATCTTCATCTTAAATAAAAGGTTTTTCGTTATAATATGTATGAATTATTAAATTGTATTAAGTAAATTAAATTGTATAATTTTGCAAAATATGTAATGCTGTACGTACATTTGTGCATATGTATATAAATACATACGAATATATTCGTGTTACTATATAAACAATAAATTATATTTTTCTAATAACATTTAAAATTCAGTATTTATGATGTAACGTCATATAAATCTATCAGGCAACCAAGTTGAAATTATTTTTCGAAGTATTGCAAAGTGAAGTAATTTATAGAAATAACGCTTAATGTTTTTTTTGTCCGATTGAAATACATATGCATTTTTGTTTAATTATTACGTACTCGCATTTTATTAAGTACGTTTTTAAAAGTTATCTAGCTAAATTATTATAAACATTTTTTTTACTTTTTGGACAAAGTTGAGGGGATTTACTTTTCTTTTTCGAATTTCTTTATTATTCATATTACAGGAGTACATTTTTTAAATCATGTCTGTAGGACTTCTGGCTCCCAAGTACATCATAATTAGATTAATATGAAAAATGCAGTCATTGGAATCAGTGTATGAGCGGAGTAGTCACAATCAGTCACTGTGATTGAAAATGAAGGTTTGATTTTATATCTACTTGGACTATACTGAATATGTCAAAAAAAAAATTTACCTAGAAATCTCTAGTAATGAGTACAAAGTAGCTTGTATTGATCAGTGAAGTAACGAGTATTTATAAATAGGGCCAAGTAACTGGGTTGTACACACCAATTACAAAGTAGGAGCCTAAAACATCTCGCGGAGATCTATCTTTTCAATAAATTGGTTTATCTTGTGAGGGCCAATTGCTGCAGTCCGTCAGCCTGCCACAACAAAGCTTCCCAAAAACCTCAAGGTGCATTGTGATCTCCACCTCATTCTCAGAGTATCTACAGGTATCAATGCCCTCCAGAAACAAATTTCGTCTGAGATGACAATGTCAATGAGACTTCCCACCTGGTTCCTGGAACTTTCCATGACCCTCTTAAAATTTTTCTGGTCATAGCCGTCCAGAAGCTCCTTGACCATGTGGAATAATTTAGGTCCCAATAGCACCGCCATTTCTGTTTTTGATATTAATGCATGCAACCCTTTGCAGTTTTTCTTAGTCCCGAGAGCTATAAGTCACTTGTGGCCCAAAAATACATATGCATTTTTGTTTTATTATTAAGTACTCGCATTTTATTAAGTACGTTTTCAAAAATTATAAAAATTTTTTTATTTTTTCTAACTTAAAAATAATTATAATAGTTCCTTTCAATTGTTTTTCTTTTCATTTTAAATCAAAAAATTTTCACAGTAATTTCAACATATTCTATTTGAAAGACAACAAAAATCGGACATTTTCAAATCTGCATTTTTCTAGTGAATTTACTATTCGACTTGTTTTAAATTTGAAGGTTGAATATTACATTGTGTATAATCGCAGAGTTAAAAAGATTAGAATTTCGTTCACACAAATAATTTCTAAGACCCCTTGCTATGTTCATACAAAATTTGGATAGATATATATCGCATTACATCATGTGTTTTATTATGAAAGCTTTTATATCAAATTGATATGTTCAGAAAGGTTTGCTCTCAAAACCCATAAAACTTTATCATGCGTAAGTGGTTTATTGGTTTTTTAGTAGGATTTTAAATTTTTAGACCAATTTAAATATTCGAAGGTTTTATTTTTTTCTTTTTATTTCAAAATGAATTTTAAATTCTATATCTAAAACAAAGGTTTAAATTATATTTGTAAAAGACCTCACTTGCAATTTTATTGAGCTCTGAAAATGTTACGACACTAAAAATATAATTTTAAATAAAAATCAAAAATGGTTTGGTTTTAAATTTTCTATCAAATTTTATTTCTCTTTATGAATTTTTTAATATATATTTCTTGTTTCTTTTTAACGAAAATTTTATGCAACCAACTTTAAATATTTAAGTTTTTATAAAATTAAAAATTTTCAGATTCAATTAAAGATATTTGATTTTATCAGATTTAATTTGATGGCGACTTCGAATATTTTATGATTTAAATTTTTAATTCAATACAACTGATTTACAAATTCAAAAAATGTATTAAAGGTTTCAAAATCTGAACTTCTTCAAAAATGATTACGAAGTAAAAAGTATTTTAATTTACGATTTATTGATTTTAAATTTACGTAATAAATTAAAAACAAAAAACAAAGAAGGTGGAGCAGACAATGGGCTAGAGACAGCAGTAGATGTGGCATCAGCGAACACCATTAAAGGGGTGGATCACGTTCTGAGGTACCAATTTGAGAAGATCTCTGTTCACGGGTCGGTGTCAGCGCAGAGCAACCTCCGACTAAATGAAATACACCATGATGGACGTAGGAGCGGGCGCTGAAAAGGTTTATCCGATGGATATGGCGCCTAAGTTTCAGAAAACTGTCTCCAGATGAGAAAATTTTGGTTAGAGGGAAAGATCGTTCTATAACCAAGAAAAATTTTAAATAAGAAATTTTTAAACAAAAAGGGGAAAAAAAGTAACCGGGATACCCCAAGTGAATCTTCACTTCGACAAAGCAGCTTCGGCTGTCTTGGCACTGAGGTTCACCAAACAATAACTTGAGTTCGCACTAATGGAGGAAAATTGGGGGCATAGAGGACAGATTAAGGGTTGCCCATTAGAGATATAGAGGTAATATGAGATTGTAGGTAAAATCTAGCCAGAACTTGCATTCTATTAAGAAAGGATATTGATTTTGTTTTTCTTTTAGAATTCATAATTTGGGACCTGGATAATTTCATATCGAAGTCTGCATCGACACTGAAGTTACTAGTGTGAAAGTGATAGATTCATCAGCATATTTTGCAGGTAACGAGGCAGCTGCAACAAGCAGAAAAGTAAGTCCTCTCGTGGAATGCGAAAACAATGCGAACGTTAGAGGTGAGTTCTTATTAGAATTTTTAGTACAAGGAAATTCAGAGTATGCAATTCTCCACGTTCCCCACGTCCTAATTTTTATTGTTTATGTAATTGAAATACTTTTTACCCTACGAGTATTTTATTAGAATATTTAAAAGTAACCTGGGATATACCCTTTAGTCATAGCGGTTGGTCAGAATCATCTTTATTCATTTGCCCTAATTAATGTCACATAGTTCTTATTGAAAACGATGGAGTAAACGTAGTGGGCAATCAGATCAGAACGACATTCTTGATTGGAAACGGAGATTGTCTTATATCGGCTAACGATTACGCGTCACGCTGCTTCTCCGTCTAAATCTGAGCAACACTATGGCGGTGGCCTTCACAAGAAGTAGGTAGTCGAAATATTTATACCCAATCCAGGGCGTTGATATCTGTAGATTCGCTGAGGAAGAGGTGGAGACCACAATGCACCTTGAGGTTTCTGGGAAGCTCTGTTTTGGCAGGCTGACGGGCTGCAGCAATTGGCCCTCACAAGATAAGCGAATTTATTGAAAAGATAGAACTCCGGGAGATGATTTAGGCTCCTACTTTGCATTCAGTAGGTGCAATCTAGTTACTTTTTCGAATTTATGAATACTCGTTACTTCACAGATCAATACAAATTCTTTGTTCTCATTGCTAGGTACTCCTCAAATTTTTCTTTTGACATATTCAGAATATTCTGAGTAGATTTGAAAACAAGCCGTAATTTTTCAATCACAGTGATTGACTGCGACTACTCCGTTCATACAGTGATTTAATACGAAAAGTGCAGTGATGACTGCACTTTTCGTATTAATTTAATTATGATGGGAGCCAGAAGTCGAACAGACATATTAAAAAAATGTATTCCTGTAATAATAATAAAGAACGTTAAAAAAAAGTAAAACCTCTCAATTTTGTCCAAAAAGTAGGGTTCCAAAAAAATGGTAGAACTTTTTTGGATATTTAATTTTCTGTTGTTCTTTTAGCCGCTATTACAAGTTTTTTTGAATCAAGTCATAAGATCTATGGTTCCCAAGATATCAGAACTTTAATAAGAGCTTATTGAAGTTATTAAGATATCTAAATCCTTTGATACGTTTTTTTGAATTATAATTCTAATGTTCTAACAATTCAAAATGTCTAACAATTCTAATGTTCTAACAATTCAAAATTAAATCAAATCTTATAACAGCAAAAACTGTTAAGAAGTAATAAACCAAAACACCATTGGTGTCATATTACAATAAAAATTATTTTCTATAGTGTTAAAGTAGAAACAAATACCCTAATTGAAATATGTCATGATAAAAAGTTTAAAGTTTGAGGGAACAATGGAAATTGTCAATGGACTAAAATAAACAAGGCAGAATTATAAATAAAGTTGGGTCAAACCAATGGTTTGTATTGTAGCACTTTTCCCTTCAACAAGTGAAAATTCTGCTGTTCAATACAGTCTATGTATAGCTGTCACACTATTAAAATTATTTTCATTCATATACAAAACTATTTCTAGGATTGCATATATTTAAGATGATCGATTTATGCAGTCTTTGAAATAAAGCAAAAATTAATATAAAGAAGGGTTAACATAATGCTCGATTTTAAGGGTTAATTGTGTGAGATAAGAAAAATAATTATATTTTTTAATTTCATGAAATTTGCCGTTAGCTTTTTGCGTTTATAGAAATTTGAAAAAGCTTGCGGTTTCGGAAATATAAGGTGTCAAAAATTCAAATTTTACAAAATTCAAGAGGCGATAACTTGAGAGGTGCTGGAGATGGTAACAAATTTTCTTCTAACGAAATGAACTAGTTGTTAATATCTAAAAGCTCCTAAAATTTCAAGCTTCTACGTGCTGGGGTCTAGAAGAAAAACGGCATCAAAAATTTGGAAAAAAAAGGACTTTTAATAACGGTAAATTTGAACGGCCATTTTGTTTTTCTAAAGTTTAATTATAGTATACCACGCTAGAGGAAACAAGCCACTGCCTTTTTGCGTTTGCAAAATTTCAAAAATGCTTATGGTTTCATTGCAACAAATAGTTAAAAAAGGCCATTTTTAGGGTTTTGGGGTGGGGGTATAACTTCTAAAGGGAGGGAGGTAGGTAAAAATTTGTTCTACAGAAATAAGTTTCTAGTGAAGATTTATGTACGTATGAAATTTTAGCTTTCTATCTTCAAGGGTGTAGAAGTTTTGTAAACAAAAAAGTGTCCACGGACGGAAGGACGGACGGACGGACAGAGTGAAACTAATAAGCACTTTTTTCAAAAAAATTTTTGGAAAAGTGGTAAAAAATGAGTTTAGTATTAAAATTACATTATTATGTGAGTGTTTACATTATTATGTGTAAATTGGAGTACAAGCTGGTAGTGATGTGAGTTTATTATTATTTGATAGCATTGTAAAGATAACATTGGAAAGTTATTAAAAATAAAAAAACAAATAGCAGTTGAATTTATATAAACCAAATGTATACACAAGTTTTCTTTTATAAAATAATTGAAGTTTTGTGTTCTCTTGCTTTTCTTCTCATTGCAGGTACAGCAATATCAACATAAAAATTTATTACGATGGTATATTAACGGTAAACTCACTGACGCAAGAAACTGGTTCATGGTTATATACAATATCAAGTATCAGCCCGATTCTCCCAGGAGCGAAGTAAGATACAAAAAGAAATGATGGTCTATTATGATGATGGTATCGATAATGCATAATGTAAATTTCAAATAAATGTAAATCTTGTAGGCGACATCGATAATTTTTTAATATGATCATGAGAACTGTGCCCAGTTAAAATATAAGGGGGTTAAAATATAAAAATAAAAAAAATTGATTATGCCCAAAAAAACTCGGAAATAACTCAATTAAAAAAACATTTGCAGATTTGTAGATATCAGATGGTAACCTCTAATGCTTTTCTACTATATAAATGTTTCACAGGGGAAACTCTAGGCATTTTTACCATCATGTAAAGTTAAGGCTTCGGCAATAAAATTTAATATTTTATGATAAAAATTTAATATTTTATAATTTTTTATAATAATTGTAAATTATACAATTTTTAATATTAAAAATTTACAAATTTTTAAAAATAATTCAGAAATAATTGTTTCAATTAAATTGAATTTTTTCAATTATTTAATATTTTCAATTAAATTTAAGATTTTATAAACTTTGTAGTTCAACAGTTAAAATAAGTTTAAGATTTCAAATAAATTTATACAAAAAATGCTTTTGATCGTCATAAGTTTACTTTTAAAAATGATTCTTTATAATACAATATAACTTTTAGAAAAATGTTTCTTTTTCAATATTAGTAGTCCTTTTATTACTAAAGAGACTACTAATACTTAAAATATCTTTATAAATTTTATCTTTCATTTATTAAATGTTCGAAGCTTAAAAGGGATCCGAACACGTCAAATAAGTTCACTGCTTCAAAATTATTTTGATATAAAGTAAATAAATAAAGTTTAATAACTATATTGGAAGGCTACAAAATTATTTATGAGCATTAAGTTTTTTTTCTGAATTTAATATAAAATGTGGAATATATTAGTACTAATTTGATGAAGACAGACATGAAAGCACAGGAGGTAGATGGATTTTAGATTGGATTTTCCAAGATTCAGTTGTGTATCTCTAAAACCCTATTGCACTAACCATTTACCTTTCCTTTTGCTTTTACTTTTTAGCTTTTCAAAACAGTACTTTTGAATAAGTGTAATTCATTCGTATTTGCCAGAGGTTCCTTTAGAACTTCAAGTAAATACATGTGTATGTAAGTAGCTTAAATTGCAAAACAAAAAAAAGAAAAACTTTTGTGATATACTTTTTAACACTATGTCATAACTCATTAGACTGGAGATTTTCTATAACTTAAGTTTTATTATAAAGCACGTTCGATAATTAATCCAAATTGCAAAATCTGAAAAATTCTATAAGAAAAAGGATATTTAAAAGTAGCAGTTGTGCTTAAAGTTCTAAAAAAATTTTAAGCGTTTTTATAACTACTGCAAAAACATTATGAAATAGGAGAGTATAACAGAAAAATATCGGATATTGAAGAATTACTTGACTACGTTCTTTGTAATTTTTGTGTCTTTTTAAAACTAATTTTTTTCCTTCTTCACTCCTAGGAGGAGTATAGGGCTAGTGCATGATTTCTTATGCACTAGTTTCATAGTGTCATAGAGAGTTAGCTAGGTAGGTGACTAGCCTACCGTAGTTTTTAAAACTAATAATTTTACTTAAACTATCAAATAAAAATATGTATAATCCAAATTTTTTTTTCCTAAATAAAAATGTTGACTTTTTCGATATTTGCTGTTAACTAATTCTAAAAGCAAATTTTTAATAATAAGTTTTCATATACAATTTTTCTTTTCTAAATCCATTTTTCTTTTTTTTCCTTTCTACACGCGTTTCATATCTACTTTTTATCTACCATATTAATGATATTGCATAACTGATTTGCAGACATTGCAAACCTGGAAACGTGGAACGCTCCTGAAGATTTCTAAGTATGAATGTGTAAAAAATTTTTGATATTTAATTTAGAACTTTCAGTGCACGTATTAATCATCATTTCTTATTGGTTTCCAAAATGGGATATGATGCGATATATGTTGCTGTATCAAGTTGGCACCACTTAGCCACCCCTACTTAATTCCTGCTCTCATCTTCAGAAGGAAACTAGCAAACTCTTCAGTAGACAGCGGGAAACAACTGAAGTAATATTCGTAGAAAAGTCACATGGAAATGTAATACCAACAAGAAAGACCTTCAGTATCCTGCAACCAGAGGATGGATTATTCTGGAGGTAAAAGCCAAAATTTAAATCTAAAAATTGCAACCTTGGAAAATTGCACAAAGCGATCCTGGAATTGCATCGTTTAAATTTTCTTGGAGTCAGTGAAACCTGATAGTCAAATTGCGGAGAATACTCTTCAGGCAACAATTACACAAGTGAGCGTAGAGGCGTTGGAATTATCATTCCAAAATATATGCGGCAATACGTGAATGAGTTTGTCCCATATTCTGACAGAACACTATTTCTCAAACTTAATGCCAAATTGGTAAACCTAAATATCATTCAAGTTTAATATCAGGTTTAAATATCAGGCTCCCACAGTTGAAAAGGACGATGATAAAGTCAAAAAATTTTATAATGAAATCAAAAACATCTTCAAGCTAACAAAGCCAAATAATATAAGCATATTAATGTGCGATATCAACGCAAAAATGGGTGGGTGGAAAACAGCAAAATCCATTGGACCGTTTGGACTGGGCGCACGAAATAAAATAGGAGACAGACTGCTTCAATTCTGTAGGAATTGAATCTTAAGCTGACAAACACTTGGTATGAACTTCTCCTTAGAAGACTGTATACTTGGACAGCACCATCTAATAGTCCAATGAATTATAGTTAAAGACCAAATATACTATATTGTAATTAACCACCGATTTGCTAATTCAATCTTTAAGGTATCAATATATCCAGGAGCGAATATCCTACCTGACCATATCTTTCTCCTGGCAAAAATGAGATTGAAGCAAACGTCTATAATTAAACGCAAAAGAACTCCTAAGTACCAAAACTGGACAAACTCAAAGACATAAACACGAAAGCCAGAATTTCATAAACATAAACACAAAAGCCGCGATGCAAAAACAGTTTTAAATTAAAATTCCACTTATTCCATGGGAAGACGAAAGGGTCCACCGAGCAAAAATGGATGACACACAATATCCTGTCTTTGATGGGAAAAAATAGAGAATCTAAGAAGAGAAATCGTTTGGAGTACAACCGACTAAATAAAAAAATTAAAACAATGTAGAAGAGGAAAAGAAAACTGGATGACAAAATAATGTAATGAATTAGAAAGCCTTCAACATTTGCATGACGATTTTAATCTTCATAAAAAAAAACAAATGAATTATCGGGTCTTGCTAAAAAGCCTAACTCATATTGCTTAATAGATCATCAACACCAGATAATAATGGATTTAGAAGTTTAAAAGTTTTTCTATTTCATCCGTTTGAGAGAAATTATTTTGCTAGTGATGACCTTATCTTCCTATAACAAAAGTGAAATTTGTAGTGCGGTTAAAATGACTAAATGCGACAAAGCCCCTGATCTAGATGAAGTGCCAAGCAAAGTTCTTAATCTTATTCATGATTGAAATCTTTGTATTTTAAAGCAATTTTCAATAAAATCTACACAACTGGAATATTTTCGGAAGAATGACTAAAACCCGTCTTTATAACACTGCCAAAAAACCCAACGCGAAACGTTGTAGAGATTATACATTAATAAGTTTGATGAGTCATGCATTAAAAATATTTTTAAAAGCACTTCACATAAGAATTTATGAAAGGTGCGAGGAGCACTTGAAAAAAACTCAATTTGTAGTCAGAGATGCTGTTAAGTGCTGGTGCAAAATCGTAAACACGTGCAGAAAGATTTATTTCTATGTTTTATTAACAACGAAAAAGCTTTTGACAGGGCGAATCATAACAAACTTCTAGAAGTACTAAAAAGGATCGATATTGACCCAAACATCATTTATTACATCAGAAGTTTGTACTCGAATTAATCGGTTCATATTAGAAATAAAGATGGAACCACCAAACATATTTTTTTTTTATTTATAATCTTCCAATAATATACTAATTTTTGTCTTAAAATAATTAGTAATTTTTTTTATAGAGTTTAGGCTATTTAAAGTCTTCACAACTAAGATATTTTGAATGTTTTATATATTTAATACTTATTTAAATGGGAAGTTTACATTTTCAAGGAAAAATGAGAAAAAACCTTGTTTGACTTCGAAATTATAACTATACTTAAAACTAAAATAAAATTGTTACCAGTTATTAAAAAGTTTAAAATTGGTATTTTATAGTAATTGTTGATACATATTTTTAATGATTTCGTTTTCAGAAAATTGTAATTTAAAATTAAATTTCTCCTTTAAAATTAATATTTTTTCATCTATAGTTTTCAAATTGGCCTTCCTGTGTAGTTTGGTGGTAGAGTAGTAAAAGGGAAGATTAAATATCATCTTCAAGAGTTTGTTCTGTGCTACCAGTAGCTTCGAAATGTGGGTCTTTGCGCAGTCGCCCCAAACTGGAGAACCGTACAGCAAAATATTAAATTTCATTATAATTAATTTATTTTCCACAGATAAAGTCGAGTTCCTATTGATAAATGGGTACAGAATTCTAATTACTTTGTTACATTTGTCTATAGTGTTCCAGATCTGTAGTTTAAATGTAATCCTTGAATCCAAAGTGATTTAAGCACAACCGTATCATCAGCAAATATTGATAAAAGAGATTTTTGAAAATGTGGAATATCCGACGTAAATATGTCATATAAAATTGGACCTAATAATGAGCCCTACGGGGCTCCTGCACTAATTTCAAACAAGTTAATTTCTATTTTATCAATATGTATTTTATATGTTCTATTCAATAAAAAGTTTTTAATAATTTTAATTAAGTATGTGGGAAAACCCAAAATATGAAGTTTATGAACAAGACCCTTATGCCACACGCAGTCAAATGCCGCACTAACATCAAGTGTGACCATACCATTCCATTTCTGCTATGGCTAAAGTTTTCCTTTTTAAAATTTTTAATTCTTAAAAGCGGGTGTAGGGTATTGTGACCCAACCTGAAACCGAATTGTTCATTTGGTAAGACTCTGCTCTGTTCAATAAAAGCTACCAACCTGGTCTTAATTACCCTCTTGAAAATTTTTGAAAGGCCATTCAAGAGACTAATTGGTCTGTAGCTGCCAGGCAAATCAGGCGGCTTATGATGTCTCAGGATAACTATAATTTTTGCCTCCCTCAAGTTCGAAGCGTAATAACCAAGTTTCAAGCAGCAGTTCAACATGCAACATATGTATGTAACTAATAACTCTCCTTGGTAAATGTTTAATGCATCTATTTGATATCAAGCCAATAGTTCAAGTAGATTCTACTTGAACTATTTATTTGGGATTTACCCAACGATGAATTGGAGCTCTTTTTCTTCGAGAAATACTCGATGGAGAAATACCTCAATTAATATAGGAATATCTTGGTTTTTGTTTTTAATTACCTTGCATATCTTCTAAAAAGGTCTTGAACACTTCTTAAAAGATTTTAATAGTCCATTCCATTTTAAATTCCTAAACTTAATTTTTTCACCCCGTATAATAAAATTTAAGTGATCCATTTGAGATTTTAAAATAGTATATCTGCATTTTTGCCATTTTCTTTTTATTGCATTTCTTTTTTGATTTAAATTTAATATATTTTGTTGAAGAGAAGTACCGAAAACCCTCACACTCTTAGTTGGTATAGCAAGTCTAATCGTAGCACCGTTTTTGTCATTTAAGTGAACTAACATATTATCCATATCATCTGAATAGATAACCGAACTCAAATCTGCCTCCTTGTGCAAATTTTTGATAAGGTAGTCCTGAAACACGCTCCAATTAGCGTTCCTATAATCTAAATAATATTTGAAAATATAATGATCTCACATATTTTTGGTTCGGAAAATCGAAATAGTTTTAACGTAAATAAATGTCAGCTTTTTTCAAAGACATCAGATGTTTTGTGGCATCTGAATAATAATGCTTCATTTGTTGTTGTTTTCAATATTATGTTTCGTCACCAAGCTTTAAAAAAATATACATACAGAATATAATATATGTACGTATGTAGTTAGAATTTTATTTTTACTGTTCCAAGAGAAAAACTGTAAAATGCTAAATTTTAATACATTCATATGTACATACTACATATATTTGAATAAAATTATTATTTTGTTTTTGCCTAAACCTTTTCTTTATTTGAAAAATTACATTCATATGTACATACATGTATTTGAATACAATTATTATTTTTTTTTTGCCTAAACCTTTTATTTATTTGAAAAACTTATTTATGTATATTACCCCCATAATTTAATAATTATTATGTGTTTCTATATGCCAAACCACAGTTTTGAATATTATTCAATTCATATAGGAAGCTTAAAAAAATTAGATGGGAAGCTTTAAAAAAAAATATACATACATATTTATGTACTTAACTACATATTATAAAAATATTTTTTTGGAAATTTTCTTTAAACTTTTATAATAATATTTACTTTATAATAAAAATCTGACATTGGAACTTTTTAGCCCCGAAATAGCTCTATTTTAAGATTTTCTGAAAAAAATTTTGTATAACAAAAGCACCTTTTTCTTTTATACTTTATACATATTACTAGAAAAGCAAACCAACAAATGAAGTAATACTTTTTAGCACTTTTCCAAAAAATTTTTTGAAAAAAGTGCTTATTAGTTTCACTCTGTCCGTCCGTCCGTCCGTCCGTCCGTCCATCCGTCCGTCCGTCCGTCCGTCCGTCCGTCCGTCCGTCCGTCTGTCCGTGTGTCTGTTTACAAAACCTCTACACCCTTGAAGATAGAAAGCTGAAATTTTATATATACATAGATCTTTACTAGAAACTTATTTTATTCTTCTTCTTCTTCATACGTTATTTCTTCGAAATGTGTTCTACTAGATTTATTCTTGCGATGTTGAAACCCAGCTTTCGCGCCATCTTTTGGGTGGTCTCCCAATCGGTCTCCTTGTTTGTGGGCGCTCTATGGATGCGATTTTTGTGATGCTGTTAGATGGCATTCTTTCGACATGATCTCGCCAATAACGTCTTCTTGATCTGGTCCATCTTACTACGTCTTGAATGTTGCACTCCTCTCGTATAGCCTCGCTCCTTATTCTATCTCTGAGTGAATAGCCAGTTATTTCGCGCAACACTCTCATCTCTGTTTTTCTAACCATTTGCTTTGTTCTGGAAGTTTCGGCTCGTGTTTCTGCTGCATAAGTAAGTATTGGTCTCACGCTGGTCTTGTATATTCTTACTTTATTTTCTAGGAGCATGAATTTGTTTTTCCAGATCACGTCTCGAAGACAACCCGCGACAACACTTGCCTTATTAGCTTGATACTGTACTTCACGTGCAATATTTTTACAACTAGAAATTTCGGCGCCAAGATATTGAAAGCTCATAACTTGTTCAATTGTTTTGTTGTACGTCATTAATTTGCAACGGATTGGGTCCTTTGATATTACTAATCCTTTAGTTTTTTGCGCAGATATTAGCATGTTTAGTTGCTCAGCAGTTTGTTGGAATTTAAATAATAAACGCTGGATATCATTTTCGCTCTCCGCTATCAAGACAGCATTATCTGCGTAACATATAATGCTAATGGCATGGTTTTCCAATCGGTACCCAATGTGCATTGATTTTATGGCTCTTATAATTTTGTCCATGACTAAATTGAACAATGTTGGGCTTAAACTATCTCCCTGTCGAATACCATTAGAGATAGGTATAGCACCAGTAAGTTTCCCATTCACTTTTATTCTTGTAGTATTGTTTGTGTTAAGATTTTGTATCAAGTTAATAATACTCTGGTCAACATTTTGTTCACTCAATATTTGAAGAACATCCTGGAGTTGCACGCGATCAAACGCTTGTGTGAGATCAACAAAACATAAGAAGGCTGGCTTGTTATATTCAATAGACTTTTCGACTATCTGCCGCAATGTAAATATTGCATCAATTGTGGACCTGTTCTTTCTGAAACCATTTTGCTCATCAGAAATATCAATACTTTCTTTTAGTTGTTGCCCAATGATATTTGTGAGAACCTTTTGGACGGCACTCAACAATGTTATACCTCTATAATTTTTGGGGTCATCTTTGCTGCCTTTTTTAAAGACTGGTATAGTTATACTAGTCCTCCAATCCGCGGGTATCTCATTGTAACTCAAAACCTTGTTGAACAATTTTGTGATTTCGGTTATCAATTTATCGCCACCATATTTGAGAGCCTCGTTGTGTATATCGTCAATGCCAGGTGATTTTCTATTTTTTATTGATTCAATTATTTCCTTGACTGCTTCCTCCCGAATGGAAAAAACAGCCTCCTGGTCTACTGGTGGGATATCGTTGATTTGACCTACACTTGAATAAAGATTTTCGAAGTAAGAGGTCCATGTTTCAGCACTAATTGACGCCTTCTGTGTATATTCATTAACCGGCTTTTTTCTATTTCTCAAAAAGTTCCATATCTTCTTTTGGCTACCATATAAGTCGTACTCCATATCTTTGGTGAATTTGTTCCAGAAGTCAGTCTTGATTTGGCGAATTTTTACATTAACTGCGTTTCTGACTGAACTGTATATTCTATATTCCTCAGGAGTTTTCTTGCTTCTGTACTTTAGATATGATTTTCTTTTTTCAGCGGCAAGTATTTTGACTTCTTCGGTAAACCAGGGCTTATTGTTTCTTCTGCTGTTTATGTTTATTTTTCTAATTCCAACAGATTCGTTAATTGCCTCGTTGATATATTTCTTTAGTTTACACCAAGCCGTTTCGATTACATCGTCGTCTTCTATGGGATTGTTTAGAATTTTTCGATCTAATCTGTCCTTATATAGAATTTTCGTACTTGGATCTGATATCGATTCTGTATTTATTTTTTGAATATACTCAGCTGGTTTAGAGTTAAATAATCTAATTTCCATACGGATTTTGCAAAGTATCAGATTATGCTCCGTTCCTACATTTCCAGATGACAGAGCTCTTACATCCAGGATTTGTGTTGGATGTATAGATCTGCTAGTAATAATGTAGTCTATCATTGATTGGTAGCCCCTGGTGTTTCGCCATGTGTACTTGTGTTGTTCCTTGTGTGGGAAGAAGGTGTTGTTGATTCGGAGTTCATTGTTTGCACAAAAACCTATTAGGGCTTCTCCATTTTCATTAATAACATCTTCATTGAACCTCTGCTTTATTCCATTTAGTACACTATTACCAATTCTGGCATTGAAGTCACCTATTATTATTACTTTGCTGCTATTAGGAAGTTGGTTGAGTTCTAGTTGAAGATTATCGTAAAATAGTTCTGTTTCTTCGAAGGGTTTGCTTATGTCTGGTGCGTATATGCTAAAAATATGGACTTGGGTATTGCGGAATTTGAGGGATACTAGAAGCAACCTGTCGTTTATGTATTTTATGTTATCTATGCACTGTTCAAATCTATTGTGTAATAATAAACCAACTCCTGATTGTGCTCTTTGATCTTTATCTCTACCACTGTAAATTAAAGTATATTCATCTAATTTAGTTGATCCTTTTCCCTTCTTTTTGGTTTCTGACAACGCACAAAAGTCTATTTTATGATGTTTCATTTCTATAATTAACTCCTGATCTTTATTGTTGAATGATGTTATATTCCAGCAGCTAAAACGCAAGATGTTTTGTTTTTTCCATAATCGCTTTGTTCTTAATCGTTTGTCCTTAATTCGTTCCGGGTCATTACCATTTGTTTCCAATCTTTTATCCGAGGCTAAATTTCTAGTACTATGAGCAATTTTTTTTATCGTCTGGGAGGCAGCGAGCTAAGCTAACCACCGACTATCCTCCTTCCAGCAGGCGCGGGTCATTTGATTTTGGAGTTTCCGTCTCCTAGCCTTTGGGGTTCCAACCCCCCAATGTACAAGGCAGCACACCTCCCGCTCTCGTCTGTCCCCGACCATACTACTACACTGGGGTTGGTTACCCAATCGTTCCACCACGTGTAGGTGAGAGTCGGAATTGAATAGGAGAGGCTAGATGCTGCTAGCAGGTTACAGCAACATAAAACGCATCACTATCCCATTATGGAACCCAACTTATTTTCGTAGAACAAAATTTTTACCTATCTCCCCCCTCTAGAAGTTATACCCCCCCAAAACCCTAAAAATGGCCTTTTTTAAATATTTGTTGCAATGAAACCATAAGCATTTTTGAAATTTTGCAAACGCAGAAAGGCAGCAGCTTGCTTCCCCTAGCGTGGTACACTATAGTTAAACTTTAGAAAAACAAAATGGCCGTTGAAATTTACCGTTATCCAAAGACCTTTTTTTCCAAATTTTTGATGTCGTTTTTCTTCTAGATCCTATATTCTAGAACTTTGAAATTTTAGGGGCTTTTAGACATTAACAAATAATTCATTTCGTTAGAAGAAATTTTTTCCATCTAAACCCCCTCTCAAGTTATCACCTCTTGAAATTCGTAAAATTTGAATTTTTGACACCCTATATTTCCGAAACCGCAAGCTTTTCCAAATTTTTATAAACGCAAAAAGCTAACGGTAAATTCCATGAAACTAAAAAATATAATTATTTTTCTTAACTCACACAATTAACCCTTAAAATCGAGCATTATGTTAACCCCTCTTTATATTAATTTTTGCTTTATTTCAAAGACTGCATGTATGTATCATCCTAACTATATGCAATCCTAGAAATAGTTTTGTATATGAATGAAAATAATTTTTATAGTGTGATAGGTATACATAGACTGTATTTAAAAGCAGAATTTTCACTTGTTGAAGGGAAAAGTGCTACAATACAAACCATTGGTTTCACCCGACTTTATTATTATTAGAAACACGAACCGAGAACGAGAAATAAATAATATTCGAAAATATAATGATCTCACATATATTTTAAGTTCGAAAATTCGAAATAAACTTAAATAAATGTCAGATTTTATAAAAGACATAAGATGTTTTGTGGCAACTGTACGTATGTATCTACCTAAAATTTTATTTTTATTGTTTGAGAGAAAAACTGTAAAATGCTAAATTCTAATCTATTCATATATACATACATACATATGTATATTTGAATAAAATTATTTTTTTGTTTTTGACTAGACCTTTTCTTTATTTGGAAAATTCAATCCTATATGTTCACTCACAGTTTTAAAAAAACAGGTATCCATTCATAATTATGTATGTTTGTATTAATAATTTTATTTCTAATTGTCCCAACAGCAAAATTTCAAAATTTTCGATTCTAATACATTCATATGTACATACGTTCATTTGTTGGAAAGAAAAATTTTAAAATCTTCAATTCTAAAACATTCATATATACATACAAACATATTATATTCATATATACATACATACATATATGTGAATAAAATTATTATTTTTTTTTTGACTAGACCTTTTCTTTATTTGGAAAATTCAATCCTATATGTTCATTCACAGTTTTAAAAAAACAGGTATACATTCATAATTATGTATGTTTGTATTAATAATTTTATTTCTAATTGTCCTAACAGCAAAATTTCAAAATTTTCGATTCTATTACATTCATATGTACATACGTTCATTTGTTGGAAAGAAAATTTTAAAATCTTCAATTCTAAAACATTCATATATACATACATACATATATGTGAATAAAATTATTATTTTGTTTTTGACTAAACCTTTTCTTTATTTGACAAATTAATTTTTGTATGTTTACCCCCATGATTTAATAATTATGCGTTTAAAATCTATTTCTATATAGCAAACCACAGTTTTGAATATTATTCAATTCATATAGAAAGCTTAAAAAATTACTCAGGAAGCTTTAAAGAAAATATACATACATATTTATGTACTTAAAATTTTTGTGAATTTTTCCAATCTATTATATCAATATTTTTTTGCAAATTTTCTTTAAACTTTTATAATAATATATATCTGTTATATGTATATTAAAAAAACATAAAACAAAGAATTTAAACAAAATATAACCAAAAAAAAATTTTTTAAATAATCCAAAAAAAGAAAAATACGACAACATCCAGGCAAGCATAGATCCAATAACCTTCTGACTATCAGACTACCGCGTTACCCACTATGCTACGCAGTACCTTGAATTTGCCTTTATAATTCTATATTTTATTCATATTTCGTATAGCTCTCCAAAAACCATCCTATTTTACATTATATATATATAGCTACTTCACAGTTGTCAAAAAGTAAGGGTACTTCTAAAAGGGCTGGAGACATGGGACAAAAGGCATTAGATAGAGTTTTGCCTCTAGGGTCCCAGAGAAATCTGATATTTTAACTTTTTAGCCCCGAAATAGCTCTATTTTAAGATTTTCTTAAAATATTTTCGTATAACAAAAGCACGTTTTCTTTTATACTTAATATTACTAGAAACGCAAATCAACAAGTGAAATAATATTTTTAATTTTAGAAACACAAACCGAGAACGAGAAATAAATAATATTCGAAAATATAATGATCTCACATATATTTTAAGTTCGAAAAATTGAAATAAACTTAAATAAATGTCAGATTTTATGAAAGACATCAGATGTTTTGTGGCAACTGAATATTAATGCTTCATTTGTTATTTTGTTGAATATTATGTTTCGTCAGCAAGCTTTAAAAAATTATACATACACAATTTATGTACGTATGTATCTACCTAAAATTTTATTTTTATTGTTCATATTTATATACTTAAAATTTTTGCGAATTTTTCCAAACTATTATAAGAATATTTTTTTGGAAATTTTCTTTAAACTTTTATAATAACATTTATATGTTATATATTAAAAAAAAATAAAACACAAAATTTAAACAAAATAAAAAAAAAATTTTTAAAATAATCTAAAAAAAGAAAAATACGACAACATCCAGGCAAGCATTGATCCAAAAACTTTTTTTCTATCAGACTACCACGCTACCGACTAGGCTACGCAGTACCTTGAATTTGGCTTTATAATTCTATATTTTATTCATATTTCGTATAACTCATCAAAAACCATCATATTTTACATTATATATATATAGCTACTTCTAAGGTGGTAAAATGTACGGGTACTTCTAGAAGGGCTAGAGACATGGGACAAAAAGCATTAGATAGAGTTTTGCCTCTAGCGTCCAAGAAAAATCTGATATTGGAAATTTTTAGCCCCGAAATAGCACTATTTTAAGATTTTCTGGAAAATTTTTTGTATAACAAAAGCACGTTTTTCTTTTATACTTTTTATAATTAGAAACACAAACCAAGAAATAAATGATACGTTTTACGTTATTCTTATTATTAGAAACACAAACCGAGAAATAAATAATATTTGAAAATATAAGGATCTCACATAAATTTGGTTCGGATAACCGAATTAATCTTAACGTAAATAAATGTCAGCTTTTATCAGACATCAGATATTTTGTGACATCTGAATATTAATATTTCATTTGTTATTGTTTTGAACATTACGTTTCATCAGCAAGCTTTAAAAAAATATACATACAGAATGTACGTATGTAGTTAGAATTTTATTTTTATTGTTCCAAACGATAAACTGTAAAATGCTAAATTTTAATACATTCATATGTACATATATATTTGAATACAACTATTATTTTATTTTAACCTAAACCTGTTCTTTATTTGAGAAATTTATTTCTATATGTTCACCCGGAGTTTTAAAAAAATAGGTATACATTCATAATAACGTATGTTTGTATTAATAATTTTATTTCTAATTATGCATACATATTCATATATACATACATACTATATTTGATTAAAATTATTATTTTGTTTTTGAATAAACCTTTTCTTTATTTGGAAAATTCAATCCTATATGTTCACTCCAGTTTTAAAAAAAACAGGTACCCATTCATAATTATGTATGTTTGTATTAATAATTTTATTTCTAATTGTCCCAACAGCAAAATTTCAAAATTTTCCATTCTAATACATTCATATGTACATACGTTCATATGTTGGAACGAAAAATATTAAAATCTTCAATTCTAAAACATTCATATATACATACATACATATATTCATATATACATACATATTTGAATAAAATTATTATTTTGTTTTTGACTAAATCTTTTCTTTATTTGAGAAATTAATTTTTGTATGTTTACCCCCATGATTTAATAATTAAGCGTTTAAAATCTATTTCTATATAGCAAACCACAGTTTTGAATATTATTCAATTCATATAGAAAGCTTAAAAAATTACTCAGGAAGCTTTAAAGAAAATATACATACATATTTATGTACTTAAAATTTTTGTGAATTTTTCCAATCTATTATATCAATTTTTTTTGCAAATTTTCTTTAAACTTTTATAATAATATATATCTGTTATATGTATATTAAAAAAACATAAAACAAAGAATTTAAACAAAATATAACCAAAAAAAAATTTTTTTTATAATCCAAAAAAAGAAAAATACGACAACATCCAGGCAAGCATAGATCCAATAACCTTCTGACTATCAGACTACCGCGTTACCCACTATGCTACGCAGTACCTTGAATTTGCCTTTATAATTCTATATTTTATTCATATTTCGTATAGCTCTCCAAAAACCATCCTATTTTACATTATATATATATAGCTACTTCACAGTTGTCAAAAAGTAAGGGTATTTCTAAAAGAGCTGGAGACATGGGACAAAAGGCATTAGATAGAGTTTTGCCTCTAGGGTCCCAGAGAAATCTGATATTTTAACTTTTTAGCCCCGAAATAGCTCTATTTTAAGATTTTCTTAAAAAATTTTCGTATAACAAAAGCACGTTTTCTTTTATACTTAATATTACTAGAAACGCAAATCAACAAGTGAAATAATATTTTTAATTTTAGAAACACAAACCGAGAACGAGAAATAAATAATATTCGAAAATATAATGATCTCACATATATTTTAAGTTCGAAAAATTGAAATTAACTTAAATAAATGTCAGATTTTATGAAAGACATCAGATGTTTTGTGGCAACTGAATATTAATGCTTCATTTGTTATTTTGTTGAATATTATGTTTCGTCAGCAAGCTTTAAAAAAATATACATACACAATTTATGTACGTATGTATCTACCTAAAATTTTATTTTTATTGTTCATATTTATATACTTAAAATTTTTGCGAATTTTTCCAAACTATTATAAGAATATTTTTTTGGAAATTTTCTTTAAACTTTTATAATAACATTTATATGTTATATATTAAAAAAAAATAATCCAAAAAAAGAAAAATACGACAACATCCAGGCAAGCATTGATCCAAAAACTTTTTTTCTATCAGACTACCACGCTACCGACTAGGCTACGCAGTACCTTGAATTTGGCTTTATAATTCTATATTTTATTCATATTTCGTATAACTCATCAAAAACCATCATATTTTACATTATATATATATAGCTACTTCTAAGGTGGTAAAAAGTACGGGTACTTCTAGAAGGGCTAGGGACATGGGACAAAAAGCATTAGATAGAGTTTTGCCTCTAGCGTCCAAGAAAAATCTGATATTGGAACTTTTTAGCCCCGAAATAGCACTATTTTAAGATTTTCTGGAAAATTTTTTGTATAACAAAAGCACGTTTTTCTTTTATACTTTTTATAATTGAAACACAAACCAAGAAATAAATGATACGTTTTACGTTATTCTTATTATTAGAAACACAAACCGAGAAATAAATAATATTTGAAAATATAAGGATCTCACATATTTTTGGTTCGGATAACCGAATTAATCTTAACGTAAATAAATGTCAGCTTTTATCAGACATCAGATATTTTGTGACATCTGAATATTAATATTTCATTTGTTATTGTTTTGAACATTACGTTTCATCAGCAAGCTTTAAAAAAATATACATACAGAATGTACGTATGTAGTTAGAATTTTATTTTTATTGTTCCAAACGATAAACTGTAAAATGCTAAATTTTAATATATTCATATGTACATATATATATTTGAATACAACTATTATTTTATTTTAACCTAAACCTGTTCTTTATTTGAGAAATTTATTTCTATATGTTCACCCGGAGTTTTAAAAAAATAGGTATACATTCATAATAACGTATGTTTGTATTAATAATTTTATTTCTAATTATGCATACATATTCATATATACATACATACTATATTTGATTAAAATTATTATTTTGTTTTTGAATAAACCTTTTCTTTATTTGGAAAATTCAATCCTATATGTTCATTCACAGTTTTAAAAAAACAGGTACCCATTCATAATTATGTATGTTTGTATTAATAATTTTATTTCTAATTGTCCCAACAGCAAAATTTCAAAATTTTCCATTCTAATACATTCATATGTACATACGTTCATATGTTGGAAAGAAAAATATTAAAATCTTCAATTTTAAGCCATTCATATATACATACATACATATATTCATATATACATACATACATATTTGAATAAAATTATTATTTTGACTAAATCTTTTCTTTATTTGAGAAATTAATTTTTGTATGTTTACCCCCATGATATAATAATTATGCGTTTAAAATTTATTTCTATATATTCTACAGTTTTGAATATTATTAAATTCATATAGAAAGCTTAAAAAATTACTCAGGAAGCTTCAAAAAAAATTACACATACATACATATTTATGTACTTAAAATTTTTGCGAATTTTTCCAAACTATTATAAGAATATTTTTTTGGAAATTTTCTTTAAACTTTTATAATAACATTTATATGTTATATATTAAAAAAAAATAAAACACAAAATTTAAACAAAATAAAAAAAAAATTTTTTAAAATAATCTAAAAAAAGAAAAATACGACAACATCCAGGCAAGCATTGATCCAATAACCTTCTGGCTATCAGACTACCACGCTACCCACTAGGCTACTCAGTAATTTGAATTTCCCTTAATAATTCTACATTTTATTCATATTTCGTATAACTCATCAAAAACTATCATATTTTACATTATATATATATAGGTACTTCTAAGGTACCAAAAAGTAAGGGTACTTCTAGAAAGGCTATAGACTTCGGAAAAAAGGCATTAGATAGGGTTTTGCCTCTAGGGTCCCAGAAAAATCCGACATTGGAACTTTTTAGCCCCGAAATAGCTCTATTTTAAGATTTTCTGAAAAATTTTTGTATAACAAAAGCACCTTTTTCTTTTGTACTTTATATTACTAGAAACGCAAACCAACAAATGAAATAATACTTTTTATTATTAGAAACACAAACCGAGAAATAAATAATATTTGAAAATATAATGATCTCACATATTTTTGGTTCGGATAATCGAATTAATCTTAACGTAAATAAATGTCAGCTTTTATCAGACATCAGATGTTTTGTAACATCTGAATATTAATATTTCATTTATTATTGTTTTAAACATTACGTTTCGTCAGCAGTAGATACGATATGGCGATTCTGGCACAGTTTGCACTTAAAATGTACTTAATTTGCACTTAAAATGTACTTAAACTAAAGAGATAAGAAATTGAGTGTATATTTTAAAAATGACGTCATATCATAAAAAGGGTGGATAGAAGGTGGGTGGACGTAAAATCATAAAAAGGGTGGATTTCTGTGGATCTTTTTGTGGATCCGTTTTGTTGTGATAAGGAATTTAAAAATTAAAAATTTTTTGGAATTTAGAAAGGGTTTATGATGTAAACATGTATATTTAGAAAGCTGATGTTTTTGAGCGTTAGGAGTCGGGATAGGAGCGGCGGTGGAGTTGTAGCAGGCTCTTAGAGTCAGAGGAGTTGAGGAGTTGAGGTTCAGCAAGTTCTAAGAGTTAGAAAAGTTGGTCGGGGGAATAGGAACGGGGTGGGGCTGTAGCAGGTTCTAACAGTCAGAGGAGTTGAGGTTCAGCAGGGTCTAAGAGTTAGAAAAGTTGGTCGGGGGGTAGGAGAGGGGTGGGGTTGAAGGAAGTTCTAAGAGTCGGAAGAGTTGAGGTTCAGCAGGTTCTAAGAGTTGGCGGAGTTGAGGTTGTGTCAGAGTTTTAGCGGTGGTATTGAAATTTTTCTGCATATTTTAAAAAAAATATCCTATGGTTGTCTGATGAAACAAATTTTTTTTTTTTCATTATCATAAAAATGTATGAAAATCGTTCTTTTTCGATACTATACTATATGTCTAATTTTTTTTTTTTTCATCATCATAGAAATAAGAAAATTTTGTTGTGGTTTTTGTTTTGAAATTTTATCGTGAACTTGAAAAATGACGTCAGGAGATCCCCTATTATAATCACATTTTGTTTATATTCAGAAAAATGTTAGCATATTTAAAGTTTATCAATGGAGCAGAGGTTATGATAAATTTCTTTCTTTAATAAAGAGACAGCTATGTATATAATAGGTTAAGGTTCGATTCGATTTATAGCCACACAACATTGATGAATTTTTTTTTTTTTTTTTTAAAAAAGAGATAAGAATAAGGTTATTTAAAATGAAATATTTTGCTTTATACTTGATAAAAATGTAACATAATCTAAAGTTTCTCAATAGTCTAGGGGATAAGACAAATTCTATGATAAGTATAAGATTATCTAAGAATGTTTTAACTTTTTTCCTTCAATACAAGTTTACCTTTCAAACGAAGAAGACAAATTATCTTTATAATGTTTTGGATTGAAAAAATTTCACATGGTCAACAGTATTGTATTTGTGATAAAAGGTGGAAATCCATGAAGATTACAAATTTCAAAACATTTTGGGATAATTTAGAAATATTTTTAACACCTGAACATGGAGAGAGGGTTTGTGTATTAAGATTAAGGAACGGTGAATCAGTTTCAGATTCACAAAGAAAAATTATGGAGAGACTGAACTGGCAACATGTAAAAATTGAGCTTTCTGGTGGGGATATAATTGTGTCGGGAGAAATACATTATGCCTTAAATGAATCCAATGTTCGTAATAAACCAAAATCTTTTGCAAATAATTGTCCATTTGCAGATGAAAACGATTGGGAAATGATTGAACGCAATATTTCAAATATATTTCCCGATGATTTAAACCAGAAAAATTTATCAACAGGATCTAGGAGAGTGAATGATTTTGAAGAGGAAGAATAAATCAAAATAAAAAATCTATATTTAGACAAAGACTCGAAGAAGGTATATTATATATTTCCTCTATTGAGAATATGTATAATGAAAAGAATAATAAAGCGAAAATTGGGGAGTTTTTATCAAAACTAAGAAAAGCTCTTGAAAAATTCAATGAGCAAAACATGGATTATATGGAAAGTTTTCAAAAAGGAGTAGAATTATATATATCAAAATTTTTGTATATGTGTAAAATAATAAACCAAATTAAGTACCTACATGCAAAAGAAATCAATAAATAAGATCAAACAAGTTAAATCAATATTATTTGACTATCAATTGTCGAGGTGTTAACATCATTAAAATAATAAAACAAGATGCATGCAGGCATTTATTTAATTTCATATTTATTTTTGGTTATCACTAGTGCAGCACCTACGTCGAATATAAGATTAGATGAGTCAGCTTATGGAAGTACCAATTTTAATATAGTTCTACCTAATAATGAAACTATAAAAGTAAATCTATCGGTACAATTCCTCAAGCATGTAGCTGAATCTGGAGCAACAATAGCAACAACAACAACAACAAATAATATATCTTTTGATCCAGATAATTATTTGAAAGCTTGACTTGCTGCACAAGTCTTCTTTCAAATTGGAAGACATTTCAAATTGGAATATGGTGAAGATGAAGATATCAAAATACGATGCTCATACGATTCAAGCTTCCAAGAAAAGAAATTGAAAATTGATTGTCAAGAGTATATCGTAACTTCTGCTAAAAGACTTACAAGCAGTGGCGAACTGGAAACATATACCGCTTTTAATATTGACTATCCATCTTCAGCAGATACTATATTAGATTTACGTAAAATAAAGCAAACTTATCATATGGAAATATCTTAAATAAAAAAAATTATCATTATGTTATCTGAAAAATATGTTACTAATAAAGAAAAAGACAAAAAAAATAAATAAATTACATCTGTTTTATTTATCCAAGAATTATGAGTTGATGGGAAACCCAACCATTTTACAAATACTTTATCACCTTTATTTTTTTCTATTTTTTTCAACTAAGTAAATATCATTATGTTTTGATTTTAATAACTCATGTTCATAGAAACCACCTTCAATGGGTTTTTCTTCATAATCTTCTAATAAATATGTGACGGGGTTTGTTATCTGAACTTTCCTTATCTTAAATATTTCTGTAGTCCAATTTGGTGTGTAACCTTTCTCGAAAACATGTTTGTACTTGCTTATGCGAACTGAGTCACCAATTTTAAATTTTGATGGTTGTGAAATTTTAATATGATTATATGCGTTTGACAACAGCTCCTTCGCATTATTTTGATATACATCAACAGGTTTTCTTTGAATGGTTCGATGTTTTGTATTATTGTATTGATTGACTAGTTTCCTAATTATATCTATCCATTTGTAATTTCCATTGAAGCTGAACTCTTTCCACATTTTTTCTTTTAAAGTTCGATTAAAGCGTTCAACGATTGAGGCTTTCAATGGACTAAATGATGAGTAATGATTTATTTGATATTTCATCATTAAATTTTTAAAAATCTTGTTGAAGAACTCCTTTCCATCATCTGTTTGAAGATTTTTTGGTTGACGATTAGAATGTTTAAAAATTGATTGCATTGCTTGCATGACACTATTTACAGTTTTATTTTTTATTGGGATAGCCCATGCATATTTTGAGAAGGTATCAATTACATTTAATAGAAATTTGTATTCAACATTTTCTTTAGCATAAGCCCCCATTTCAATTAAATCAGCTTGCCACAGATCATCAAAACCTTTAATTATTACTCTTCGTCTTGGAAAATTTTTTCTTGCAGGCTTGTGCAATTCGTTAACAACCTCTCTCTTGCTCATTTTTAATAAAAGTAAGATATATTTACGTATATGAAATTTATTTATTAGAAAATCTATCGTTAAAAATCTTCTCGCGATGTTTACTTTCTAAAATATTAGAAATAACACTACCAATATTTTTGGATTTTTCATTAAATCTATAACGATCTACTACCATAAATTCCCAATATTTCTCTCTAGCTAATCTATATACTGTATTCCATTTGTATAGTATATACACTTTTGGCTTCAAATTAAAAGAAATCCTTTTGTTTTTCTTTTTTAATTTATTTTTGTCTTCTTCTATAGCAGAATCTGACATGATTGCATATAATAATAATTCAAATAAAACAAGGTATATATATTTTTGATTTTATGAACTTAATTTTATTACTTTATTAACTTAGTTTATAATACATAGTTTCTTATATAATTCTATATCCCAAGAGCTTAAAAATTCCAGATTTGGTGTTCCATCGTTATTTAATCCATGACATACCATAGCGTAATCTCCGGTACTAAGATATATTAGCATATCTTCATCCATATTAACGAATTTTCTTGGAAGACGTATTTTAAATATTTTCCCTTCATGAGATAAAATTAAAAAAATTCTAACCCCATCAAAAGTCATAATGCGATATGCTCTCAGAATGATGAATATTTTTTCTCTATGCTCAAGTATTTGTCATGAATGAAGTTGAATTTTATTATTTATTTCATTTAATTTTTCCATAATAGAAGTATCATCTTCAATGCTCATGATTAAGATGTTTTCATGTGTAGTGTTTTTAAGGAACTAAATTAATATAATAATTTTACATAGATAAATATCGGCTGCTAATTATTTCCTTTGTATTCTTTCGTATAGTTTTATTAATTTCGCACACTTTATCATAATATTATCAGCTGAAATGCATGGACAAGTTTTAGGTACTGAATCCACAACATCTGAAGAATATGGACAAATATTCCAATGAAAACCATAATCTTCTGTTTCTATTTGCATTGAATTTTTGAATTGCAACAAAAATTTGTAGTGTTCTTTTAGCTCATTAGAATGTTCTTCTAATAAAATGTCATCATATTTTTTAATAAAATTATTCAATGCGTATCCGAATTGTGGTATATCCATGTTTTATGAATGATGTCTTAATATGAACTAATGTATTATTTCACTTTATTTTCTGATTTATTAGATATCTCTTTAACATGATTCATTTATCTATTTCTTTCTAATAATTTTATTCGGAGCTCAAGGTTATTTAAATGTTCTTCGGTTTCAGTATTTACGAAATTCATAGTATTATCTATTTTCTCTTCCATACTTTTCCAAAGAAATTTATTTTGTGTTTCAATTCTATCTTCAATAAAAGTTTTGATCTTATCATCTAATTTAGTTAATTTATCGCTTAAAATTTTCAGTATATTATGTTTTAAACTTTGAATTGAATTATCTAAATATTGTACTACAGATTTTAACTCCTGATCAACAAATTCCTTTGTAGTAGTATCGTTAGGATTAATCGGCTCCCTAAGATTTATTAATTGTTTATTTTGAATATCATAATCTCCATTTGAATTTATTTTAAAGAGAGATAAAGTAGGACTTTGTCTTGGAATTTTATATGTTGCACCTTGAATATGTCCGAACTTATCGATAGTCATTTTGTGAATGATAATGATTTTTTTTATTTTCTTAATTTATTCGATTATATTAGCTTCTCTTAGTTCTTCAATTATGGAATTGATTTCATTATGGTGATTATTATTACTAGCTAATTGGGATGCAACTAAAAGCCTTAATCTATCTACCAGCTCATTTGGATCATCCCAGTGAACATACTGAACTGGATTTTTAGAGTAAATCATGTTAGTTGTGTGTTTAGTTAAACCTTTTCCTATTTTTTTAGCTCTTGTATTATATTCATGTTGAAATAGTTTACTTATAATATTTTTATATTTAAAACCCTTATTCCCTTTAATTTGATCTAAGGAATCATAATTTTTTCGGTGTGCATTCGTTTCTCTAAAATTTTTCGATATAGCTGTAAATCATTTTCGTTATAGTTTTCTGGATGTAATTTATATATTAATTCGTGCAAACCTACAGTTCCCTCAAAAATCTCCTCACCAATTATTATATCGTTTGTTCTTTCATCAATTCTAAATATAGATTTTCCTAGTTTCCAGTTGTTCGAGTTATGATCAAGATAAGGTCCATAACTCTTATCAAGCTTTGGGCTACTGTTGTTATGACTCTTTATAGGCGTTAATTGTGTAATTAATGTTGAATCACTAAACTTATTATTTTTGTTTAAAGTTTTAAATGTACTGGTATTGGGTGATGATGTAATAAAACTTTCAGGAGAACTCTTCTCTTGTTTTGCTATGTTTGTGTAATCGTTATCAGTTTCTTCTTTGATTTCTGGCTTAATATAATCAACCGGATGTTGCAATTTCACAACATTCGTTAATTCTTTGATTGGAGCAACAATTGGTTTAAACGTCTCTTCTAGAGATTGCTCTTGAGTAATTCTTCCAGTTTTTAATGCGTTGTATTTTCTTTTTAAATCTTTTCTAACTTTAATTAAATCTACTAAAACTTTTTTATTCATGACATAGCGAATTGAACTATAACTAATCTCAATTAAACTGATCTGATCTGATGTGAACTGATCTGATCTGATGTGAACTGATCTGATCTGATGCTGATCGGTTACTGTTCGGTTACTAGTCGGCTATTGATCTGTTATTGAACTGAGCAGTTAATGTTGTTTACTAATATATATTTATAATCTTATAAATTGATCAAAATTCTTTCTATAGCGACCATTATTTAAGGGCTTATCTTTATTAATAAGTAAAAACCCATATGTATCTTTCCAACAACTTTAACATAAATTTTTAAACTTATCAAAAGACATATCTGTATTAACATTATCATTATAAATATGTCTTAAATTTAGATCATCTTGTTTGAATGCGATGATAAAATTTGGTATTATCTCTTATTAAATGTTTAGGAATTCTGGTATAGGACTGACATAAATAAAAGCTATCAACATCTTGATGGCGACCCATGCAAAAGTAATTTTTTATATTATCCTGCTTATCGCACGCAACATCATCGAATATGAATATTGAATTTTTTAATGAAGCTGATAGATCAATTACATCTGAATTATTTGAAAATTCATTATAACTCATCCCTTTAATAGGTTTTATTATTTTCTTTAAGTATTCATACTTTGGCTGATGCAATGATTTTGAATATATGTATAGATTATGAAATTTGACACCTTTTGGATCTAGTAGCATGCTTAACATAATATTAGTTTTACCACAATTAGATGGTCCTACAATTAATCCTCGTATACTAACTGGAAACATTTCTCCATGCTTCCACTTTTTCTTATTTTTTGATTGCTTATCATAGTTCCTTACTTTGACTGCATCGTGGGCTTTTTCAAACTTCATTTTTAATTACTGCTGAAAGTTTATATAACACTATATTATATATTCTAATGCATTCACACCTGAACCGCATTCAAAGAAGGTATAAATATGTCTATTAACAATCAGAAACAGATCAGTTATAAAAAACTGTTAAAAAGGGTAGAGGAATCTTGAATAAATAAATTATCATTTGAAGCCCATCTACCGGGCTATAATTATTGTGGACCGGGTACAAAACTTCAAAAGCGATTAAGTCGTGGTGATGAAGGTATTAATCAATTAAATCAGGCCTGTAAGGAGCACGATATTGCATATTCAAAAAGTAATACTATAGAAGATAGACATTTTGCTGATAAAAGATTAGCTGAAAAAGCTTGGTCAAGAGTTAAAGCAAAAGATTCAAGTTTTGGAGAACGAGCTAGTGCATTATTAGTTGGCAACGCAATGAAAGCTAAAGTAAAACTTGGTATGGGTTGTTCAAGAAAAATAAGAAAAAAGAAGCCATTAAGTAAAGTGATCCGGGAAGCTAAAATAGCTATTAAAGGTTATAAACCTGAAAGACAAAAGGATGCAGTAAAAATTGCTCTAAGAGCTGCAAGAAATCTAAGCAGGGATCGAAAATCTATAAAACTTCCACGAGTTATTCGAGTTCCTAAAACTGGTGGCATTTTACCATTAATACCAATATTTGCAAGTCTTTCAGCTGTTGGAGCTCTTGCAGGTGGCGCTGCTGGAATTGCTAAAGCTGTTAATGATGCTAAAAGTGGTAGAAAACTACTAGATGAAAATGTGCGTCATAATAAGACTATGGAAGCTATTGCTTTAAGTGGAAGAAGATTGCACTTAAAACCATATAAGCAAGGACTTGGATTATATTTAACACCAAAAAACCGATAAGCTTGCTACCTAAAAGAGCTCTAACTGATGTAGATATAAATCATTTTGGAAGAAAGTATTTGCATTATTTTCGTGGAGTTTTTATGAGAGATTATCTTCCTAAAACTAAACCATGGAAGCGTGAGTGTGGCATCATAAATTTGGATGATTCAATCGGTGATGGAACTCATTGGGTAGCATATTATAAGAATTTAAATGATATTAAATATTTCGATAGTTTCGGGAGTTTACAACCACCTAAAGAAGTAATAAAATACTTAGGTGATAAAATTTCATATAACTACAACATATATCAAAAATTTGATACATATAATTGCGGTCATTTATGTTTGAATTTCTTAATAAATACAGAATATTATAGAAAGTAGAAAAACAATAAAGACAATAACAAAAATAAAAACATTTTTTAATATTTATGTATTATAAAAATTATTTTTTCGTTTTTTAGAGCCACTGATATGAGAATTCTTTGATAATGTATAGTTTTTAGTTTCTTTTTACTATGATAAAAAAAAAATACTCATAGTGTAGCATTTACATAAAGTTCAAGGAATATTTGAATATTTCCCCGCTATAGAGTTGAGTGGGCAATATATTTGTACATTAGTCGATTTTCAAACATATAACTCTATACCAAATATTGATGAGGGAAATAATAAATTTATTTATGATGATAAGGTTATTCATATTCCTACAGGTTCTTATGAAATTGAAGATATCGAAAAATTTCTTAAGAAAAAATCTTTGTCTGAATAAATCTCACTTATGTGAGATTTATTCAGACAAAGATATCGATTTCACACAAGAAAATACAATTGGAGGATTGTTAGGTTTTGGTAAAACAGTGCTAAAAGCAAATATATGGCATTCATCAGATGCACCTGTTGATATAAATAAAATAAATATTATACGAGTTGAATGTAATATTATAAAAGGGACATACATTAATAATCAGGAAGCACATATTCTTCATGAATTTTAAATTGCAGTTGCTCCTGGCTATAAAATCATTGAAGTTCCTAAAAATCTTATCTATTTACCTGTAGCAACCAATCGAATCAGTTCAATAACTGTAAAACTAGTTGATCAGAATAACAATTTAATTAATTTTCAAGGTGAAACTATAACAGTACGATTACACCTGAGATACCAGCAATATGATACTATATAATAACATTGCCAATTTTCCATCATTTAATAGCACATCAGTGTTAAGACAGAGCAGAGCGCAATCACCAGGCAGACAAACATTAAAATTAACTAATATTAAGCGTACACTAACAGTATACAATAAAGAATATTTAAAATCGATCGGTTACAAGTTGAAGAAATACTAAAATGGATAATCTATTTTTAAATCCTGCAATCGATGAGAGTACAACAAGTGCGCACTGGCATACATATTCACCATTTTTGAATTCATTTAATAAAAGCGATATTATACGCATACAGATACAAAATCAAAATTTAAACATTTTACCTTCTACTAGTTTACTTTATATTGAAGGTACTATTACAAGAGCTGATGGTACTGAAACAACTAAAACAAAACTTATAAATAATGCTATTGCATTTTTATTTGATGAGATACGGTATGAGTTAAATGGGAAAGAAATTGATAACAATAGAAATGTGGGTATAACATCATGCTTAAAATATTACATTTCATTAAACAAAAATGAGAGTCAAGCACTTATTAATGGTAGCTGGTCACCTGAACAACCAATTCAACCACAAACTTTATTTTTTAATTATTGTATTCCGTTAAGAAGACTTTTAGGATTTGCGGAGGACTACAAAAATATTGTGCCGAATGCAAGACATGAAATAATTTTAACACGTTCAAGATCTGATGATAATTCCTTTCTTTGCTCTGATGTCAATGAGAAACCGAAAATTCAACTGACCAAAGTGCAATGGAGAGTACAGCACATCAATTTAACTGATACGCTGAAATTGAACTTGTATAGGAATATTACAAATAAAGCAAAAATAATGCTAGCTTTCAGAAATTGGGAATTGTATGAATATCCATCGTTACCACAAAATAGTAATCATCATATTTGGAATGTAAAAACAACAACTCAATTGGAAAAACCACGTTACATTATTTTTGCTTTGCAAACAGATAAACTTGACCAAGTAACGAAGGATCCATCAAAATTTGATCATTGTAATATAACTGATCTAAAAGTTTACCTAAATTCAGAATGCTATCCGTATGAAGACATGAATTTATTTTTTGAAAGAAATCGTTACGGTATTGCTTATGATGAGTACACAAGGTTTCGAAGTAGTTATTACAATTACCCTATATCTAAAGCTTTATTAACATTAAAGGAATTTAAAGAAAAAGCTATGATTTTGATAATAGATACTCGTTATCAAAATGAAAATCTAAAAATGGGACCGGTTGATGTTCGAATTGAAATGAAAAGTTCAGCTGCAATACCCGATAAAACAACGGCTTATTGTCTTATGCTGCACGATAGATTAGTAGAATTCACACCTTTGACCGGTGAAGTTAATAAAATCGTTTAATGAAGTAAAAAGAATAAAAATGGATTACGTTATAATCGATGTACAAGGTTTTAAAGATAACAATAATAACTTCATATTAAAAGAAATTGCTATCCTTTCATCAAATGATGAAATACAGCATTTTATTATAAAACCTTCATATGGATATCATATACTTACATCTAAAACTAAGAATACAAATAACTGGTTAACAAAAAAACATCATGGATTTCGATGGTCGGATGGTCAAACGCATTTTTGTGATATCTTCATTTTTTTAAGGATTTATATAAATAATAATACAATCATATATGTGAAGGGTGAAGAAAAGAAGAATTGGATTAATAAAATTTTAAAGCATAGTAATACATATGATTTGGGCTCCAAACATGATTCAACAAGTTTAAAAAAATTGAAAAATCAGCATATTTATTATTCAAAAAAATGTTCTTATAAGCATATTGGTGTTTGCGCTCTTGAAAATGTCTACTTAATAAAACTGTTAATCTAAGCAATTTTATAGTATTTAAGAAATGAGAACGATAAAAATTTATTCATTCAGTTATTTTATTTACGATTTTAAATATAAAAAAAAAAACAAAATCAATATGGATAAAATAAAAAATTATTTTTCGAAAAATAATAACAATTATGAAAAATTAAAAAACACATCAACTGATTCCACAAAGAGGTGGAAAGAAGAAATTAAAAAAACAGATTAATCAGCTAGCGGAACATTTAATAAAAATAAGAAATGAATTGTATAAATAAAAAATAAAATAAATAATTATAATTATAGTTTTTTAAAACAATAAAAAATTGTTTTCTTTTCCCTCACCTCATTTTTAGATTTTTTTTTCCTTCACTCATTTTTTAGATTTTTATAGAGATAAAATAAAAATAATAACCTGAAAAAAAAGAAGCTGAAAATCAAAGTAAAATATTAAGACATTTTTTTTAAAAGACATTTTTTTTATTTTTCAATATCAAATGTTAGTTGAAAGAAATTATCTTTACAACCAACAATTGTAAAAAAGTATTCAAATTTTTTTTTTATTTTTTAATTTTTATTTATTTTTTCTATGTATTTTTGCGGATGTCTCTCCGTATAAAAAATAGGCATATACGTATAAAAATCTTTACACTCTACTTTCACGCACTCCTTCTTCTTTCCCTCTTTGTCCTTGAAGGAGGAATTAGATCTCAATAGTCCAAGTATTTTGAATCTTACTTCATGCCCCAGGGAGCTGAATTTTTTGTATTGTTTTATGGTGTGTAATGCTTCTAGAAAAGCTTCAAAGTCGTCCGTACTGGAACTGCTGCTACTGGAACTGCTGGTACTGTCTTGTCTCATTCTCTTCATTTTTATTTTAAAATTTTTTTTTAATTTAATTTAATTTTAAGTATAATTGGATGATCAATTCAATACTAATTAAATTTTTCTAATTTCTTCTCTATTTATATGCGGTTCTATGGTACCGAAAGCTTATAATTCTAACATTATCATATCTTTTGAAATTCTTAAAAATTATATTTAACTTCAAGGTTAAATTAATACAATTTGAAAATACGCTTGACGGATGTATGTGGTTTTATGCTACCCAATTTGCAAACTTTTATATTTTCTTCATACGTTTTAGTATGTTAGAATTTTTTTTTTTATATTTTTTTATTTATCAATATTAAATGTGCTAAATAAAATTAGAAATTTAATTAAATTCAGCTAAACAAAATAAAAACAAAAAAAATAAAAAGACAATGAATACACCAAAAACATTGAGATCGCCATTCTACATATCTTTTGAAATTCTTAAAAATCATATTTAGATATATGCGGTTTTATGGTACCGAAAATTTATTGCATAATAATTTCTATTAACTTGAGAAATATATACGGTTTTATAGTGCTATTTAACTTCAAAGTTAAATTAATACAATTTGAAAATACGCTTGCCGGATGTATGTGGTTTTATGCTACCCAATTTGCAAACTTTTATATTTTCTTCATACGTTTTAGTATGTTAGAATTTTTTTTTGATATTTTTTTATTTATCAATATTAAATGTGCTAAAAAATTTGGAATATAATTGTAGCTAAATAAAATTTAATTTCTAAATATTAGTACACATTTAGAAATTTAATTAAATTCAGCTAAACAAAATAAAAACAAAAAAAATAAAAAGACAATGAATACACCAAAAACATTGAGATCGCAAGCCTTAGCTGCATGGTTCAACTCGAAAAAATTTGACTTCGAAACATATATAAAATTTAATTCAGACTGGCACAACATCAAGTTCTACTGCATTGGTTGGGACGCTGTTAATCAGAAAGGAGGACTTGCCATCCAAGATATAATGCTGCATAGTTATAGCGGACCTTGGCTCTACAAAGGTGGATTTGATTATATGTATCCAAAAATAAAAGTAATAGAATAAAATATTATACATAAATTGTAATATTAAGGTATATGTTACAATAAAGACAAAAACAATTCAATTTTACTTGTTTAGTTATTTATTTATTATTACATTTATAAAATTTTAGATTATTCTATGGAAAAGTGACCCCAAGCTAGAGTTTCAATATTGTTTTTTTTTATAAATCTTTTATCATCCAAATAAGTTAATGTGACTTTATTCAAAGCTTGAGTGTATAAAGTATGATTCTTACTTCTAAATAACAACATTTTTGCAAACGATATTTTCTTATTTAATAAAAAATCTCTATAATCTTTTATTCTTAATTTTTTAACAATACATTTTTTTACACCTTTTGCTTTTGTTATATTCTTTTTATTTAAAATATCAATAGAATACATTTTTGCTCTAAGTCCTACAAATTCTTTAATAATATTACCATCGCATTCATCTTTCATCATACCGAGAACCTTTTTATTTTTTAAAGGGATATTATAAGTGTTGTTTTCAGGGAAACCAGAAGTATCAAACTGTGTATCTATATCATCTTTTATATCACTATAAACATCTTCAGTTTTTATAGTATATATAAAAGAATCAGTATCTATATAATTAAGTAATATATTATTTTTATATTTAGCAAGCATGTAATCATAGTGGAAGTTATACATTTTCCATTTGGAAATTTCTAAAACAGTAAAACCAACATAAATCGGTTTATTGTAATAAACATTTACCCTTTTCATTTCAATTGCAGCCATTTCATTCGTAAAATGAGTGATGCTATGAAAATTGGGTTTTGCTATTAGATCACGTGCACCTAAATGTTTCCTATTGCTTTCCCAACTGGTAACAATTTTTACGTCTCTTCTTTTATCAATGTTTTCCATTGTTTTACCGTATACAGCATTATTTAATAATTTAAAAAAAAATTTTTCAAAATCGTTTTTAGCGTTTGTTCTGTAGGAATTGTTCATTTCAATATATGGTTTCAACCAACAACTTTGATCAAACTCTAAGATTCTATGAATTTTTTTCAATATTAATCCGTGTTCTAAACAATGTTTTAAATTCTTGTAATGTATTATATAGCGTTCTTTATTATTTAAATCACAGATTAATTTCGAACATTTCATATTATTAATCCTTTTATTTTCTGCACAAAACGGTAAGTCATTATGTGTATTATGCTTGGAACTTGGATATTCTAAATCTACTTCTAAAATATAACCTTTAGGAGAATTATCTAAAATATTTTCTACTTTAATACTGTTGATATCATCACACCATTTAAAATTAGCTAAAGGTAAAGGGTGAGACATTGCCCATCCATACAAATTATTAACATCAAAGTATGTTATATAATACGATGGTTGGTTATTATCAAAATTATCAGTATACTTATTATTTACTATAGAATGTCTTAAACTGCATTGTGTAATACCCCCTCTGATACCTTTTTTTATGAAATTATACATATTAATATCATTTAAAAGTCTAACTAACTCAACTTTTATTTTTTTCAGCATAGCATCCCAAGATAAACCGGGTGCTGTATAATAATGACAGGGGTCTAAGTCATATATACTCTTACATAACTTTCGAAAATTTTCAAAAACATCAGTCAATAAAAGCACATCGATTTTTAAATAAATTTCTTAATATTCTTTAATAGATTTACATCTAAATTTTTCCCATACAGTTTTAGCAAATCCATAGTCTTCATCAGAACAAATACTATCAGAAAATTTATTGTTAAAATATTTTTGTTCGGGTAATGCAGTTTCATCTAATATTTCAAATGAATTTAAATATTCATATGGAAATATCCCTTTTTTTCTAGCTAATTTAAAATAGTCATCAGATATAAACGTTTTTCGTACCGAAATTAGATCATTGTCAGTTAAACATGATGATAGGGTATCCAAACTTGAACTCATAAATCTAAACGAATCCAAGAATCTTATTTCGAATGTTTCATTTTGTCCTAACACAATATGTTTACTTAAAGATATATAATTTTCTTTATTGTTGGGTATAATTTGAATTTTACCAGGATATTTTGAAAGAGTTTTTATAAATAAATGACAATGGTATCCAGAAAAATTATGAAAAAAAATAGGAAAAAAATTACGAATTTTATAATTTAAATTACAATGACTATGAGCAGGTCCTCGATATTTTCCAGTCAAATGACAATGGTCGGCAATTCTCTTATAATCTAAAAATTTTTTTACAAATATGACAAGTTTTCTTTTGTAATTGAATTCTTAATTGTAAATTTGTTAATTGTTCTATTGGCTTAATATTTTTAATATAGTTAATATATAAATTAGTTGTATCATCTATTAAGTTACTTACAAATTTATCGATACAATCCAACCCCGTATCCATTCGGAAAATATTAATATCGTCATCAAACGAAGACTTAATGTTACGTATGAGCATGGAACATGAATTTGTATATCTTCAGTTGATGATATAGTTGGATTTGGTGAGCAACTGCTAATATTCTGCAACACACATTCAAAGTCTGCATATACTACAAATGGTATATCTAGTTGTCTTTCATATTTTTCAAATTTAATTATTTGTCTTTCGTTTGAAGGTAAACTTGTTATTACTCTGTTGCACTCTGGTTTATGTAATAGAAGATCTTGTTCATTGTAAAAACATAATAAACAAGTATTACATAAATGAATCATCGATTTATGTTTAGTTAGTTGTGAGCGTACAAGTCTTGATAAATTTTTAATCCAAACATAATGATGACTATCACCTTCCATTATATATAAAAGATTAATATGATATTTTTTTTCTTCTTTTGAAAAATAATACGGTCCCACTATTTGAAAGAAACAACTTTCTGATTGTGTTTCCATCATTTCATAACCGAATACATTTATACTGATTGTTGGATTTAATTCCTCGAATTTTTGAATATCGGTAATTTTTCACTACCACTATCACGTTCCTGGAATTCTTCAGTTTTCCGTATGATAATAGCTTTTATAATATTATACGCATCTGAAATTTCTGCATCATTATGAATTGTTATCATTTTTGAATTAAACGATTTTATGCTTAAAATAAGATCATCGTCTGCATTTTCTTCAATATCTTGAAATTTAATATATTCTGCAAACATTTCTATATTAAATTTAAAACAACCATGTTTTTGGAGCGATTGTTTCAATAATTTCATAACTTGGGGCTGTGAAATGTCTAGAAATTCTTCCGGTGCAAGTGTTTCTTCATTTGTATTTTCTAATAAATACATTTCTACACGTTCGCTGAACAAACTTTTCACGCATTTCCATCCACCATCAATTAATTTTGCTGCATTTTTTTATGTAAGAAGGTTCTCACATGATGCAACCAATTTTTGTATGGAATTTGCAATTCACATTCCTCACAAAATTTTGTTGGAGATTGATCTTGTTGATTATTTGAATTTTTCATTTTATAATTTAAATTTTTCTTTACTTTACACTTTAAATTATTTTAACACTTTAAATTATTTATATATATATATATATAAAATAAAACTTAAGCTTCTGCTTTTCGAATTATACTAAACTTGTGAAATATATAAATTACATTTTTACCGATCGCATATGTAATATAATTTCTAAATATATTACATTTTTAATAAATTCATTTTTTTTCAAGTTCACAGATCTAGCATACTATAATTTTTTCAATCATTCTTTACACAGTTTTGATAAAATTTCAAAACAAAAGCCACAGCAAAATTTTATGTTCATTTTTCAAGTTCACGCATATGACATACTATAATTTTTTTTTCATTTCTTTCATTCTTTACACAGTTTTGACAAAATTTAAAAACAAAAAAACCACAATAAAATTGTTTCTTTTTCAAAACAAAAACCACAAAAAAATTTTTTTATCTCTATTTTTATGATAATAAAAAAAAATTTCTTTCATCAGACAACATAAAATATTTTCATCATCATAAAAATTTTTTTTATCTCTATTTTTATGATGATGAAAAAAAATTTTTCATATTCTTTTTAAAATATGCAGAAAAATTTCAATACCACCGCTAAAACTCCGACACAACCAACTCCTCAACTCCGCCAACTCTTAGAACCTGCTGTGAACCTCAACTCCTCTGACTCTTTTTTTTTTAACTTGCTACACAACTCCACCGCCGCCGCTCCTATCCCGACTCCTACAATCCCAACTCCTCCAACTCGTCTCATCCAACCTACTACGTTTCGACTTTTTGAATCTGTTATAGCTCAGGATCCGCCCCAATTCATCTTACTCTTAGAACCTGCTTGCTACAACTCCGCCGCCCTACCTCCTCTAACTCTTAGAACCTGCTGCTAACACGCTGCTCTTACACATCTTTTATGATAACATACATTATGAATTCAAAATCAATTATGTTATACCACTCCAACAATTTTGTTAAATCATTGTGATGTCATTATATTTTATTGTGACGTCATTATATTTAGAATCCCCATATTTATACTACATTGTGACGTCATTATATTTAGAATCCCCATATTTATAATACTGTACTTAAAACTAATTGAAAACAAAAAAAAACTTTTCAGTCGGAATAAACCGATTGAATTATCCCCTGCACATATACAACAACATATACCATTGGTTAGAGGGTCGAAAATGGGTAAAACTTTTGTTCCGGAGTAGGTGTGAAATCTCAAGGGTTTTCGAAATCCAGAACTTCGAAAAATCAAACTTTAGGAAAAGTTCGAACTTTAGTTCGAACTTTAGGAAAAATCAAATTTTTCCCTTTTTTTATTTTCTTAGTTTTTTCTAACCAGGTAATTTCGTTCGAAAATTTTTTGAAACTTTGAATTTTTTTTACAGAATTTTGGCCACTTTCACCAGCTTTAATTTAGGCCACTAAGTGTTGAAAAATTTTTTATGGTACAGAAGATATAGCACGAAAACCATTTCTATGCCAAGACTTTAAGGGCCCTAATAAAATGTAAAAAACCAAAAAATTATCATTATTTTTTATTTTAATTGATTAAATTTTCTTTGTTTTTGATGTTCCGCGGGCCGCATAATAAAAAAACTTAAACTACCAAATTATAATTTTGATTTTTATTATCAACATAAAAAAATATAAAACATACAAATAATATAGTCAAACAAAAAATTATAAAATCATTTTTTTAAAAATAGTTAACACCGTTTTTCTGTTACTAAATCTTCAAAATTTAGTTGAATTTAATTCGCATTTGTAATTTTTAATATATTTAATAATGATTGAAAATGTTGATCTGTTGATCTTAATCTTTCAGCCGTTTTAGTACTTTTTAGTATCGAAAACAATTGTTCACACAAATATGTATGTACTTCCGAACATGGCTAGAACACGCTTAAGCGATTTATAGCTAAATAATTATAAAATTTAGTAATTTCCACTTCTCTAAATTTTTGTTTTAATACAGAATCGCACAGCATTCCAATTTCAATTGTAAATTTGCATCAATTATTCCAATATCAACCAAAAACGGAAAAGTAAATATTTATGTAGATTAAATTCATTTTGACGTCTATCAAATCCTCTTTCAAATTCGGTTTTAATAATTTATTTTAATTAGAATATTCGGGAAATTTAAAATTTACTTAACTGGTTTACTGTTTACTGGTCCTTACTGGTCTCAATCAATATTTGTAACAAAATTCTAAGAATTAAATTTCACTATTTTCCGCAGGATTAAGAGCTGCCTTGCTAGTTCATACTCGAGATTACTGCGACCATCCCCATTACAAGCATCCCCGAGCTGAAGCTCAAGAGCCGATTTTTCCGGCATCGGCCAAAGTGGAAGGCAATAATCGAATATAAGGCGTTTATTAACGGCCTGATCGTATATCTCGCTATTTTATTCACATTTTATTCACTTTCAAATCAGGATTCTGTTTTTTCTAATGGATATTTTACTTTTCCAATAAGATTACTCATTTTTCAATTGGATTTTGGCGTTTTGTTTCAAATTATTGACTGAACGTCAAACTTTAGAAAAAAGCGATATACGCAATACCGAATAATTTTTCCCACTTCAAAATTACATTATACAAATGTATGATTATTACTCACTTTTTTCTCACTTTCCGAGTTAAAAATGCGAAATAAGCGATCAGGCCCCAAATCATAAGAAGGGATAGATAAATTTGATGGCGCTTTTTAATCTACAAATGCGCAATTAAATGTTGTTAGGCTCGCGGAAAGTCTTCGGTTCCTAACCCCCAATAAAGGTTACTGGCTTATTATTCAAGTTGTTTTATATGGGCCCTCCGGAACATATTTGTGTTAACAACAATCTAAGGGCAATTGAATTGGCTAATCAGGAAGCCTCCAGGAAACTCTTTTAATGTTTTAAAATAGTACATTAACCCTTCTTTTTTTTAAAAAGCAAAGGCTAGTTGCAATTCTCATTTCTAAGCTGTAAAACACAACACCACAAAAATTTAGAAAAATATTAATTTGTCAAGTTTGCTTTTCAAAAAAACCGTTTAAGAGTATCGAAATACATACAGTATGTACATAAATGACGGAATTGAAGTTAAAGTTGAGAAATTTCAACATGTAAATGAGGAGGTGAGCTTAAACCAGTCAAAATGGATTCAATACAAGAGTATTTTTTGTATTTCAGTGAGTATTTTTATTCTACTTACAGTCTGGGGAATGTTGAAACATCGACAGTTTTATCAAAAGATTTTCTTGTTTTAATTTACCTTACGTTTATTTAATTTTTTTCAAATCATACTAATAGCAATCATTATTTGGGCATAAATTTGAACAATGACCAAAAACTTCACAACTGTCACAATATTCTCGAAGAGGTTGTATTTCTCTTTTATCTTTACAGTTGTCATCCTTAATAGAATCATGTAAAGAGGTTGTTGGACTGTTTGAGCATTGCAGTGGACATTCTTCTGTGTCGTGTTGGTCAAATTCACCACAAATATCACAAAATATTCGAGGTGTAGGTTTTCGTTTTTTAAACATATCTAAACTCAAATACTTTGTCATATCCAAAGTGTTCGTTTCTAAAACGTCAATTCGAGCTTTGAGGGTTTCATTTTTTTTATGCATATCAGCTATAATTGAATTAAGAAAGTTTATTTGATCAATTGCACCATTGTCTGCCAAAATTTGGTTCGTTCTGTTCGTTGAAGAGTTTTTTGAAAAAAAATCGCTACTGATTAAAGAATTTTTTAGTGTTTGAATTTCTTTTTCTAAATTTTCATTGCAAATAGCTTTTTCAAGTACATTTTTATATGATATTTCATACAATTTCGTAATTTCTTCCACTTTTTTACTTTTTGATTGTAACTGTTCTGTCAAACTCTTGACTGTATTTTGAGTATCTATTAAGGTCTGCTTGAGCTTCTCTAACTCGTTATTGCTCTCAGACTCGAAAAGTGCGGTATTATACTTGGTTTCTTGCTTTTTATTTTTTGTATTGTCGATATCATTTTTCAATTGTGTATTCTCTTCCAGAAGCATATCATTTATGTGCTGTAAATCTATTGTTTTCTGTTCCAGTTCTCTAAGAATTCCGCAAGAGTTTTCTAATAAGGATAATTCTGTTAGAATTTTTTTGTATTTTTGATTTAATTTATCGTTTTTAGTTTTTTCTTCTTGCAATAGAGATGTTAAGTTTTTGATATGTTCCGCACCAAAATCACAATCACGATTTATTGAAAGTTCTCCCTCAAACTGAACTTTTTCCTTCAAAATGGTACTTTCCTGTTCGAGTTCTAAAACGCGGTCGGCATTTTGTTTATACTTAGTTTGAAAATCTTCTAATTGCGTTTTTTCTTTTTCCAATTTCATTTTAAAATCATTCAGCAGCATTTCAAAATTATCTTTGCTTTTAATGGTTTCGCTTAACTTTACTTTAATATTTGCAAGCTCTAAATTCTTTGTTGTTTCCATATTTATATATTTTTCTTCAAATTGCTTTAAGGAGCTTTCAAGAAAAGTTTTCGCATTTTTTACATTATGTAATTCTTGGTTTAAAGCTTCAACGTAATTTTTCTGACACTCCATTTCATCTGAAAATTTTTTTTGCGAATTTTCTAATTGTTGCAAGCACGTTTCTACCTGTGCCACGTTTGTTTCATTTATTTTTTCTGTAGAAACTAATTTTTCTTTCATTGAATCTAAATTGTTCTTGAGATTTTTTATCTCCTCTATAGATGCGGCCTTAGCCCCGATATGTTCGTTCAAAACAGATTGCAAAGACGCCTTTTCTTCAATTAAAGATTTCAAATCCATTTGAATCTTGGAAATCTCTTCATTTTTATTATTTAACGCAATTTCAAAATCTTTTAAAGACATTTTTTGACTCTCATTTACTTTTATATTCGCGATTAGTTCTAGTTTCTGAACTTCAAATTCGTCAGAAAGTTGACTGAATTTATTTTTAAGTTCTTTTAAGCAACATTCTAATTGAGAGTTTTCTAATTTTAATGCGATTGTTTGCTTTTCTTTTTCGGTACATTCCATTTCTTTCTCAGATATTATCTTCTCGTTTTGGATATTAATTCTTTCTACTTCTTTTTGTTTATTTTCCAACTGTTTTATAAGATTCTTCAAAGTATCATTTTCAAGTTTCGAATTAATAAGAAAATTTTTTGATTCTTTTGAATCATTTTCAAATTGAATACTTTTATCACGTTGTACTTCTAATTCCTCTACTAAATTTTTGAATTGATTTTTCAAAACACTTCTTTCAGTAATATTATCGTCGTTTAATTTGTTGAAAGTTTGCAGGTCCAGATTCGACTTACGCAGTTTTTCTTCTAATATTTTCTTTTCAGCACTTATATTTTCCAATATTTGTTCTAATTCATCTATTCTTTTTTCGTTTCTTTGTATCTGAGCCTGCTTTTCTGTAGCATCATTCTTCACAATTTCTAAAGCAATACTAAGTTTATTTATTTCATTGTCTTCACCTTTTTCAACTTTTGAAGATGATGTAATTCGATTTTCCAAATTTTTCAATTGATTTGTAAGATAATCGATTTTCTCGTTTTTTGATTTTATTTCATAAATTTTTTCTTCAAGATTTTGTTTTAATATAAGTGCATTAGCCTCCAAATTTTCATTATTAAATTTAAAATCATCTAATTGTTTTGCTAATGTACCGACAAATTCTGAATTTTTTTTTCTCATATCTTCCAGTTCTTTTTCTAACGTTAGCTTATCTTCTTTAAATTTATGCAATTGTTTTTCTAGGACTGTAATTTTCTCTTCATTTTCTTGCAAGCAAACTTCTTTGAAAATTAATTGCCTTTTTAAAGAATCATGCTCGTTAGTTAACTTTTGCAAATCGGTGATGCATATCTCTTTCTGTTCAATAATAATGTTATATTCCAAGTTTTTTTCGTCAAGTTGTTCTTTAATTTTGCTATTCATTTCAAAAATTTGGCTTGATTTCTTATTTAGTTCATCTAGACTTAATTTTAACATCTTGTTTGTAGACTCTAAGACATTAATCTTTGCTGTCAACGACTCAATTTCTTTATTTTTTATTCTAGATGTTTCATCTACTAATACTTGTGCTTGTATGAGATCTTTATTTAAATTTTCAACCACAATTTCATATTTTTTTAAACGCTCCTCTAAATTAGCAATTTTATTTGAAGAGTCATTTAAGTTTTGAGTTTTTTCTAATATATCCTGTTCCAATGCGGAACTTATACTATAAAGCTCTTTGTTCTTCGAATTTAGAATATTCCCTGATTGTGTTATTTCTGCCAGTTCAGTCTCCTTGGTTTTAAACAAAGTTTTTAGATTTTCCAATTCATTTTCTTTACTTTCCAGTACCTTAAAAACTTCATCTAATTTATTTTGTAATTTGGAATTTTGGATTTTAACATGTTGCAACTCATACTGAAACTTTTCGTGTTCTTTTCCAGCCTCGGTCAGAAAGTCATTTAATGCTTCGTACTCTTGAGTATTTGTTTCAAATTTCATCAATACATCTTCGTCGTTTTTGAAATTTGATATGTTATCACTCTTTAAAGGTTTTAAATGAATGTTCTTCGTTATTTCCATTTTCTTATATAAAACAGAAATTGCGGTATTGAGTTCTTCAATTTTTTTTGTACTTGCTTCACAATTACTACAAAAAGTGACTGGTGTTTCAAATGTTTGAGGATCAATCTGAAATATAATAGCATTAGGGTTAACATATATGTATATACGAGTATATTTGTATAAAAACGTATTATCGTGTAATAAGCAAATAGTATGTCCTTTTTTTGTCACATTGTACCTGCATTCCATTTAGAGGTATTAGTTTTTGTAGCATATCAATTTTTTCTTTACATTCAATATTTTGGATGTTTAATTCATCACTACAAAAAACAGCTTCGTCATAGGCGTTTTTCCATTCTTCATTTTTCTTTTCAGATTCTTTCAATTTAACTTCAAGCATGCTAATTTTATCGTTCAATTCGTAAACCTTTTTTTGAAACAGTATAACTTGGCTATTTAAATCTTCCCGGTCTAAATCCCTTTCTTTTATTAACTGTTCTATGTGTTGTTGTTTTTCTCTAACAAGATCTTGCATTGAAAATGAAGATTTAACTGAGATTTTTGATCCACCTGATATGGAAAAGGAACTAGATAACGCGCTGGGTTTCTTCAATTTACTCATCCTTAATCGAGATGTATGGGTACTAGCAATGCTATTTGACGTTACGCCAGACCTCAGGGACTCGTTCGAAGTAGATCTAGAGAGATTGCATTTCCTACCTAAAGGAGAAAGACTAACTTTTGCTATTGGAACAAAAACACCATATTTTAATGGGCACTCAAAATACTTTACACCATCAACAGATCCGTCATTCTTTCCATTTGGCTCATCTAACTGAACTCCACACCAATTACCTAAAACAGCACTTTAAACTTAACAATAAAAATTTCCTCTTAACAAAATTATACCTGCGGCGAACTTTGTTTCCCCAATGAATTTCAATTCCCCTAGACGACTTCCATACCCAGATGAAACAATAACTCTATCTCCAACATTAAATTCTCGAATTTTGTTTGGAATTTTATTAACAGTTAAAGAGCTTGGAGTTGGAGATGTAGATTGGCTATGGCTACTACTTTCTAAAAAATCGTCGTTTTTTTTTTTAGCAAAGGCGCCTGCACTTACTGTTAAACGATTTGCTCTTGAAAAAATTCCATGTTTTGCTTCACATTGAAAATAACGCTTCCCAGACACACAACCGTCATTTTTTCCACTTGGATCATTTAAAATAACACCAACCCACTCCCCTGGAGCAAAATGAGTTTCTAAAAAATTTTAAAAAGCTTAAGGTTTATAAATAGTTACATATTTAATAAAGCAAACAAAGACCACAAGTACAAGTTATATTAATCAAAGATTGTTCTTGATTTTTGCAATGCGTTCTTACGTAAATCTATTAAGTATATACAGTGGCTCCCATTCGTATTCGTACAGCAACCATATTTTAATTCTATTTAATAAACTGAAAATGTGAAATATATTTTGTAAATGTTTTGCTCAAGTTTTATTATTTAATAATAGTAGTAAACAAAAATAAAAATTAAATTACATTTAACAAACAAAATTGTTGAAAAAAAAAATTTTTAAATTTCATGAACAAATTCAAGTCACAGTCGTATTCGTATAGCATTACATTAATTATATTATTAAAAGCACAAACTTAATATAATCCTAAGTCTAGTACTCTGTTGCATAGCTTTTATTCCGAATGACATCTTTTAATCGGTTTGGCATTGATTCAACAAGTTTTTTTGTGATGTCAGCCGAAATTTGAGCCTGTTCTTCCGCAAATTTGGCTTTTAACATGTTTAAAACCCGTGATCGGGTTTTACAAGCAGTGTGCTTGGGATCATTATCTAAATAAAATTTGAAACTTTATTCGATTCCCGAGCGCTCAGTACTTCCTTTTAAAATTATCTTTAAGATATCAATATACTTATCCGGGATTATAAAAATCTTCTATTATAGTCAGATTTCTTATTCCAGATGTTGAAAACACTCCCACACCACCACTCAACCTCCACCATGTTTTACAGTTGTGTATAAATTTATAGGCAAAAGTTCTAAATTAGGTTTTCTCCAAACAGTTTGTTTGCTATCAGATCCAAAAACATTAAATTTACTTTCGTTGGTAAAAATTACGTGCTTTTAAAACTCAAAATCTTTTTTTATTTTTTTTATTTTTTCTTATTTTTTTTTATTATGAAAAGGTTTTTTCTCACAGCTCTACCATTGTAACCATGATTTCTAATAGTTGATCGAACGGTTTCTGGCCTTACATTTTCAAAGTTGAATTTTTCTAATTCTACCAGCTTAGAAGCACTTGTTTTTAGTTTATTTTTAATTTCTCGGAGAATAATGCATTTATCACGGTTGCTTAATAGCTTTCTATTTAAATTTCTCGGCTTTTCTGTATTCTATTTTTATCAGTATGACGTTTTATAACATACAGAATTGTAGAACGACTCCTTTCCACTAAAGAACTAATCTCTGAAAGCGACTGCCATTTTTATAAGAAGCTACGATCAATTTCAATAGCTCTGTTGAAATTTCTTTCGATTTCCTGCCCATAGTTTAATTAAAAATAATATTTCGTTAAAATGCAATAAAAATTATGTATTCAAACACTTTTAATTATTCATCGAAACTAAGAAAAATTATTAACAATTATCAAAACAAACATTGCATAATCTATTTTTAAGAATATTGTTGCTTTATATAACTGTACGAATATGATTGCGAGCATTTTTTTACTTGTTTTTTTTTTTAACAAATTTTTTTCTTTAATTTGATTTAATTTTCATGATAAATAACCAATTATGTTAAAAAAATAAAATTAAAAAAAAATTGTACGAATTCATTTGCAAAAAAATTTCAAATTGTACATTTTGCTTCGTTGTACAAGTACGAGTGGGAGCCACTGTATATATATATACATATATATTTGTACCTACCACCAATGTAAGCCACTATTCCGGGACGAGTTCCCCCAACATAACATTTATCACCAACTTTAAAATTAATTGTTTCTAAGGCAGAAACATTAGAATCCAACCTATTTACGATAAAATTCTCTTCGGCACTACTTTCGTTTGAAAGAGCCTAAAAATAGAATTCGTATGAAAATTTATACATATTAATATTTTAAAGTTTATCTCACCACAACTAATCCAGTTTTTGATATAGGAGAAGCATTTAGTAATGTTTCCCTCCTCACATCCTTCGACATATTGAATTTTGTTTTGACTCAAGCAATTGTATAATGTAAAACTATTTGATATATGTAGTTTATTTTTAGCACTGAGATTCAGTGTTTAATATTGATTTAATATTCACTATTTACTATTAAATTTGATATTCAGTATTTACTTATTTTTTAACTAACATTAATTTAAGCATATGGGATTGTATTATTTTGAATAAAAATTTTATATAAGCGAAATAGCAAGTTTTTTTTTGCTATCTTAAATGATTTTATTTTCAAATTGGACTTTGAATATTTTCAATTTCATGATACAAAATGAATATCATGCTGCCGTTGTACTCAGACCGGAGTATTTCAATTCCTATTTTGTGTATAAATTGCTATTGGTTTATAACTTGACAATACAAAATATCTGTCAGCCGTGGTATATAGTAAAATTTTTATTAAATTTATTTTAAGTCTTGTATTCTAGACTAGAGGTGAACTATCGATGGCACTATCTATACTACCGATATTTTTCAACTATCGAAACTATCGATGGTTTCAAATTCGATATTATACTAATATCAAATAAACATCAATTTATGAGAATTATAAAATTGTGAAAAATGTTTATGAATTCCATAATATTATTTTGATACGAATACACATTAACGTAATTTATTACATCAGTGAAATTTGAAAATTTTTTATTTTTATTTCTATGTTCTGTTACTTTATTTCAAATATTTCGTGAAAAAGTGAAGTGAAGTGAACCTGGCGTTGAGTTTTATTATATTCTTAATATTCCTGCTTCACAATGAACAAGAGAAAAAACTCGCTATTAGCTATATCAAAGTTAAAGTCTAACTCACAATATGTCCTTTGAATACTGAATTTAACTGAGCCTTTACATAAGCGAGTTATTGGCATGAATGTTTCAATGTATATAATAATTTTACTAATATTCTAAAATGTCTCAATTTGCCAGTTTATCGGCAACCAAAAGGTAATACAAAATAACGAATGAAAAGTTAACAAAAAAAAAAAATATTTATTAAATAATAAAACTATTTAAAGTGAATATTATGCACAATTCAATGCCTGTGTAAGCTGTTAATAAGTTTAATTACAGTTGATATTTTTCAAATATAATTATATACTTGTTTTATTCATTCCATGTTTGGTTATAATCACACTATCATGTATACATCAATATTATGTATGTATATTCTATGTTCCTCTACCAATTAAATGGAAGCCTATTCGGTAGCAAGTTGCGCTACTATATAGCAACCTGCGTTACTATACAGAACTTATACACAACTTAAAATAAAATTAATAAAAATTTTATTAGATTTTAAATTAGTACATATTTAAGTTTGTAATTATTTATTTTAAGTTTTTATAATTATTATAGCGTTTTTAAAATTTTATAATGCGGTAGATTAGGTAAATCATTACTAACAATGTGAAAATATTTCTAATAAAACTAAAATAAAAGAATTATATGAACTTTTAATATAAATAGAATTTACGTATGTAATAATTTTTATGAATTAGAAAGCAAGTACATAAATTTAATTAATATAGTATGCACATGAAAAATATATTGATATACATGTCATTAGTATTCATTTTGGGAGCCATATCATACAAAATTAGCAAACTCGTTAATATCAAATGTACATTTTCTTGAATTCGAAAAAAATACACAAAAATCAACTTTATACTTCGAAAAAATATATTGCACTATTTTTTTTTTAGTAATGTAACATTTATTGAAATCTTAAAAAAATGAACAGAGCTTGGAAGTATTTTTTAACGTTTTAATAACACAAAACTTTAAAAATGTAAGCACTAGTAAAGTGAAAAAAGATTGAATTTTAATTATGAATTTGCTAATACAACATTGTAGTTGTGAAATTAATAAGTAATGTGCTTATTACAATAATAATTTTAACTTATTGGAAATTTCTTCATACAACTGCAGAACGGATGGATGATGTAATCAAATGAGTTAAAGGCAGAAAAATTAAAAAATTTTTCTCGTCGAACTGGGCTCGAACCAGTGACCCACCGCTTTCTAGGCGGATGCTCTACCAACTGAGCTACAGAGGTATGAAGAAATTGCCCACGAAATGTTCTTCACATTGCTTTATACCAACGATCGCAGTTGCGTGGCACTTCTTCGTGCTTCGAAACTTTGCTGGCACGCGTGATAAGTATATGAAAATAAATTTCTTTTTTAAAAAAAGTTTTTTTATTTATTTTGTTACTTTCCAAAACATAATTTTCTTATTTTTAATTTTTATTTTCAACAAAAATATAATTGCGCTTAAACTCAGTACAAAAAATATTATTAAAAACATTTCTATTTTGGTTTCAAATTTGAATTTTGACTAAAATGTTTTAATAATTTCATGTTAAAATATAAAGTTATATCATCAACATCAAATGATGATAATATTCTAAAAGATTATCCTCTTGAAATAATCAACTAAAATATTATTTCAATACAATAAATTAAGCAAAACAAACGACACTTTTATTTTTTAATTTTTCTCTTTTATTTTCATAAATTCTTTTTTTATCGTAAATTTTTTGTACTTATTATATTTCAAAACAAATAAAATTAATTACAATTTTAACTTAACTAAACTGACCTATGTATGTTTTTATTAAAACATAGTATGAACGAACGACCCACTTAAAAATGTTTATGTTGCAGTATTCATTTATTTTCTTTTACATATTATTATAACGTTAATATGGTATACGTATAATGGTAATTTTGTAATAAACATAACAAATTAGAAAAAAAGAATTTTTTTTTAAATATTATTTTTGTAATTTTAAGAACATTTTTGTATTTTGCAAAACTAAAAAAAGTTCAATTCATTTGTTACCAATAAAGTGATCGGTCGAATCGACTAAAAAATTAAAAAAAGGTGTTTAATTCAATTTTATGATCAAAGTCGCCCTTGAACGTATAAATATAAATAAAAATAAAATAATAAATGAAATAAATAAAAATTAATATAAAAACGAATATAAGTATTCTGATTTTCAATACTACTTAATTTTATGGAATAGATTCGGCACGCCGAAATATTGGTTTAAAAAAACACATCTTTTTTGGCACGATACATAAAATCTTATTGAACGACCGCTTTATACTGTAATCCACATGATTACTAAGTATTTGTTTACATTGAGTTGCTACATGCAATCTAGTATTTGAAACACACAATTACAAGACAATATATATTAATAGGTGTTGTGTCTATTACACTAATTATATTATGAATTTAGTAATACAACATTGTAGTTGTGAAATTAATAAGTAGTGTGCTTATTACACTAATAATTTTAACTCATTCCTTTGATTACGTCATCCATCTGTTCTGCAGTTGTATGAAGAAATTTCCATTAAGTTAAAATTGAATTTTAACTTTTTCTAATTCAAAATTTGAAAAAAGTTTATCATGTAGAGATTTATGATGGTATAAAGGGCCCTCTATAAATCCCAAAAGAAAACGTGTAAATTCGTCAGCTGTGAACTGTCACTCTCTCTTAGGGTCCAGGCCTGTATTTCTGTCAGCTGTTTTCTTAATTCTTTCAGATATGTTGCCTGATATAACGGTACAAAAAAATGTACACAAAACTTCAAAATATATTTAATCAAACTTAAAGTTAAAATTTTACCGAACCAGTTGTGAACCATCAACTTAAGTAAGTTTCCAACTTTCACGTTTTTGGGCCTACTATTTTCGCTAAACGATTTTCGATTTAATTGGCACGATATAAATCGGATATCGCAAATTCGGGTGTGAGAAAGTAGCAAAAGTGGTACTACAGAATGCTACTTTCGCATACTTATCATTCACTTGTCATTTTGTTTACGTATCTTATCGAAAGTTTTTGAAAAAATAAAACTAAACAACGTAAGTATTAAATTTATTTTGCTTTATATAATTAAAAAAACTTTCCTATATAATTAAAAAAGTTCCTTGCTAAAAAAATCCACCATTAAGTCTCGTAAGGACCACGACGTCATATGGAACAGACTGCGATAGTAAAAACGCAACCCTCACATTCTGAATAAAAAATAGACACTATACGCCTGTACTCGAATTCCCTGACAAGACAACTCTTGGCTCAATTCAGTGGCATCAATATCCGCTCAAAGTGCTCCTCAGGAACAACAAACCTAAACGACGCATAATGTCCAGCCGCCATCTGCGTAACTGTAACCCCGCACTACCCGAGAACACTAGCAACATGAAAGGACACATTATCCGGCTCAGTGTCCGGAACCAACCGAAACATAAAGACAATCCTACTTTTAGGCACCGACTCCGATGGACGATGCAATATCGGCGCAGCCGTCGAACCCGAAACGCCCAAAGGGACACCAGCAGACGTCACGCCAACTCGAACCGACTCCGAATAAGGAACCAAGGACAGAACACCTCCCACAGCACCACCAAACGGAACGAAAGGGAAACCCCAAGGCCGAGCGAATTCCTAGCCGAAAGCGACGAAGTACCAGAATCAAGTGCTCCAGACACAGGAAGATACATAACAGCCTTAATCCATCGCCCAACGAAGTGAAACCAGGCAAACCACAATCCTCATCAAGTACCGGAGAACCCGGCGAAGAACCAACTGTAGAAAACATCCTAATCCCTTCAAATTTCACCGAAAGCGCCGAAAAGGCTCCACATAAACCATCTAAATCTCTAGACTTTTTGGAAGCAGAACCCAACTTCGGCAATTGCAAAGACAGCACCCCTGAACGAAACCTTCCTTTAATCATTGCAAAACCAACAAACACCTAAAGTCTCACGAGTACGATCAGCAACACTTCCCCCAACGTTCACACATTTCGAATGAAAAGGCCTACCACAAGTACCCGAGCATACCTAATTGGTGTGGCGCCAAACATGTCGACCACCCTGACTCACAAACTTAACCGTCATGACCCCAAACCAATATAAGAACAAATTAGAAAGAAATAGGAAAATAGGGCCAGCAAACCAAAAGCTAAACCCCGCTTTTTCAAAAACAAAAGGGTTAATGAAATATAGAGCATACAAAAATTATAATAATAATGAGTGGAAATTAAAGAAAGAACGGCAGATGGCAACAGAAAGAATAACTGTAATAAAAAATACTCAAAAAATTAAAATAAAATAAAAATAAATTATAACAAAAATGCGCGTAAAAATTATAAGAAAATATATGTACACTTGGTTCTTTTTTTATGCGGTAGATGCGTTCCAGGGAAATCCGCATAAAAAAAAATCGCACAAAAAAAAGACATACATTTATATGCAAAATGATGGATACGTTCCATTTATTCAAAAAATCGCATAAAACCCGAATGTTTTAAAATGCACCAGAAATCGCATAAAAAAAGATTTATAAATAATAAGATTTAATTTTTTTTCCATCATATTTTAATAAATGGCACATATGTATGTTAAAAACAAAAACAAAACTTAATATGTAACAAAAAACAAAAACAAAACTTCATTTAAAATCATATTAAGAATGTTTTTATCATTATTCGCTGTCTGATAATGTGCGAACCCGTTTGTGGATTGGTGCAAGATCACTTTCATCACTTGAAGATAAAATTACGTCATCAGATCTACATGGTAATGCTTCTTCAGGAACTTCAGTGATTTTTTTTTCTTTGACAAGGTAGTCAGTGATCAAACTCTGTGATGGCACTAGTTCTTTGTAAAGTTCTCTGTAGCCAGACATACAAAATTTCAGATCACGTTGGAATTTTAAGGCGAGTTCTACATCATTATCATTTTAAGTAAAAAAATTTTCCAATTTACCGGAAAGTTGAAGGCCTTCCAGAAGTAATTTTTCGTCCAGTGGAGTATTTTTATTCATTTTCAGAAAAAGTGAATCACCAAAAAGAATTAAATTCGAATAAAAATTTTTTTTTTTCTTGCCATAAAAAAACCGCATAACTCTAAAATCGCATAAAAAAAAAACGCATAAAAAGAGAACAAAGTGTATATAAAAAAAATAATGAAATATTTTATACGAGGGTCACTATTTATATTTCGGGTCCTGGCAATACTAGTGCAGCCAGGTGCAATCTGACACTTCCATTGGAAAGTTTGACATTTTTTAGGACAACTTCACTCAGAACGTTTTGTCATTCGAGCGCGAATTGTTTTGTTTACAGTTACTTGAAAAATTCATCTCGGTCAAAAAATGGAATTGTCCCGTGAAAATTTTCGTGCGATGATTTTTTACGATTTTCGGCGCGGATTATCGAGACAAGAGTGTCTCGATCAACTTGTTGCGACTTTTGGTGATGAAGCACCATCAAAAACCACTGTAAATCGCTGGTACCAAGAGTTTGGTTTCGGACGCCGTTCGCTCCAGGATGAAACGAATCGCACTAATAGTTTAAAAAAGATGACGAGAAAAAGGAAGCCAGAAAATATTCAATAAACAAATGAATACAAAAAAAATTTTAAATTTTTAAAATGTTAACACAAAACAATAAAATTAAAATTAAAAAAAAAAGCAAATTCTAAAAAAAGGAAAAAGTTATAATTAAGCCACATTAAAAATTAACAAAATAAAACGATAAAAACCACAACCACTGGAAGAAAAATTTTTGTTTATATTGATAATTCTAAAACAAATGAAAAAAATTCGAAATAAGAGCAACCAAATTTTTATTATGTCAACGTATGAGTATTTTGCTAAAACAAAACATGTGCATTATGCTTAAGCAAAACATGTTACAACATGAGTACTATACTAGCTAAAACAAAATGTATGCAGTTACAACCAAAGTATATCCATTAATAAGTAATTCGACACTTGCATCTTGCTTCCAAACTTCCAAGAAAGAAACAAAATATTGTAAACAAACGAGTGTATCAAAAACATTGAACTGAAATAAAATTAAATTAGGTTAAGTAAAAATTTTGTTATTTTTATTTCGATAATAACAAAATTTATTTTTCATTTTATTAAAATTAGGTAAAAAATTCAAATGTATGAATGTACACATGTATGTACCTGGTACAGTAGATACATAGTATCAGGTAGTGACATAGAAATAAACTAATTTATAAAGAAAAAAAAGGTGTATGCACACTGATTACTTTATGAAATATAATCATTACCGATTCATGGGAAATATGTTCTAAAGTTATTAAGATTGAAATAAAAATAAAAAAATTAAAGATAATTTATTTATTTTATTTATTAATAATTATTAATTACAAATGCTTCACACTAAAAAATTTTTGTTTTATATCAAATTACTTTACACTTTTATCAAAACTTTTTATTATGTGGTAAATTCTAATTCTAATATACAGTTTTATGAAATATGTTTTGTCGGACTTCTCACAAGCGTTCATATATTTTACATTATAAATTTTTTTCTGTACAAATATCATTAAAAAGTTTAATAAAAGTATTTTCTAAATTCTTTAAATTATCCATGAAATTCTTGGATGGTTTATAAAAAACTGTAAAATATTTTTTTTCACAACTATTTCAAATTTTTTTTAATATTATACGTCTTTTTAAAATTTATTTTTATTATTTTTCAAAATTATATTACATAAATTATAATTTTTTTAAACACTTTTTTTCCGCTTCGCTTTTATAATATGAATACACCTTGTTTGCCCCCTTGTACTGGAATAAGTTACCAAAATAAAACTCCCGCTTTTAAAATTCTTAATATTTTTTCCTATACTTTATATAGGGAAAAATAAATAACTCCCGCTTTTAAAAATACATTATAAAAAAACAGGTAGGCATCTATTGCGTACTCTTTCCCTCTCCCAAAAATTATTAAGTGTATATAAATGAAAATAAGGTATACTACTTAACTCTTTTAACTAAGGGAATGTTTTGTATACAAATATTGGTGAGTGACTGCATTAGTGTGATGTAATTGGAGAGTCGAACTACTTATTAGTAGATATACTTTGGTTACAACGGCGAAAAATAAGGTAAACGTTTTTTTGTATCTCTACATGCACAGCTAAATAAATTGAAAATTTCAATCATAAATGCTGTATAATGAAATTAAACGTTATAAGAAAAAAATTTCATTATATTGTAACTCTGAATGCAACTAATTAGAACTAAAAATTTTCAAATATTCGGACATCTTTTCTCTTTGCTATAACTTTTGAGGGAAGTGTCGTAGAAAGGTGAAATGACCTTTCTTTGCCACCTATTATAGCCTATTCTATCTATAATAGCAAACCTATCGCACGTATAACATCGAACGAAAAAATTAATCTTTCTAAAGATGTAACTACGTTGAATGATTACACACTAGATGCGATTTCCGGTATACATGTGTATGAACAAATGCATATATATGTATATACATATTTCATATTTATAAATGGAACCTAAAAAATGGAAATAGCATTATTTTAATTTGTTATTAGCTCATTCGTAATTAGATACGTGCGTGCTAGAGGATTTAGCCGACAACAAGGTTTTAAAATAAATGAATAAAAAAAATGAAATCACATAGGAAATTTTGCTTTCTAATTTTTTTAAAAATAAAATTATTTAATATAGTTTTTATGATGGCATATAAATTTATGTTTTGCTATCTCCAAAACTAAAATTTTCCCTATTATGTGCATAGCCAACTTCCAAAACAGGACTTTTTTAAATGTGTATACATATGTATATGTAAATGTGAAAACCAAATTTTTGCATCTACTTGATAGGTTCTTTCCAAATATAAAATTACTTCGTATTACTCGTAATAATTTAGTCATACTGCATTTATTTTATTCTCCCTACTTGAATTTAATTATATAATTTTACTATTTGATTTTTGCAATTATCCGTTTTTACAAATATAGCCTGAAACAAAAGAAATGATTAGAATAAAACAAAACTATATTATGTAATAAACAATTATGTACATCTCAACTCCCATACAAAAATATTAGACAGAAAAAAGAGAGGTGATCTACTGATTTGTTTAGGCTAGAACATAAACCCATATTAAATTTTTTTCCTTGAAATTTCTAGAAAAATGTGTTTGCGTGGTAGTTTGCATATACTTATGTACATATATCGTTTTATATTATTATATATTATAAAACTAATTCTAACTCACCTTCACAGCTGCCCCAAAATAAACAGCTTCCAAGTCCACTATAACATATCAAAAAAACTGCTGTTAAAAAAACTAAGCTACATGCAGTACAAGGTTTTCTTTCTAAGAAAAAGCCGACTAGATATAATATTATAAACATCACATGCGTCTCAACTAAAGCTGGATTTGTGGGTTTTGGAATTAGGAGGACTGGAATTAAACATTGAAGACAATACATTTCAAAGATTAATTTCTTAATGATAAGATGCCACCACTTGAACTGCCAAACCAAAACAACATAAATAACACAACATAACTATGTATGTTTTTAATTTGTATATTATATATATGCATTGAAATACTCAGCAAAAATAGCAATATTGCTACTTTGTCAGAAAAGTAATAAGTACTGTTTACACATGCGATAAAATTTTGACATTACATAAAATCTGTTAGCCGTGGTTAAAATCTAAGGTGGTTTTAACATCCAAATAATACTAAAAATACTCTTAAATCTTAAAACTAAAAAGAAATAATCTCAATAGGAACGCGGTTGTCATTTTTGTAAATAAAGTAAAAATTCGATTTTTTTTCAAAGAAGAAAAAGCAGCTTTGATAAAGTGCGTATAGCGTACGAAATATATTAGCAAAAATAAAAGTATTTCATTCCGAATAAAACAAAGTTTTCTTTTTATACACAAAAAAAAAATTTTATATTTCGGAAAAATGATCAACACTTTCATTGAAAAATATTTTTTTTGTATAAATTCGATGTTTAGAAAGCAGATATACTCAAAGCTCTAATTTTATTGAATTCATATTTAAATATTATATCATAAAATCGTAAATAAAATTCTGTGCAACGCTAAAAAGTGTAAAATATATCCACATATATGTATATGTACATCAGTTATAAATGAAAATATATACAAGTGGAATTACTTCGTTATATCAATTTGTAATACAAACACAGGCACGGATTTCATTTTATTGGTGCCTTAAACTAAAATTGTTTCTAAAAGTGCGCGCCCCCTTTCCACTGTTCCAACTCCCTTAATACTGTAAACAAAATGTAATACGTTAAGCATTGCACGTTTTGCATCATAAATAATTTTCTTGTAACTTTATCATGGTGAATAGACCTCATAGAATTAAAGCCTGGAACTAAACTTTCAGTTTTTTGTTTTATAAATTTAACAACACGGTAATTTAATTAACTACATTTTATGAAGCTGTGATAAGATTTATTCCAATCATATAAACTTGTTTTTCCGTTCTTAACAACCAAAAATTTTCTTTTTGGCGTAAGTGAAACTAAATTGAAAAGGTTTTAAAAAATAATATCAATAAATGAACTTTTTCAAGGCTTATTTGAATATAAAAAAAAGGTAAATTTTTTTTACTTATATACTTAAATTGCTGTACATAGCCTAAAGTCCTTTAATGTACAAAACATGGTAATATTTTTGTATTTGTGTCTGGCATAAGGTTTTACAAAAAATGAAACTATAACACTTAAAGTCTCTAAAGTCCATATATCAATTTCGTACGGGAAGGCTGTGTCGTTGAATAGTAGAATAATTAATATTTTGTGTTATTAAATAAAATGAAGATTTATAATTTTTTATTTATTTTGTGTTTGTTCGGTGAGCGTAAGGAATCGAAAAGCTGATAAATAGGCTACCGGTCGATAAAGTGTTAATAACCTTCATGTAATTAAAAATGTCCCGAAAGTGTTGCGTCGAAGGATGCAAAAGCAATAGTCTACGAAAAAAAGAGAGCCTAAATGCTATACCCGCATTTACTTTGCCAAAGAACGAGGTCATCAGGGATAAATGGATGCAAGCAGGGCTGTTGTTTAATTTTTTGGATGCAGAGCAGGAATATTCGAAAAAGCCAGCCAATTTCAGAAAAGTGGAGCCAATTTCTCCACAAAGCCAATATTTCATTAAAACACTATTTACAAAACTTCAAATTTTCTTGCTGTAAGTTTAAATAAGATCACAACTTGGTTCCTAGCTTTCCGCATCAATAAATCAATTTAGTTTTAATCAAATTAACAAAAGAAGCTATACTGAGAGAGCTTTAAATAAATTCTCATGTTTTCAACAACAAACTCGATCGACTTCAATTAAAATGTCAAAAATTCAACAGCGTCTATTAAAAAAACTATACAAACATATTTCACCTGATGATACCCATAAATTTCCCTAAGTTTGGTTATTTCACACTTTAGCTTACTAATTGACTAACTTGACTACAAAAAGATAGGCGACGGTTTTTGAATTAGGAGCAAAAGGTATATCAACTATAACATATAAGTTAAAGAAATGTTATTGTTATTACTAAAAAAAAAAAAAAAAAAACAATTTTTTTCTTTTTACACTTTTTATTATTTTCTTAAAAATTTTATACAAATGCACAATTTAATTAAATTATAATAATTAACTTTACAGTTATAAATTCTAATAACGATTAACTTTACAGTTAAAAATTCTAACAACGATTAATAGCGTTATATTCTTAGTTGGTAATATTTATAATGTAAATATGCGAAATAGGCATATTAGCTATTGCAACATGGGAACATTATTGTGAGAAAATATTTTGCTTCTCACGCTCTGTCCCGATTCCGCGCAACATGAGCTTAGAAAAGTTTGAATAGTTCGTTTGGAAATGATTGTCCTCAATCGATGAGAAAAAGAGTATGTCAAACATTTTGGTAGATTTGGCTGTGCGCCAAGATTCAAGATTTTGTACGTCAGGTTTTTGTTCTTCCTGTTTTGATATTTGTTGTTGAATAATATTTTAAAATTCAAAATTTTTTTTTTCAATGGTTGATAATTTTTCCGAAATATAATTCTTTTTTTTTATTGGTATGAAAAGAAAACTTCCTTTTAATCGGAATAAAATACTTTCTTTTATATTTGTCGCTCTTCTAATTAAGACAACAAACAATAAAAATTGAAATCTATTAAAATTAGGAATATTATACCTGACTTAATATAATCTATCTGACTTAATCTAGAATTTGAGTATTTTTGTTTGTTATTATTTACAAACTAAATTTTTACCTGTTTTAAACCTTAAAACTGGTCAAATAATTAATTTAAAGAGCCAAGTAGCCGCGTTACCTTCGTCCGTGTTCAGTAGGCAGTCCTTGTTTGATTTGCATATCTGCATGCTTTCATGAACTTCTCTTCTGTGTTTTCCTTTTACCTCTTTTAATACCTTTAAGTTATCTTCCGTGATTGTGTGTTCCGTTTCATAAATGTGTTTTGCAACCATAGAATCGAAAATCCGGTTAAATCCTACTCTCCTTGCACGTTTTATTTCACTTAAATGTTCCTTAAGTCTTGTTGTAACGGGTCTCTTCGTTTGTTCTATGTAAAATTTATCGCAATTATTACAATTGATTTTGTACACACCACATCTTTCATGTATCTTCAATTTATCCTTAGCCGAATTTAACAAACTCCTAAGTTGATATTTACTATTGGTTTCCGATATCCGAATATTGTGTTTCCTTAGTTGTTTATTTATCAAGTTTGTACAGTGATGATCATAACTTAAAGATGCCCATGTTGTTCTATGTTTTCCCAATATCCTGTTCTGTTTAAACAATGTGCTCATATTCTCCTGCTCAATTTTTCGTTTTTTCTTCCTAATGAGTTTGTTCAGTAGAATAACCGTTTTTCACAGCCGTGTCCAAAATGAAGTTTACTTCTGATCTATAGTCGTGTCTGTCCATCGGTGTGGTTAGCATTCTATGGATCATAGGAAACGAAATATACTATGGAAAACACAGGAGAGAAGTTCATGAAAGCTTGCAGATATACAAATCAAACAAGGACTGCCTACTGAACACGGGCGAAGGTAACGCGGCTACTTGGCTCTTTAAATTAATTATTTGACCAGTTTTAAGGTTTAAAACAGGTATAAATTTAGTTTGTAAATAATAAAAAAAAAATAAATACTCAAATTCTAGATTAAGTCAGGTAGATTATATTAAGTAAGGTATAATATTCCTAATTTTAATATATTTCAATTTTTATTATTTGTTGTCTTAATTAGAAGAAAATCAGCTTTGATAAAGTGCGTATGTAGCGCACGAAATATACTAGCGAAAAATATAAAAAAAAGTATTTTATTCCGAATAAAAGGAAGTTTTCTTTTCATATCAATAAAAAAAAAGAAAGATTTTAAAAATTTGAAAAATTGCTGGAAGGACATAAAAATTGGAGGTTTCACGTGAAGTGAATGATTTGTCCTTTATTGCTATTTCTGTATTATGGATTTTAATAGAAAAGTTCCATTTATTTTTTGAGGATTAGAATTTATGACAACATTTTCTTCAAAGCTATTTAGTAATATGATGCCAGGTGCGACTTCGTCTATTGTTTTAATATATCGGTTGTTACTGATGTTTCAATCAGCTTTTTAAGAGATTTGTTACAGTTGTATGATTCATTAAATTAATAGTATTTTTTAAATTACAAATAAAAAATTTATTTCCATTACTTTTGCAATTTTCTTTTACGGCAAAAATTTTATTTTTATTCTTTATTTCATTATTATATTGGAGGTCTATTGTTACATTTCTTTTTATGGGTTTTAATAAAGTCTTATCATAATCATATTCTACAGTTAGTGGAATATTTATAATATAAAGGACAGTTGAGGTATTGGTTATTATTTTTATTTCAGAAAAGTTTAAAGCTTTTTATACAGTCGAATATGGTAACTTTTCCTGATTTAATATCTTAATAATATTGTTAATTTCATTTCTGTTAAATTAAAGAGTTAATTAGTCCTACTTTTGCCCAATGTATGGCATAATTTATATTGCAAAGGTCTTCCTTCAAGGTTTTAAGTTTGTATGCAATACTGGAAACGATTTTGTTGTTAATATTGGTATTTTGGTTTAACATTTGTTGGATGTTACTGTTTATTAAAGTCAAGTTGTTTACTCTTTCAGTTATTATGTTATTTATGATCACTTGTTTATCGTTATTCTCTAGCATATTGTTACCAATTCAGTCCTCGTGATCTGAACTCTCAGCGATCCATTTCCAGGCGCTGCCTAGGAAGTCTAGGGATCTTTTATTTTGTAGTGTTACTTACTTACGATACAGATGTTGACAAGCGACACTACCTAGATCCTTACATTACTCAATATGTTCTTGTAGTCGTTCAAGTCTATGACGTGTATTATTTTGTAAGTCCCTGCCTGTATTTTTACTTGTCCAGTGATGATTCTCCGTTGGTTGTGTAAAAGAGTAACCTGTAATAAAGCCTTATTTTGGTAAAAATGGACCTAACTTCGAATATTACTTTTGTGAACCCTTTTTCCGGATTCCGTATTCACTATTGTGTTTTCATTCTATTTCACTACTTCTTTATTGTACCTAGTAAATAGTTTGGAGCCTATTTTTTTTATTTTGTTTTACATAGATTATTTGTCCGGGTGCATATGTCTTTACCGTCTGTCGGTTTTTGTTGTGAAACGCAATGTATTTAATTTGTTTGTCTTTAATTTTGTCGATATTATTCATTCGCACTCTTTCGAATTCAACGGGGTTTATATTGGGAGTTCTTCCGAAAAATAGTTCACGCGATTTTTCGCCAATTATCGAATGGAATGGATGATTATACTCATTTACCGCTCTTTCGAGTAACTGTGCGAAATTGAATTAAAATATTGCGGTTGAATTAAGGTCTGTCTGTGGAAATTAGGGTACGGATTCTATAATTGGATTCTATAACTAGTTTCGTTTCCAATCTTTAGAAATATTTGGTTTCTAAAAGCATTTATTGGACTGTCTTATTAAATTATGGAAATAGGGATTAAATTATGTCCTGACCTTTCGTCGCTATGATGAATTAGCGAGTTTAGTTCCGTCCGAATAGGTAACCTTGAAAACGAATCAGCAACAACATTAGATTTATGGGGCTTGTATTTAAGCTCGTAATTATACTCTTCGAGAATATCCTTCCAACGTTTCGTTTTGCTACTTGTATTTTTACTACTGAGCGCATGCGTCAAAGGCTGATGGTCCGTATAAATTTTCACGCTTCTTGAACCGTATAAATAATTAAGAGCCCAAATAATGGCCAAAACTTCCATTTCGTTCGTCGTGTAATTTTCTTCGGTTTTACTTAGTGTGCGCGATTACAAACGTTATAGGCCTACTATTTTGCATCAGAACTACTCCTATCGCGTAATTCAATGCAGTCGTAAGTTCGAAAGGATTTTCAAAGTTTGGGTTTATTAAAATGACATCTTTTGACATTAAAGTACGTTTTCGTTTTTCAAATGCCTGAAGCGCATTGCATTCTAATTAAATTTGTTTATTTTTTGAAGCGTTTTTGGACACACGTCCATCCCCCTCCACGTTAAAGGAATGTCAGGGGTTTCGCTATTTTAGCGTAATCTACTATGAAGCGTCTATATCCTGACATACCTAAAAACGATCTCAGGTCCTTGAGATTTTTAGGCGGAGGTAAGTTGACAATTGCTTAAATATTTTCAGGGTTTGGGTTCAACCCCTCGGTTCCAACTATGAACTCTAGAAATTCTACTTCCGACCGTACGAATTCGCATTAGTCTAACTGTACCTTAATGTTGGCTGCCTCTAAGGTCTTAAAAACAACTCGTAAATTAATATCGTCGAAAGCCCTCTTGAAAATTGATGGGGCGTTCTTGAGCCCAAAAGGTAGGCGAACAAATTCAAATTTGCCATTGTTTATAGAGAATGTAGTCTTTTCGATATCTGAAGCTTTGAGAGGAATTTGGTGAAATCCACTCTTTAGGTCAAAAGCTAAATTGGGAACTTGTGAATAAGTTTGGGAAAGATAATGTCTTTGAAAATTGAACTGATTTTTTTGGGGATAGTTTACCAGTTGTGGTTGTGGTAGTCTGAGGTTTGGAATTTGTTGTTTTTGGCAACTGTAATTGTGGAGTCCGTGTAGGAGAGGGTTGTCTACGTTGCATGTATTGATGGTTTTTAGTGTAGTTTATCCGAAAGTCGACATTTTGTAGTTTCAGGCAAGCGTGTAAGGCCTGCGGTAAATCTACGGTTTCCTTCGTACGAAGCTATCTACGGTAACCCTCTCACGAAGGTATCTAGAGCTTTATCTCGGTAAGCTTTTGTTATATTGTCTAGGGCATCCCTTCTCATATCCGGGCAGGATAATTTATACAAGATAAGGGACAAGTAATGATATACCGTTTGGTAAAATTCTGTAACAGTTTGATTACCTTGTATCAAAGAAGTCATCTGATACTCGAGAGTTCCTATGTCGCGCTTATCTGCATAATGCATTGTACCTGTATATAGATGTAAGCACCTGTATATAAATCTCCAATTCAATGGAGTATTATATAACTCTTGGATAACATCCGCTTGCCCTACCATTTTATTTCTAATTGTGCTTTGAATTCCGTAATATTTGGGTTTGTTTTTAATAGAATTGTATACTCTTTCCTGAAATTCTTTCTACACTTTTCTTCCAATAACTAAATTCTCCGGCGTTTCCCAAGAATTCCCTAATACTTTTTATTGTATCGAGAATTTTATCAAGGTCTGCTGAACCCTTTTCGTTTACTACATTAATTATTAAATCACTTTCATCACCTGTTTCAGATGGACTATTTATTATTGCTCCTTGAATCATTTCCTTAAATTACTGTGTGTGAAAGAACTGTGTTACAGCGTCCGCTATTTGTTGTTTTCGTTAAGAATTGAAGGACGAATGTCATCTGGCATATTGATTTTGTGTTAGGACTTTTTAGAAAAAATTTAAATTTTTTGTAAAATGGAAAAAAATCTCCTTTTTATAATATTAGTGCGAATTTGAAAGGATGTTTTTCTCAACTATTCTTTATACTAGGGAGAAAAGAATTTCTTTCTCTACATAATAATCTTACAAAATGTTATTTGAAAATTTACTAAATTTGATAAAATATTTTTAAACTGTTTTGTGTAATGTAAAATTACAATATTTTGATAAAATAATTTTATTTATTTATTGTTATTATTTGTAATTATTGAAATTGTTGACATATCTGATTTTAAACAATTTTAGTTTTAAAATTATTGATATAATATCTAATTATATTTAGTGACTGACAATTGTGGAGACTAGATGCAAAAGTGTGTCTATTCCTTTTTTCAAAAAAAATGAGATAGCTATTGATTCTGAAAGATTATTAAATTCTCTTCATTTCTCTTTAAGTATGGATTCTCTTACGTTATTCAAAACCCTTGAAATTGTAACGTAAAAACCATGGTAATTTCCAAAAGTGTGTCTGTTCCTAGTTCAAGTTATATTCAAAACTCGCCTAATCCGCTTTCATTTGCAAAAGTGTACCTATTCCTCTATAAAAGCCATTGAGGTGCTGAAACCGACAAATCAATAGCATTTTAAATTTAATTTATCTAAAAGGTTTTTCATAAGGGCAACACACAAGAAAAAAAATGTTGTTATCAGAGGTGAGGCATCGTATAGATCAGATCTGACTGAATTTATAATAAGGAAAGGCATAATAAGGAAAGGCAGAAAATTTGCAGAACTTAAACCGAACCAAAAAGAAGTCGGGAATGTTGTTAAGACGGAAAAACTTAGCAATGTTGAAAAATTGTTACGGCATCATTTTGGAGATAATTGGAAAGAAATGGAGTTTCTTAGTTTTTATAAATCTGCTATAGAAAAACCACAATATGGCGCAGTACAGAATCAAGAAGACGAAATTTGTCAATGCCAAGAAAAAGATGTTGAATTTATTGTTTAAGTTTTTTCTTACATTTTTTAATAGCTTTATGACAGAATTTTAAGTTAACTGTTAAATTCATATGTGCAATGAATAATTGCTGTTAATTTTATGTTAATGTATTTTGAATATTAACGTTATTGTTTTTTTTTTCATATTTTCATTGAATTTGTGATTTGGTTGTGAATTAATTGTGATTCTATAATGAGCCAATAATATTGTCCATATTATGGAATAGTAAATTTCAAAATGAGAATAGCTAAAGAAAAAAATAAGAAAAGCAAGGTTTACTTGCGATTTTTAATTTTAAAATTAAATTTAAAGAAAAAACTAAGAAAAGCAAGACTTACTTGCGATTTTTTATTTTAAAATTAAATTTATATAAAATATCGCAAGGCTTACTTTTCTAATTTTTACTTTAGCTATTCTCATATTGAAATTTACTATTCTCACTTTGAAACTAAAATGGTGTTAAGCTATAAAAATAATAAAAATAATAAAAAATAAAACGTACAAATAAAATTTTCCTTTTAAAGTATTTTTCCTTTTTCAAATTTATTTTAAAGCCTATTTCAATCAAAAAAAACCATCACAATTCCTTCTACTGTGTTTCGTATTGTTATAAAACGTTTTTTTCGTTTTTCTCAAAATCACTTCTGATGGAATAGGCACACTTTTGCATCTAGTCTCCACAATTAATATTCGATTTTTATATTTTTATATGTAGGTAATATGTATAGACAATTTTGTAGTTAATTTTATAATTAATGATTTTATAATTTATTGATTTTTGTTTTACTAATAGATAATTTTTAATTTCTAATATTTTTGTAACAAAAAATATTTTTATTTCTTTCTAATATTTTTATTTCTTACTTTTTGATTTAAATTTATTTCTCTTTTTTTATTTTAATGTATACATAAAATTAATTAAAATTTAACTACTTGCAGCAGTATTATGATAGTACATTTGAAAGTTAATCGTTGCGGCATCAAGTTGGTGGTTCTTGTAAGCTGCGAAGGCGACTGTTCTTTGAACTAGTTAAAGTTGTTTAAAAACTCCGTATCCTCTCGTATGAGCTACTTCGGGGCTTCGTCCAAATTGTTTAAAATGTTCTCATCTTGCGGCCAAGTTACAAGTTTTTTCCTTACTTTATATCTTTTTATTTTGTATTTTGTTTTAGTTTTTATTATTATTTTTTTTTGTTAATTTTGTTAGCACTTTTCCAAAAAATTTTTTGAAAAAAGTGCTTATTAGTTTCACTCTGTCCGTCCGTCCGTCCGTCCGTCCGTCCGTCCGTCCGTCCGTCCGTCCGTCCGTGGACACTTTTTTTGTTTACAAAACTTCTACACCCTTTAAGATAGACAGCTGAAATTTCATACGTACATAGATCTTCACTAGAAACTTATTTCCGTAGAACAAAATTTTTACCTATCTCCCCCCCTCTAGAAGTTATACCTCCCCAAAACCCTAAAAATGGCCTTTTTTAAATATTTGTTGCAATGAAACCATAAGCATTTTTGAAATTTTGCAAACGCAGAAAGGCAGTGTCTTGCTTCCCCTAGCGCGATATACTATAGTTAAACTTTAGAAAAACAAAATGGCCGTTCAAATTTACCGTTATCTAAATTCCTTTTTTTCCAAATTTTTGATGTCATTTTTCTTCTAGACCCCAGCCTGTAGAAGCTTGAAATTTTAGGAGCTTTTAGACATTAACAAATAGTTTATTTCGTTAGAAGAAAATTTTTTTCCATCTCCACCCCCTCTCAAGTTATCACCTCTTGAAATTTGTAAAATTTGAATTTTTGACACCTTATATTTCCGAAACCGCAAGCTTTTCCAAATTTTTATAAACGCAAAAAGCTAACGGTAAATTCCATGAAATTAAAAAATATAATTATTTTTCTTAACTCACACAATTAACCCTTAGAATCGAGCATTATGTTAACCCCTTTTTATATTAATTTTTGCTTTATTTCAAACACTGCATATATGCGTCATCCTAAATATATGCAATTCTGGAAATAGTTTTGTATATGAATGAAAATAATTTTAATAGAGTGATAGGTATACATAGACTGTATTTAAAAGCAAAATTTTCACTTGTTGAAGGGAAAAGTGCTACAATACAAACCATTGGTTTGACCCAACTTTATTTATATTACTTTTAGGTTTTTTTTCTTATTTGTTTATTTGGTTGTTATTATTATTTTGTTATTTCTGTACAGCTATTTAACTTCTTCAAAATTCTTTTTTAATACTGTACGAGAAACAAATTTGTATTAATTTGCAATATAAGTTTTTTTTTGTTTTTAAATTTGTTTTCACAAAGTTTATTTAATTTTTTATTAAACTTTTTACTTAATTTTCATTAGAATTTTTTTCAACAAAAATGAGAGAAAATGATGACATTCTCATTTTCTCAATTTTTAAAGTTTTTTCAGGTTTTGTAAAGTAAAATTTAGTGTTTTAAAAACTTTTAAAAACTTACAGCTGTCAAAATATATGTTTTTCTTGGTTATGTCAGAAGATTTTATTTTTGGAAAAAAAAATTCATCAACAATAATTTTTCAATTAAAGTTTCAATTTTTCAATAAAGAATAAAATTAAATAATCAAAATGGGTTCACAAATGCTTTTTTCTAAGTTTCACGCTTTTATAATCCAAAATCAAAATTTTGATAAAAATCAAACCAAAAAATATTTGTTTATGTTTGATAAATAATTTGAAATTTGACGTATTTGAAATTTATAAAGTTTTTAAAAGTTTTTTTCAAGTTTTCCATCTAGTTTATTTTTTTAAATGAGAACTTTTTTTTCTTTTTGCGAGAAATTTCGTTATTGTTTCCCTTTTTAAAGTTTTTTTTTTATTAATATTTTTTTTTTACTTAATATTTGGACCTTGACATAACAAAAATATCTAGGCCTGGAGTATCTACTCCTATAATGTATATAAATATGTCTGTCCCTGAACCCTTCCTTTTTTGTGAATGGATGTGTTAAAACTGCGAATGTATTTATAGCAAAAGAAATTTTTACTTTTTATCTTTTTATTTTGTATTATGTTATAGTTTTTATTATTATTTTTTTTGTTTATATTACTTTTGGGTTTTTTTTCTTATTTGTTAACTTGGTTGTTATTATTATTTTGTTATTTCTGTACAGCGATTTAACTTTTACAAAATTCTTTTTTAATACTGTACGAGAAAAAAAATTCGTATTAATTTGCAATATAAATTTTTTTTTTTAAATTTGTTTTCACAAAGTTTATTTAATTTTTTATTAAACTTTTTACTTAATTTTTATTAGAATTTTTTCAGGTATTTTTCAATAGTAACTCTATCGCACTTGAACGCTTTTTCCGTTGGGCACCAGTTAAAAAACTGATCTTTTTATTATTTAAAAAAAAAAAAAAAACAACATTTTTTTTTCAAATCGGAGCCAAACGAGAGCCCTGGATACAAACATTAGGAAAAAGAGATCCGACGCCAAAGATGTATTTTTAATTTGTAAAAACTCTTAATATAATTTTGTTGTCTCTGGAAATCTAATCAATTACCTACTGACGTTAAGATTTCAACTATCTCTAATAAAAAAAATTAAATAATTTTGTATAATTTAGTTAAATACATAGGTATATTTATGTGATAAAATTTATAGCTTTTCTCATTAACTAGTTTTAAGAACAATTTTATTCTTGTATGTCATGTAGGTAATAAAGAAAAATAATTTAAAAAATTTTTTATGTGTTTAAATTTTCGTTTTACCTAAAAAATGTTTTGTTACTTGTAATTTATTACTCTAGTTTGTAAAAACATGAAATATAATTTTGTTATTATTTAAATGAAACAAAATAAATTCTATATATGTATATTTTGTATTTAGTCGTTTTAATTTTTCAAACATCCCAAATCAGCATGAACATTTCAAATTTATTCGAAAATGCCTAATATAAAATATATTTCATAACAAAAAGTACGACGATCAAATTAGTAAATTATTTATTAGACGATATTAGCAAATTTTGTATTGTCAAGTCTTATATAAAGATGACTGTGGCATATTAAGCAATATAAATTATGTTTACATGTGTGTTTTTGAATATTTTTATTTTTTGCGTATCTTGCTTCTATGTATATTATATGAGACTATTTCGCTTATGCATATGTGCGATTAAATGTATACAGCTGTATGAAATTATAATCTGTGTGTATAGGCATATACCAAAGTATATCTACTAACAAGTAGTTCGACTCTCCGTTTACATCACACTAATGCAATCACTCACCAATATTTCTATACAAAAAATTCCCTTAGTTAAAAGAGTTAAGCAGTATACTTTCTTATTTTCATTTTTATGCACATAAGAATTTTTGGGAGAGGGAAAGAGTATTCAATAGATGTCAACCTACTTTTTTATAATGTATTTTGAAAGGCGACACTTTATTATTTGCTCGTATATACAGTATAGGGAAAGATATTAAGAATTTTAAAAGCGGCACAATAATTTCTGTAATGTGGTTCTGTAATTTCTGTAATGTAGGTGGCAAAAAATCTGTATTATATTATAAAAGCGAAGAAAAAAAGTGTTTAGAAAAATTATTATAATTTATATAATATAATTTTTAAAAATAATAAAAATAAATTTTGAAAAGACGTACAATATTAAAAAAAATTTAAATAGTTGCGAAAAAAATATTTTTTTATAGAAATGGGTAAACATTATTTGAAGTGTTTGGGATGAAAAAAAGCCGACACGAAAATTTCATTTGTTGCCAAAAGATGTGAAAAGGTAAATATGTACTTTTGAAAATATTTTAAATATTTAGTGTTAGGCATTTATAATTAATAAATAAAATAAATAAATTATCTTTAAGTTTTTTATTTTTATTTCAATCTTAATAAATTTAGAACATATTTCCCATGAATCGGTAATAATTATATTTCATAAAGTATTAATCAGTATGCATATACCTTTTTTTTCTTTATAAATTACTTTATTTCTATGTCACTACTTGGTACTGTGCAGTGTGTATCTACTGTACCAGGTACATGCATGTGTACATTCATACATAAAATTTCAAACTCTTCTGCTTTCATACGTTCGAACTTTTTACCTAACTTTAATAAAATGAAAAATAAATTTTGTTATTATCAAATAAAAATAACAAAATTTTTACCTAACTTAATTTAATATTATTTCAGTTCAATGTTTTTGATACACTCGTTTGTTTACAATATTTTGTTTCTTTCTTGCCTACACAACTCTTATTAACATCTATTTCTAAAAAAAAATGGAATATTTTAAGAATTTGGAAGCAAGATGCAAACGAAAACTAACGGAATGGAACGAGTCGAATTACTTATTAGTAGATACATATACTTTGGTCTTTATATCTAACGAGTCTCAATACTCAATTTTTTTTTACGAAATATTACAAATTTTTGCTTTCGTTCCTGTTTTTTTCTTTAAATGCCGCTGATCGTGTCATATTTCTCATTATTTTTTTCTTTTTTTTTTTACGTAAAAAATAGTTTAATATTTTAAAAAATCTCAGGATATTATATACAATCTTTAAAAACTTTCCCATTTAAATTGTATTGCACGAAAAAGAAAAGAAAGGTAGGAGGAAAGAAAAAATGAAAAAATTTTTCAAATTCATATTTCAGTATGGTTTCAAATATTAATAAGGAAGGATGTATGATTTTTCATGCACATTTTGTATTTCCCAATAAGGTAGGTTGAGTAGTGTCGGCTACCAATAATGTTAATAAAAGGAATAGAGGTTGACACATTTCAACAATTTGAATTATCTCATTTCGGTTATTTACACGTTACTTATAGAATTGTTTCAAATAATTTCAATTAGTTTTTAAGTTATTAAAAATAAATATGTATGTACCTACTCCAATCAATTTTTTTTTTAAATTTTTCAATAAATAAATGTGCACTTCTTTCATATTTTATTAGCAGGTAAACAAGAGCAATCTATTCATAAAATGGAGTTTTTGAGTCATTTGCTACTCGTAAGATACTATTTATTTCAAAAATAAAAAAGATATTCGAATCCGGTTATAAAAATATATTATTGTCTTTTCCAAAACCTCTTAAATATTTTTTTTCTTAGGTAATATATTAAGTTTTAAGAATTTTTCTCAAAAATAGAGGTAAAATTTAGAAGTGTATATAAAATTTGTATTTAAAAATAATATCTTTCAAAATAATATCTTGAATTTAAAAATAATATAATTCCATCTTCAATTTTTTCAATATTTAATAATTATAAATTATTAATTTAATTTATATTATAAAATTAATTATATTTTCAGCTTGACACTACAGTTACTTCCCATATCTTGGGTGTTACTACGCATATCACCCTATGAGAAAAAAAAGCTGTTCACTTAAAAATAATGAAGTGCTTTCAGTACCATATCAAATGTTGAAGGAAAAGTTGTCCTTGTTGTTTTTCCGCTTTTTTGTATGTATTTTAAGAATTTTAAAATAATTGTGAAAATATTAACATATTTAATTGATTTTTTAAATATAATTTAAAAATATAGTAATTTTTATCTAAAAAGATCAAGAAATAATATTTCACCTTCAATTAATATGAAGACACAAGAATACTTCAAATATAAACAACGAGATGGATATCGGAAATGTAGGTTACGACCAATTAATATCTATAACAATTCTATTGAAGATATCAGAAAAAAGTTTAAAATATGAATATTAGATGAATATCACCTGCAAAATAGCAGCATATGCAATCAAAGTATTTGCAAAACACGTAGAGATAGAAAATTAAATATATAAATCCCTTGTTTTTAAAACAAATGCATTAGAGACGAGGATAAAAAATGGAGGATTTTCAGTCATGATAAGGCAACAGAGTTAACATAAAATTTGTGTTATGAGAACTGGTGGCCTACCATGTAAAAATGCAAGTTGCACGCAAATTTGCGTAAGTTGATTTGCAATTCGCAAGGGGTTTGGTACTATGTAACAAAAACGCATTGTAAAAAAATTAAACTGGCATCATTTTGTAAAATTTTTTGTTTTTCACCTTTCTGGAGTTTTTTCAAAGTAAACATTTTAATTATTTTAAAATATTCATACATTTACATATATACATATATGTATAATATTAATGAGGGCATTATGGTTAATTTTTAAATAAATATGGATAGCAAAAGACTTTTATGCAAGTTAGGATTGAAATATTGTTCTTGCCCGGCAAGCCATTTTACTTATTATAACCGAAGTTTGTAAGCTTATAAATGAAAAATTCAGTCCCATAAAAATAATACTGGGAAAGAGTAAAGTCGAAAAAAGAGAAGCGAAACAAATTTGGCATAGTGCTATTTTCTTTAACCGGAGTGGTTTTGTGTTTTTCTAAAATTAACAAGTGAATGAAGAGTATTCTATAGCACCTTTTTTGGTACTTTCCCATACGCAAATTTACGATACTCAAAAATCATGGTGTTAAAATTTAGAATCCGAGAATCGTTTAGTGAAAGTAGCGCTACTTATTAGGCCACCTGGATTCCAGTATGAACATTATTTTGAATAAACTTGAGCTTCTCGAGGTACATAACCTAATTTGTGTTGATGAGGAAGAAATACCGACTAAGAATAAGAAACATTTTAAACAGAAAAAATTTTTGTGTACTTAAAAAAAATGCTATTGCTCTAAGCGAACTAAAAAACAAAACAAGCGCAATAAATTATCCTATTGTAAGATGGGATTACCACAAAAAAATAAGCACTACAACTGTCCAACTTATGGTGCTAACGGTATTTGTGTTGATAATAATTGTGCTTTTGAGTGCAGCTTTCTGTAGAACAACAAAAACAAAAATGTGCCAACTGTGTCGAAGCATATAATGCTTGTTCTCCAGTTAACTTGTTCTCAGATAATGTGACAAACAAGAAAAAACGAATAAAAATGAATCAAAAACACATACTGAAGTTCTAAGTAATTATAACTCTAATATATAAAAGGGTCAATTTGAGATACTTACAGTAGTTCCAATAAGAATTTATGTATTTCCTTGTCAAGAAATATGCAACATTTTAATTAAATGTTTGTAATGTAAAAAAATTTGTTATAATTATCTAAATAACCTGCAAGTTTTTTATTTTCAAGTGCAGCAATACAATTAGTAATGTATGTTTGTTTTTGGAGTGCACAAATTTCTAATTTAAATTAACAACTACAATTTTTTCATTTGTTAATTGTAGAAATGGTGTATATTGCTGGTGTTACTGAAACATGGTTCAAAAATGATCAAATTATTGGGAACAAGAGAAAAAACATTCGGCCCGAATATAATATTTAGAAATATCTATTACCCTTTCCGTCTTGCCTTCGCTCAGTACGAATGCACATTAACTTTAAGAACAACTTAGATTTTTGGAATATGGATAATTTAAAAATTTTTGCGGTATATTTTAAGGACAAAAGTTCTAATAAGATAGGAGTGATTTGCAAATTCTCAATAACTTAAGTGACAAATTTATAATTATTAGAGACTTTAATTCGAGAAATATCTGTTGGAACTGTGTAAAAAATTGAGTGTGGTAGTATTTTAGATAATAAACTATAGACTAGCCTGTTTTTGTTGCTCCACACTGGTACTCATACATGTTAAGGGACCAACCTTCAGATACATGTTAAGGGACTTACTATTTATGTAATTTTAATGAATTACCTTTTATTGACTCAGTAATTATTCTTAATAAACTTACCACCATCAATAATGTTTTAGATCAATAAATCGGTTAAGTTATCGACCCGAAATTATCACTTTATTTACTTTAGGGCTAATTGTTTTAAATTCAAATGATAATTTTGCATAATTAAAAGGAAACATATAGACGAGTTGACGAATTCTATAGAAGAACATTTTACGGAATTTCAATTCTTTTGGAAGCAACTAAAATAATCAATACCCCGAAAAATTGCGGATTCTAATTTCCAGTATGTTCGTTTCATTCAAAAATTAATTCAAATGATAAACTGTAGCAACACTTATCGGCGCCGGTGGCAGAAAAGTATGCAAGGCCAGAGCTAGTTTTCTTAACCAGAAAACAAAATAAGTGCTACCAATTTACATAATGAGAATTTTTCATGTAATATGCTTGAGAAACTTATTTAGAAAATAGCTAAAAAGTTAAAAAATAAAAATCACGGGATGCCGAAATTTTATAAAGACGGAAAAATTATGACCAACAGTGAAATGGCACAAAGATTGCCCAAATTTTTCAAAGTAAGAGCCAAGAAACTCGGAAAAATAAATCAGACTTAAGCAGTTATAGATCTTTTTTTTTAATTGGGAAATTTTTTAAAAAACCAATTCAAATTTTTTAAATTTTAATTTATAATAAAACTTACTACTACCTATTCTAACCTTACTAACCTACTCTTAAAACCTAATCGGTTACTATCCACCAACACATATTTAGATTTCTTGAATCTCTTCTAGTCAGATAGAAATCATATCTAAATTCTTCTGTATTCTCTACATATTTTAAGTTTGGAGCGTATTCAATTTTTTTGTTTGTGGACCTTCTGAATATGTGATAAATTATTGGAATTTTTTCATCATTTTCAATATATTTATATTTATCTAAATATAATCACCCTTCGGGTGGTATATATCCCGTCATCATTGCATATTTTATGTAATTATCATCCGGGTAAATTGAGTGCGAAATTAAACTATTATTTTGAACTAAGTGTACTTTTGAAAAATGTTTTCTTATTAAATTTATTATAAATTTATCAATTTTACTTATATTACTAAGTTCATAAATACTACTATTTAAATAATAATAACCTACATTTCTTTCTAATCTTCTAAATTTTCCTGTACAATATCTTAGGCATTTTCTATCAAATTTTCTTACCATTTCTATACACGATGGGCTTACGTTGTACCAATTTGCACTAGCGTATGTGATTATAGGTCTTATCAGTGCCTGATAACATATTACTTTTACTCTCGCGGTAATCTATATTATATTTTACAAGATTTTTCCAGTTCATGAACAGGTATATATATAATCTAATAAATAACAAAAACAAAAAAATGAAAATAGTAAAAGAGAATACTGGGTAGATACATTACTCAATTGATTATACATACTGTAAAACAAAAACAAAAAATGAAAAGCGAAAGAGAATAAAAAAAGAGTAGTAATATTTTTTTTGTTTTTTTGCTTTACTACCATAAACAAAAATAAAAAGCAAAAGGAAGCGAAATATTTTAAATGAGTTAAGTAAGAGTAAAATAATTTTTTGTTGTTGTATTTAACATGGAATGAAATTAAAAAAAATAAAACTAAAAATTGTGAGAGATATAAGAACACGAATAACGTTACGTTACGTACTAAGGCAATTATTCTTCGTGTGCTTGCGAAATTTCAATTGAATAAGTAGCCAAGCCAGGTCTGTATAAAGTAAAGAGGCATTGATTTTTTATTAATTCACATTCACTTCGGTTTTAAAGTTTAACGTGAAAGGTACTATTTCCAATTGCGGATTCTTTTCTTTTTAAAAAATGGATAACAAACAAATGATGGAAATATTTTAACAGATAACGTTGTTTATAAGGAAATTTTTCGTTCTTAATTGTTAACTAATTCTTAAATTGAATTTTAATCATATCTATGTAATTAACAGTGACACATATTACATCTTAAAATTTATTAAATTAAAAATATTTCCATTACTTTTATTTATCATTAGTATTCAAACCAATATGATATTTATGCATATACAAGTATAACCTGCATATGTATGCCATAATATGTACAAATTTTTCTAAACTTATTTTAAAATTGATTGCCACAATCCTGTTTTTACAACAGATAATGCTGCTTATAAGCAAACCACAGGGGCCCCTAGTATCTTTTGAATAAAAGAGTTTTTTTGATGCCATGAATGCTTTTCGTGCCTTGTCTATTTGCATCTCTATATGTAATTTGTAATTCAAATTATGCGTAAGATTTACTCCTAAGTATCTTACTGATTTTTGGTTTTTGATTTCAATGTTGTTTCTTGTTTTAATGTGAAATTTTCTCCAATTTTTTCTTACATCTCTATTACATTTATCTAGGCTATTTCTAAGGAGTATAACTTTACATTTACCATAATTGATTCTTAGTTTCCAAGAGTCAACATAGTCCTGTACTTCGTTAAAATCCTCTTGTAACTTGCATTCAATTCTTGATGCATTTATATTACTATTATAAATGATCAGATCGTCCGCAAATGCCAAACCTTGCATATTAATATTTCTTTGGTTAAATCCTTCGGGTAGATCGCTAATATATATGTTAAATAAAATTGTAATCCATTCTTAACTTTAAATATTTTATTAGTACAATTTTTGCCATTTTGCACAATAAATTTTCTTTCTTCAATCATATCTTTAATCATTTTGATCATATTATTTGGAATATTATATTCAATCAATTTATATATTAAACCATCATTCCATACTGTGTTAAACGCTTCTTTTAAATCAATCAAACATGCACCTACACATCGTTTGTTGTTTATGGCCCAGCAAATATCTGACGTTAACTTGTTTACTGCGTGTACTGCAGAATGTTTTTTCCTGAAACCGAATTGATTTTCTGGTATAATATTTTTTGTGTTTATGGTTTTTAAAAGTTTTTCATTAATTATTGTTTCAAATAATTTGCTGATGTTCGGCAATAAGTCGATTGGTCTAAAGTTTTTTGGGTCAGTTTTTTCTTTTCGTGGTTTCATTATTGGAATAACTTTAGATATTTTCCATATTTTTGGGAAATAAAAATTATTTAAAATATTATTAAAAATTGTACAGTAACAGGCAATTATGTTACTTGGTAAGTTCTTTAGAATTGTGTTGGGTATACCATCATTTCCAGCTGCCACTTTGTTTTTTATATTTTTGATAGATATTTCTATTTCTTTAATAGTTGTAAAATAATTATTTTGTCTTTGACTTTTACTTAATTTATTTGCTTTGAATTCTTCGCTAAAATTAATTACGTTAATCATATTGATTTTATCCAATTCAAACTGTCTATTGAATTCTGACATTTTTTCAGTAACTTTAATAATATTTTCGTTATTGATAGAAATTGATTGATCATGTGTTTTTTCTATATATGAACTTATTATATCCATTATATCCTTACAATTTCTTATAATGTATCTACCATTTTCGTCTGTTTGTAGCTGATTAGTATCTATATCTACGGAATCTATCAGATATTTATCAGTATGTTCTATTTTTAATTCACTTATATTTTGATCTTCTCTTTTTCTAAATAATTTATTAATTATGGGGAACATATTTTTGAAATTAGATGGATGAATATTTTTCAAAGTATTTTCCCATTTCTTATTTTTTTCTATATTTATATTTTGACTTATTAGAGTGTTAATATTTTTTAGTGTAGATTTTAATCTACTAATTTCATTAAGGTTATTGTTTCTATATAACATTTTTTTAATCTTTAGTATTGTACTTTTATATTTTTGAAGTGTTTGGATTTTATAATTCATATATTTTGATATGGTATCGTGCTGCTTAATTTTGGGTACATTGGTTTCTATTCTATCCTTTATTTTATTTTCTAAATACTGTAAACCATTATCTATCTCTGTATTACATAAGTTTCTATTATTAGGTATTATATGGTTGATATCTATCGTATTTTAATTATTTGATATCTAAAACGTTTTTAAACTTTTTCCAATTTGTCGCTTTATAGTTATATTTATAAGCATTTTTATTTATTTCCGATATTAATACGTTATTGTTTTCCAAGTTTAAAATAATTTCTATTGCATTATGATCACCGTCATAAGGAAGTGTTTTTAATTTATTGTTACAATTTGTTTCTATTTTTAGTCTTATATCGATAATACCAATATCTAAAAAGGAATTGGTTCTTGGATATGTTGGCTCTTGCGTTCCATACAGTTTTGCTTTAAAAAATATTTCATTATTATTTAACCACCTTTTTAGTATGTTCCCCCTTGTATTGCTTCATTTGACCAATCCCTGTGTTTCGTATTGTAATCTCCTGCGATTTTATAATAATTTTCAATTTTATCCAGTTCTAATAATTCAAAAGTCTTATTCAATTCATCTTCAAATTGATCAGCATGTTTATGACCTGCATAAACTGAAGTAATTCTTAACTTTTGGCCCTGTCTTAATTTCAACTCAATTATACTCATTTCCAAACATTTAAAACGGTCTATTTCATATTTATTAATTTGTAAATACCGAATATTTACAAATTATTAATATAACGGTTCCCCCACCCTTTTCTGTTTGTCTATCATTTCTTATCATGTTGTAATCTTTAAAACCTAATTTATGTATAGTGTTTAATTTAGTTTCTGTTACTAGTAAAATATCTGATCTGAAATTTTCAAGAAAATGCAAAAGATACGCCCTTTTATTATTGGATACTATCGAATTAACATTAATAGCTATAATTTTTAATTTTTTAATTGTATTTAAACTAGTCATTAAAATTATTAAAGGTTTTTAATAAAAAATCTATTTTTTTTTTCATGGTCGTTTATTTTATTTTCTATACTTTTCACTTGATTACTTATTAGTTCTAATGTTTTTCTTAATTCTAGTAACATGTTAGTATTTTCATTATTTTGAATTATTTTAGTAATATTATTTTCAGTTTTTTTATTGCTGATGTTATTATTTATAGGTTTTTCATTATACTTATTACTTAATGTCCTAGCATATGTTAATTGAGGTTGTACATAATTATTAATCATTACAGATTTTTCTTTATATAAATTATTACTTAACCTTTTTTTCTGCTTTCGTTTTCAAAAATTTCTTGTATTCTTGTATTCCAGTACAATTTTTCTTTATTTTCCTTTACTAATATTGAACAATTGCCTATTTCATGATTTTCGTTGCATTTCACACACCTGTACATAATGTTGCAGTTACTTGCCGTATGCCCTAGTCTTTGACATCGTCTACATTGGTAAATTTTTTTTTTATTATTTTTTTAGGTCTTGGATATCTTGGTCATATATTATAATTAAGGGAGTTTTATTTATTCTGTTATTTTTATTATTTATTTCATTTCTGTCAATGTTATCTTGTTTATAGGGATTAGAATTTTTATTGTTATTTATTATATTTTGTTGTGTATCAGTTGTTTTTTCAACATTAGAATTTTTATTTGTATGATTATTATTATTTGGTTGTTGTCTAAGCTTATTTTTCGTTAAATTTTTTTGTTGTGCTTTATTGATTACACTATCTATTTCACTTTGATTTTCTATTTCGCTTTCTGCCATATACTCGGTATCATTCGCCTCGGAAAGTACTTTGTATATATTTTGCATATCATGATCATTTTTTTTATTAGCTTAAGCATTTATTTCATTTTTATTTCGAGATTTTGTCAAATTTTTTATAATTTTTTTTTAATTGTGTTACTTCTTTTTTTAAATCTTCATTAATTGCATTTAAAGATTTATTTTTCAATTTTTTACTTTTATTAGCTTTCATGATTTTAGATTTTTTAATCTCGATTGATTGATTAATAAAACCAGCCAGATCATTTTCTGAATTTATTTCACTATCCAAATTTTTGTTTATATTAATTTCACTCATGTTTATTCCTTATTTTAATAGTTTTTTTCATTTTTAATTTTCAACTATTAAACTATTTTTGACACTATTTTAAATCAAAACTTTTATTAATTTGTTATCAACAAAAGAAATTCGACTACACAGTTGTGGATGTAAATAGCGTATGGTCTTACAATGAGCAATTATAGATCTATAAACTTACTTTGTAACATTTTTGAAAAATTTAGAAATGTGAAATTCCTTGACAAACAAAATATTATTCGTAAGGAACAGTTTGGATTTCTCCCAAAGTACAACAAAAGTTAACAAATTTGGAGACACGTGAAAATCATAAGAAGTTGCCTAAAACATGGGAAATCTATTGATATAAGTTTTATCGATGCTGACGCTGCTTTTGACGTTCTGTTTGGCACGGTGTGCTTGTTCATAAACTTCGTTTAGCTCTCTAATACAAAATTAAAAATATAACTGCTGATGCCCCTTCGGGTTCCGTACTTTACCACTGCTGTACAATATTTAGTTCTCTGATATTCCGTCGTTATTTGACTGTGAAGTGGCATTATATGCTGATGATAGCGCTGTATTATATAGTTTAAGATATAGTATTATCCTTGGCAATCAGCATATTATCATACGTGAAAAATTAAAATTAACACTATTAAAACAGAATTAAAAAAATTTCATTGAAAGTGTATCATTAAAATTCGAAAAATCAAATCAATTTACGATCCCTTGATTTACAATTTATATGGTGTGATCGGTAAGAGTACAATATTATACATTATGGTTTAGGGCTGAATAGAGAAATGCTGTGACATTTTATTTTTTGTGGGTTTTATCAAAATATGGCGAGTTCGTTTTTCCAAAATTTTTATCAAATCATTACAAATCTGTTATTTCCTCTCCATATTTTCGAACTCTCAGGTATCTTCCTCCACCCCTTCCAACAGAGCGCTCAATGCATGATCCGTCAAAACTGGCCCTGATGGATCTGCCTAACAGCATGTTTCCTATCAAGGCAGTCAGGGAGCCATGAATTGAGAGCTTCGACAGACCCGAGTGATCGACCGCGACTCGAAATTATTGAAAGCGCCTTCAACATCCAGGAAGGCAGCCAGTTTGTATTCTTTGCAGTTCAGGGTCTTTTCAATGTAGTGTATCAAGGAGTATAGAGCAGTTTCCGTTGACCTACCCTTCCGATACGCATGTTGTGCTGGAGACACACACCTCGGATTAAGGTTTCTTCTTATATATGCGTCTATCAATTTTTCCAATATATTTCCGCGGTAAGCGTGCCATATATTTCCACGCTAAGCGTGTAGACCGTACTATCCAGACCCCGAGTTCTCTCAGGACAAGAGGAGACCACACTTCCCAAGAGATTGCTTAGCGAGTCTCTGAACCTCGACCAATCAGTCCTTTTGCGGTTTCTGAAAGTCAAAGGAGCATTCTGGTTGCTTGAAATCAAACCAACTCGAATCCTATATATTCCGATGGTCGGAAAAGGAATGATCTTTTGACACTTTCCAATTAGTCTAAAGTAGTAAGAATGTTTGAGGCAAGGGATATATCTATAACCTTTTGCCGATTTTTAGTAATAAAAGTGGGGTCTGAGCCTCCATTACACAATGTGAGGTTAGTACTCGAAATAAATTCTAAAAGTGACTCACCTCTCATATTAGTGTCCGAGCTTCCCCAACCATATGATGCGCATTGGAATCGCTCCCAATAATGAGGCCGGTTCGGGGAGATTGGGACTTCTCCATCAAGTCCTTGGAATTTTCGGGCGAAAACACCCCTTGGAAGGCTGGCATACGGACGCCCACCAAGAGATAATGCCACCAGCTTCAAGACTAACTACAGTCAAGTCTTCATTGTTGTAAAGGGGTAATAGAAAAGTATTTGAGTTACTTTTAATAAGTCTTACCTTTCTACTGCGCCTCCAGAGGTACCAGAGATTCCCTATTTATTTAAGCCCTTTGCGAGGGCGTTATTGTTGCTAACGGCGTTCTTTTCTTGCTCTGACTAGTCTGTGCCACTGTAGCCATTTAACAAATACTAACACTAGGCCTGACTGAGTCACAGCTTGAGTGCGTTTCTCGGTTCCGGTTGGGACTCCTCTCGCACCTTGGGTTTTGCACCAGTGCTTTTCGCATTCTTGGTGATCACCTGTGGCTTTTGTATCGAACTCGCCTTCAGCGATATTTTAGCACAGTTTCCCGAAACTAGGTCGGCCAAACTTTTTTCCGGCTTTTGTGCCGGTCTCATTTATATTTTTAAAATTTTTACTCTTGATTCTGATACGTGTTGCGAAGAAAGTATGTTGCCTAAATTATCTGGAGGGCGCCAGGTATCCGGATGTTCCGTTAGTGACTGGGTTATTTGTCTGGGTCCCCAACCAAGCTGGTTATCGGCACGGGTCGCGTACCACCTTAATCCGGTAACGCTGTTTAAATTTCAATATTAGTAGGAAAATTGCCGTATTTACAGCCTAAACGCGTACCTTTTTATTCACTTTCAAATCAGAATTCTATGTTTTTCTAATGGATATTTTATTTTTCCAATGTGATTACTAATTTTTTCTTAAATTATAGGCTAAACACCTCTCTTTCAAAGTGAATAAATTTTGTATACATTTTAGAAAAAAACGAAATACGCAATACCGATTAATTCTTCACACTCGAAAAGTGCATTACACAAATATATGATAGTAACTTACTTTCTTCAAGCTCTTAAGTTGGACTCACTGATTCATTGGTTCGTCAGTTTAGCAACGACTTGATATTTTTTATATGAAAATTTGGATTTTTGACATTGTCTTTATTTTAAGTAAAACATTTTTACTCTCTTTCAAAAAGTTGAATCAACTTCAAGCTTAGTGCGAAGGTTTTTTTAAAATTTCAAATTTACATGTACTCAAGCATGGTATAAAGATTACAAGGTATGCTCACTGAAAAGGCTTTATCGTCATTTCTTGTTGTACATTACGTCATTTTCCTTTGGTTTGACATTTTTATTGTGTGGAAACGTATTTTGAAAATGGAAGTGTGAAAAAAAGCGAATGTTATAAATTACAAATTATTAAAGTGTAAAAAGTAATATGAATTGTTTAAAAAAAGAACGTTTTAGAACTTTTCCTAAATTTATTTATTTAAATATTACTAGAAGCCCCTAGTGCGAATTGCACTAGTTTGAAAAATTTTTGAAAACATTACAACAAAATTAACAAGTTGAGCTTCATGACTATAAAAATACGCTGAGTTTCATCGCGTAACCCATGAACAAATCATAAAGGCTTCGTAGAGTCCGTGCTTTCAAGAAATTTCATAAATTAGATAGATCCGTAGATATGACAATAACTCAAATTTCGCCTTCTACTTCGTTTTCAGAGCCTTGACATTCCCATGGTCATTATTTCTTTTTATATGTGCAAAAATATAAACTTGGTTCATATTAAAAGTCCTGTCGCTGACACCTGATTCCTTCTCGTACAGACGAAGCTGATATATGAAATTTGAAGAAAATCTGTTTCATATTTTTATGGTAAAGATCCAGTTCTCGACACCTGTCACGTCCTTAAAGTTTATAGAACTGTGACATAACCGATGTAAAATCAGATATGAATTTTCCTGAAAATCGATCCAGCTGATTGAGATACAGATCGGCACAGGTAGACTAGCCTATTAAAAAAAATTAAAACTATAAATCCAATTTGCAAAGTACAGTGGTGATAAAGCAATAGTGAAACTAATAAGGTGCAATTCCGCGCATTTCTTAAAAACCTAGAGTGACGGAAAAAATGAACAATAGCATTTTTTTAAAAAGGGATTAAAATTTGCAGAAAATTTTATAATATGCGCATTTTTTTTCGCAAAAAAGTTGAATCGTAAAAAGGTGAAAAGAAACAGCAGTACCAAAATTAGATTTATCAAGTCAAGAGAAACCTTTCGAATGAAAGCAGGAAATAACTGAATTGTTACAAGCATCAATGGCTAATTAATTTGGGTGCGTATAGGATACTTACAAATTCTTTTTAGCGCTGCTATCTTTTCACTTAGTACTTTGCTTCCAATATTTGTCAGTACCATTATTTCATGAGCAATTGCATATATATTCAAATTTTGTTTTTATATTTTTAATACCAGTCAAGATATTACTGATTCTTTAATAAACCTTGGTGGTGTTTCTGGATCTTATAATATCAAAATTCCAAACAGAGTAAATTGTTGCTCTTTTCTGAGAAAAATTCTGCTTCGGAGTTTTTGCATCTGTTGATAGCCACATATTTCCCAGCAGCTCAGAAAGGAGCGTTTGGGTCTGTCGCAGAATCTTATGCGGAAACCTCTTGTCTCGGAAGGAAGAGTTATTTTTTCTATTCTTTCCTTCTTTACATGTTCTTTCCATGTGAGCTTGACATCCAAAGTCATACTTAGGTATTTCGCTGTATTTTGAATTGTTACAATGGTTTTCGTTTATTCAGTTCCAGAATAGTTCTAACTTGTGGTACGTTCGAAAGTTCATGCTACATACACTGAAAATATAGATCGTTCGAGAAACTACCGACTGCAATAAAGTGCATTCGGAAATTTAATCTGCAATAAAGAAATATTAGAAATGTAGCGCAGACCTCTAGTATAAATTTTGTCTCCACTTCATGATTTTTTTTTTTTAATTTAAAATTCAAAACAAAATTTAAATTTCAAAATATCATATTCAGATATTGAAGGGTTATTAAAGTCTTAAAATCTTCTTAAAACTTCCTTATTTTGCACCGAATTGGATGGCGAAAAGTATCGGGATACAATTTTATAAACAATGTCATTTTGTTATTTTCCAACGATTGAATCGAAATACGATTCAAGTAATTCCACGAATTGTACCAATTTTTTAAGTTACAATAATAGACTGTCGTACCAAACCTTATCGAACACATGGGTTACAATGTTTCTTATTTTGTGTACTTGGTCAATTGTTTAATACTTTGTTCTAAAACCAAGGAGATGGTTTGGATGCAATTTCTTATTTTCTATTATCAGTATCAGCCTTGTAGTTTTTCAAAAAATTTTTATATAATTGGTATCAGCGAAATCGATTTTGCTTCATCCAACGATTTCCCCGGTTTTTCTATCGTAATAACTTCCGCTACTTTCCAAGCACTAGTTTCACTGCGGTATTTATCACTTTTTTCTAAAATGTTAAAGTCTTTTTCGGCGATTCTCCTAATATTTCAGCAGTAAGAGGCGGAAACCTGGGCCTTATTCGATTTAAGCGACTTTATTGCTTGGAAAATTTTCTTCTGTTTATATAGAACCATACTGCTTTTATCCATAACAAAATCTTCTACTAAGCAAACACTACAATTCAGTTCATTGTTTGAAAAATTTCTTTCAAGTTATCACCAAATAGTTCAACTTTATCACCATTGCTTTTTACCCATAATCCATATACTCGTATTTTTCTCATTGGGGTGATTCGCTTTAGCGGTTTCTTAGTACTTGCTTACGGGGCCCAAAACCGCACTGGCACCTCCTAGTGGTGAGCTCCGGTAATGGCGAAGGATAGAGGGGTGATTGAAACGTTCAAAATTACATTCGTGTCTTGGTCATGTCCTGCGGCGAATCTCTTTTGCTTTGTTAGTTTCAGCCCTATATCTATACGTCAGCTGACGACAGGCGTCACAAGTCAAGGTGGAACAGTATATGCCGGTGACTGTGTGGTTAAGAGGGAGCTTAGTCGTTAATATGCGGCCTGTGGATATTAGGGGCCCTCCAGTTTAATGGTACTCATGGGAACAAAATGGAGAATAGAAACAATAACAGCAGCAACAAAAAAACAACAACAATAACAAAAACTGTGACAACTACAACAACAACAATAATGACAATACTAAGGACAACATTAATACTAATACGGTTAGTGCTCAATGGTCTGCGGAACCAGAGCTTCTCTCGACTGACGCAGAGAGCCAGTACAGGAAAAGGCGGAGCCTCCGATGGAGACGGATAATTAGGATCCTCTTGGACCAATTATCCAACAAACTGAGGAAGACCTGAAAAGATTGGATACTCGGGAGAAAAACAATATTTCTCTGGTACATCCAAGCGGCGTATCGCAGCATACATCAGAATCATGCATGTCCTCAGAGGAAGCTCACAGATATGAGAAAGAAAGGCTCGAGAAGCTGAGGGCCTGGGGATCGGATGTTTTGGCCAACCATCCCAGAAGAGGAAAAGGTCAGAGAGCAACGCCTCGGATGCAGGACCCTCAAAAAAGAGATCGATGAAGGGCAATGTTGAGAGAAAGGTCCCTAAGGACATTCCTCAACAAAACCCGAATATAACTTCTTATTCGGATGCAGTAGCACAGATCGAGGTGGCCATCACCCATTTACTGCATCCAGAGGAAAGGCTATCCGACGTCCAGATGGGGAAAATCAAAGTAACCATCATGGATGAAATGCATAAAGTTGTGGATTCTCATTCACAATTCATGGGAGCGTTGCAAAGGGATGGATGGATATCCGTTACATGCAACAATCAAAACACCATGGAGTGAATAACCAGTATCTGCAGGAAGGCCTTGGGAGGACTGCAACGTCATGGTACTGGATGGCGCCGACATGCCTAAGCAGCATGTCTGCGTCACCTACGTGCCAAAGGACGAGACAACCGTAAATCTTTCCGGGGACAAATTTCTAAGCAGGATAGGGAAGCAAAATCGCAGCCTCAAGATGAGTTCCTGTAGGGTGCTGAGGATGAATAAGGAAAAGGACGGGGGCTGCTCCATCACCTTCTACGTGAATAATTCCGGCTAGGAAGATCTACGAAAAGAGGAGTTCCGACTTTTCCTGAACTTCTTCCGCGTAACCGTTCGGGTTAAAGGAAGAAAATCCTCTCAAGGTGCCATCCAAAATAGTCAAAACTCATTGGAAAGTCTGAAGTCACTCCGAAAGTGGCGGCAAGGCAAATGGAAGGACCATCGACCAGCAAGCCAAATACAAGCGTCCCGGGTAAACCAAAAGGGCTCAAGCCCATTGAGAAACTGCTTCGGTATTTTCTGTTGGAGGAGCCAGTGCAGCACCTAGACGGCAAAAGAGGCTGTGGCGGGTCAGGCACCCACCAAGATGCGCAAAAAGGCGGCAATGACAAGTAAAGCCTTTGTCTAAAGGGCCAATGCCCATAGACAAGAGCCGGAAGAAATGATATGGCTGTGTGGTGCATCCACTGATGTTTCAGCTCATAGATTTATAAAGGATCACCTCGATATCACCCTTATCCAGGAGCTTTACATAGTGAAGGATCAGATTAAGGGCTTAACAGATGAGCTATTGTATGATAATACAGTTGGGGGCAGGCCTTGGGCTTGCATTTTTTTTAGTAAAAGACTGACATATCTTCCCATTCCAGATTACTGCTCCCAGGATCCGGTAGCTGTGTTGGTGAAGGTAAAGTCTTCCGTGGGTTGGGCAGAGTTTATTGTGTACTCATCCTACCTCCCGAGAGACTGTGCCCATCCAGACGAACAACTGAAAGACCTAGTGGACTTTTGTGAAAGGAGGAATTTCCAACTGATAATAGGAAGTGATACCAATGCCCACCACATCGTCTGGGGAAGCAGTGATATAAATAAAAGAGGTGAGTGCCTACTTGAATTTATATATACCAATAAGATAATGATTATGGATGAGGGCAATAGGCCGACATCCATAAATGCAATTAGGGAAGAGGTCCTTGACATCACCATTTGCACTGAATTTATCGGCAGTAGGGTTGGTGAATGGTGTGTTTCAAATGAGACATCCATTTTCGACCATAGGCAGATTAGGTTTGATATCATGGTCTCCGGGGGCCTGGCAGAAGAAATATATCGGGTGCCCCAATCCACAGATTGGAGTCAATTCGAAACGCTCCTCATGGATGGGATTGGATTCATTCCTATCGATTGTGACAGTTCGATGGATATCGAACTGGTCAGCGAAGCCCTGACGGTGGCTATTACTAATACCTACCACGGGAGCTAAGTCGAGGCGGAGCAATAGAAAGTGCCCGTGGTGGAATAAAGGGCTTTCATAGCTTAGACTAAGGACCAGAAAGTTATTCAATAAGGTCAAGGCGTCGGGCTTGTGGGAGGAGTATAAAGACTAAATCACGAAATACAATAAAGAAATTAGGAAAGCAAAGAGAAGTTCGGCAGGGTGTTCTGCAAGGGCATTGATGAACTCCCCAGCAGTGCGCGTCTTCACTCAAAAAAGTATGCTAGCGGGTTGGGCTTAATGGAACGCCCTGATGGTTCCACGCCTGAGAACGAAAAGCAGACGTTGGAACTTATGGCCTCAACGCACTTTCCTGACTCGGAGATTCTTCGGAATCACTCGAATGCGGTTATTGAACCGAGGGCATCCTGGCCCAGGAGGGATGACTAGCAACGACCCCGTTTAGTCTTCACGATGGGCAGGATTAGATGGGCTGTTTTCTTGTTTAGGCCTCTGCGTTTTTGCAGAGGAACATATAGCTAAAACACTGTTGGAAATTTTTCATGCCAGCTATGCGTGGGTTTACATCCCTCAGGCATAGAGGGTGGCTAAAGTGACGCATATTCCGAAGGCAGGTAAGCGATCAAGCAACCACCCAAAGTCTTTCTGTCCCGTTAGCCTTACTTGTTTTCGATTGAAAGCAATGGAAAAGGTGATTGATAGATTCATACGAAACGACGCACTGGGAAGCAAATAGAAACGCCTATCAATCAGGAAGATCCACTAAGCTCGCTCTGCAGGGTCTGGTGGGAACTCACTGAACGTGCAGAAGGTGGCAGTTGGCTGCTTCCTTGATATAGGGGGAGCTTTTGACAACACTCCATATCATGTCATCTGCGAGTCGTTGCACAAACGAGGGATTGATAAGACGACGAGCAAATGAATTAATCGGATGCTACAGGATAGAATTATTAAGCCCACCATAGTTAACGATACACTCTTCACCTCCGCTACAAAAGGAGCTTCTTTCGCCCCCTCTGTGGTTCATTGTAGTAGATGATCTAATAGCTGCTCTCGGGGGCTCCCGACGATGTGGCCTTCTTCATACGGGGCAAATTTGAGAGCACTATTTCTGATCTTCTACAGCAAAATTCACTTTAGTATATCTATTCTCCATAGTAGGTAATCTCATTGGAATTTCGTCAATTCTCTGTAGCATGTCTTGCATGATTTGCATCATATTAGCATCAATTTCTTTTGATTTTTGCGTTGTATTATAGTCAATCTCTTTAGTTGTCATGCCTTTTGTTGCTCATATATCTATACTTATGTGCAAGGGCGTCTTTTGTGAGAAAATCGAAAAAACTAGTTTTAATATTTTCAGTCGATCAACCGATTGCTTTATTGACAAAAAGTGAACTGAACTTTCTTGGTTTTACAAAAATTTAAAACGTTCTTAAAAATTACAAAAATTATACAAAACAAAAGAAAATACTTTTCTTAATTTAGAACACAATACAAAATTATCGTTAATTTTGTTTATCTTTAAAATAACACTTATAATAATAATTTTTTAAAATATTTGGAATTTGGAACTCAATATGCAAACCAAATGTTAATCATTATTTATTATTAGTCATTCTCATTACGCATTGTATCGTATTTAGGTTTAACACAATGTAAGAACAATAATAATAAAAAAAAATAAAAAATGTAAAATGAAACATAAACGATTTTTAAGTGTTTCGTTCGTTTACACATTAATGTAATTGTTTCAAGCAATAACTTTTGTTTCGAATATGATATGAGATATGAAAAATTATTTAAAGAAAGAAAAGAAAAAAAAATAGAAAGAAAGAAAGTACTGATTTTTTAATTAATTTTTCTGCCTTTAACTCGTTCCTTTGATTACGTCATCCATCTGTTCTGCAGTTGCATGAAGAAATTCCCATTAAGTGAAATTATTAGTGTAATAAGCACATTCTTATTAATTTCTCAACTATGATGTTGTATTAGTAAAATTCATAATTTAATTAGTGCAATAGGCACAATCCTATAAATATGTATGTTCTTGTTATTGTGTGTTTCAATAGTAGATTGTATGTAGCAATCAATGTAAACAAAACAAATACTTAGTAATCATGTGAATTACAGTATAAGCAATGTAGAGAACATTTCGTAGGCAATTTCTTCATACCTCTGTAGCTCAGTTGGTAGAGCGTCCGCCTAGAAAGCGGTAGGTCCCTGGTTCGAGTCCAGTTCAAGGCGAAAAATTTTTTAATTAATTTTTCTGCCTTTAACTCGTTCCTTTGATTACGTCATCCATCTGTTCTGCAGTTGCATAAAGAAATTTCCATTAAGTTAAAGTACTGATTGAATCTTTTTGAGTTTATTATAATTGTAGTGGGTAATCTAAAAGAACAATATTTCTGTTATTCTTATTAGGGTTTTCAGTATTTTGAGTGGATGAGAAGATGTAACTCCTCCCCCCTTAAGACTCGACTCCTGGCGAATACTTTTTAGTTCAACGTTTATTTTGGAATTTCCTACACGTGGTTTCCTGCATAAAATTATTATTACAATAGAAAATGCTAATAAAACGAAAATAACAGTTGTGGCATTGGTGGTAACGTTTGTATACCACCTCCAAGTATTATCAGCTTTTATTTCTTAAATATGCTTGGCATTATTAACATGACTATAGTACAAATGTTCTAAATGGATTTCATTGACAATTTTACCAATAGTAATGTTCCGATCTACATAAGGTAAAATTTTATTGTAATATTCTGTTTCAAGATTTTCAAATCGCATATATGTAGTTAATTGAAATTTTACAGTTTGTAAAGTTGATAATATTATTTCCTTTAATGGGAATTTCGCGTGGATTTTGTCCACAATTATTATATAACAGTGTTTCATTCAAATTTTTTGTAATTACTACTGTATCTGATAATTTTTTTAATTTCTGGTAAAATATTTTCCTAAAAGTGACATTTCATTTGATTTGTATTAAGCAAGTTTGAAATACATTTATCCTGAAATGATATTAAATCTTTTTTCATTATTTCTCTTTTTTCTACATTTTTAAAAATATTTTGCTTACATGTTATTATTTCATTTATATTAGTATTAAGTTCTAAGAAATTATTCTTATTAGCAATTTTTTCAACAATTGTTTCAAAACAAGTTTCTTTAATAAATTTTGGAATAGAAAAAACAAAATTAATTGTATTTTCTTTAAAAAGCAAACAATTTTTAATAAAAGGTAACATTTCAATTGTAATGTTTTGATCTTTTATTTCCTCTTGTGTTATAAGGTTTTTTGATAAAATTTCCAATTTGCTTGTAAGAATAATTTCTTTAATATCAGAAATTTGTTTAGTTAATAAATTAATATTTTCATTTATTTCTGTTTTAATTAAAAACAATTTTAAATCTTCATTAATTTCATTAACGCTATTTCTAATTTTATCAATTTCATTATTAATTTTATTTTGAGCTAGATTTACATGGTTGGTTATGTTTTTAACCTGGTCTGAAATTTGTTTATTTATAGGCACTTGATCATTTAAATTATTTATTATCTGAGCGTTATGTTTCTCAATAAGATCAAAATGTTCTTGAATTTCTTTTCTATCATTATTATCCATTGTTCCGGCCAAGAAACGTAAAGCATTTCCAATCACATTTATTAACCCTCTTTTAGCGACATGATGCGGTATGATACTATTGAAATCTTCCTTTAATTGTTTTAAATTATGAAGGAGAGAATTACGTATTTCGGTTGGTTCATTCAACCGTATAATGTTAAATTCTATTTTGTTAATACTTTTTTCATATGAAGAAAGATTAACCACATGCATTATTCGCTTATAACTATGGATTATTTTTACTTCCAATTTTTGGAAAAGAATGTAACCATTACCCGCTGGTATCGGGTTAACTTCAATTTCAGACAATGCCAAAGTAAAAAGTGGTATGATAAGGATAAGTAAAAGTTTTAAAGTACCTAAAATAAAAATAAAGTGAATACATGATTTTTTGTTTTATTGGAATAATTCTTAATATTAATTTTCAAATTTAAGTTTCCTTTTAAATTGATTAACATAGCGTGGTAGGGATTCTTTATTTATTTTAAAAATGATTTTTACTAGAATGGGTAATATCTACCTTTTATTCTATTAAGTTTTAGGTAATTAGTAGGTTTTTCCTTTTTCCTTTTAATATTAAATTTATTTATTAAAATTTCTTTTACTTTAATTAATTTATTATAAATGGTCTGGTATTGATCTGGGGTGATTGTTCCGTTAAGGAAATCAATAGGCCTTCGTCCAGTTGACGAGTGAATGGTCTCATTATAAGTTTTTAGACTCTTGATTATTGGGTCTTCATCTAATGGTGTATACATGGGAATTTTGAAAATTTCCGGACTGATTTTTCAGATTACGTTGAGATCTGAACCCAGAATAGTTATTGTTACGATTGTAATTATTACTATTATAATTATTGTTACTGTTACGATTGTAATTATTACTATTATAATTATTGTTATTGTTATTGCGATTAATATTACTACTAATTGTTAGGATTTCTGTTGTTGTTGTTACCGCGGTCATAAATTACTATTATGACCAGCGATATTATAATTATATTTATGTGCGTAGTCATTATTAGTATTTCTATTAGTATTAGTGTTAGATGTATTGTGATATGATTTGTTATTTCTGAAAAAGTTTTTATTTGTGTTAGAATTTCTATTGTTAGAATTGTATAGATTAAAATCTGCATAATTGCCTTCATAGAGGACTTCAATAGCATCTTCTAAAGAGGCTGGGTTGCGACTAAAAATCACTGAACGGTTCAGATAATTTTTCGTTAAGTATTCGCAACCCAGTTTGAATATTTGCTCGGATAATGGCCTCCACATTTGGCTCATCTTTTATTTTATTACTTATTCTATGTAATATTTTTGTCATTCATTATAATACGTAATATTATGTCATGTCATTATAAAGATCTACACTTGTTGTGCGAAATTTTACACTTTGCAACTCTTCGAAAAGTTGCAAAGCCGTTTTTCTTTCGCCAAAATTATCTACTAAAATTTTTTTAATTTCGAGCCAGTTTATAACATGATTGTTTATTTCAACAACCTCTCTAGCTCTATCTATTAGTTTAGCTTTGATTCTGTTTATTAAAATGAAAAAAGTGGTCGTGCGGTTGAAGCCTGTGTAGTGCGGGTATTGCTGCCATTGCTGTTGGAGTCTTTCTGACGATCAAACTGCGATCTTTTTTTTTATAATTTTTTTCTTTTTATTATTATTTCTGGGTATAACTTTGTCCAATTTTTATTTTATTATGAATAATTTTATTAGTTTATTAAAAAAAATTTCTTATGTGTTCACCAGTTTAATACTCAAGTTTTTAAGAGTCAATAATAAGTCAATTATTTGTTGACGGTTTATTATTTTATTATTATTTCAAGAAAGCTCTCTTTTTCATTTTCTTTTGTTATTTTGAGTTCACCTTTTTTTTCACTAGTATATTCGTTTCAAATTCAAATTCACCCTTTTTATTTTTAAATCCTACCGGAACTGCGCCACTTATGTGCAAGGGCGTCTTTTGTGAGAAAATCGAAAAAACTAGTTTTATTATTTTCAGTCGATCAACCGATCACTTATTGACAAAAAATGAACTGAACTTTATTGGTTTTATAAAAATTTAAAACGTTCTTAAAAATTACAAAAATTATACAAAACAAAAGAAAATATTTTTTTAATTTAGAACACATTACAAAATTATCGTTAATTTTGCTTATCTTTAAAATAACACTTATAATAATAATTTTTTAAAATATTTGGAATACTTACTCAATATGCAAGTCAAATGTTAATCATTATTTATTATTAGTCATTCTCATTACGCATTGTATCGTATTTAGGTTTAACACAATGTAAGAACAATAATAATAAAAAAAAATAAAAAATGTAAAATGAAACATAAACGATTTTTAAGTGTTTCGTTCGTTCACACATTAATGTAATCGTTTCAAGCAATAACTTTTGTTTTGAAATATGATATGAGATTTGAAAAATTGTTTAAAGAAAGCAAGGAAAAAAAAATAAAAAGAAAGAAAGTACTGATTGAATCTTTTTGAGTTTATTATAATTGTAGTGGTTAATCTAAAAGAACAATATTTCTGTTATTATTATTCTTATTAGGGTTTTCAGTATTTTGAGTGGATGGAGATGTAACTCTATATAATGTTTTGCAAGTTTAGAAGATACTTGCGAGTATGTAACACCATTTTTTACCTTATTTGATGCTGCTGGCACTGCTGGCGCTTCGTTCAGCTCAGGTTACATCCAAGCTGGCCTTAGGCTGTCTTGTTGCACTTGTGGAATTGGCATTGGAGAACAGAGTCACGCTCATTTGGGTGCCGGGCCATAGTGTCCATGCGGGCAACATAATTGTCGATGGGCTGGCGCGGAGGGGATCTGGGGCTGACTTTATGCAGCCTCTGCCTTTTTGCGATCTGCCTTCTGCCGCTGTGGGGGCCAGGCTTGCCTGCCTGCTCAAGGTGGGATGCGGCCGTCACTGGCGGGACACGAAAGAGTGAAGTCATGCGAAGATGTTTATTTCGGCGTACTCTAGCGGATACACCGCAAAGTTGCTGGGGATGAGCAGGAGCCGGGTTCGCACTATTGAGAATTTCTTCACGGGGCACTGCCCAGTGATTCAGGGGATTTTGTTTTTATTGTTTTCTATTAGATTTTGCTTAAATTTTAGTGGACTCGCAATGCAAGCATGCCTGCTGTGGCTATTTTTACTCCCCAACCTAACGCGGTATCTATAGAATTGCTTGCAAATTGGATTCATCGTTTTAAATTTTTTTATAATTTTCTTTTAATTTAATTTCAATTTATTTTTTATGGCACCACAAATATTTTTTTGAACAATATCCCTAAACTATACATATTTATTCTTATTAATAAAATATAAATATTTAAATATATGAATTTAAGAGAGTTTTAGACGTGCAATTTTAAACAATTTATATTTATTTTAAATATTCACATTTTAATTTTCAAAATACGTTTGCATGAAATAAAAATGTCAAACCAAATGAAAACAAATGACGTAATGTATATGAAAATGGCGACAGGGCATCTTTTAATGAGTATTAGTTTTAATATTAAGCAATCAATCATCAAAAGAAAAAATATTTTGACTTTCAATAGGCCTAAGCCAACGAACCAATCAATTCACCTTTAATCATTAATCAGCGTTTTTAATACAGTATTATGCTTGTCTACACAACCACTTTTGCATCAATGACGGACATACATTTCATCTCCATTGTCTATAAAACTTGTTGTCAAGCCTAGCTGAATATATGTCAACCATTAGCAAAATACTCATCGTGTAAACAGGAATATTGATTATTTAATTTTTTCCCTTCAATTACGTACATAATTTCTACATGATATACGTGATTAGTTTTCATTATAATTTTTCAGAAAAGAATTTAATTCTAGCACTTTAAATACTATTATCAAAATGTATCCAAGAGAAGAAGCCGAAGTCGTCAAAATGTTAGCAAAGGTAAAAAATGTTGTGTAGGTAAACAGATTTTACCACATACTATGAATATGATTTTTAGTATCGTAACTTGCCAGTAACAAAGAAAGATGTTGTCGACGCACTGAAAATGTACAGGAGTCTTATTTATAAATTGGAAAAATTTGGTAAAGAGAAATTAAAGCTCATTAAATAATCTAAAGATTTTGAAAAAATAATTTTTATATTAGTTTTCAATGACGGCGTCGTTAAAGACTTGTTTAACTTGCAAGGAACAATCCCAGTTAATTATAAAAGTGAAGTTTTTGCTGTTTTTAAAATCAAATTATGATATATATTTGTTATTTCTTTCAGATAATACTTATCATATACCGATATGCATATGGCTTATGGACACTCACCCAGATAACGCTCCAATTTGTTATGTCAAGCCGACATCGCAAATGCAAATAAAAGTATCTATGTTCGTTGATCACAATGGAAAAATTTATTTACCATATTTACACGACTGGTCTCCAGTAAATAATATAAAATTTCAAAAATAGGAATAAATGTTACAAATTTTTTTAGTCTAATTCCGACCTTCTAGGTCTTATTGAGGTTATGATAGTGACTTTTGGAGAACAACCACCAGTTTATTCAAAGCCTAAAGAATATTCAAGTGAAGCTTACAAATATTTCAATTTACAAGCTAATTTTACTATTTAACAGGTGGGACAACAGGGAATGCATTTGGAATGCCGCAACCTCCACCTACTTTTGGAAGTATACCACCATATCCAAATCATTTTTCACAATCTACTAGCAGCGGACAAAGGTATCCTCCTATGACGTATATGACAGGTGGCAATACAAACAGCAACATGCCTTATCCTTCGCCATTTTATTTTCCACCTATACCTCAAGCCGGTTACAATTCTCCATATGTAAAAAAAATAATTAAACATTTTTCTTAAGAAACTTCAGGTTTCTGCTTTTTAGAACCCGCAAAAACCGAATCAGACTGGGACAATAACAGAAGAACATATTAAAGCTTCATTAATAAGTGCTGTCGAGGACAAACTGCGAAGACGTGTCCAAGAAAGAGTAAACCAATGCCAAGCGGAAATCGACACTCTAAATAGAACTAAGCAAGAACTTAGAGAAGGACGAACTAAAATTGAAAGCATTATCAAAAACCTCACAAAGGAAGAAGTATGCTAACGAAATCGAAAAGTTATATTTACACGCTTTTGAATATTTTTAGATTGAAATTCAAAAAAACATCAGTATTTTAAAAGAAAAGGAAGAAGAACTAGTCAAATCGCTTGAGTGTTTAGATGTAGAAAATAAAATGGATGTTGATGAAGCTGTTGTAACCACAGCCCCCCTATATAAGCAGTAAAATTTTTAAATTATTTTTGTAATACACTTTTATGAGAAATTATTTTAGACTTCTTAATGCTTATGCTGAAGAAGCCTCAATCGAAGACGCAATATATTATTTAGGAGAAGGTTTTCGAACGGGTGTTATTGATTTAGAAGTGTTCTTGAAGCATGTAAGGTCGCTATCTAGGAAACAATTTATGTTGCGTGCCATTATGCAAAAATGTCGTCAAAAAGCTGGTTTGGCTGGCTAACAATGCTTCATTAACCTGTTTTGTATATCCAACACATATACAAAGTTGAATCAGAATAATTTAGCAACATTTTCTGAAAAAAAAAATTAAATTATTTTGTTATTACAATACAATTGTTCATTGTTCAAAATGTGTGAGTTATGTGAAATTTTTATAAATAAAAAACAAATTTCATATTCTCAATTTCGAATTACCAAAATTCTATTACGAATATTCGTAATAGAGTAATCATAAGTTACTTTCGTAGTAAAAATAACTCTCAAGAGTCTACTAAAAAAATAATCATTCGTAACAATCAATTTAAAGAGAATAATCGTATTGAATTTTTAAATTTTGAATTTTTTTGTTTGATTTACTCTAACACAGCTGCAATGAAAAGTTCGTATTGCCAAAAAAAATTTCCACTTTCCAAAAATATTTAAAAACTAAAAAAAACTGCAAAACAAAAAGGGTATGTTAAAAAACATTCTTATAAATTCATATAAAAAGATATTTTAAAAAAACATTTTTTGTATGAATATTTTAAAAAATATCCTTTTGCATAAAAGTTGTTTAATAGAATAGCAACTAAAAAATATAAATAAACATCTGATAGCTAAAATAAATAAAGTTGGGTCAAACCAATGGTTTGTATTGTAGCACTTTTCCCTTCAACAAGTGAAAACACTGCTTTTAAATACTGTCTGTACATATACCTATCACATTATTAAAATTGTTTTCATTCATATACAAAATTATTTCTAGGATTGCATATATTTAGGATGATGCATATATGCAGTCTTTCAAATAAAGCAAAAACTAATATAAAGTGGGGTTAACATAATGCTCGATTTTAAGGTTTTTTTTGTGAGTTAAGAAAAATAATTATGTATATTTTTTAATGTCATGGAATTTACCGTTAGCTTTTTGTGTTTATAGAAATTTGAAAAAGCTTGCGTATTCGGAAATATAAGATGTCAAAAATTCAAATTTTACAAATTTCAAGAGGCGATAACTTGAGAGGGGGTGGAGATGGAAAAAAATTTCTTCTAACGATATGAAGTATTTGTTAATTTTTAAAAGCCCCTAAAATATCAAGCTTCTACAGGCTGAGGTCTAGAAGAAAACCAACCTCAAAAATTTGGAAAGAAATTATTACCGTTATCTAAAGCTAAATTTTAACGGCCATTTTGTTTTTCTAAAGTTTAACTATAGTATACCGCGCTAGGAGAAGCAAGCCACTGTCTTTTTGCGTTTGCAAAATTTGAAAAATGCTTATGGTTTCACTGCACTAAATAGTTAAAAAATGGCATTTTTAGGGTTTTGGGGGGTATAACTTCTAAAGAGGGGAGAGATAGGTAAAAATTTTGTTCTACGAAAATAAGTTTCTAGTAAAGATATATATACATGTAAAATTTCAGCTTTCTATCTTCAAGGGTGTAGAAGTTTTGAGCCTTATTCTAGTTGTCGAAGTAAAGCGACAATTGTCGTTACGACTTGAATTTGATATTCTAAACGGCGATCGCAGTGACAATCGTCGGGGAATAGCGGGAAAATGTGTTTCAACCATATTCCAGTTGTCGTTCTGATGCGAGATATGTCGTAGTGAAACGACGTTTTTCAGTAAAAAAACGATTCAGTAAATATACAAAGGCCTGCTTTAGAAGTCTGTAATAGTTTATAAATCTGTGAATAAAATAAAATGTTTGCAACTAATTTACTAGAATAAATTTGGCAAATCTAATGGATTAGAGCTGTCGCTAATCTTAAATCTTTCGATCTTTAATTGTTGTTATTTTTTAATTCCATCACTACCGGAATGAGATGAATTCGTAAACCATAATGCAAATGACATTTTTTATTATGTAAAAATATAAATATACACACTGAAAATTTTTTTTTCTTTGAGCTTTACTCGCCGAAATTTCTTTTTAAAATGTATCAATTTTACTTGAAACGTTTCATTTTCGATTATTTCTCGCACTCACGTCACTCGACAACCAGAATACCACATTTCAAATGAAGTGACAGCGACAACGACAAATGTCACGTTAGTGACGCGACAACTAGAATAAGGCTCTTTGTAAACAGACACACGGACAGACGGACGAACAAAGTGAAACTAATAAGCACTTTTTTTCAAAATTTTTTTGGAAAAGTGCTAAAAACTGATTTAGACACTCCGAAAAATGATACTGCATTTGGTGATTCATAGTCTCTACCTCAGGAATTTGTGATCATTCAAAAGTCTACATCGTAAAGTTCGTAATTCGTAGAACGTAAATGGTATCTTAGAAAAATGGGAGTCATAATTTATTCGTAACTTGTGACGTTTAATTTGGAAAATTTTCGGATCTTGAAATACCATTTTTGCATTATCCTCCAAAAAAAGCGTTACGGGTCTTGCAATAGGTATATTAGATATTTTTTTGTGAATATAACGAAGTACAATTTTCTAAAAAAAAAAATAGATTTTGTTTTGTAGCAAAAAAAGTTGGTGATTAATAAAGTTGACTTAAGCATTAAATTAATTTTTTAAAAATGATAAAAATATTAATTTTGTCAGCAACAAATACATATGTATAATAAAACAGTTTTTAAAATACGAGGCCTTTTCATAAACGCAGTATATGGCGATATGTAACGAGAACTGCGCTATATTTGTGTTCATAAACATTGCTAACATATCACACAAAATAAACTATTATGGCTAACGCTGTTAAATCAGCTGTACTTTTTTTTGTTACTAGTTTTTGCAGTTTTTTTAGTAAATCATCTGTTAATTGTTGTGCTTAAAAATAGCAAAATTTCTTTTTGTTTCAGTTTTCTTTTTTTGTTTTTCTTAATTTTTATTTTTTCCTGAAATAGAATTTTCCAATATTTGCCCCAAAATAAATAAATTTTTTGTTAACGACACTTTTTGTTCATGAACACAATAAATTCATATTAAAAAAAGAAATTCATAATCAAAATTATGAGTTCATAATTTCAAAAAAATTCATAAGCAAAAATTTTTATACAACTGTTAAAAATATTTGGGTATGTATTACATTATTGTTTTGCAGTATTGTGTTTATGAAAATGCCTATTAAAAATTATCGGGCAACATGAAACAAAAACTGCTTTCCGGTCAATAATTTAATATAATACACATAAACAATAATATGTATACAGAAATATTAAGTAAACATAATAAGTCTGCCTGGGATAATTTCTCGCAAAAAGAAAAAGTAAACCAGACGTAAAATTTAAGAAAATTCTTAACTTTATAGAGATGTGATAAACTTCAAACGTCAAATTTCAAAGTACTTATCAGACATAAACAAATATACCAAAAACCAAAAATCTTGGATTATAAAAGGGTTAAACTTAAACTATTTGTGAATCCACTTTGTTTATTTTATTTTTAATTAAAAAGTTAAAAAAATTATTTTTTAACTTTTCAATTAAAAATAATTTTTTTTTCAAAAACAAAACCTTCCAACATAATAAAGAAATTTATATGTTTCGACATTAAGATTTTCAAAGTTTTTCGAACACTAAATTTTATTTTACAAAACTTGAAAAAATTTTTAAACATTGAGAAAATGGAAACGTCATCATTTTCTCTGTTCTTTGTTCAAATGTGTTATCTCAGACGTGTGAAGAAAACCGGATCTACTATACTTAGTCCTAACAGATGTGGCAAAATAACACTAACAGAGTTCATCCAGTTCATTCATTGAGTAATCATTTACATAACATTCAACATTGCAAAGCTCACGACCTTTTTCTAACATAAAGCCATTTTCATACAAAAAAATTATCAAAAGTTGTTTTGCCTTGATCACTTTCTCATTCTCTCATCTTTTGTTCTTTCTTTTCATTAAAATTAGAAAACGGAATTGTTGTTGCAATTGGTTCTAATTTCTTATTTATAAGCGGAGCTGACTCTGAAAAACATACCATTTGAATAAAACAGAGATAAAGAAAAAAATTGCAAATAAAAAACTCAAAAATGTGATATCGTGATTCATGAGATCATAATTCATAGAGATTTGTAAACATTTTTTTCTCTTTCATAATGAAATGAGTGATAATAATATATTTCATATTTTATATAATTGTTTGTAAATATTAATATTAATTTAATTGGACATTTCATATTTAAATACAAAATTAATTACATAAACAAACAAACATTAACATTATCTTATTTTCCCTTTATATGTGAGTTGGAAATATTTTAATTCATGTAAGGAAGAGCTAATGAAACTAAAATTGCAAGTATATACCTATCTATCTATCTGGTGTTTACTTAACATTCTAAAGTATATACTTCCTATCAAAAATAAGAAAAAAATTATCACTTTCAAATGCAATAAAAATATACAATGTAATTATTAAACCACATTTTGAGTATTGTTCGTCTGTTATTTTCATGTTTTCGCAAGAACAATTCGATAGACTACAAAAATTGCAAAATAAGGCCATCTGAATTATCTTGAAAGTTGGAAAATACACGTCAATAAACTACATGCTGAGTACGTTAATTTGGTTGACAGTCTATCAAAAAGTAATTGTAAATACAGTCGAACTCGCTTATATGCACACCCATTTTGGCAAACTTTTTTGTGCATATATCCATATTGTGCAATTATCCACTTCACGCGTAATTGCAAAAAAATTGCATATATGCGTTTGACGGCTATATGCAAAAAAATTGCAATTATGCGTTAAACCTTTTTTCGAAAATTGTTAGTCCCACATAAAAATTGTTTATTCATATTAATACACGTATGTATTATGTAAATCTATTTGTAAGTTTTATTAAAAAATAAAATTATAATGGTTAACAATTCATTAGTTTGAATATAAAACAAAATAAAAATTAAATTTGTTTGTAAAAAAAAGCATTTTAAGGAATTGCATAGTTAACATATAGATCTGTTTACGTTTTGTACGTGTTATAAAAAAAAAGTAAAAATGACTAACAGAATTGTACGTACAGAATTGCATTGGAACTACTTTAGACATACATGTACACATGTGCATGTATAGTATGTACATATCACAATTATTTTATAAAAATAATTCTTTAATTATTTTGGCTTAAACAATAATCAGATATTTTTTTCTGTTTCAATTCTTTGCCTTTTAAATATTCTGTAATAATAATATCTTTTAAATTTTCTATACCTTCGCATGTTACAATATTTTTACAGTTTTTAAAATAACTTTGAATGATTTTGAATGAGTTTACAACTTCTTTCATTGTATCATGCATAAATGTAATTCAATCCGTACAAATTTTAAATATTACGTCCGTATTCACCCGCCTTTTTAACACTTCAATAAATTTCAAAGTTAAATTTTTATGTCAAGTTTGTACTAGGGATGACAGTGTATTAGGGATATATTGAATACTAAACTTTATTTTCTATGTCTTACACCAGATGGCTCACACCAACATTTTTTTATTATTTAATTGTAAAAAAAAATTTTGTGCTTATAAGCGAAAACTTTTGTATGAAAAAATTACAAAACTGTCAAAAAATTGTATGCTTATAAGAGTTTTGTGTTATTAAGCGAGTTGCAGTTAAGCGTTATAAATAGTATGAAGAATTATAGAAATTGCATGTGGGCAAAATATGCTGTGCGCATAAAGGAGTTTTGCTTATATGCGTGTTGCAATTAAGCGAGTTCGACTGTATTTTAATAATAGTTTTCAAAATGAAATATAAGCTGTATCCAATATATTTATGCAACAGATTGGTGTATTCAGGTGATATCCACAATTATAACTTAAGAAACCTTTTTAATTTTCGATTGAACTTTTTTAAAAAAGGGAAAACAAAAAATATGTTAATGTATAAAGGTTTAAATTTATTTAATAATCTACCTCATGAAATTAAAATAGAGACTAATTTAAAAATTTTTAAAAGAAAATTAATACAATATGTAAAAAATAATTTTTAGAATTAAATTATATAGAATTATAAAAACATGTTTATAAATAATGGTTAATATATACCAAATAAAGAATTAACCTAACTAAACTAACTAACATAGCTGCATTAATGAGAGACCCCATATGTTATTCTCCAGGCCATTAAATTTTGCAAATGTGAGGGAAACTCGGTTTTTAAGTTGAACATTTGCATAACGGAACAAGGACACCATTTTGAACAGTTGTATAGCTATAATATTTATATAGCTATGCGTATCTATGGTAAATATTAAAAAAAAGAATAAGTAATGGCTTGTTTTAATTTAATCAAAATTTATTTTATAAAAATTAGGAACAAATATTGTTTTAACCCAAAGTTACTAATAGTATGATATTAAGTTAATAGGATTGTGAAGTTAAAATGATCACATTTTCTTTGTGCAAAATCCATTTTCTTTTCAAACTTTTCGAAATTGTTCTATGTAAGTAAACAAAAACTTTAAGCACAATACAAAAGTCAGGCATAATTTTTTAACTACAATAAGTTACATATATTTAATCCAAAAAGCTAAAAACCATTTTAAGTAGAAAAAAATTTAAAACTTTTATTTGAAAACTTTTACTTAAAAAACGGTTAATTCCGTGAGTTAAGAAAAACAATATATTTTTTAATGTCATGGAATTTACCGCTAGCTTTTTACATTTATAGAAATTTGGAAAAGCTTGCGGTTTTGGATATATAAGGCGTGAAAAATTCAAATTTTACAAATTTCAGGAGGCGATAACTTGAGAGGAAAAAAATTTTCTTCTAACAAAAAAAAATCTGATGTGGTCAGCACATAACCGACCGCTTTGTGTATTGTCTAGTTAAATGAAAGTGTTACAGAATATTATAAAAATGTCTGTTAAATACTTCTTTCCAATTTTTAGGACATTAGTAAGCTTATAGTTAACATACCTAGAAAAATGTAAATTTGGCTCTGAGTAGAGTTTCGCTTTGTGCTATCCGAATTCCCTGAAATGCTCGCCAGTTAGTTTCGGTAACAACCAGAACTCAAATATCAAATTTCAAGAAATTCCATCAATTTGTTCTGTGGATATGGTGAAAAATGTAAAATCGGCCCTCAAATCAGTTCTCGAGCTCTGATCTTTCCAAAAAAGTTATATGTTCATTGCTTTAATATGAGGAATTCATATATTAAATTTCAATGAAATCGGTTGATTATTTCTCTTTATATACACAAAAGTGTATGTTTGGCCCGTAGTAAACGTCTAGTTGCCGATGCCTGATCTTTCCAAAAAATTTAAGTGTTCATTGTTTTAATACGAGGAGTTTATATATTAAATTTCAATGAAATCGGTTGATTATTTCTCTTTATATACACAAAAATGTATATTGAGCCCGTAGTAAACGCCCAGTTGCTGATGCCTGATTTCTTCCAAAAGTTAAGAATTTTTGCGTATGACAGAGCAAAGCTTATATATGAAATTTCAAGTAAATCGGTTGAATACTTTCTTCAAAATGGTGAAAAATGTAAAATCGGCCCGCAAATCCGTTTTCGAGTCCTGATCTTTCCAAAAAATTTATATGTTCATTGTTTTAATACGAGGAGTTTATAAATTAAATTTCAATAAAATCGGTTGATTATTTCTCTTTATATACACAAAAATGTATATTTGGCCCGTAGTAAACGCCCAGTTGCTGATGCCTGATTTCTTCCAAAAGTTAAGAATTTTTGCGTATGATAGAGCAAAGCTTATATATGAAATTTCAAGTAAATCGGTTGAATATTTTCTTCAAAATGTTCAAAAATGTAAAAGAGGCCCGCTAAAAAGTGCAGTTCCCGGGGCCTGATATATACCAAATGTTGATCGATCCGTGCCATGGTGAAAACAAACTTACATATAAAATTTCATCCAAATCGGTTCAGCCGAACTTGAGATACACGCGTGCACACACAGACCGACAGACCAACAGACCGACAGACCGACAGACCGACAGATCGACAGACCGACGGACCGACAGGTTGCTAAAAATAGTTTATTTACACTTCCCCACTATGGAGAAGTACGTTCCCACCGAAAACTCGATATGCAAAATTTGTTGCCATCACATAACCTACCCATTGTTTACACAATACGGTCGGTAATAAATTATTTATTCATGTCTAAAAGCTGCTAAAATTTCCGGCTCGTGTTACTTCTAGACCATAGCGGGTGGAAAATATCCACAAGAAAAACGACATCAGAAATTTTGAAAAAACGGATTTTAGATAACGGTAAATTTTAACGGCCATTTTGTTTTTTTAAAGTACAAGTATAGTATGGTATTTTTTGGGTTTCGTGGGGGGCGGGCTGTAGCTTCTAGAGATAAGTAAAAATTTTGTTCAACAGAAATAAGTTTCTAGTGAAGATTTTTTGTGCATATAAAATTACAGCTTTCTATCATCAAGGGTGTAGAAGTTTTGTAAACATGAATACGGAAGGACGGACGGACAGAATGAAATTAATAAGCACTTTTTTTTTCAAAAAATTTTTGGAGAAGTGCTAAAAACTAATGAAATCCTATACTAATTTTTTTTAACTTTTGTTTAATTTACAAAATTTATTGTAATCCTGACGGGTTTTTTAGTTTTTTCATTTATTTAAAATATTTAGGTAAAAAATGATAATTATTATACCAGAAAATATTTTATAGATTTAGAATTTCATACAAAAAAACGTGAACATTTTATATTTCTACTTCTCTTTAAATTCAAGTAGGTACAAAAACCAAATATTAAAATTATAATTTCGGAGTTGAACCAATATTCTTTTTAAAAACTGAAAAATAGAAATTTCCCTTAAAAAATTTAATAAAATACAAACCCAAATACAAATATTTTCGTTAGAAATACACATCACCACATACTTATAACAAATACACATATGTATGTATATGATTCAAAAATTTTTAAAATTTTGAAATCATAATTATTCAGTTCATATTAAATGATTTCATGATTTAATTTTGAACACTTTTTTTCAAAAGGGCACTATGTTTTTTTCATTATTAAAAATTTAAACTGCGTTAATTATTAAAAGTTGCTAACAAAATAAATAATTTTGGTTCAAACTTTAAATGGTTTGTAAAGTAGCAATTTTTCGAGTGAGAATACTGCTTTTAAAAAAAGTAGAGTCGTTAACATAATGCTCTTTTTCAAGAGTTGATTGCGGCATTTATTGTTAGCTTTCGTTCATAAAAATTTGAAAAAACTTGCAGTTTCGGAAATATATGCTGCCAAAAATGCGACTTTTACACATTTGGGAGGAAAAATTAGTATATAAAAGCTAGAAAAGTTTGAGACTTGTAAAACATATTTTTTAGGAGAACACTAATATCAAAAATTTGAAAAGTAACGGACTTTCGGTAACGGTTAATTTTAGCATAGACATTTCTTTTTAATATTTAGTTATGCTGTACCGCTATAAAAAATGCCAGCCGCAAATTTTTTGCATTTGAATGTTTATGGTTTCTTTAAAAAGGATCTTTTAGGGGTTATAACTTTTAGAGGAAGATTGTGAATATTACTGTTACATTTAATTCGATTTACATAGTGTCAAAATTTAAAATGCGAGAATCGTTTAGCGAAGGTAGCACTAGATAGTAGGCCACCTGAATTTTGGAATTGTCTCACGTTGCCATTTTGCTGTGGATATTGGTAGTTTCGTGTTTGGAAGTTATTATTGTTAAAGTTTCATGGAAGTACACATGGTTCTTGCTTGCTTGAAACTGCTTGTTTCGATTGATATTGAGGTTTTGTGGCATGTGTATGATTATAATTTGGTCAACTATGAATATTATTTATTTTTAAGCATAAATGCAAAGCTTTCGGGAGATCTTGAGGTTCCCTCATACCCCGAAAACCCATAATAAAAGTATCTAACGCTTTACCTCAATAAGAGCTTGTCATAGCATTCAAAACCTCATGACCTAATCGCATATGTGATACTTTGTTTAGTGTTAAAGCGAAGTGTTTATAGACTTCTCGATAGAAATCGTTAATTGAATTCCCCTTTTGTGATAACATTAACATTTGGTACTCTAATGTACCAATATGGCGTTTGTTCGCGTAATGTAAATTGAGACAGTCCACTATGTCATCGCAATTCAGTGGGGTATTATAGGACTCCAATGCTACATCAGCTTCACTTACAATTTTATTTCTTATTACATTATAAGGATACTATAATATTTGGGTGAAATAAAAAAATAAAAATGAGTAAAATTAAACTTAATTTCAAAAGCAAAGTCTTCAATATAAAATTTTATAAAATCAAAACTTATAAATCAAAAACCGTATATTATCTGATAATTTCTTTTCCTTTATGCTATAAAAAAACTTTACTTATTTGTTTGTTGGTTTTTTTTTATTCGAAACGTGAGTGCTTTCAATATGTTAAGTTGAAAAAAAATTACAACAAATATATTCTTTAAAGGTAAATACAATTTTTAAATATGGTATGAAATTATAGTATCAAAAATCAAATTTAATTAAAATTTTATAGACAGTAAAGTGAACCTATCAGAATTGAAAACGTTTCTTTGTAAGTACATCAAAGCAAATGTAATGTAAAAAGCAGAAGCTATTCCTTTATTTTTCTTTTTAAAAAAACAGAATTTATTTTATTTATTTTTTTGGTGATCAAATATCAGACTTTTTTTTTTATTTTTATTTTCGTTTTTACACTAACTAATGAAAAAAAAAACAATTTTTAAATTTTTTTAATACTTTAATCTTAATATTAATAAGACGACAAAACTTTAGGTAACTAGTATGTTATTTGATTAGTGTTGAAAGCATACAAATTATTAAGCTATTAATAATAAGAAAATTTTATGATTACATATCATGTTATGTAATGAATTTTTTTCTTTTTATTTTTATGTTCAGTACTGATATTTTAATGTTTTTTATAAATTATGTTTTATAAAAAAAATTTGTGACTGTATTGTAACCCCATTCCTATTTAAGGAAGCGGAATAATCTAATTTTCGCCTTACAGATGAGGATCCTTTTTTCAGTTACAACACAATCCGCAAATAAAAATTTAATAATTTTTCATATTTTTTTTTTATTTTTAGTGTGCACCGTGCCTAAGGCAGCCTTAGGTTGTCGACGAAAAAAGCTTGATCATGCCACCACAAGCAAAAAATCCTATTTTTTAATTTTTTTTTCTAAATTTTAATTTTTTTCTTATTATTATTATTTTTTTAAATCAAAAATTGCAAGAGAAATAAGTAAGAGATTCTGAATTGAAATATTTTTTGGTTAGACGTCGCTACGCACACCGAAATCAAATTTTTCAGAAAGTGAAAATAAAAAAAGGACTTTTTTTTTGGGCAAAAAATAAATATAAAAACAATAAAAACAAAACTTAAAAAAAAAAATTAAAAAAAATCGGAACTTTAATATTTTGAGGATTTTAAAAAAATATTAAAATAATTTTAAGAATTATGTTGATGAATTCGATGCTAATCATGTTGATCATTTTGTTTTTTGTTTATTTCCATTTATTTTGTTTTTAGTTTCATTTTTTTAGGAAATTTTGAAAATAATGGCTTATAGTTTCTTTCTGTTCGTGTACCCGTTTGCAAAATTTCTACACCTTTGAAGAAAGAAAAATGAAACTTCATAATATATAAATGGATTTTTACAAGAAACTTACTTCCGTTGAAGAAAAATTTTAGCTATCTCTCCTCTTCCTCTAAAAGTTATAACCCCTAAAAGAGCCATTTTAAAGAAACCTAACATTTAATGACAAAAACATTTAAATGCAAAAAAGTTGCGGCTGGTTTTTTTTATAGCGGCACAGCATAACTGAATATTAAAAAGAAATGTCTGCTAAAACTAAAAAATATGTTTTAGAAGTCTTAAACTTTTCTAGCTTTTATATACTAATTTTTCCTCCCAAATGTGTAAAAGTCGCATTTTTGGCAGCATATATTTCCGAAGCTGCAAGTTTTTTCAAATTTTTATGAACGAAAGCTAACAATAAATGCCGCAATCAACTCTTGAAAAAGAGCATTATGTTAACGACTCTACTTTTTTTAAAAGCAGTATTCTCACTCGAAAAATTGCTACTTTACAAACCATTTAAAGTTTGAACCAAAATTATTTATTTTGTTAGCAACTTTTAATAATTAACGCAGTTTGAATTTTTAATAATAAAAAAAAAATAGTGCCCTTTTGAAAAAAAATGTTCAAAATTAAATCATATGAACTGAATAATTAGGATTTTAAAATTTTAAAAATTTTTAAATTTTCGGAAAATGTTTGAATTATATACATACATATGTATATTTGTTATAAGTATGTGGTGATGTGTATTTCTAACGAAAGTATTTGTATTTCTGTTTGTATTTTTCAGAAATATACGCAAACATAGAAACGCTTTTTATTAAATTTTTTAAGGGAAATTTATATATATATGTATATCTATATTTCCGTTTTTTAAAAAGAATATTGGTTCACGTCAGAAATTATAATTTTAATATTTGGTTTTTGTACCTACTTGAATATGACTTACATTAATATGAATATAACATTCATAATGGGTTCGGTTTGTGGTAATTATTGCTAGCGGAGTAGGCGGCTGTCACTTCTCCTCTATTTTTGTAGATGGTGACTCTCTTTTTAAAAATAAAAAATTCAAATATTTTTCTTGGACAATTTCTTATGACAAAATTTGTTCTTAATTAATTAAATTTCAAATCAATAATAATACAAAAATTCTTAATTTTTAAATTCTTGATTTTTTAAAGAATTTAGAAGAATGAAAACCTCATTGCATCACTTCACCTCCACATGTAGATAAATTATTAAGCAATAAAAATTAATTTATTACTTAACAATATAGGAAATCAATATTCATAACAAAGTGGCAACCAAAAAGACTACATCACCACTCTGTAATAAGAATTTTACGATTTCAAAATTATAAACGAAAGGAAGGTTATTAAACATAAAATAGTGTTGACGGCTATTTCGAATGCAAGAAAAGTTCACAGTTTTGCTGTTTGAAATGCGTTGACTTGTTCAAACTAAATGTCAACCTTAGCCTCTAAAATGGTAGAACACGTTTAAAGCAGATGTAAGCCAATGACGACCGAGAATAATTCTCGACGATGATCTTTCAGTATATGTAATCAGATTTTCGCTATCTCATTTAGTTTCATAGATCCACCTCCACTTAAAATTCGATTTGGGATGCATTTTGATCCATATTCAAAATTATTGGCGTATGGTTCAAATTTTCATATAAATTTTTCAAAAAATTTTTGAGTGCCATAATGACCCGTGTCATACAAAAAAATGTTTTTGTATGACTTGGATCATTATACCACATAAACTGTAAAACATAACTAAAAAATCTGATGTGGTCAGCACATAACCGACCGCATTATGTATTGTCTAGTTAAATGGAAGTGTTACAGAATATTATAAAAATGTCTGTTAAATACTTCTTTCCAATTTTTAGGACATTAGTAAGCTTATAGTTAACATACTTAGAAAAATGTAAATTTGGCTCTTAGTAGAGTTTCGCTTTGTGCTACCCGAATTCCCTGAAATGCTCGCCAGTTAGTTTCGGTAACAACCAGAACTCAAATATCACATTTCAAGAAATTCCATCAATTTGTTCTGTGGATATGGTAAAAAATGTAAAATCGGCCCGCAAATCAGTTCTCGAGCCCTGATCTTTCCAAAAAATTTATATGTTCATTGTTTTAATACGAGGAGTTCATATATTAAATTTCAATGAAATCGGTTGATTATTTCTCTTTATATACATAAAAATGTATATTTGGCCCGTAGTAAACGTCTAGTTGCTGATGCCTGATTTCTTCCAAAACATACGAATTTTTGCGGACGGTCGAGCTGAGCTTATATATAAAATTTCAAGTAAATCGGTTGAATATTTTCTTCAAAATGTTCAAAAATGTAAAACAGGCCCGCTAAAAAGTGCAGTTCTCGAGGCCTGATATATACCAAAAGTTGATCGATCCGTGCCATGGTGGAAACAAACTTACATATAAAATTTCATCAAAATCGGTTCAGCCGAACTTGAGATACACGCGTGCACACACAGACCGACAGACCGACAGACGGACAGACCGACAGACCGACAGGTTGCTAAAAATAGTTTATTTACACTTCCCTACTATGGAGAAGTACGTTCCCACCGAAAACTCGATATGCAAAATTTGTTGCCATCACATAACCTACCTATTGTTTACACAATACGGTCGGTAACAACCCAATTTTAATATTTACACAGTTTCAAAATTTTTTTATCCGATAAATTATTTTTTAGCACTTTTCCAAAAAATTTTTGAAAAAAAGTGCTTATTAGTTTCACTCTGTCATTCCGTCCGTCCGTCAGTCCGTCCGTCTGTCCGTGTTTCTGTTTACAAAACTTCTACACCCTTTAAGATAGAAAGCTGAAATTTTACACGTACTTAGATCTTTGCTAGAAACTTATTTCCGTATAACAAAATTTTTACCTATCTCCCCCCCTCTGGAAGTTATACCCCTCCAAAACCCTAAAAATGGCGTGAAACCATAAGCATTTTTGAAATTTTGCAAACGCAGAAAGGCTACCATAGCATAGTACTGGTATTATAAAATACCAGTTATTTCAAATATTTGAAAGTCGTTCAAAAAAATGGAATAATAAGGAGAATGTCCGGTATGATCTATTCATCTGAACTATAATTTGATCATCTATTAATTAAATTTTTTACTTCTAAATGCAAAAATTGAGGACTAAAATTTTTTTTTTCTTTGGAATAATTTTAAAAACATCAGTTTCTCTTACGATTCGTCATTAATTACTTGAGTTTATGGATCTCACTTAATATAACTAGTCTTGCAAGTATGATGCCTGTAGTTTTGAAATTGTGTTCCATTCTGTGGCTGAGATATTTTAAGTTTACTTTATTTCTTCAAAAACACACCTATAATATAGATATAGATATGTTTTTTCCTGATAAATAATAAGATAAAACTTAAAACTTAAAATAAAAAAGTTCTGAGAAATAATTACCTAAAAATACATAATTAAACAAATAATTAGTTCCTTTGAAATCTAATACCTTTTGAGTAATTTATTTTAAAACTTCACTTTGAGTTATGTCGCATAAAATCGTAAAATACCTTCTACAATAAACACTTTTAGCCATAAATTATTGTTAATTATAAACTACAATTCATGCACGTATGTATTTGGAGTTTATAATACATGCGAATAAAACGCGTGACTGTAGAATGAGTTAACACCAATACTAACGTATATAGGGTAATACGTATTGCATACGATTTCTATGCGAAAAGTCTCAGGTTCGAACCCTGCAAAATGCGATTTGCCAGATCAACTTTTTTTATTGATAATTTTATTTTTTTTTAAAATAAAATTAAAAAACCTTCACCCTTACCAAATCAATATCAGCGAGTTTCCGTTCTAAAAATTTTACCCTACTTTTTACCTAAAAAGTTTAATGCAATAGAATAACATTATCTTATAAAATTTTACCCTAAAAATATATTGTCAAGGAGTTTAATGTAAACTTATGTTTTGCTTTCTAATACATGTTGCAACAGATCCCGAAAAGAATGCACAACTAAATTCATATGTACACACTTATTATAAAACAATGTAGATTTTATTAAAACAATTTTCTTAAGAAAGTTTTCATTTTTTGTTCTAACTCACACTTCCAAAAATGAATTTATATACAATATTAATACTTCCAAAAGTAAGTAAAAAATTACCCCTACAGGATGTAAAACCATTTTGTAAAAAACGGTTACAAAACATCTTGGGAGGGGGTGAAGGGGGAGGCCGGACGGGTGGAATCCTTGCTTTTTCTGGGACCCTAGAGGCAAAATTCTACCTAATGCCTTTTGTCCCATGTCTCTAGCCCTTCTAGAAGTACCCGTACTTTTTACCACCTGAGAAGTAGCTATATATATATAACTAGTCGTGTGTGCTTGCATTGCAAGCCTTGCAAGTATGATGCCTGTAGTTTTGAAATTGTGTTCCATTCTGTGGCTGAGATATTTTAAGTTTACTTTATTTCTTCAAAAACACACCCATAATATAGATATAGATATGTTTTTTCCTGATAAATAATAAGATAAAACTTAAAACTTAAAATAAAAAAGTTCTGAGAAATAATTACCTAAAAATACATAATTAAACAAATAATTAGTTCCTTTGAAATCTAATACCTTTTGAGTAATTTATTTTAAAACTTCACTTTGAGTTATGTCGCATAAAATCGTAAAATACCTTCTACAATAAACACTTTTAGCCATAAATTATTGTTAATTATAAACTACAATTCATGCACGTATGTATTTGGAGTTTATAATACATGCGAATAAAACGCGTGACTGTAGAATGAGTTAACACCAATACTAACGTATATAGGGTAATACGTATTGCATACGATTTCTATGCGAAAAGTCTCAGGTTCGAACCCTGCAAAATGCGATTTGCCAGATCAACTTTTTTTATTGATAATTTTATTTTTTTTTAAAATAAAATTAAAAAACCTTCACCCTTACCAAATCAATATCAGCGAGTTTCCGTTCTAAAAATTTTACCCTACTTTTTACCTAAAAAGTTTAATGCAATAGAATAACATTATCTTATAAAATTTTACCCTAAAAATATATTGTCAAGGAGTTTAATGTAAACTTATGTTTTGCTTTCTAATACATGTTGCAACAGATCCCGAAAAGAATGCACAACTAAATTCATATGTACACACTTATTATAAAACAATGTAGATTTTATTAAAACAATTTTCTTAAGAAAGTTTTCATTTTTTGTTCTAACTCACACTTCCAAAAATGAATTTATATACAATATTAATACTTCCAAAAGTAAGTAAAAAATTACCCCTACAGGATGTAAAACCATTTTGTAAAAAACGGTTACAAAACATCTTGGGAGGGGGTGAAGGGGGAGGCCGGACGGGTGGAATCCTTGCTTTTTCTGGGACCCTAGAGGCAAAATTCTACCTAATGCCTTTTGTCCCATGTCTCTAGCCCTTCTAGAAGTACCCGTACTTTTTACCACCTGAGAAGTAGCTATATATATATAATGTAAAATATGATGGTTTTTGATGAGTTATACGATATATGAATAAAATATAGAATTATTAAGGGAAATTCAAGGTACTGCGTAGCCTAGTGGTTAGCGTGGTAGTCTCATAGCCAGAAGGTTATTGGATCAATGCTTGCCTGGATGTTGTATTTTTCTTTTTTTGGATTATTTTAAAAATTTTTTTTTTTATTTTGTTTAAATTTTGTGTTTTATTTTTTTTTTAATATATAACTGATAAATGTTATATAAAAGTTTAAAGAAAATTTCCAAAAAAATATTCTTATAATAGTTTGGAAAAATTCGCAAAAATTTTAAGTACATAAATATGTATGTAGTATGTATATTTTTTTTAAAGCTTACTGAGTAATTTTTTTAAGCTTTCTATATGAATTTAATAATATTCAAAACTGTAGAATAAATAGAAATAAATTTTAAACGCATAATTATTATATCATGGGGGTAAACTTACAAAAATTAATTTCTCAAATAAAGAAAAGGTTTAGTCAAAAACAAAATAATAATTTATGTATGTAAAAATATATGTAAGTATGTATATATGAATACATGTGTGTATGTATATATGAATGGATTAGAATTGAAGATTTTAAAATTTTTCGTTCCAACATATGAACGTATGTACATATGAATGTATTAGAATCGAAAATTTTGAAATTTTGCTGTTGGAAAAATTATAAATAAAATTATAAATGCAAATATACATAATTATGAATGGATACCTGCTTTTTTTAAACTGTGGGTAAACATATAGGATTGAATTTTAAACATAAAGAAAAGGTTTAGTCAAAAACAAAATAATAATTTTATTCATATATATGTATGTATGTATGAATATATGTGTGTATGTATATATGAATGGATTAGAATTGAAGATTTTGAAATTTTTCGTTCCAACATATGAACGTATGTACATATGAATGTATTAGAATCGAAAATTAAAAAAGAAACAAAAACAAAATAATAATTTATGTATGTAAAAATATATGTATGTATGTATATATGAATACATGTGTGTATGTATGTATATATGAATGGATTAGAATTGAAGATTTTAAAATTTTTCGTTCCAACATATGAACGTATGTACATATGAATGTATTAGAATCGAAAATTTTGAAATTTTGCTGTTGGAAAAATTAGAAATAAAATTATTAACACAAACACACGTTATTATGAATGAATACCTAGTTTTTTTAAAACTGCGGGTGAACATATAGAAATAAATTTCTCAAATAAAGAAAAGGTTTAGGTTAAAATAAAATAATAATTGTATTCAAATATATATATGTACATATGAATGTAATTTTTTTAAATAAAGAAAAGGTTTAGGCAAAAACAAAATAATAATTTTATTCATATATATGTATGTATGTATGTATGAATATATGTGTGTATGTATATATGAATGGATTAGAATTGAAGATTTTGAAATTTTTCGTTCCAACATATGAACGTATGTACATATGAATGTATTAGAATCGAAAATTAAAAAAGAAACAAAAACAAAATAATAATTTATGTATGTAAAAATATATGTATGTATGTATATATGAATACATGTGTGTATGTATGTATATATGAATGGATTAGAATTGAAGATTTTAAAATTTTTCGTTCCAACATATGAACGTATGTACATATGAATGTATTAGAATCGAAAATTTTGAAATTTTGCTGTTGGAAAAATTAGAAATAAAATTATTAACACAAACACACGTTATTATGAATGTATACCTAGTTTTTTTAAAACTGCGGGTGAACATATAGAAATAAATTTCTCAAATAAAGAAAAGGTTTAGGTTAAAATAAAATAATAATTGTATTCAAATATATATATGTACATATGAATGTAATTTTTTTAAATAAAGAAAAGGTTTAGGCAAAAACAAAATAATAATTTTATTCAAATATATGTATGTATATATAAATGTATTAAAATTTAGCATTTTACAGTTTTCCGTTTGGAACAATAAAAATAAAATTCTAACTACATACGTACATACATATATTCTGTATGTACATATATTTTTTTAAAGCTTGCTGACGAAACGTAATGTTCAAAACAATAACAAATGAAATATTAATATTCAGATGTCACAAAACATCTGATGTCTGATAAAAGCTGACATTTATTTACGTTAAGATTAATTCGTTTATCCGCAACAAAAATATGTGAGATCATTATATTTTCAAATATTATTTATTTCTCGGTTTGTGTTTCTAATAATAAAAATAACGTAAAACGTATGTTTGTGTTTCTAATTATAAAAAGTATAAAAGAAAAACGTGCTTTTGTTATACAAAAATTTTTTCAGAAAATCTTAAAATAGAGCTATTTCGGGGCAAAAAAGTTCCAATGTCAGATTTTTCTGGTACCCTAGAGGCAAAACTCTACCTAATGCCTTTTGTCCCATGTCTCTAGCCCTTCTAGAAGTACCCGTACTTTTTACCACCTGAGAAGTAGCTATATATATATAATGTAAAATATGATGGTTTTTGATGAGTTATACGATATATGAATAAAATATAGAATTATTAAGGGAAATTCAAGGTACTGCGTAGCCTAGTGGTTAGCGTGGTAGTCTCATAGCCAGAAGGTTATTGGATCAATGCTTGCCTGGATGTTGTATTTTTCTTTTTTTGGATTATTTTAAAAATTTTTTTTTTTATTTTGTTTAAATTTTGTGTTTTATTTTTTTTTTAATATATAACTGATAAATGTTATATAAAAGTTTAAAGAAAATTTCCAAAAAAATATTCTTATAATAGTTTGGAAAAATTCGCAAAAATTTTAAGTACATAAATATGTATGTAGTATGTATATTTTTTTTAAAGCTTACTGAGTAATTTTTTTAAGCTTTCTATATGAATTTAATAATATTCAAAACTGTAGAATAAATAGAAATAAATTTTAAACGCATAATTATTATATCATGGGGGTAAACTTACAAAAATTAATTTCTCAAATAAAGAAAAGGTTTAGTCAAAAACAAAATAATAATTTATGTATGTAAAAATATATGTAAGTATGTATATATGAATACATGTGTGTATGTATATATGAATGAATTAGAATTGAAGATTTTAAAATTTTTCGTTCCAACATATGAACGTATGTACATATGAATGTATTAGAATCGAAAATTTTGAAATTTTGCTGTTGGAAAAATTATAAATAAAATTATAAATGCAAATATACATAATTATGAATGGATACCTGCTTTTTTTAAACTGTGGGTAAACATATAGGATTGAATTTTAAACATAAAGAAAAGGTTTAGTCAAAAACAAAATAATAATTTTATTCATATATATGTATGTATGTATGTATGAATATATGTGTGTATGTATATATGAATGGATTAGAATTGAAGATTTTGAAATTTTTCGTTCCAACATATGAACGTATGTACATATGAATGTATTAGAATCGAAAATTAAAAAAGAAACAAAAACAAAATAATAATTTATGTATGTAAAAATATATGTATGTATGTATATATGAATGCATGTGTGTATGTATGTATATATGAATGGATTAGAATTGAAGATTTTAAAATTTTTCGTTCCAACATATGAACGTATGTACATATGAATGTATTAGAATCGAAAATTTTGAAATTTTGCTGTTGGAAAAATTAGAAATAAAATTATTAACACAAACACACGTTATTATGAATGTATACCTAGTTTTTTTAAAACTGCGGGTGAACATATAGAAATAAATTTCTCAAATAAAGAAAAGGTTTAGGTTAAAATAAAATAATAATTGTATTCAAATATATATATGTACATATGAATGTAATTTTTTTTAAATAAAGAAAAGGTTTAGGCAAAAACAAAATAATAATTTTATTCAAATATATGTATGTATGTATATATAAATGTATTAAAATTTAGCATTTTACAGTTTTCCGTTTGGAACAATAAAAATAAAATTCTAACTACATACGTACATACATATATTCTGTATGTATATATATTTTTTTAAAGCTTGCTGACGAAACGTAATGTTCAAAACAATAACAAATGAAATATTAATATTCAGATGTCACAAAACATCTGATATCTGATAAAAGCTGACATTTATTTACGTTAAGATTAATTCGTTTATCCGCAACAAAAATATGTGAGATCATTATATTTTCAAATATTATTTATTTCTCGGTTTGTGTTTCTAATAATAAAAATAACGTAAAACGTATCATTTATTTCTTGGTTTGTGTTTCTAATTATAAAAAGTATAAAAGAAAAACGTGCTTTTGTTATACAAAAATTTTTTCAGAAAATCTTAAAATAGAGCTATTTCGGGGCTAAAAAGTTCCAATGTCAGATTTTTCTGGTACCCTAGAGGCAAAATTCTACCTAATGCCTTTTGTCCCATGTCTCTAGCCCTTCTAGAAGTACCCGTACTTTTTACCACCTGAGAAGTAGCTATATATATATAATGTAAAATATGATGGTTTTTGATGAGTTATACGATATATGAATAAAATATAGAATTATTAAGGGAAATTCAAGGTACTGCGTAGCCTAGTGGTTAGCGTGGTAGTCTCATAGCCAGAAGGTTATTGGATCAATGCTTGCCTGGATGTTGTATTTTTCTTTTTTTGGATTATTTTAAAATTTTTTTTTTTTTATTTTGTTTAAATTTTGTGTTTTATTTTTTTTTTAATATATAACTGATAAATGTTATATAAAAGTTTAAAGAAAATTTCCAAAAAAATATTCTTATAATAGTTTGGAAAAATTCGCAAAAATTTTAAGTACATAAATATGTATGTAGTATGTATATTTTTTTTAAAGCTTACTGAGTAATTTTTTTAAGCTTTCTATATGAATTTAATAATATTCAAAACTGTAGAATAAATAGAAATAAATTTTAAACGCATAATTATTATATCATGGGGGTAAACTTACAAAAATTAATTTCTCAAATAAAGAAAAGGTTTAGTCAAAAACAAAATAATAATTTAGGTATGGAAAAATATATGTATGTATGTATATATGAATACATGTGTGTATGTATGTATATATGAATGGATTAGAATTGAAGATTTTAAAATTTTTCGTTCCAACATATGAACGTATGTACATATGAATGTATTAGAATCGAAAATTTTGAAATTTTGCTGTTGGAAAAATTAGAAATAAAATTATTAACACAAACACACGTTATTATGAATGTATACCTAGTTTTTTTAAAACTGCGGGTGAACATATAGAAATAAATTTCTCAAATAAAGAAAAGGTTTAGGTTAAAATAAAATAATAATTGTATTCAAATATATATATGTACATATGAATGTAATTTTTTTTAAATAAAGAAAAGGTTTAGGCAAAAACAAAATAATAATTTTATTCAAATATATGTATGTATGTATATATAAATGTATTAAAATTTAGCATTTTACAGTTTTCCGTTTGGAACAATAAAAATAAAATTCTAACTACATACGTACATACATATATTCTGTATGTATATATATTTTTTTAAAGCTTGCTGACGAAACGTAATGTTCAAAACAATAACAAATGAAATATTAATATTCAGATGTCACAAAACATCTGATGTCTGATAAAAGCTGACACTTATTTACGTTAAGATTAATTCGTTTATCCGCAACAAAAATATGTGAGATCATTATATTTTCAAATATTATTTATTTCTCGGTTTGTGTTTCTAATAATAAAAATAACGTAAAACGTATCATTTATTTCTTGGTTTGAATTTCTAATTATAAAAAGTATAAAAGAAAAACGTGCTTTTGTTATACAAAAATTTTTTCAGAAAATCTTAAAATAGAGCTATTTCGGGGCTAAAAAGTTCCAATGTCAGATTTTTCTGGTACCCTAGAGGCAAAACTCTACCTAATGCCTTTTGTCCCATGTCTCTAGCCCTTCTAGAAGTACCCGTACTTTTTACCACCTGAGAAGTAGCTATATATATATAATGTAAAATATGATGGTTTTTGATGAGTTATACGATATATGAATAAAATATAGAATTATTAAGGGAAATTCAAGGTACTACGTAGCCTAGTGGTTAGCGTGGTAGTCTCATAGCCAGAAGGTTATTGGATCAATGCTTGCCTGGATGTTGTATTTTTCTTTTTTTGGATTATTTTAAAAATTTTTTTTTTATTTTGTTTAAATTTTGTGTTTTATTTTTTTTTTTAATATATAACTGATAAATGTTATATAAAAGTTTAAAGAAAATTTCCAAAAAAATATTCTTATAATAGTTTGGAAAAATTCGCAAAAATTTTAAGTACATAAATATGTATGTAGTATGTATATTTTTTTTAAAGCTTACTGAGTAATTTTTTTAAGCTTTCTATATGAATTTAATAATATTCAAAACTGTAGAATAAATAGAAATAAATTTTAAACGCATAATTATTATATCATGGGGGTAAACTTACAAAAATTAATTTCTCAAATAAAGAAAAGGTTTAGTCAAAAACAAAATAATAATTTATGTATGTAAAAATATATGTAAGTATGTATATATGAATACATGTGTGTATGTATATATGAATGGATTAGAATTGAAGATTTTAAAATTTTTCGTTCCAACATATGAACGTATGTACATATGAATGTATTAGAATCGAAAATTTTGAAATTTTGCTGTTGGAAAAATTATAAATAAAATTATTAACACAAACACACGTTTTTATGAATGTATACCTAGTTTTTTTAAAACTGCGGGTGAACATATAGAAATAAATTTCTCAAATAAAGAAAAGGTTTAGGTTAAAATAAAATAATAATTGTATTCAAATATATATATGTACATATGAATGTAATTTTTTTAAATAAAGAAAAGGTTTAGGCAAAAACAAAATAATAATTTTATTCAAATATATGTATGTATATATAAATGTATTAAAATTTAGCATTTTACAGTTTTCCGTTTGGAACAATAAAAATAAAATTCTAACTACATACGTACATACATATATTCTGTATGTACATATATTTTTTTAAAGCTTGCTGACGAAACGTAATGTTCAAAACAATAACAAATGAAATATTAATATTCAGATGTCACAAAACATCTGATGTCTGATAAAAGCTGACATTTATTTACGTTAAGATTAATTCGTTTATCCGCAACAAAAATATGTGAGATCATTATATTTTCAAATATTATTTATTTCTCGGTTTGTGTTTTTAATAATAAAAATAACGTAAAACGTATCATTTATTTCTTGGTTTGTGTTTCTAATTATAAAAAGTATAAAAGAAAAACGTGCTTTTGTTATACAAAAATTTTTTCAGAAAATCTTAAAATAGAGCTATTTCGGGGCTAAAAAGTTCCAATGTCAGATTTTTCTGGGACCCTGGAGGCAAAACTCTATCTAATGCCTTTTGTTCCATGTCTCTAGCCCTTCTAGAAGTACCCGTACTTTTTACCACCTGAGAAGTAGCTATATATATATAATGTAAAATATGATGGTTTTTGATGAGTTATACGATATATGAATAAAATATAGAATTATTAAGGGAAATTCAAGGTACTGCGTAGCCTAGTGGTTAGCGTGGTAGTCTCATAGCCAGAAGGTTATTGGATCAATGCTTGCCTGGATGTTGTATTTTTCTTTTTTTGGATTATTTTAAAATTTTTTTTTTTTATTTTGTTTAAATTTTGTGTTTTATTTTTTTTTAATATATAACTGATAAATGTTATATAAAAGTTTAAAGAAAATTTCCAAAAAAATATTCTTATAATAGTTTGGAAAAATTCGCAAAAATTTTATGTAGTATGTATATTTTTTTTAAAGCTTACTGAGGAATTTTTTTTAAGCTTTCTATATGAATTTAATAATATTCAAAACTGTAGAATAAATAGAAATAAATTTTAAACGCATAATTATTATATCATGGGGGTAAAGTTACAAAAATTAATTTCTCAAATAAGGAAAAGGTTTAGTCAAAAACAAAATAATAATTTATGTATGTAAAAATATATGTAAGTATGTATATATGAATACATGTGTGTATGTATATATGAATGGATTAGAATTGAAGATTTTAAAATTTTTCGTTCCAACATATGAACGTATGTACATATGAATGTATTAGAATCGAAAATTTTGAAATTTTGCTGTTGGAAAAATTATAAATAAAATTATTAACACAAACACACGTTTTTATGAATGTATACCTAGTTTTTTTAAAACTGCGGGTGAACATATAGAAATAAATTTCTCAAATAAAGAAAAGGTTTAGGTTAAAATAAAATAATAATTGTATTCAAATATATATATGTACATATGAATGTAATTTTTTTAAATAAAGAAAAGGTTTAGGCAAAAACAAAATAATAATTTTATTCAAATATATGTATGTATATATAAATGTATTAAAATTTAGCATTTTACAGTTTTCCGTTTGGAACAATAAAAATAAAATTCTAACTACATACGTACATACATATATTCTGTATGTACATATATTTTTTTAAAGCTTGCTGACGAAACGTAATGTTCAAAACAATAACAAATGAAATATTAATATTCAGATGTCACAAAACATCTGATGTCTGATAAAAGCTGACATTTATTTACGTTAAGATTAATTCGTTTATCCGCAACAAAAATATGTGAGATCATTATATTTTCAAATATTATTTATTTCTCGGTTTGTGTTTTTAATAATAAAAATAACGTAAAACGTATCATTTATTTCTTGGTTTGTGTTTCTAATTATAAAAAGTATAAAAGAAAAACGTGCTTTTGTTATACAAAAATTTTTTCAGAAAATCTTAAAATAGAGCTATTTCGGGGCTAAAAAGTTCCAATGTCAGATTTTTCTGGGACCCTGGAGGCAAAACTCTATCTAATGCCTTTTGTTCCATGTCTCTAGCCCTTCTAGAAGTACCCGTACTTTTTACCACCTGAGAAGTAGCTATATATATATAATGTAAAATATGATGGTTTTTGATGAGTTATACGATATATGAATAAAATATAGAATTATTAAGGGAAATTCAAGGTACTGCGTAGCCTAGTGGTTAGCGTGGTAGTCTCATAGCCAGAAGGTTATTGGATCAATGCTTGCCTGGATGTTGTATTTTTCTTTTTTTGAATTATTTTAAAAATTTTTTTTTTTATTTTGTTTAAATTTTGTGTTTTATTTTTTTTTAATATATAACTGATAAATGTTATATAAAAGTTTAAAGAAAATTTCCAAAAAAATATTCTTATAATAGTTTGGAAAAATTCGCAAAAATTTTATGTAGTATGTATATTTTTTTTAAAGCTTACTGAGGAATTTTTTTTAAGCTTTCTATATGAATTTAATAATATTCAAAACTGTAGAATAAATAGAAATAAATTTTAAACGCATAATTATTATATCATGGGGGTAAAGTTACAAAAATTAATTTCTCAAATAAGGAAAAGGTTTAGTCAAAAACAAAATAATAATTTATGTATGTAAAAATATATGTAAGTATGTATATATGAATACATGTGTGTATGTATATATGAATGGATTAGAATTGAAGATTTTAAAATTTTTCGTTCCAACATATGAACGTATGTACATATGAATGTATTAGAATCGAAAATTTTGAAATTTTGCTGTTGGAAAAATTATAAATAAAATTATTAACACAAACACACGTTTTTATGAATGTATACCTAGTTTTTTTAAAACTGCGGGTGAACATATAGAAATAAATTTCTCAAATAAAGAAAAGGTTTAGGTTAAAATAAAATAATAATTGTATTCAAATATATATATGTACATATGAATGTAATTTTTTTAAATAAAGAAAAGGTTTAGGCAAAAACAAAATAATAATTTTATTCAAATATATGTATGTATATATAAATGTATTAAAATTTAGCATTTTACAGTTTTCCGTTTGGAACAATAAAAATAAAATTCTAACTACATACGTACATACATATATTCTGTATGTACATATATTTTTTTAAAGCTTGCTGACGAAACGTAATGTTCAAAACAATAACAAATGAAATATTAATATTCAGATGTCACAAAACATCTGATGTCTGATAAAAGCTGACATTTATTTACGTTAAGATTAATTCGTTTATCCGCAACAAAAATATGTGAGATCATTATATTTTCAAATATTATTTATTTCTCGGTTTGTGTTTCTAATAATAAAAATAACGTAAAACGTATCATTTATTTCTTGGTTTGTGTTTCTAATTATAAAAAGTATAAAAGAAAAACGTGCTTTTGTTATACAAAAATTTTTTCAGAAAATCTTAAAATAGAGCTATTTCGGGGCTAAAAAGTTCCAATGTCAGATTTTTCTGGTACCCTAGAGGCAAAACTCTACCTAATGCCTTTTGTCCCATGTCTCTAGCCCTTCTAGAAGTACCCGTACTTTTTACCACCTGAGAAGTAGCTATATATATATAATGTAAAATATGATGGTTTTTGATGAGTTATACGATATATGAATAAAATATAGAATTATTAAGGGAAATTCAAGGTACTGCGTAGCCTAGTGGTTAGCGTGGTAGTCTCATAGCCAGAAGGTTATTGGATCAATGCTTGCCTGGATGTTGTATTTTTCTTTTTTTGGATTATTTTAAAATTTTTTTTTTTTCATTTTGTTTAAATTTTGTGTTTTATTTTTTTTTTAATATATAACTGATAAATGTTATATAAAAGTTTAAAGAAAATTTCCAAAAAAATATTCTTATAATAGTTTGGAAAAATTCGCAAAAATTTTAAGTACATAAATATGTATGTATGTATATTTTTTTTAAAGCTTCCTGAGTAATTTTTTTTAAGCTTTCTATATGAATTTAATAATATTCAAAACTGTAGAATAAATAGAAATAAATTTTAAACGCATAATTATTATATCATGGGGGTAAACTTACAAAAATTAATTTCTCAAATAAAGAAAAGGTTTAGTCAAAAACAAAATAATAATTTATGTATGTAAAAATATGTGTATGAATGTATATATGAATATATGTGTGTATGTATATATGAATGGATTAGAATTGAAGATTTTAAAATTTTTCGTTCCAACATATGAACGTATGTACATATGAATGTATTAGAATCGAAAATTTTGAAATTTTGTTGTTGGAAAAATTATAAATAAAATTATAAATGCAAATATACATAATTATGAATGGATACCTGTTTTTTTTAAACTGCGGGTAAACATATAGGATTGAATTTTAAACATAAAGAAAATGTTTAGTCAAAAACAAAATAATAATTTATGTATGTAAAAATATGTGTATGAATGTATATATGAATATATGTGTGTATGGATATATGAATGGATTAGAATTGAAGATTTTAAAATTTTTCGTTCCAACATATGAACGTATGTACATATGAATGTATTAGAATCGAAAATTTTGAAATTTTGTTGTTGGAAAAATTATAAATAAAATTATAAATGCAAATATACATAATTATGAATGGATACCTGTTTTTTTTAAACTGCGGGTAAACATATAGGATTGAATTTTAAACATAAAGAAAATGTTTAGTCAAAAACAAAATAATAATTTATGTATGTAAAAATATGTGTATGAATGTATATATGAATATATGTGTGTATGGATATATGAATGGATTGGAATTTAGCATTTTTTACAGGTTTTCGCTCGAACAATAAAAATAAAATTTTAGGTAGATACATACGTACATAAATTGTGTATGTATATTTTTTTAAAGCTTGCTGACGAAACATAATATTCAAAACAATAACAAATGAAGCATTAATATTCAGTTGCCACAAAACATCTGATGTCTTTTATAAAATCTGACATTTATTTAAGTTTATTTCGATTTTTCGAAATTAAAATATATGTGAGATCATTGCATTTTCAAATATTATTTATTTCTCGGTTTGTGTTTCTAATAATAAAAATAACGTAAAACGTATCATTTATTTCTTGGTTTGTGTTTCTAATTATAAAAAGTATAAAAGAAAAACGTGCTTTTGTTATACAAAAATTTTTTCAGAAAATCTTAAAATAGAGCTATTTCGGGGCTAAAAAGTTCCAATGTCAGATTTTTCTGGTACCCTAGAGGCAAAATTCTACCTAATGCCTTTTGTCCCATGTCTCTAGCCCTTCTAGAAGTACCCGTACTTTTTACCACCTGAGAAGTAGCTATATATATATAATGTAAAATATGATGGTTTTTGATGAGTTATACGATATATGAATAAAATATAGAATTATTAAGGGAAATTCAAGGTACTGCGTAGCCTAGTGGTTAGCGTGGTAGTCTCATAGCCAGAAGGTTATTGGATCAATGCTTGCCTGGATGTTGTATTTTTCTTTTTTTGGATTATTTTAAAAATTTTTTTTTTTATTTTGTTTAAATTTTGTGTTTTATTTTTTTTTAATATATAACTGATAAATGTTATATAAAAGTTTAAAGAAAATTTCCAAAAAAATATTCTTATAATAGTTTGGAAAAATTCGCAAAAATTTTAAGTACATAAATATGTATGTAGTATGTATATTTTTTTTAAAGCTTACTGAGTAATTTTTTTTAAGCTTTCTATATGAATTTAATAATATTCAAAACTGTAGAATAAATAGAAATAAATTTTAAACGCATAATTATTATATCATGGGGGTAAACTTACAAAAATTAATTTCTCAAATAAAGAAAAGGTTTAGTCAAAAACAAAATAATAATTTATGTATGTAAAAATATGTGTATGAATGTATATATGAATATATGTGTGTATGTATATATGAATGGATTAGAATTGAAGATTTTAAAATTTTTCGTTCCAACATATGAACGTATGTACATATGAATGTATTAGAATCGAAAATTTTGAAATTTTGTTGTTGGAAAAATTATAAATAAAATTATAAATGCAAATATACATAATTATGAATGGATACCTGTTTTTTTTAAACTGCGGGTAAACATATAGGATTGAATTTTAAACATAAAGAAAATGTTTAGTCAAAAACAAAATAATAATTTATGTATGTAAAAATATGTGTATGAATGTATATATGAATATATGTGTGTATGGATATATGAATGGATTGGAATTTAGCATTTTTTACAGGTTTTCGCTCGAACAATAAAAATAAAATTTTAGGTAGATACATACGTACATAAATTGTGTATGTATATTTTTTTAAAGCTTGCTGACGAAACATAATATTCAAAACAATAACAAATGAAGCATTAATATTCAGTTGCCACAAAACATCTGATGTCTTTTATAAAATCTGACATTTATTTAAGTTTATTTCGATTTTTCGAAATTAAAATATATGTGAGATCATTGCATTTTCAAATATTATTTATTTCTCGGTTTGTGTTTCTAATAATAAAAATAACGTAAAACGTATCATTTATTTCTTGGTTTGTGTTTCTAATTATAAAAAGTATAAAAGAAAAACGTGCTTTTGTTATACAAAAATTTTTTCAGAAAATCTTAAAATAGAGCTATTTCGGGGCTAAAAAGTTCCAATGTCAGATTTTTCTGGTACCCTAGAGGCAAAATTCTACCTAATGCCTTTTGTCCCATGTCTCTAGCCCTTCTAGAAGTACCCGTACTTTTTACCACCTGAGAAGTAGCTATATATATATAATGTAAAATATGATGGTTTTTGATGAGTTATACGATATATGAATAAAATATAGAATTATTAAGGGAAATTCAAGGTACTGCGTAGCCTAGTGGTTAGCGTGGTAGTCTCATAGCCAGAAGGTTATTGGATCAATGCTTGCCTGGATGTTGTATTTTTCTTTTTTTGGATTATTTTAAAAATTTTTTTTTTTATTTTGTTTAAATTTTGTGTTTTATTTTTTTTTTAATATATAACTGATAAATGTTATATAAAAGTTTAAAGAAAATTTCCAAAAAAATATTCTTATAATAGTTTGGAAAAATTCGCAAAAATTTTAAGTACATAAATATGTATGTAGTATGTATATTTTTTTTAAAGCTTACTGAGTAATTTTTTTAAGCTTTCTATATGAATTTAATAATATTCAAAACTGTAGAATAAATAGAAATAAATTTTAAACGCATAATTATTATATCATGGGGGTAAACTTACAAAAATTAATTTCTCAAATAAAGAAAAGGTTTAGTCAAAAACAAAATAATAATTTATGTATGTAAAAATATATGTAAGTATGTATATATGAATACATGTGTGTATGTATATATGAATGGATTAGAATTGAAGATTTTAAAATTTTTCGTTCCAACATATGAACGTATGTACATATGAATGTATTAGAATCGAAAATTTTGAAATTTTGCTGTTGGAAAAATTATAAATAAAATTATAAATGCAAATATACATAATTATGAATGGATACCTGCTTTTTTTAAACTGTGGGTAAACATATAGGATTGAATTTTAAACATAAAGAAAAGGTTTAGTCAAAAACAAAATAATAATTTTATTCATATATATGTATGTATGTATGTATGAATATATGTGTGTATGTATATATGAATGGATTAGAATTGAAGATTTTGAAATTTTTCGTTCCAACATATGAACGTATGTACATATGAATGTATTAGAATCGAAAATTAAAAAAGAAACAAAAACAAAATAATAATTTATGTATGTAAAAATATATGTATGTATGTATATATGAATACATGTGTGTATGTATGTATATATGAATGGATTAGAATTGAAGATTTTAAAATTTTTCGTTCCAACATATGAACGTATGTACATATGAATGTATTAGAATCGAAAATTTTGAAATTTTGCTGTTGGAAAAATTAGAAATAAAATTATTAACACAAACACACGTTATTATGAATGTATACCTAGTTTTTTTAAAACTGCGGGTGAACATATAGAAATAAATTTCTCAAATAAAGAAAAGGTTTAAGTTAAAATAAAATAATAATTGTATTCAAATATATATATGTACATATGAATGTAATTTTTTTTAAATAAAGAAAAGGTTTAGGCAAAAACAAAATAATAATTTTATTCAAATATATGTATGTATGTATATATAAATGTATTAAAATTTAGCATTTTACAGTTTTCCGTTTGGAACAACAAAAATAAAATTCTAACTACATACGTACATACATATATTCTGTATGTATATATATTTTTTTAAAGCTTGCTGACGAAACGTAATGTTCAAAACAATAACAAATGAAATATTAATATTCAGATGTCACAAAACATCTGATGTCTGATAAAAGCTGACATTTATTTACGTTAAGATTAATTCGTTTATCCGCAACAAAAATATGTGAGATCATTATATTTTCAAATATTATTTATTTCTCGGTTTGTGTTTCTAATAATAAAAATAACGTAAAACGTATGTTTGTGTTTCTAATTATAAAAAGTATAAAAGAAAAACGTGCTTTTGTTATACAAAAATTTTTTCAGAAAATCTTAAAATAGAGCTATTTCGGGGCAAAAAAGTTCCAATGTCAGATTTTTCTGGTACCCTAGAGGCAAAACTCTACCTAATGCCTTTTGTCCCATGTCTCTAGCCCTTCTAGAAGTACCCGTACTTTTTACCACCTGAGAAGTAGCTATATATATATAATGTAAAATATGATGGTTTTTGATGAGTTATACGATATATGAATAAAATATAGAATTATTAAGGGAAATTCAAGGTACTGCGTAGCCTAGTGGTTAGCGTGGTAGTCTCATAGCCAGAAGGTTATTGGATCAATGCTTGCCTGGATGTTGTATTTTTCTTTTTTTGGATTATTTTAAAAATTTTTTTTTTTATTTTGTTTAAATTTTGTGTTTTATTTTTTTTTTAATATATAACTGATAAATGTTATATAAAAGTTTAAAGAAAATTTCCAAAAAAATATTCTTATAATAGTTTGGAAAAATTCTCAAAAATTTTAAGTACATAAATATGTATGTAGTATGTATATTTTTTTTAAAGCTTACTGAGTAATTTTTTTAAGCTTTCTATATGAATTTAATAATATTCAAAACTGTAGAATAAATAGAAATAAATTTTAAACGCATAATTATTATATCATGGGGGTAAACTTACAAAAATTAATTTCTCAAATAAAGAAAAGGTTTAGTCAAAAACAAAATAATAATTTATGTATGTAAAAATATATGTAAGTATGTATATATGAATACATGTGTGTATGTATATATGAATGAATTAGAATTGAAGATTTTAAAATTTTTCGTTCCAACATATGAACGTATGTACATATGAATGTATTAGAATCGAAAATTTTGAAATTTTGCTGTTGGAAAAATTATAAATAAAATTATAAATGCAAATATACATAATTATGAATGGATACCTGCTTTTTTTAAACTGTGGGTAAACATATAGGATTGAATTTTAAACATAAAGAAAAGGTTTAGTCAAAAACAAAATAATAATTTTATTCATATATATGTATGTATGTATGTATGAATATATGTGTGTATGTATATATGAATGAATTAGAATTGAAGATTTTAAAATTTTTCGTTCCAACATATGAACGTATGTACATATGAATGTATTAGAATCGAAAATTAAAAAAGAAACAAAAACAAAATAATAATTTATGTATGTAAAAATATATGTATGTATGTATATATGAATACATGTGTGTATGTATGTATATATGAATGTATTAGAATTGAAGATTTTAAAATTTTTCGTTCCAACATATGAACGTATGTACATATGAATGTATTAGAATCGAAAATTTTGAAATTTTGCTGTTGGAAAAATTAGAAATAAAATTATTAACACAAACACACGTTATTATGAATGTATACCTAGTTTTTTTAAAACTGCGGGTGAACATATAGAAATAAATTTCTCAAATAAAGAAAAGGTTTAGGTTAAAATAAAATAATAATTGTATTCAAATATATATATGTACATATGAATGTAATTTTTTTTAAATAAAGAAAAGGTTTAGGCAAAAACAAAATAATAATTTTATTCAAATATATGTATGTATGTATATATAAATGTATTAAAATTTAGCATTTTACAGTTTTCCGTTTGGAACAATAAAAATAAAATTCTTTATCTTTTTAAAGCTTGCTGACGAAACGTAATGTTCAAAACAATAACAAATGAAATATTAATATTCAGATGTCACAAAACATCTGATGTCTGATAAAAGCTGACATTTATTTACGTTAAGATTAATTCGTTTATCCGCAACAAAAATATGTGAGATCATTATATTTTCAAATATTATTTATTTCTCGGTTTGTGTTTCTAATAATAAAAATAACGTAAAACGTATCATTTATTTCTTGGTTTGAATTTCTAATTATAAAAAGTATAAAAGAAAAACGTGCTTTTGTTATACAAAAATTTTTTCAGAAAATCTTAAAATAGAGCTATTTCGGGGCTAAAAAGTTCCAATGTCAGATTTTTCTGGTACCCTAGAGGCAAAACTCTACCTAATGCCTTTTGTCCCATGTCTCTAGCCCTTCTAGAAGTACCCGTACTTTTTACCACCTGAGAAGTAGCTATATATATATAATATGATGGTTTTTGATGAGTTATACGATATATGAATAAAATATAGAATTATTAAGGGAAATTCAAGGTACTACGTAGCCTAGTGGTTAGCGTGGTAGTCTCATAGCCAGAAGGTTATTGGATCAATGCTTGCCTGGATGTTGTATTTTTCTTTTTTTGGATTATTTTAAAAATTTTTTTTTTATTTTGTTTAAATTTTGTGTTTTATTTTTTTTTTAATATATAACTGATAAATGTTATATAAAAGTTTAAAGAAAATTTCCAAAAAAATATTCTTATAATAGTTTGGAAAAATTCGCAAAAATTTTAAGTACATAAATATGTATGTAGTATGTATATTTTTTTTAAAGCTTACTGAGTAATTTTTTTAAGCTTTCTATATGAATTTAATAATATTCAAAACTGTAGAATAAATAGAAATAAATTTTAAACGCATAATTATTATATCATGGGGGTAAAGTTACAAAAATTAATTTCTCAAATAAGGAAAAGGTTTAGTCAAAAACAAAATAATAATTTATGTATGTAAAAATATATGTAAGTATGTATATATGAATACATGTGTGTATGTATATATGAATGGATTAGAATTGAAGATTTTAAAATTTTTCGTTCCAACATATGAACGTATGTACATATGAATGTATTAGAATCGAAAATTTTGAAATTTTGCTGTTGGAAAAATTAGAAATAAAATTATTAACACAAACACACGTTATTATGAATGTATACCTAGTTTTTTTAAAACTGCGGGTGAACATATAGAAATAAATTTCTCAAATAAAGAAAAGGTTTAGGTTAAAATAAAATAATAATTGTATTCAAATATATATATGTACATATGAATGTAATTTTTTTTAAATAAAGAAAAGGTTTAGGCAAAAACAAAATAATAATTTTATTCAAATATATGTATGTATGTATATATAAATGTATTAAAATTTAGCATTTTACAGTTTTCCGTTTGGAACAATAAAAATAAAATTCTAACTACATACGTACATACATATATTCTGTATGTATATATATTTTTTTAAAGCTTGCTGACGAAACGTAATGTTCAAAACAATAACAAATGAAATATTAATATTCAGATGTCACAAAACATCTGATGTCTGATAAAAGCTGACATTTATTTACGTTAAGATTAATTCGTTTATCCGCAACAAAAATATGTGAGATCATTATATTTTCAAATATTATTTATTTCTCGGTTTGTGTTTCTAATAATAAAAATAACGTAAAACGTATCATTTATTTCTTGGTTTGTGTTTCTAATTATAAAAAGTATAAAAGAAAAACGTGCTTTTGTTATACAAAAATTTTTTCAGAAAATCTTAAAATAGAGCTATTTCGGGGCTAAAAAGTTCCAATGTCAGATTTTTCTGGTACCCTAGAGGCAAAACTCTACCTAATGCCTTTTGTCCCATGTCTCTAGCCCTTCTAGAAGTACCCGTACTTTTTACCACCTGAGAAGTAGCTATATATATATAATGTAAAATATGATGGTTTTTGATGAGTTATACGATATATGAATAAAATATAGAATTATTAAGGGAAATTCAAGGTACTGCGTAGCCTAGTGGTTAGCGTGGTAGTCTCATAGCCAGAAGGTTATTGGATCAATGCTTGCCTGGATGTTGTATTTTTCTTTTTTTGGATTATTTTAAAAATTTTTTTTTTTTATTTTGTTTAAATTTTGTGTTTTATTTTTTTTTTAATATATAACTGATAAATGTTATATAAAAGTTTAAAGAAAATTTCCAAAAAAATATTCTTATAATAGTTTGGAAAAATTCGCAAAAATTTTAAGTACATAAATATGTATGTAGTATGTATATTTTTTTTAAAGCTTACTGAGTAATTTTTTTAAGCTTTCTATATGAATTTAATAATATTCAAAACTGTAGAATAAATAGAAATAAATTTTAAACGCATAATTATTATATCATGGGGGTAAACTTACAAAAATTAATTTCTCAAATAAAGAAAAGGTTTAGTCAAAAACAAAATAATAATTTATGTATGTAAAAATATATGTAAGTATGTATATTTTGAAATTTTTCGTTCCAACATATGAACGTATGTACATATGAATGTATTAGAATCGAAAATTAAAAAAGAAACAAAAACAAAATAATAATTTATGTATGTAAAAATATATGTATGTATGTATATATGAATACATGTGTGTATGTATGTATATATGAATGGATTAGAATTGAAGATTTTAAAATTTTTCGTTCCAACATATGAACGTATGTACATATGAATGTATTAGAATCGAAAATTTTGAAATTTTGCTGTTGGAAAAATTAGAAATAAAATTATTAACACAAACACACGTTATTATGAATGTATACCTAGTTTTTTTAAAACTGCGGGTGAACATATAGAAATAAATTTCTCAAATAAAGAAAAGGTTTAGGTTAAAATAAAATAATAATTGTATTCAAATATATATATGTACATATGAATGTAATTTTTTTAAATAAAGAAAAGGTTTAGGCAAAAACAAAATAATAATTTTATTCAAATATATGTATGTATATATAAATGTATTAAAATTTAGCATTTTACAGTTTTCCGTTTGGAACAATAAAAATAAAATTCTAACTACATACGTACATACATATATTCTGTATGTACATATATTTTTTTAAAGCTTGCTGACGAAACGTAATGTTCAAAACAATAACAAATGAAATATTAATATTCAGATGTCACAAAACATCTGATGTCTGATAAAAGCTGACATTTATTTACGTTAAGATTAATTCGTTTATCCGCAACAAAAATATGTGAGATCATTATATTTTCAAATATTATTTATTTCTCGGTTTGTGTTTCTAATAATAAAAATAACGTAAAACGTATGTTTGTGTTTCTAATTATAAAAAGTATAAAAGAAAAACGTGCTTTTGTTATACAAAAATTTTTTCAGAAAATCTTAAAATAGAGCTATTTCGGGGCAAAAAAGTTCCAATGTCAGATTTTTCTGGTACCCTAGAGGCAAAACTCTACCTAATGCCTTTTGTCCCATGTCTCTAGCCCTTCTAGAAGTACCCGTACTTTTTACCACCTGAGAAGTAGCTATATATATATAATGTAAAATATGATGGTTTTTGATGAGTTATACGATATATGAATAAAATATAGAATTATTAAGGGAAATTCAAGGTACTGCGTAGCCTAGTGGTTAGCGTGGTAGTCTCATAGCCAGAAGGTTATTGGATCAATGCTTGCCTGGATGTTGTATTTTTCTTTTTTTGGATTATTTTAAAAATTTTTTTTTTTATTTTGTTTAAATTTTGTGTTTTATTTTTTTTTTAATATATAACTGATAAATGTTATATAAAAGTTTAAAGAAAATTTCCAAAAAAATATTCTTATAATAGTTTGGAAAAATTCGCAAAAATTTTAAGTACATAAATATGTATGTAGTATGTATATTTTTTTTAAAGCTTACTGAGTAATTTTTTTAAGCTTTCTATATGAATTTAATAATATTCAAAACTGTAGAATAAATAGAAATAAATTTTAAACGCATAATTATTATATCATGGGGGTAAACTTACAAAAATTAATTTCTCAAATAAAGAAAAGGTTTAGTCAAAAACAAAATAATAATTTATGTATGTAAAAATATATGTAAGTATGTATATATGAATACATGTGTGTATGTATATATGAATGAATTAGAATTGAAGATTTTAAAATTTTTCGTTCCAACATATGAACGTATGTACATATGAATGTATTAGAATCGAAAATTTTGAAATTTTGCTGTTGGAAAAATTATAAATAAAATTATAAATGCAAATATACATAATTATGAATGGATACCTGCTTTTTTTAAACTGTGGGTAAACATATAGGATTGAATTTTAAACATAAAGAAAAGGTTTAGTCAAAAACAAAATAATAATTTTATTCATATATATGTATGTATGTATGTATGAATATATGTGTGTATGTATATATGAATGGATTAGAATTGAAGATTTTGAAATTTTTCGTTCCAACATATGAACGTATGTACATATGAATGTATTAGAATCGAAAATTAAAAAAGAAACAAAAACAAAATAATAATTTATGTATGTAAAAATATATGTATGTATGTATATATGAATACATGTGTGTATGTATGTATATATGAATGGATTAGAATTGAAGATTTTAAAATTTTTCGTTCCAACATATGAACGTATGTACATATGAATGTATTAGAATCGAAAATTTTGAAATTTTGCTGTTGGAAAAATTAGAAATAAAATTATTAACACAAACACACGTTATTATGAATGTATACCTAGTTTTTTTAAAACTGCGGGTGAACATATAGAAATAAATTTCTCAAATAAAGAAAAGGTTTAGGTTAAAATAAAATAATAATTGTATTCAAATATATATATGTACATATGAATGTAATTTTTTTTAAATAAAGAAAAGGTTTAGGCAAAAACAAAATAATAATTTTATTCAAATATATGTATGTATGTATATATAAATGTATTAAAATTTAGCATTTTACAGTTTTCCGTTTGGAACAATAAAAATAAAATTCTAACTACATACGTACATACATATATTCTGTATGTATATATATTTTTTTAAAGCTTGCTGACGAAACGTAATGTTCAAAACAATAACAAATGAAATATTAATATTCAGATGTCACAAAACATCTGATATCTGATAAAAGCTGACATTTATTTACGTTAAGATTAATTCGTTTATCCGCAACAAAAATATGTGAGATCATTATATTTTCAAATATTATTTATTTCTCGGTTTGTGTTTCTAATAATAAAAATAACGTAAAACGTATCATTTATTTCTTGGTTTGTGTTTCTAATTATAAAAAGTATAAAAGAAAAACGTGCTTTTGTTATACAAAAATTTTTTCAGAAAATCTTAAAATAGAGCTATTTCGGGGCTAAAAAGTTCCAATGTCAGATTTTTCTGGTACCCTAGAGGCAAAATTCTACCTAATGCCTTTTGTCCCATGTCTCTAGCCCTTCTAGAAGTACCCGTACTTTTTACCACCTGAGAAGTAGCTATATATATATAACTAGTCGTGTGTGCTTGCATTGCAAGCCTTGCAAGTATGATGCCTGTAGTTTTGAAATTGTGTTCCATTCTGTGGCTGAGATATTTTAAGTTTACTTTATTTCTTCAAAAACACACCCATAATATAGATATAGATATGTTTTTTCCTGATAAATAATAAGATAAAACTTAAAACTTAAAATAAAAAAGTTCTGAGAAATAATTACCTAAAAATACATAATTAAACAAATAATTAGTTCCTTTGAAATCTAATACCTTTTGAGTAATTTATTTTAAAACTTCACTTTGAGTTATGTCGCATAAAATCGTAAAATACCTTCTACAATAAACACTTTTAGCCATAAATTATTGTTAATTATAAACTACAATTCATGCACGTATGTATTTGGAGTTTATAATACATGCGAATAAAACGCGTGACTGTAGAATGAGTTAACACCAATACTAACGTATATAGGGTAATACGTATTGCATACGATTTCTATGCGAAAAGTCTCAGGTTCGAACCCTGCAAAATGCGATTTGCCAGATCAACTTTTTTTATTGATAATTTTATTTTTTTTTAAAATAAAATTAAAAAACCTTCACCCTTACCAAATCAATATCAGCGAGTTTCCGTTCTAAAAATTTTACCCTACCTTTTTCCTAAAAAGTTTAATGCAATAGAATAACATTATCTTATAAAATTTTACCCTAAAAATATATTGTCAAGGAGTTTAATGTAAACTTATGTTTTGCTTTCTAATACATGTTGCAACAGATCCCGAAAAGAATGCACAACTAAATTCATATGTACACACTTATTATAAAACAATGTAGATTTTATTAAAACAATTTTCTTAAGAAAGTTTTCATTTTTTGTTCTAACTCACACTTCCAAAAATGAATTTATATACAATATTAATACTTCCAAAAGTAAGTAAAAAATTACCCCTACAGGATGTAAAACCATTTTGTAAAAAACGGTTACAAAACATCTTGGGAGGGGGTGAAGGGGGAGGCCGGACGGGTGGAATCCTTGCTTTTTCTGGGACCCTAGAGGCAAAATTCTACCTAATGCCTTTTGTCCCATGTCTCTAGCCCTTCTAGAAGTACCCGTACTTTTTACCACCTGAGAAGTAGCTATATATATATAATGTAAAATATGATGGTTTTTGATGAGTTATACGATATATGAATAAAATATAGAATTATTAAGGGAAATTCAAGGTACTGCGTAGCCTAGTGGTTAGCGTGGTAGTCTCATAGCCAGAAGGTTATTGGATCAATGCTTGCCTGGATGTTGTATTTTTCTTTTTTTGGATTATTTTAAAAATTTTTTTTTTTATTTTGTTTAAATTTTGTGTTTTATTTTTTTTTTAATATATAACTGATAAATGTTATATAAAAGTTTAAAGAAAATTTCCAAAAAAATATTCTTATAATAGTTTGGAAAAATTCGCAAAAATTTTAAGTACATAAATATGTATGTAGTATGTATATTTTTTTTAAAGCTTACTGAGTAATTTTTTTAAGCTTTCTATATGAATTTAATAATATTCAAAACTGTAGAATAAATAGAAATAAATTTTAAACGCATAATTATTATATCATGGGGGTAAACTTACAAAAATTAATTTCTCAAATAAAGAAAAGGTTTAGTCAAAAACAAAATAATAATTTATGTATGTAAAAATATATGTAAGTATGTATATATGAATACATGTGTGTATGTATATATGAATGGATTAGAATTGAAGATTTTAAAATTTTTCGTTCCAACATATGAACGTATGTACATATGAATGTATTAGAATCGAAAATTTTGAAATTTTGCTGTTGGAAAAATTATAAATAAAATTATAAATGCAAATATACATAATTATGAATGGATACCTGCTTTTTTTAAACTGTGGGTAAACATATAGGATTGAATTTTAAACATAAAGAAAAGGTTTAGTCAAAAACAAAATAATAATTTTATTCATATATATGTATGTATGTATGAATATATGTGTGTATGTATATATGAATGGATTAGAATTGAAGATTTTGAAATTTTTCGTTCCAACATATGAACGTATGTACATATGAATGTATTAGAATCGAAAATTAAAAAAGAAACAAAAACAAAATAATAATTTATGTATGTAAAAATATATGTATGTATGTATATATGAATACATGTGTGTATGTATGTATATATGAATGGATTAGAATTGAAGATTTTAAAATTTTTCGTTCCAACATATGAACGTATGTACATATGAATGTATTAGAATCGAAAATTTTGAAATTTTGCTGTTGGAAAAATTAGAAATAAAATTATTAACACAAACACACGTTATTATGAATGAATACCTAGTTTTTTTAAAACTGCGGGTTAACATATAGAAATAAATTTCTCAAATAAAGAAAAGGTTTAGGTTAAAATAAAATAATAATTGTATTCAAATATATATATGTACATATGAATGTAATTTTTTTAAATAAAGAAAAGGTTTAGGCAAAAACAAAATAATAATTTTATTCATATATATGTATGTATGTATGTATGAATATATGTGTGTATGTATATATGAATGGATTAGAATTGAAGATTTTGAAATTTTTCGTTCCAACATATGAACGTATGTACATATGAATGTATTAGAATCGAAAATTAAAAAAGAAACAAAAACAAAATAATAATTTATGTATGTAAAAATATATGTATGTATGTATATATGAATACATGTGTGTATGTATGTATATATGAATGGATTAGAATTGAAGATTTTAAAATTTTTCGTTCCAACATATGAACGTATGTACATATGAATGTATTAGAATCGAAAATTTTGAAATTTTGCTGTTGGAAAAATTAGAAATAAAATTATTAACACAAACACACGTTATTATGAATGTATACCTAGTTTTTTTAAAACTGCGGGTGAACATATAGAAATAAATTTCTCAAATAAAGAAAAGGTTTAGGTTAAAATAAAATAATAATTGTATTCAAATATATATATGTACATATGAATGTAATTTTTTTAAATAAAGAAAAGGTTTAGGCAAAAACAAAATAATAATTTTATTCAAATATATGTATGTATATATAAATGTATTAAAATTTAGCATTTTACAGTTTTCCGTTTGGAACAATAAAAATAAAATTCTAACTACATACGTACATACATATATTCTGTATGTACATATATTTTTTTAAAGCTTGCTGACGAAACGTAATGTTCAAAACAATAACAAATGAAATATTAATATTCAGATGTCACAAAACATCTGATGTCTGATAAAAGCTGACATTTATTTACGTTAAGATTAATTCGTTTATCCGCAACAAAAATATGTGAGATCATTATATTTTCAAATATTATTTATTTCTCGGTTTGTGTTTCTAATAATAAAAATAACGTAAAACGTATGTTTGTGTTTCTAATTATAAAAAGTATAAAAGAAAAACGTGCTTTTGTTATACAAAAATTTTTTCAGAAAATCTTAAAATAGAGCTATTTCGGGGCAAAAAAGTTCCAATGTCAGATTTTTCTGGTACCCTAGAGGCAAAACTCTACCTAATGCCTTTTGTCCCATGTCTCTAGCCCTTCTAGAAGTACCCGTACTTTTTACCACCTGAGAAGTAGCTATATATATATAATGTAAAATATGATGGTTTTTGATGAGTTATACGATATATGAATAAAATATAGAATTATTAAGGGAAATTCAAGGTACTGCGTAGCCTAGTGGTTAGCGTGGTAGTCTCATAGCCAGAAGGTTATTGGATCAATGCTTGCCTGGATGTTGTATTTTTCTTTTTTTTGGATTATTTTAAAAATTTTTTTTTTTATTTTGTTTAAATTTTGTGTTTTATTTTTTTTTTAATATATAACTGATAAATGTTATATAAAAGTTTAAAGAAAATTTCCAAAAAAATATTCTTATAATAGTTTGGAAAAATTCGCAAAAATTTTAAGTACATAAATATGTATGTAGTATGTATATTTTTTTTAAAGCTTACTGAGTAATTTTTTTAAGCTTTCTATATGAATTTAATAATATTCAAAACTGTAGAATAAATAGAAATAAATTTTAAACGCATAATTATTATATCATGGGGGTAAACTTACAAAAATTAATTTCTCAAATAAAGAAAAGGTTTAGTCAAAAACAAAATAATAATTTATGTATGTAAAAATATATGTAAGTATGTATATATGAATACATGTGTGTATGTATATATGAATGAATTAGAATTGAAGATTTTAAAATTTTTCGTTCCAACATATGAACGTATGTACATATGAATGTATTAGAATCGAAAATTTTGAAATTTTGCTGTTGGAAAAATTATAAATAAAATTATAAATGCAAATATACATAATTATGAATGGATACCTGCTTTTTTTAAACTGTGGGTAAACATATAGGATTGAATTTTAAACATAAAGAAAAGGTTTAGTCAAAAACAAAATAATAATTTTATTCATATATATGTATGTATGTATGTATGAATATATGTGTGTATGTATATATGAATGGATTAGAATTGAAGATTTTGAAATTTTTCGTTCCAACATATGAACGTATGTACATATGAATGTATTAGAATCGAAAATTAAAAAAGAAACAAAAACAAAATAATAATTTATGTATGTAAAAATATATGTATGTATGTATATATGAATACATGTGTGTATGTATGTATATATGAATGGATTAGAATTGAAGATTTTAAAATTTTTCGTTCCAACATATGAACGTATGTACATATGAATGTATTAGAATCGAAAATTTTGAAATTTTGCTGTTGGAAAAATTAGAAATAAAATTATTAACACAAACACACGTTATTATGAATGTATACCTAGTTTTTTTAAAACTGCGGGTGAACATATAGAAATAAATTTCTCAAATAAAGAAAAGGTTTAGGTTAAAATAAAATAATAATTGTATTCAAATATATATATGTACATATGAATGTAATTTTTTTTAAATAAAGAAAAGGTTTAGGCAAAAACAAAATAATAATTTTATTCAAATATATGTATGTATGTATATATAAATGTATTAAAATTTAGCATTTTACAGTTTTCCGTTTGGAACAATAAAAATAAAATTCTAACTACATACGTACATACATATATTCTGTATGTATATATATTTTTTTAAAGCTTGCTGACGAAACGTAATGTTCAAAACAATAACAAATGAAATATTAATATTCAGATGTCACAAAACATCTGATGTCTGATAAAAGCTGACACTTATTTACGTTAAGATTAATTCGTTTATCCGCAACAAAAATATGTGAGATCATTATATTTTCAAATATTATTTATTTCTCGGTTTGTGTTTCTAATAATAAAAATAACGTAAAACGTATCATTTATTTCTTGGTTTGAATTTCTAATTATAAAAAGTATAAAAGAAAAACGTGCTTTTGTTATACAAAAATTTTTTCAGAAAATCTTAAAATAGAGCTATTTCGGGGCTAAAAAGTTCCAATGTCAGATTTTTCTGGTACCCTAGAGGCAAAACTCTACCTAATGCCTTTTGTCCCATGTCTCTAGCCCTTCTAGAAGTACCCGTACTTTTTACCACCTGAGAAGTAGCTATATATATATAATGTAAAATATGATGGTTTTTGATGAGTTATACGATATATGAATAAAATATAGAATTATTAAGGGAAATTCAAGGTACTACGTAGCCTAGTGGTTAGCGTGGTAGTCTCATAGCCAGAAGGTTATTGGATCAATGCTTGCCTGGATGTTGTATTTTTCTTTTTTTGGATTATTTTAAAAATTTTTTTTTTATTTTGTTTAAATTTTGTGTTTTATTTTTTTTTTAATATATAACTGATAAATGTTATATAAAAGTTTAAAGAAAATTTCCAAAAAAATATTCTTATAATAGTTTGGAAAAATTCGCAAAAATTTTAAGTACATAAATATGTATGTAGTATGTATATTTTTTTTAAAGCTTACTGAGTAATTTTTTTAAGCTTTCTATATGAATTTAATAATATTCAAAACTGTAGAATAAATAGAAATAAATTTTAAACGCATAATTATTATATCATGGGGGTAAACTTACAAAAATTAATTTCTCAAATAAAGAAAAGGTTTAGTCAAAAACAAAATAATAATTTATGTATGTAAAAATATATGTAAGTATGTATATATGAATACATGTGTGTATGTATATATGAATGGATTAGAATTGAAGATTTTAAAATTTTTCGTTCCAACATATGAACGTATGTACATATGAATGTATTAGAATCGAAAATTTTGAAATTTTGCTGTTGGAAAAATTATAAATAAAATTATTAACACAAACACACGTTTTTATGAATGTATACCTAGTTTTTTTAAAACTGCGGGTGAACATATAGAAATAAATTTCTCAAATAAAGAAAAGGTTTAGGTTAAAATAAAATAATAATTGTATTCAAATATATATATGTACATATGAATGTAATTTTTTTAAATAAAGAAAAGGTTTAGGCAAAAACAAAATAATAATTTTATTCAAATATATGTATGTATATATAAATGTATTAAAATTTAGCATTTTACAGTTTTCCGTTTGGAACAATAAAAATAAAATTCTAACTACATACGTACATACATATATTCTGTATGTACATATATTTTTTTAAAGCTTGCTGACGAAACGTAATGTTCAAAACAATAACAAATGAAATATTAATATTCAGATGTCACAAAACATCTGATGTCTGATAAAAGCTGACATTTATTTACGTTAAGATTAATTCGTTTATCCGCAACAAAAATATGTGAGATCATTATATTTTCAAATATTATTTATTTCTCGGTTTGTGTTTTTAATAATAAAAATAACGTAAAACGTATCATTTATTTCTTGGTTTGTGTTTCTAATTATAAAAAGTATAAAAGAAAAACGTGCTTTTGTTATACAAAAATTTTTTCAGAAAATCTTAAAATAGAGCTATTTCGGGGCTAAAAAGTTCCAATGTCAGATTTTTCTGGGACCCTGGAGGCAAAACTCTATCTAATGCCTTTTGTTCCATGTCTCTAGCCCTTCTAGAAGTACCCGTACTTTTTACCACCTGAGAAGTAGCTATATATATATAATGTAAAATATGATGGTTTTTGATGAGTTATACGATATATGAATAAAATATAGAATTATTAAGGGAAATTCAAGGTACTGCGTAGCCTAGTGGTTAGCGTGGTAGTCTCATAGCCAGAAGGTTATTGGATCAATGCTTGCCTGGATGTTGTATTTTTCTTTTTTTGGATTATTTTAAAATTTTTTTTTTTTATTTTGTTTAAATTTTGTGTTTTATTTTTTTTTAATATATAACTGATAAATGTTATATAAAAGTTTAAAGAAAATTTCCAAAAAAATATTCTTATAATAGTTTGGAAAAATTCGCAAAAATTTTATGTAGTATGTATATTTTTTTTAAAGCTTACTGAGGAATTTTTTTTAAGCTTTCTATATGAATTTAATAATATTCAAAACTGTAGAATAAATAGAAATAAATTTTAAACGCATAATTATTATATCATGGGGGTAAAGTTACAAAAATTAATTTCTCAAATAAGGAAAAGGTTTAGTCAAAAACAAAATAATAATTTATGTATGTAAAAATATATGTAAGTATGTATATATGAATACATGTGTGTATGTATATATGAATGGATTAGAATTGAAGATTTTAAAATTTTTCGTTCCAACATATGAACGTATGTACATATGAATGTATTAGAATCGAAAATTTTGAAATTTTGCTGTTGGAAAAATTATAAATAAAATTATTAACACAAACACACGTTTTTATGAATGTATACCTAGTTTTTTTAAAACTGCGGGTGAACATATAGAAATAAATTTCTCAAATAAAGAAAAGGTTTAGGTTAAAATAAAATAATAATTGTATTCAAATATATATATGTACATATGAATGTAATTTTTTTAAATAAAGAAAAGGTTTAGGCAAAAACAAAATAATAATTTTATTCAAATATATGTATGTATATATAAATGTATTAAAATTTAGCATTTTACAGTTTTCCGTTTGGAACAATAAAAATAAAATTCTAACTACATACGTACATACATATATTCTGTATGTACATATATTTTTTTAAAGCTTGCTGACGAAACGTAATGTTCAAAACAATAACAAATGAAATATTAATATTCAGATGTCACAAAACATCTGATGTCTGATAAAAGCTGACATTTATTTACGTTAAGATTAATTCGTTTATCCGCAACAAAAATATGTGAGATCATTATATTTTCAAATATTATTTATTTCTCGGTTTGTGTTTTTAATAATAAAAATAACGTAAAACGTATCATTTATTTCTTGGTTTGTGTTTCTAATTATAAAAAGTATAAAAGAAAAACGTGCTTTTGTTATACAAAAATTTTTTCAGAAAATCTTAAAATAGAGCTATTTCGGGGCTAAAAAGTTCCAATGTCAGATTTTTCTGGGACCCTGGAGGCAAAACTCTATCTAATGCCTTTTGTTCCATGTCTCTAGCCCTTCTAGAAGTACCCGTACTTTTTACCACCTGAGAAGTAGCTATATATATATAATGTAAAATATGATGGTTTTTGATGAGTTATACGATATATGAATAAAATATAGAATTATTAAGGGAAATTCAAGGTACTGCGTAGCCTAGTGGTTAGCGTGGTAGTCTCATAGCCAGAAGGTTATTGGATCAATGCTTGCCTGGATGTTGTATTTTTCTTTTTTTGAATTATTTTAAAAATTTTTTTTTTTATTTTGTTTAAATTTTGTGTTTTATTTTTTTTTAATATATAACTGATAAATGTTATATAAAAGTTTAAAGAAAATTTCCAAAAAAATATTCTTATAATAGTTTGGAAAAATTCGCAAAAATTTTATGTAGTATGTATATTTTTTTTAAAGCTTACTGAGGAATTTTTTTTAAGCTTTCTATATGAATTTAATAATATTCAAAACTGTAGAATAAATAGAAATAAATTTTAAACGCATAATTATTATATCATGGGGGTAAAGTTACAAAAATTAATTTCTCAAATAAGGAAAAGGTTTAGTCAAAAACAAAATAATAATTTATGTATGTAAAAATATATGTAAGTATGTATATATGAATACATGTGTGTATGTATATATGAATGGATTAGAATTGAAGATTTTAAAATTTTTCGTTCCAACATATGAACGTATGTACATATGAATGTATTAGAATCGAAAATTTTGAAATTTTGCTGTTGGAAAAATTATAAATAAAATTATTAACACAAACACACGTTTTTATGAATGTATACCTAGTTTTTTTAAAACTGCGGGTGAACATATAGAAATAAATTTCTCAAATAAAGAAAAGGTTTAGGTTAAAATAAAATAATAATTGTATTCAAATATATATATGTACATATGAATGTAATTTTTTTAAATAAAGAAAAGGTTTAGGCAAAAACAAAATAATAATTTTATTCAAATATATGTATGTATATATAAATGTATTAAAATTTAGCATTTTACAGTTTTCCGTTTGGAACAATAAAAATAAAATTCTAACTATATACGTACATACATATATTCTGTATGTACATATATTTTTTTAAAGCTTGCTGACGAAACGTAATGTTCAAAACAATAACAAATGAAATATTAATATTCAGATGTCACAAAACATCTGATGTCTGATAAAAGCTGACATTTATTTACGTTAAGATTAATTCGTTTATCCGCAACAAAAATATGTGAGATCATTATATTTTCAAATATTATTTATTTCTCGGTTTGTGTTTTTAATAATAAAAATAACGTAAAACGTATCATTTATTTCTTGGTTTGTGTTTCTAATTATAAAAAGTATAAAAGAAAAACGTGCTTTTGTTATACAAAAATTTTTTCAGAAAATCTTAAAATAGAGCTATTTCGGGGCTAAAAAGTTCCAATGTCAGATTTTTCTGGTACCCTAGAGGCAAAACTCTACCTAATGCCTTTTGTCCCATGTCTCTAGCCCTTCTAGAAGTACCCGTACTTTTTACCACCTGAGAAGTAGCTATATATATATAATGTAAAATATGATGGTTTTTGATGAGTTATACGATATATGAATAAAATATAGAATTATTAAGGGAAATTCAAGGTACTGCGTAGCCTAGTGGTTAGCGTGGTAGTCTCATAGCCAGAAGGTTATTGGATCAATGCTTGCCTGGATGTTGTATTTTTCTTTTTTTGGATTATTTTAAAAATTTTTTTTTTTATTTTGTTTAAATTTTGTGTTTTATTTTTTTTTAATATATAACTGATAAATGTTATATAAAAGTTTAAAGAAAATTTCCAAAAAAATATTCTTATAATAGTTTGGAAAAATTCGCAAAAATTTTAAGTACATAAATATGTATGTAGTATGTATATTTTTTTTAAAGCTTACTGAGGAATTTTTTTTAAGCTTTCTATATGAATTTAATAATATTCAAAACTGTAGAATAAATAGAAATAAATTTTAAACGCATAATTATTATATCATGGGGGTAAAGTTACAAAAATTAATTTCTCAAATAAGGAAAAGGTTTAGTCAAAAACAAAATAATAATTTATGTATGTAAAAATATATGTAAGTATGTATATATGAATACATGTGTGTATGTATATATGAATGGATTAGAATTGAAGATTTTAAAATTTTTCGTTCCAACATATGAACGTATGTACATATGAATGTATTAGAATCGAAAATTTTGAAATTTTGCTGTTGGAAAAATTATAAATAAAATTATTAACACAAACACACGTTTTTATGAATGTATACCTAGTTTTTTTAAAACTGCGGGTGAACATATAGAAATAAATTTCTCAAATAAAGAAAAGGTTTAGGTTAAAATAAAATAATAATTGTATTCAAATATATATATGTACATATGAATGTAATTTTTTTAAATAAAGAAAAGGTTTAGGCAAAAACAAAATAATAATTTTATTCAAATATATGTATGTATGTATATATAAATGTATTAAAATTTAGCATTTTACAGTTTTCCGTTTGGAACAATAAAAATAAAATTCTAACTACATACGTACATACATATATTCTGTATGTATATATATTTTTTTAAAGCTTGCTGACGAAACGTAATGTTCAAAACAATAACAAATGAAATATTAATATTCAGATGTCACAAAACATCTGATATCTGATAAAAGCTGACATTTATTTACGTTAAGATTAATTCGTTTATCCGCAACAAAAATATGTGAGATCATTATATTTTCAAATATTATTTATTTCTCGGTTTGTGTTTCTAATAATAAAAATAACGTAAAACGTATCATTTATTTCTTGGTTTGTGTTTCTAATTATAAAAAGTATAAAAGAAAAACGTGCTTTTGTTATACAAAAATTTTTTCAGAAAATCTTAAAATAGAGCTATTTCGGGGCTAAAAAGTTCCAATGTCAGATTTTTCTGGTACCCTAGAGGCAAAACTCTACCTAATGCCTTTTGTCCCATGTCTCTAGCCCTTCTAGAAGTACCCGTACTTTTTACCACCTGAGAAGTAGCTATATATATATAATGTAAAATATGATGGTTTTTGATGAGTTATACGATATATGAATAAAATATAGAATTATTAAGGGAAATTCAAGGTACTGCGTAGCCTAGTGGTTAGCGTGGTAGTCTCATAGCCAGAAGGTTATTGGATCAATGCTTGCCTGGATGTTGTATTTTTCTTTTTTTGGATTATTTTAAAATTTTTTTTTTTTTATTTTGTTTAAATTTTGTGTTTTATTTTTTTTTTAATATATAACTGATAAATGTTATATAAAAGTTTAAAGAAAATTTCCAAAAAAATATTCTTATAATAGTTTGGAAAAATTCGCAAAAATTTTAAGTACATAAATATGTATGTATGTATATTTTTTTTAAAGCTTCCTGAGTAATTTTTTTTAAGCTTTCTATATGAATTTAATAATATTCAAAACTGTAGAATAAATAGAAATAAATTTTAAACGCATAATTATTATATCATGGGGGTAAACTTACAAAAATTAATTTCTCAAATAAAGAAAAGGTTTAGTCAAAAACAAAATAATAATTTATGTATGTAAAAATATGTGTATGAATGTATATATGAATATATGTGTGTATGTATATATGAATGGATTAGAATTGAAGATTTTAAAATTTTTCGTTCCAACATATGAACGTATGTACATATGAATGTATTAGAATCGAAAATTTTGAAATTTTGTTGTTGGAAAAATTATAAATAAAATTATAAATGCAAATATACATAATTATGAATGGATACCTGTTTTTTTTAAACTGCGGGTAAACATATAGGATTGAATTTTAAACATAAAGAAAATGTTTAGTCAAAAACAAAATAATAATTTATGTATGTAAAAATATGTGTATGAATGTATATATGAATATATGTGTGTATGGATATATGAATGGATTAGAATTGAAGATTTTAAAATTTTTCGTTCCAACATATGAACGTATGTACATATGAATGTATTAGAATCGAAAATTTTGAAATTTTGTTGTTGGAAAAATTATAAATAAAATTATAAATGCAAATATACATAATTATGAATGGATACCTGTTTTTTTTAAACTGCGGGTAAACATATAGGATTGAATTTTAAACATAAAGAAAATGTTTAGTCAAAAACAAAATAATAATTTATGTATGTAAAAATATGTGTATGAATGTATATATGAATATATGTGTGTATGGATATATGAATGGATTGGAATTTAGCATTTTTTACAGGTTTTCGCTCGAACAATAAAAATAAAATTTTAGGTAGATACATACGTACATAAATTGTGTATGTATATTTTTTTAAAGCTTGCTGACGAAACATAATATTCAAAACAATAACAAATGAAGCATTAATATTCAGTTGCCACAAAACATCTGATGTCTTTTATAAAATCTGACATTTATTTAAGTTTATTTCGATTTTTCGAAATTAAAATATATGTGAGATCATTGCATTTTCAAATATTATTTATTTCTCGGTTTGTGTTTCTAATAATAAAAATAACGTAAAACGTATCATTTATTTCTTGGTTTGTGTTTCTAATTATAAAAAGTATAAAAGAAAAACGTGCTTTTGTTATACAAAAATTTTTTCAGAAAATCTTAAAATAGAGCTATTTCGGGGCTAAAAAGTTCCAATGTCAGATTTTTCTGGTACCCTAGAGGCAAAATTCTACCTAATGCCTTTTGTCCCATGTCTCTAGCCCTTCTAGAAGTACCCGTACTTTTTACCACCTGAGAAGTAGCTATATATATATAATGTAAAATATGATGGTTTTTGATGAGTTATACGATATATGAATAAAATATAGAATTATTAAGGGAAATTCAAGGTACTGCGTAGCCTAGTGGTTAGCGTGGTAGTCTCATAGCCAGAAGGTTATTGGATCAATGCTTGCCTGGATGTTGTATTTTTCTTTTTTTGGATTATTTTAAAAATTTTTTTTTTTATTTTGTTTAAATTTTGTGTTTTATTTTTTTTTTAATATATAACTGATAAATGTTATATAAAAGTTTAAAGAAAATTTCCAAAAAAATATTCTTATAATAGTTTGGAAAAATTCGCAAAAATTTTAAGTACATAAATATGTATGTAGTATGTATATTTTTTTTAAAGCTTACTGAGTAATTTTTTTAAGCTTTCTATATGAATTTAATAATATTCAAAACTGTAGAATAAATAGAAATAAATTTTAAACGCATAATTATTATATCATGGGGGTAAACTTACAAAAATTAATTTCTCAAATAAAGAAAAGGTTTAGTCAAAAACAAAATAATAATTTATGTATGTAAAAATATATGTAAGTATGTATATATGAATACATGTGTGTATGTATATATGAATGGATTAGAATTGAAGATTTTAAAATTTTTCGTTCCAACATATGAACGTATGTACATATGAATGTATTAGAATCGAAAATTTTGAAATTTTGCTGTTGGAAAAATTATAAATAAAATTATAAATGCAAATATACATAATTATGAATGGATACCTGCTTTTTTTAAACTGTGGGTAAACATATAGGATTGAATTTTAAACATAAAGAAAAGGTTTAGTCAAAAACAAAATAATAATTTTATTCATATATATGTATGTATGTATGTATGAATATATGTGTGTATGTATATATGAATGGATTAGAATTGAAGATTTTGAAATTTTTCGTTCCAACATATGAACGTATGTACATATGAATGTATTAGAATCGAAAATTAAAAAAGAAACAAAAACAAAATAATAATTTATGTATGTAAAAATATATGTATGTATGTATATATGAATACATGTGTGTATGTATGTATATATGAATGGATTAGAATTGAAGATTTTAAAATTTTTCGTTCCAACATATGAACGTATGTACATATGAATGTATTAGAATCGAAAATTTTGAAATTTTGCTGTTGGAAAAATTAGAAATAAAATTATTAACACAAACACACGTTATTATGAATGTATACCTAGTTTTTTTAAAACTGCGGGTGAACATATAGAAATAAATTTCTCAAATAAAGAAAAGGTTTAAGTTAAAATAAAATAATAATTGTATTCAAATATATATATGTACATATGAATGTAATTTTTTTTAAATAAAGAAAAGGTTTAGGCAAAAACAAAATAATAATTTTATTCAAATATATGTATGTATGTATATATAAATGTATTAAAATTTAGCATTTTACAGTTTTCCGTTTGGAACAACAAAAATAAAATTCTAACTACATACGTACATACATATATTCTGTATGTATATATATTTTTTTAAAGCTTGCTGACGAAACGTAATGTTCAAAACAATAACAAATGAAATATTAATATTCAGATGTCACAAAACATCTGATGTCTGATAAAAGCTGACATTTATTTACGTTAAGATTAATTCGTTTATCCGCAACAAAAATATGTGAGATCATTATATTTTCAAATATTATTTATTTCTCGGTTTGTGTTTCTAATAATAAAAATAACGTAAAACGTATGTTTGTGTTTCTAATTATAAAAAGTATAAAAGAAAAACGTGCTTTTGTTATACAAAAATTTTTTCAGAAAATCTTAAAATAGAGCTATTTCGGGGCAAAAAAGTTCCAATGTCAGATTTTTCTGGTACCCTAGAGGCAAAACTCTACCTAATGCCTTTTGTCCCATGTCTCTAGCCCTTCTAGAAGTACCCGTACTTTTTACCACCTGAGAAGTAGCTATATATATATAATGTAAAATATGATGGTTTTTGATGAGTTATACGATATATGAATAAAATATAGAATTATTAAGGGAAATTCAAGGTACTGCGTAGCCTAGTGGTTAGCGTGGTAGTCTCATAGCCAGAAGGTTATTGGATCAATGCTTGCCTGGATGTTGTATTTTTCTTTTTTTGGATTATTTTAAAAATTTTTTTTTTTATTTTGTTTAAATTTTGTGTTTTATTTTTTTTTTAATATATAACTGATAAATGTTATATAAAAGTTTAAAGAAAATTTCCAAAAAAATATTCTTATAATAGTTTGGAAAAATTCTCAAAAATTTTAAGTACATAAATATGTATGTAGTATGTATATTTTTTTTAAAGCTTACTGAGTAATTTTTTTAAGCTTTCTATATGAATTTAATAATATTCAAAACTGTAGAATAAATAGAAATAAATTTTAAACGCATAATTATTATATCATGGGGGTAAACTTACAAAAATTAATTTCTCAAATAAAGAAAAGGTTTAGTCAAAAACAAAATAATAATTTATGTATGTAAAAATATATGTAAGTATGTATATATGAATACATGTGTGTATGTATATATGAATGAATTAGAATTGAAGATTTTAAAATTTTTCGTTCCAACATATGAACGTATGTACATATGAATGTATTAGAATCGAAAATTTTGAAATTTTGCTGTTGGAAAAATTATAAATAAAATTATAAATGCAAATATACATAATTATGAATGGATACCTGCTTTTTTTAAACTGTGGGTAAACATATAGGATTGAATTTTAAACATAAAGAAAAGGTTTAGTCAAAAACAAAATAATAATTTTATTCATATATATGTATGTATGTATGTATGAATATATGTGTGTATGTATATATGAATGAATTAGAATTGAAGATTTTAAAATTTTTCGTTCCAACATATGAACGTATGTACATATGAATGTATTAGAATCGAAAATTAAAAAAGAAACAAAAACAAAATAATAATTTATGTATGTAAAAATATATGTATGTATGTATATATGAATACATGTGTGTATGTATGTATATATGAATGTATTAGAATTGAAGATTTTAAAATTTTTCGTTCCAACATATGAACGTATGTACATATGAATGTATTAGAATCGAAAATTTTGAAATTTTGCTGTTGGAAAAATTAGAAATAAAATTATTAACACAAACACACGTTATTATGAATGTATACCTAGTTTTTTTAAAACTGCGGGTGAACATATAGAAATAAATTTCTCAAATAAAGAAAAGGTTTAGGTTAAAATAAAATAATAATTGTATTCAAATATATATATGTACATATGAATGTAATTTTTTTTAAATAAAGAAAAGGTTTAGGCAAAAACAAAATAATAATTTTATTCAAATATATGTATGTATGTATATATAAATGTATTAAAATTTAGCATTTTACAGTTTTCCGTTTGGAACAATAAAAATAAAATTCTTTATCTTTTTAAAGCTTGCTGACGAAACGTAATGTTCAAAACAATAACAAATGAAATATTAATATTCAGATGTCACAAAACATCTGATGTCTGATAAAAGCTGACATTTATTTACGTTAAGATTAATTCGTTTATCCGCAACAAAAATATGTGAGATCATTATATTTTCAAATATTATTTATTTCTCGGTTTGTGTTTCTAATAATAAAAATAACGTAAAACGTATCATTTATTTCTTGGTTTGAATTTCTAATTATAAAAAGTATAAAAGAAAAACGTGCTTTTGTTATACAAAAATTTTTTCAGAAAATCTTAAAATAGAGCTATTTCGGGGCTAAAAAGTTCCAATGTCAGATTTTTCTGGTACCCTAGAGGCAAAACTCTACCTAATGCCTTTTGTCCCATGTCTCTAGCCCTTCTAGAAGTACCCGTACTTTTTACCACCTGAGAAGTAGCTATATATATATAATATGATGGTTTTTGATGAGTTATACGATATATGAATAAAATATAGAATTATTAAGGGAAATTCAAGGTACTACGTAGCCTAGTGGTTAGCGTGGTAGTCTCATAGCCAGAAGGTTATTGGATCAATGCTTGCCTGGATGTTGTATTTTTCTTTTTTTGGATTATTTTAAAAATTTTTTTTTTATTTTGTTTAAATTTTGTGTTTTATTTTTTTTTTAATATATAACTGATAAATGTTATATAAAAGTTTAAAGAAAATTTCCAAAAAAATATTCTTATAATAGTTTGGAAAAATTCGCAAAAATTTTAAGTACATAAATATGTATGTAGTATGTATATTTTTTTTAAAGCTTACTGAGTAATTTTTTTAAGCTTTCTATATGAATTTAATAATATTCAAAACTGTAGAATAAATAGAAATAAATTTTAAACGCATAATTATTATATCATGGGGGTAAAGTTACAAAAATTAATTTCTCAAATAAGGAAAAGGTTTAGTCAAAAACAAAATAATAATTTATGTATGTAAAAATATATGTAAGTATGTATATATGAATACATGTGTGTATGTATATATGAATGGATTAGAATTGAAGATTTTAAAATTTTTCGTTCCAACATATGAACGTATGTACATATGAATGTATTAGAATCGAAAATTTTGAAATTTTGCTGTTGGAAAAATTAGAAATAAAATTATTAACACAAACACACGTTATTATGAATGTATACCTAGTTTTTTTAAAACTGCGGGTGAACATATAGAAATAAATTTCTCAAATAAAGAAAAGGTTTAGGTTAAAATAAAATAATAATTGTATTCAAATATATATATGTACATATGAATGTAATTTTTTTTAAATAAAGAAAAGGTTTAGGCAAAAACAAAATAATAATTTTATTCAAATATATGTATGTATGTATATATAAATGTATTAAAATTTAGCATTTTACAGTTTTCCGTTTGGAACAATAAAAATAAAATTCTAACTACATACGTACATACATATATTCTGTATGTACATATATTTTTTTAAAGCTTGCTGACGAAACGTAATGTTCAAAACAATAACAAATGAAATATTAATATTCAGATGTCACAAAACATCTGATGTCTGATAAAAGCTGACATTTATTTACGTTAAGATTAATTCGTTTATCCGCAACAAAAATATGTGAGATCATTATATTTTCAAATATTATTTATTTCTCGGTTTGTGTTTTTAATAATAAAAATAACGTAAAACGTATCATTTATTTCTTGGTTTGTGTTTCTAATTATAAAAAGTATAAAAGAAAAACGTGCTTTTGTTATACAAAAATTTTTTCAGAAAATCTTAAAATAGAGCTATTTCGGGGCTAAAAAGTTCCAATGTCAGATTTTTCTGGTACCCTAGAGGCAAAACTCTACCTAATGCCTTTTGTCCCATGTCTCTAGCCCTTCTAGAAGTACCCGTACTTTTTACCACCTGAGAAGTAGCTATATATATATAATGTAAAATATGATGGTTTTTGATGAGTTATACGATATATGAATAAAATATAGAATTATTAAGGGAAATTCAAGGTACTGCGTAGCCTAGTGGTTAGCGTGGTAGTCTCATAGCCAGAAGGTTATTGGATCAATGCTTGCCTGGATGTTGTATTTTTCTTTTTTTGGATTATTTTAAAAATTTTTTTTTTTTATTTTGTTTAAATTTTGTGTTTTATTTTTTTTTTAATATATAACTGATAAATGTTATATAAAAGTTTAAAGAAAATTTCCAAAAAAATATTCTTATAATAGTTTGGAAAAATTCGCAAAAATTTTAAGTACATAAATATGTATGTAGTATGTATATTTTTTTTAAAGCTTACTGAGTAATTTTTTTAAGCTTTCTATATGAATTTAATAATATTCAAAACTGTAGAATAAATAGAAATAAATTTTAAACGCATAATTATTATATCATGGGGGTAAACTTACAAAAATTAATTTCTCAAATAAAGAAAAGGTTTAGTCAAAAACAAAATAATAATTTATGTATGTAAAAATATATGTAAGTATGTATATTTTGAAATTTTTCGTTCCAACATATGAACGTATGTACATATGAATGTATTAGAATCGAAAATTAAAAAAGAAACAAAAACAAAATAATAATTTATGTATGTAAAAATATATGTATGTATGTATATATGAATACATGTGTGTATGTATGTATATATGAATGGATTAGAATTGAAGATTTTAAAATTTTTCGTTCCAACATATGAACGTATGTACATATGAATGTATTAGAATCGAAAATTTTGAAATTTTGCTGTTGGAAAAATTAGAAATAAAATTATTAACACAAACACACGTTATTATGAATGTATACCTAGTTTTTTTAAAACTGCGGGTGAACATATAGAAATAAATTTCTCAAATAAAGAAAAGGTTTAGGTTAAAATAAAATAATAATTGTATTCAAATATATATATGTACATATGAATGTAATTTTTTTAAATAAAGAAAAGGTTTAGGCAAAAACAAAATAATAATTTTATTCAAATATATGTATGTATATATAAATGTATTAAAATTTAGCATTTTACAGTTTTCCGTTTGGAACAATAAAAATAAAATTCTAACTACATACGTACATACATATATTCTGTATGTACATATATTTTTTTAAAGCTTGCTGACGAAACGTAATGTTCAAAACAATAACAAATGAAATATTAATATTCAGATGTCACAAAACATCTGATGTCTGATAAAAGCTGACATTTATTTACGTTAAGATTAATTCGTTTATCCGCAACAAAAATATGTGAGATCATTATATTTTCAAATATTATTTATTTCTCGGTTTGTGTTTCTAATAATAAAAATAACGTAAAACGTATGTTTGTGTTTCTAATTATAAAAAGTATAAAAGAAAAACGTGCTTTTGTTATACAAAAATTTTTTCAGAAAATCTTAAAATAGAGCTATTTCGGGGCAAAAAAGTTCCAATGTCAGATTTTTCTGGTACCCTAGAGGCAAAACTCTACCTAATGCCTTTTGTCCCATGTCTCTAGCCCTTCTAGAAGTACCCGTACTTTTTACCACCTGAGAAGTAGCTATATATATATAATGTAAAATATGATGGTTTTTGATGAGTTATACGATATATGAATAAAATATAGAATTATTAAGGGAAATTCAAGGTACTGCGTAGCCTAGTGGTTAGCGTGGTAGTCTCATAGCCAGAAGGTTATTGGATCAATGCTTGCCTGGATGTTGTATTTTTCTTTTTTTGGATTATTTTAAAAATTTTTTTTTTTATTTTGTTTAAATTTTGTGTTTTATTTTTTTTTTAATATATAACTGATAAATGTTATATAAAAGTTTAAAGAAAATTTCCAAAAAAATATTCTTATAATAGTTTGGAAAAATTCGCAAAAATTTTAAGTACATAAATATGTATGTAGTATGTATATTTTTTTTAAAGCTTACTGAGTAATTTTTTTAAGCTTTCTATATGAATTTAATAATATTCAAAACTGTAGAATAAATAGAAATAAATTTTAAACGCATAATTATTATATCATGGGGGTAAACTTACAAAAATTAATTTCTCAAATAAAGAAAAGGTTTAGTCAAAAACAAAATAATAATTTATGTATGTAAAAATATATGTAAGTATGTATATATGAATACATGTGTGTATGTATATATGAATGAATTAGAATTGAAGATTTTAAAATTTTTCGTTCCAACATATGAACGTATGTACATATGAATGTATTAGAATCGAAAATTTTGAAATTTTGCTGTTGGAAAAATTATAAATAAAATTATAAATGCAAATATACATAATTATGAATGGATACCTGCTTTTTTTAAACTGTGGGTAAACATATAGGATTGAATTTTAAACATAAAGAAAAGGTTTAGTCAAAAACAAAATAATAATTTTATTCATATATATGTATGTATGTATGTATGAATATATGTGTGTATGTATATATGAATGGATTAGAATTGAAGATTTTGAAATTTTTCGTTCCAACATATGAACGTATGTACATATGAATGTATTAGAATCGAAAATTAAAAAAGAAACAAAAACAAAATAATAATTTATGTATGTAAAAATATATGTATGTATGTATATATGAATACATGTGTGTATGTATGTATATATGAATGGATTAGAATTGAAGATTTTAAAATTTTTCGTTCCAACATATGAACGTATGTACATATGAATGTATTAGAATCGAAAATTTTGAAATTTTGCTGTTGGAAAAATTAGAAATAAAATTATTAACACAAACACACGTTATTATGAATGTATACCTAGTTTTTTTAAAACTGCGGGTGAACATATAGAAATAAATTTCTCAAATAAAGAAAAGGTTTAGGTTAAAATAAAATAATAATTGTATTCAAATATATATATGTACATATGAATGTAATTTTTTTTAAATAAAGAAAAGGTTTAGGCAAAAACAAAATAATAATTTTATTCAAATATATGTATGTATGTATATATAAATGTATTAAAATTTAGCATTTTACAGTTTTCCGTTTGGAACAATAAAAATAAAATTCTAACTACATACGTACATACATATATTCTGTATGTATATATATTTTTTTAAAGCTTGCTGACGAAACGTAATGTTCAAAACAATAACAAATGAAATATTAATATTCAGATGTCACAAAACATCTGATATCTGATAAAAGCTGACATTTATTTACGTTAAGATTAATTCGTTTATCCGCAACAAAAATATGTGAGATCATTATATTTTCAAATATTATTTATTTCTCGGTTTGTGTTTCTAATAATAAAAATAACGTAAAACGTATCATTTATTTCTTGGTTTGTGTTTCTAATTATAAAAAGTATAAAAGAAAAACGTGCTTTTGTTATACAAAAATTTTTTCAGAAAATCTTAAAATAGAGCTATTTCGGGGCTAAAAAGTTCCAATGTCAGATTTTTCTGGTACCCTAGAGGCAAAATTCTACCTAATGCCTTTTGTCCCATGTCTCTAGCCCTTCTAGAAGTACCCGTACTTTTTACCACCTGAGAAGTAGCTATATATATATAATGTAAAATATGATGGTTTTTGATGAGTTATACGATATATGAATAAAATATAGAATTATTAAGGGAAATTCAAGGTACTGCGTAGCCTAGTGGTTAGCGTGGTAGTCTCATAGCCAGAAGGTTATTGGATCAATGCTTGCCTGGATGTTGTATTTTTCTTTTTTTGGATTATTTTAAAATTTTTTTTTTTTTATTTTGTTTAAATTTTGTGTTTTATTTTTTTTTTAATATATAACTGATAAATGTTATATAAAAGTTTAAAGAAAATTTCCAAAAAAATATTCTTATAATAGTTTGGAAAAATTCGCAAAAATTTTAAGTACATAAATATGTATGTAGTATGTATATTTTTTTTAAAGCTTACTGAGTAATTTTTTTAAGCTTTCTATATGAATTTAATAATATTCAAAACTGTAGAATAAATAGAAATAAATTTTAAACGCATAATTATTATATCATGGGGGTAAACTTACAAAAATTAATTTCTCAAATAAAGAAAAGGTTTAGTCAAAAACAAAATAATAATTTATGTATGTAAAAATATATGTATGTATGTATATATGAATACATGTGTGTATGTATGTATATATGAATGGATTAGAATTGAAGATTTTAAAATTTTTCGTTCCAACATATGAACGTATGTACATATGAATGTATTAGAATCGAAAATTTTGAAATTTTGCTGTTGGAAAAATTAGAAATAAAATTATTAACACAAACACACGTTATTATGAATGTATACCTAGTTTTTTTAAAACTGCGGGTGAACATATAGAAATAAATTTCTCAAATAAAGAAAAGGTTTAGGTTAAAATAAAATAATAATTGTATTCAAATATATATATGTACATATGAATGTAATTTTTTTTAAATAAAGAAAAGGTTTAGGCAAAAACAAAATAATAATTTTATTCAAATATATGTATGTATGTATATATAAATGTATTAAAATTTAGCATTTTACAGTTTTCCGTTTGGAACAATAAAAATAAAATTCTAACTACATACGTACATACATATATTCTGTATGTATATATATTTTTTTAAAGCTTGCTGACGAAACGTAATGTTCAAAACAATAACAAATGAAATATTAATATTCAGATGTCACAAAACATCTGATGTCTGATAAAAGCTGACACTTATTTACGTTAAGATTAATTCGTTTATCCGCAACAAAAATATGTGAGATCATTATATTTTCAAATATTATTTATTTCTCGGTTTGTGTTTCTAATAATAAAAATAACGTAAAACGTATCATTTATTTCTTGGTTTGAATTTCTAATTATAAAAAGTATAAAAGAAAAACGTGCTTTTGTTATACAAAAATTTTTTCAGAAAATCTTAAAATAGAGCTATTTCGGGGCTAAAAAGTTCCAATGTCAGATTTTTCTGGTACCCTAGAGGCAAAACTCTACCTAATGCCTTTTGTCCCATGTCTCTAGCCCTTCTAGAAGTACCCGTACTTTTTACCACCTGAGAAGTAGCTATATATATATAATGTAAAATATGATGGTTTTTGATGAGTTATACGATATATGAATAAAATATAGAATTATTAAGGGAAATTCAAGGTACTACGTAGCCTAGTGGTTAGCGTGGTAGTCTCATAGCCAGAAGGTTATTGGATCAATGCTTGCCTGGATGTTGTATTTTTCTTTTTTTGGATTATTTTAAAAATTTTTTTTTTATTTTGTTTAAATTTTGTGTTTTATTTTTTTTTTAATATATAACTGATAAATGTTATATAAAAGTTTAAAGAAAATTTCCAAAAAAATATTCTTATAATAGTTTGGAAAAATTCGCAAAAATTTTAAGTACATAAATATGTATGTAGTATGTATATTTTTTTTAAAGCTTACTGAGTAATTTTTTTAAGCTTTCTATATGAATTTAATAATATTCAAAACTGTAGAATAAATAGAAATAAATTTTAAACGCATAATTATTATATCATGGGGGTAAACTTACAAAAATTAATTTCTCAAATAAAGAAAAGGTTTAGTCAAAAACAAAATAATAATTTATGTATGTAAAAATATATGTAAGTATGTATATATGAATACATGTGTGTATGTATATATGAATGGATTAGAATTGAAGATTTTAAAATTTTTCGTTCCAACATATGAACGTATGTACATATGAATGTATTAGAATCGAAAATTTTGAAATTTTGCTGTTGGAAAAATTATAAATAAAATTATTAACACAAACACACGTTTTTATGAATGTATACCTAGTTTTTTTAAAACTGCGGGTGAACATATAGAAATAAATTTCTCAAATAAAGAAAAGGTTTAGGTTAAAATAAAATAATAATTGTATTCAAATATATATATGTACATATGAATGTAATTTTTTTAAATAAAGAAAAGGTTTAGGCAAAAACAAAATAATAATTTTATTCAAATATATGTATGTATATATAAATGTATTAAAATTTAGCATTTTACAGTTTTCCGTTTGGAACAATAAAAATAAAATTCTAACTACATACGTACATACATATATTCTGTATGTACATATATTTTTTTAAAGCTTGCTGACGAAACGTAATGTTCAAAACAATAACAAATGAAATATTAATATTCAGATGTCACAAAACATCTGATGTCTGATAAAAGCTGACATTTATTTACGTTAAGATTAATTCGTTTATCCGCAACAAAAATATGTGAGATCATTATATTTTCAAATATTATTTATTTCTCGGTTTGTGTTTTTAATAATAAAAATAACGTAAAACGTATCATTTATTTCTTGGTTTGTGTTTCTAATTATAAAAAGTATAAAAGAAAAACGTGCTTTTGTTATACAAAAATTTTTTCAGAAAATCTTAAAATAGAGCTATTTCGGGGCTAAAAAGTTCCAATGTCAGATTTTTCTGGGACCCTGGAGGCAAAACTCTATCTAATGCCTTTTGTTCCATGTCTCTAGCCCTTCTAGAAGTACCCGTACTTTTTACCACCTGAGAAGTAGCTATATATATATAATGTAAAATATGATGGTTTTTGATGAGTTATACGATATATGAATAAAATATAGAATTATTAAGGGAAATTCAAGGTACTGCGTAGCCTAGTGGTTAGCGTGGTAGTCTCATAGCCAGAAGGTTATTGGATCAATGCTTGCCTGGATGTTGTATTTTTCTTTTTTTGGATTATTTTAAAATTTTTTTTTTTTATTTTGTTTAAATTTTGTGTTTTATTTTTTTTTAATATATAACTGATAAATGTTATATAAAAGTTTAAAGAAAATTTCCAAAAAAATATTCTTATAATAGTTTGGAAAAATTCGCAAAAATTTTATGTAGTATGTATATTTTTTTTAAAGCTTACTGAGGAATTTTTTTTAAGCTTTCTATATGAATTTAATAATATTCAAAACTGTAGAATAAATAGAAATAAATTTTAAACGCATAATTATTATATCATGGGGGTAAAGTTACAAAAATTAATTTCTCAAATAAGGAAAAGGTTTAGTCAAAAACAAAATAATAATTTATGTATGTAAAAATATATGTAAGTATGTATATATGAATACATGTGTGTATGTATATATGAATGGATTAGAATTGAAGATTTTAAAATTTTTCGTTCCAACATATGAACGTATGTACATATGAATGTATTAGAATCGAAAATTTTGAAATTTTGCTGTTGGAAAAATTATAAATAAAATTATTAACACAAACACACGTTTTTATGAATGTATACCTAGTTTTTTTAAAACTGCGGGTGAACATATAGAAATAAATTTCTCAAATAAAGAAAAGGTTTAGGTTAAAATAAAATAATAATTGTATTCAAATATATATATGTACATATGAATGTAATTTTTTTAAATAAAGAAAAGGTTTAGGCAAAAACAAAATAATAATTTTATTCAAATATATGTATGTATATATAAATGTATTAAAATTTAGCATTTTACAGTTTTCCGTTTGGAACAATAAAAATAAAATTCTAACTACATACGTACATACATATATTCTGTATGTACATATATTTTTTTAAAGCTTGCTGACGAAACGTAATGTTCAAAACAATAACAAATGAAATATTAATATTCAGATGTCACAAAACATCTGATGTCTGATAAAAGCTGACATTTATTTACGTTAAGATTAATTCGTTTATCCGCAACAAAAATATGTGAGATCATTATATTTTCAAATATTATTTATTTCTCGGTTTGTGTTTTTAATAATAAAAATAACGTAAAACGTATCATTTATTTCTTGGTTTGTGTTTCTAATTATAAAAAGTATAAAAGAAAAACGTGCTTTTGTTATACAAAAATTTTTTCAGAAAATCTTAAAATAGAGCTATTTCGGGGCTAAAAAGTTCCAATGTCAGATTTTTCTGGGACCCTGGAGGCAAAACTCTATCTAATGCCTTTTGTTCCATGTCTCTAGCCCTTCTAGAAGTACCCGTACTTTTTACCACCTGAGAAGTAGCTATATATATATAATGTAAAATATGATGGTTTTTGATGAGTTATACGATATATGAATAAAATATAGAATTATTAAGGGAAATTCAAGGTACTGCGTAGCCTAGTGGTTAGCGTGGTAGTCTCATAGCCAGAAGGTTATTGGATCAATGCTTGCCTGGATGTTGTATTTTTCTTTTTTTGAATTATTTTAAAAATTTTTTTTTTTATTTTGTTTAAATTTTGTGTTTTATTTTTTTTTAATATATAACTGATAAATGTTATATAAAAGTTTAAAGAAAATTTCCAAAAAAATATTCTTATAATAGTTTGGAAAAATTCGCAAAAATTTTATGTAGTATGTATATTTTTTTTAAAGCTTACTGAGGAATTTTTTTTAAGCTTTCTATATGAATTTAATAATATTCAAAACTGTAGAATAAATAGAAATAAATTTTAAACGCATAATTATTATATCATGGGGGTAAAGTTACAAAAATTAATTTCTCAAATAAGGAAAAGGTTTAGTCAAAAACAAAATAATAATTTATGTATGTAAAAATATATGTAAGTATGTATATATGAATACATGTGTGTATGTATATATGAATGGATTAGAATTGAAGATTTTAAAATTTTTCGTTCCAACATATGAACGTATGTACATATGAATGTATTAGAATCGAAAATTTTGAAATTTTGCTGTTGGAAAAATTATAAATAAAATTATTAACACAAACACACGTTTTTATGAATGTATACCTAGTTTTTTTAAAACTGCGGGTGAACATATAGAAATAAATTTCTCAAATAAAGAAAAGGTTTAGGTTAAAATAAAATAATAATTGTATTCAAATATATATATGTACATATGAATGTAATTTTTTTAAATAAAGAAAAGGTTTAGGCAAAAACAAAATAATAATTTTATTCAAATATATGTATGTATATATAAATGTATTAAAATTTAGCATTTTACAGTTTTCCGTTTGGAACAATAAAAATAAAATTCTAACTACATACGTACATACATATATTCTGTATGTACATATATTTTTTTAAAGCTTGCTGACGAAACGTAATGTTCAAAACAATAACAAATGAAATATTAATATTCAGATGTCACAAAACATCTGATGTCTGATAAAAGCTGACATTTATTTACGTTAAGATTAATTCGTTTATCCGCAACAAAAATATGTGAGATCATTATATTTTCAAATATTATTTATTTCTCGGTTTGTGTTTCTAATAATAAAAATAACGTAAAACGTATCATTTATTTCTTGGTTTGTGTTTCTAATTATAAAAAGTATAAAAGAAAAACGTGCTTTTGTTATACAAAAATTTTTTCAGAAAATCTTAAAATAGAGCTATTTCGGGGCTAAAAAGTTCCAATGTCAGATTTTTCTGGTACCCTAGAGGCAAAATTCTACCTAATGCCTTTTGTCCCATGTCTCTAGCCCTTCTAGAAGTACCCGTACTTTTTACCACCTGAGAAGTAGCTATATATATATAATGTAAAATATGATGGTTTTTGATGAGTTATACGATATATGAATAAAATATAGAATTATTAAAGGAAATTCAAGGTACTGCGTAGCCTAGTGGTTAGCGTGGTAGTCTCATAGCCAGAAGGTTATTGGATCAATGCTTGCCTGGATGTTGTATTTTTCTTTTTTTGGATTATTTTAAAAATTTTTTTTTTTATTTTGTTTAAATTTTGTGTTTTATTTTTTTTTAATATATAACTGATAAATGTTATATAAAAGTTTAAAGAAAATTTCCAAAAAAATATTCTTATAATAGTTTGGAAAAATTCGCAAAAATTTTAAGTACATAAATATGTATGTAGTATGTATATTTTTTTTAAAGCTTACTGAGTAATTTTTTTTAAGCTTTCTATATGAATTTAATAATATTCAAAACTGTAGAATAAATAGAAATAAATTTTAAACGCATAATTATTATATCATGGGGGTAAACTTACAAAAATTAATTTCTCAAATAAAGAAAAGGTTTAGTCAAAAACAAAATAATAATTTATGTATGTAAAAATATGTGTATGAATGTATATATGAATATATGTGTGTATGTATATATGAATGGATTAGAATTGAAGATTTTAAAATTTTTCGTTCCAAGATATGAACGTATGTACATATGAATGTATTAGAATCGAAAATTTTGAAATTTTGTTGTTGGAAAAATTATAAATAAAATTATAAATGCAAATATACATAATTATGAATGGATACCTGTTTTTTTTAAACTGCGGGTAAACATATAGGATTGAATTTTAAACATAAAGAAAATGTTTAGTCAAAAACAAAATAATAATTTATGTATGTAAAAATATGTGTATGAATGTATATATGAATATATGTGTGTATGGATATATGAATGGATTAGAATTGAAGATTTTAAAATTTTTCGTTCCAACATATGAACGTATGTACATATGAATGTATTAGAATCGAAAATTTGAAATTTTGTTGTTGGAAAAATTATAAATAAAATTATAAATGCAAATATACATAATTATGAATGGATACCTGTTTTTTTTAAACTGCGGGTAAACATATAGGATTGAATTTTAAACATAAAGAAAATGTTTAGTCAAAAACAAAATAATAATTTATGTATGTAAAAATATGTGTATGAATGTATATATGAATATATGTGTGTATGGATATATGAATGGATTGGAATTTAGCATTTTTTACAGGTTTTCGCTCGAACAATAAAAATAAAATTTTAGGTAGATACATACGTACATAAATTGTGTATGTATATTTTTTTAAAGCTTGCTGACGAAACATAATATTCAAAACAATAACAAATGAAGCATTAATATTCAGTTGCCACAAAACATCTGATGTCTTTTATAAAATCTGACATTTATTTAAGTTTATTTCGATTTTTCGAAATTAAAATATATGTGAGATCATTGCATTTTCAAATATTATTTATTTCTCGGTTTGTGTTTCTAATAATAAAAATAACGTAAAACGTATCATTTATTTCTTGGTTTGTGTTTCTAATTATAAAAAGTATAAAAGAAAAACGTGCTTTTGTTATACAAAAATTTTTTCAGAAAATCTTAAAATAGAGCTATTTCGGGGCTAAAAAGTTCCAATGTCAGATTTTTCTGGTACCCTAGAGGCAAAATTCTACCTAATGCCTTTTGTCCCATGTCTCTAGCCCTTCTAGAAGTACCCGTACTTTTTACCACCTGAGAAGTAGCTATATATATATAATGTAAAATATGATGGTTTTTGATGAGTTATACGATATATGAATAAAATATAGAATTATTAAAGGAAATTCAAGGTACTGCGTAGCCTAGTGGTTAGCGTGGTAGTCTCATAGCCAGAAGGTTATTGGATCAATGCTTGCCTGGATGTTGTATTTTTCTTTTTTTGGATTATTTTAAAAATTTTTTTTTTTATTTTCTTTAAATTTTGTGTTTTATTTTTTTTTAATATATAACTGATAAATGTTATATAAAAGTTTAAAGAAAATTTCCAAAAAAATATTCTTATAATAGTTTGGAAAAATTCGCAAAAATTTTAAGTACATAAATATGTATGTAGTATGTATATTTTTTTTAAAGCTTACTGAGTAATTTTTTTTAAGCTTTCTATATGAATTTAATAATATTCAAAACTGTAGAATAAATAGAAATAAATTTTAAACGCATAATTATTATATCATGGGGGTAAACTTACAAAAATTAATTTCTCAAATAAAGAAAAGGTTTAGTCAAAAACAAAATAATAATTTATGTATGTAAAAATATGTGTATGAATGTATATATGAATATATGTGTGTATGTATATATGAATGGATTAGAATTGAAGATTTTAAAATTTTTCGTTCCAACATATGAACGTATGTACATATGAATGTATTAGAATCGAAAATTTTGAAATTTTGTTGTTGGAAAAATTATAAATAAAATTATAAATGCAAATATACATAATTATGAATGGATACCTGTTTTTTTTAAACTGCGGGTAAACATATAGGATTGAATTTTAAACATAAAGAAAATGTTTAGTCAAAAACAAAATAATAATTTATGTATGTAAAAATATGTGTATGAATGTATATATGAATATATGTGTGTATGGATATATGAATGGATTGGAATTTAGCATTTTTTACAGGTTTTCGCTCGAACAATAAAAATAAAATTTTAGGTAGATACATACGTACATAAATTGTGTATGTATATTTTTTTAAAGCTTGCTGACGAAACATAATATTCAAAACAATAACAAATGAAGCATTAATATTCAGTTGCCACAAAACATCTGATGTCTTTTATAAAATCTGACATTTATTTAAGTTTATTTCGATTTTTCGAAATTAAAATATATGTGAGATCATTGCATTTTCAAATATTATTTATTTCTCGGTTTGTGTTTCTAATAATAAAAATAACGTAAAACGTATCATTTATTTCTTGGTTTGTGTTTCTAATTATAAAAAGTATAAAAGAAAAACGTGCTTTTGTTATACAAAAATTTTTTCAGAAAATCTTAAAATAGAGCTATTTCGGGGCTAAAAAGTTCCAATGTCAGATTTTTCTGGTACCCTAGAGGCAAAATTCTACCTAATGCCTTTTGTCCCATGTCTCTAGCCCTTCTAGAAGTACCCGTACTTTTTACCACCTGAGAAGTAGCTATATATATATAATGAATGGATTGGAATTTAGCATTTTTTACAGGTTTTCGCTCGAACAATAAAAATAAAATTTTAGGTAGATACATACGTACATAAATTGTGTATGTATGTATATTTTTTTAAAGCTTGCTGACGAAACATAATATTCAAAACAATAACAAATGAAGCATTAATATTCAGTTGCCACAAAACATCTGATGTCTTTTATAAAATCTGACATTTATTTAAGTTTATTTCGATTTTTCGAAATTAAAATATATGTGAGATCATTGCATTTTCAAATATTATTTATTTCTCGGTTTGTGTTTCTAATAATAAAAATAACGTAAAACGTATCATTTATTTCTTGGTTTGTGTTTCTAATTATAAAAAGTATAAAAGAAAAACGTGCTTTTGTTATACAAAAAATTTTTCAGAAAATCTTAAAATAGAGCTATTTCGGGGCTAAAAAGTTCCAATGTCAGATTTTTCTGGTACCCTAGAGGCAAAATTCTACCTAATGCCTTTTGTCCCATGTCTCTAGCCCTTCTAGAAGTACCCGTACTTTTTACCACCTGAGAAGTAGCTATATATATATAATGTAAAATATGATGGTTTTTGATGAGTTATACGATATATGAATAAAATATAGAATTATTAAGGGAAATTCAAGGTACTGCGTAGCCTAGTGGTTAGCGTGGTAGTCTCATAGCCAGAAGGTTATTGGATCAATGCTTGCCTGGAAGTTGTATTTTTCTTTTTTTGGATTATTTTAAAAATTTTTTTTTTTATTTTGTTTAAATTTTGTGTTTTATTTTTTTTTAATATATAACTGATAAATGTTATATAAAAGTTTAAAGAAAATTTCCAAAAAAATATTCTTATAATAGTTTGGAAAAATTCGCAAAAATTTTAAGTACATAAATATGTATGTAGTATGTATATTTTTTTTAAAGCTTACTGAGTAATTTTTTTTAAGCTTTCTATATGAATTTAATAATATTTAAAACTGTAGAATAAATAGAAATAAATTTTAAACGCATAATTATTATATCATGGGGGTAAACTTACAAAAATTAATTTCTCAAATAAAGAAAAGGTTTAGTCAAAAACAAAATAATAATTTATGTATGTAAAAATATGTGTATGAATGTATATATGAATATATGTGTGTATGTATATATGAATGGATTAGAATTGAAGTTTTTAAAATTTTTCGTTCCAACATATGAACGTATGTACATATGAATGTATTAGAATCGAAAATTTTGAAATTTTGTTGTTGGAAAAATTATAAATAAAATTATAAATGCAAATATACATAATTATGAATGGATACCTGTTTTTTTTAAACTGCGGGTAAACATATAGGATTGAATTTTAAACATAAAGAAAATGTTTAGTCAAAAACAAAATAATAATTTATGTATGTAAAATATGTGTATGAATGTATATATGAATATATGTGTGTATGGATATATGAATGGATTAGAATTGAAGATTTTAAAATTTTTCGTTCCAACATATGAACGTATGTACATATGAATGTATTAGAATCGAAAATTTTGAAATTTTGTTGTTGGAAAAATTATAAATAAAATTATAAATGCAAATATACATAATTATGTATATTATAATTATGTATATAAGTATATATGAATATATGTGTGTATGGATATATGAATGGATTGGAATTTAGCATTTTTTACAGGTTTTCGCTCGAACAATAAAAATAAAATTTTAGGTAGATACATACGTACATAAATTGTGTATGTATGTATATTTTTTTAAAGCTTGCTGACGAAACATAATATTCAAAACAATAACAAATGAAGCATTAATATTCAGTTGCCACAAAACATCTGATGTCTTTTATAAAATCTGACATTTATTTAAGTTTATTTCGATTTTTCGAAATTAAAATATATGTGAGATCATTGCATTTTCAAATATTATTTATTTCTCGGTTTGTGTTTCTAATAATAAAAATAACGTAAAACGTATCATTTATTTCTTGGTTTGTGTTTCTAATTATAAAAAGTATAAAAGAAAAACGTGCTTTTGTTATACAAAAATTTTTTCAGAAAATCTTAAAATAGAGCTATTTCGGGGCTAAAAAGTTCCAATGTCAGATTTTTCTGGTACCCTAGAGGCAAAATTCTACCTAATGCCTTTTGTCCCATGTCTCTAGCCCTTCTAGAAGTACCCGTACTTTTTACCTCCTGAGAAGTAGCTATATATATATAATGTAAAATATGATGGTTTTTGATGAGTTATACGATATATGAATAAAATATAGAATTATTAAGGGAAATTCAAGGTACTGCGTAGCCTAGTGGTTAGCGTGGTAGTCTCATAGCCAGAAGGTTATTGGATCAATGCTTGCCTGGATGTTGTATTTTTCTTTTTTTGGATTATTTTAAAATTTTTTTTTTTTTATTTTGTTTAAATTTTGTGTTTTATTTTTTTTTTAATATATAACTGATAAATGTTATATAAAAGTTTAAAGAAAATTTCCAAAAAAATATTCTTATAATAGTTTGGAAAAATTCGCAAAAATTTTAAGTACATAAATATGTATGTAGTATGTATATTTTTTTTAAAGCTTACTGAGTAATTTTTTTAAGCTTTCTATATGAATTTAATAATATTCAAAACTGTAGAATAAATAGAAATAAATTTTAAACGCATAATTATTATATCATGGGGGTAAACTTACAAAAATTAATTTCTCAAATAAAGAAAAGGTTTAGTCAAAAACAAAATAATAATTTAGGTATGTAAAAATATATGTATGTATGTATATATGAATACATGTGTGTATGTATGTATATATGAATGGATTAGAATTGAAGATTTTAAAATTTTTCGTTCCAACATATGAACGTATGTACATATGAATGTATTAGAATCGAAAATTTTGAAATTTTGCTGTTGGAAAAATTAGAAATAAAATTATTAACACAAACACACGTTATTATGAATGTATACCTAGTTTTTTTAAAACTGCGGGTGAACATATAGAAATAAATTTCTCAAATAAAGAAAAGGTTTAGGTTAAAATAAAATAATAATTGTATTCAAATATATATATGTACATATGAATGTAATTTTTTTTAAATAAAGAAAAGGTTTAGGCAAAAACAAAATAATAATTTTATTCAAATATATGTATGTATGTATATATAAATGTATTAAAATTTAGCATTTTACAGTTTTCCGTTTGGAACAATAAAAATAAAATTCTAACTACATACGTACATACATATATTCTGTATGTATATATATTTTTTTAAAGCTTGCTGACGAAACGTAATGTTCAAAACAATAACAAATGAAATATTAATATTCAGATGTCACAAAACATCTGATGTCTGATAAAAGCTGACACTTATTTACGTTAAGATTAATTCGTTTATCCGCAACAAAAATATGTGAGATCATTATATTTTCAAATATTATTTATTTCTCGGTTTGTGTTTCTAATAATAAAAATAACGTAAAACGTATCATTTATTTCTTGGTTTGAATTTCTAATTATAAAAAGTATAAAAGAAAAACGTGCTTTTGTTATACAAAAATTTTTTCAGAAAATCTTAAAATATAGCTATTTCGGGGCTAAAAAGTTCCAATGTCAGATTTTTCTGGTACCCTAGAGGCAAAACTCTACCTAATGCCTTTTGTCCCATGTCTCTAGCCCTTCTAGAAGTACCCGTACTTTTTACCACCTGAGAAGTAGCTATATATATATAATGTAAAATATGATGGTTTTTGATGAGTTATACGATATATGAATAAAATATAGAATTATTAAGGGAAATTCAAGGTACTACGTAGCCTAGTGGTTAGCGTGGTAGTCTCATAGCCAGAAGGTTATTGGATCAATGCTTGCCTGGATGTTGTATTTTTCTTTTTTTGGATTATTTTAAAAATTTTTTTTTTATTTTGTTTAAATTTTGTGTTTTATTTTTTTTTTAATATATAACTGATAAATGTTATATAAAAGTTTAAAGAAAATTTCCAAAAAAATATTCTTATAATAGTTTGGAAAAATTCGCAAAAATTTTAAGTACATAAATATGTATGTAGTATGTATATTTTTTTTAAAGCTTACTGAGTAATTTTTTTAAGCTTTCTATATGAATTTAATAATATTCAAAACTGTAGAATAAATAGAAATAAATTTTAAACGCATAATTATTATATCATGGGGGTAAACTTACAAAAATTAATTTCTCAAATAAAGAAAAGGTTTAGTCAAAAACAAAATAATAATTTATGTATGTAAAAATATATGTAAGTATGTATATATGAACACATGTGTGTATGTATATATGAATGGATTAGAATTGAAGATTTTAAAATTTTTCGTTCCAACATATGAACGTATGTACATATGAATGTATTAGAATCGAAAATTTTGAAATTTTGCTGTTGGAAAAATTATAAATAAAATTATTAACACAAACACACGTTTTTATGAATGTATACCTAGTTTTTTTAAAACTGCGGGTGAACATATAGAAATAAATTTCTCAAATAAAGAAAAGGTTTAGGTTAAAATAAAATAATAATTGTATTCAAATATATATATGTACATATGAATGTAATTTTTTTAAATAAAGAAAAGGTTTAGGCAAAAACAAAATAATAATTTTATTCAAATATATGTATGTATATATAAATGTATTAAAATTTAGCATTTTACAGTTTTCCGTTTGGAACAATAAAAATAAAATTCTAACTACATACGTACATACATATATTCTGTATGTACATATATTTTTTTAAAGCTTGCTGACGAAACGTAATGTTCAAAACAATAACAAATGAAATATTAATATTCAGATGTCACAAAACATCTGATGTCTGATAAAAGCTGACATTTATTTACGTTAAGATTAATTCGTTTATCCGCAACAAAAATATGTGAGATCATTATATTTTCAAATATTATTTATTTCTCGGTTTGTGTTTTTAATAATAAAAATAACGTAAAACGTATCATTTATTTCTTGGTTTGTGTTTCTAATTATAAAAAGTATAAAAGAAAAACGTGCTTTTGTTATACAAAAATTTTTTCAGAAAATCTTAAAATAGAGCTATTTCGGGGCTAAAAAGTTCCAATGTCAGATTTTTCTGGGACCCTGGAGGCAAAACTCTATCTAATGCCTTTTGTTCCATGTCTCTAGCCCTTCTAGAAGTACCCGTACTTTTTACCACCTGAGAAGTAGCTATATATATATAATGTAAAATATGATGGTTTTTGATGAGTTATACGATATATGAATAAAATATAGAATTATTAAGGGAAATTCAAGGTACTGCGTAGCCTAGTGGTTAGCGTGGTAGTCTCATAGCCAGAAGGTTATTGGATCAATGCTTGCCTGGATGTTGTATTTTTCTTTTTTTGGATTATTTTAAAATTTTTTTTTTTTATTTTGTTTAAATTTTGTGTTTTATTTTTTTTTAATATATAACTGATAAATGTTATATAAAAGTTTAAAGAAAATTTCCAAAAAAATATTCTTATAATAGTTTGGAAAAATTCGCAAAAATTTTATGTAGTATGTATATTTTTTTTAAAGCTTACTGAGGAATTTTTTTTAAGCTTTCTATATGAATTTAATAATATTCAAAACTGTAGAATAAATAGAAATAAATTTTAAACGCATAATTATTATATCATGGGGGTAAAGTTACAAAAATTAATTTCTCAAATAAGGAAAAGGTTTAGTCAAAAACAAAATAATAATTTATGTATGTAAAAATATATGTAAGTATGTATATATGAATACATGTGTGTATGTATATATGAATGGATTAGAATTGAAGATTTTAAAATTTTTCGTTCCAACATATGAACGTATGTACATATGAATGTATTAGAATCGAAAATTTTGAAATTTTGCTGTTGGAAAAATTATAAATAAAATTATTAACACAAACACACGTTTTTATGAATGTATACCTAGTTTTTTTAAAACTGCGGGTGAACATATAGAAATAAATTTCTCAAATAAAGAAAAGGTTTAGGTTAAAATAAAATAATAATTGTATTCAAATATATATATGTACATATGAATGTAATTTTTTTAAATAAAGAAAAGGTTTAGGCAAAAACAAAATAATAATTTTATTCAAATATATGTATGTATATATAAATGTATTAAAATTTAGCATTTTACAGTTTTCCGTTTGGAACAATAAAAATAAAATTCTAACTACATACGTACATACATATATTCTGTATGTACATATATTTTTTTAAAGCTTGCTGACGAAACGTAATGTTCAAAACAATAACAAATGAAATATTAATATTCAGATGTCACAAAACATCTGATGTCTGATAAAAGCTGACATTTATTTACGTTAAGATTAATTCGTTTATCCGCAACAAAAATATGTGAGATCATTATATTTTCAAATATTATTTATTTCTCGGTTTGTGTTTTTAATAATAAAAATAACGTAAAACGTATCATTTATTTCTTGGTTTGTGTTTCTAATTATAAAAAGTATAAAAGAAAAACGTGCTTTTGTTATACAAAAATTTTTTCAGAAAATCTTAAAATAGAGCTATTTCGGGGCTAAAAAGTTCCAATGTCAGATTTTTCTGGGACCCTGGAGGCAAAACTCTATCTAATGCCTTTTGTTCCATGTCTCTAGCCCTTCTAGAAGTACCCGTACTTTTTACCACCTGAGAAGTAGCTATATATATATAATGTAAAATATGATGGTTTTTGATGAGTTATACGATATATGAATAAAATATAGAATTATTAAGGGAAATTCAAGGTACTGCGTAGCCTAGTGGTTAGCGTGGTAGTCTCATAGCCAGAAGGTTATTGGATCAATGCTTGCCTGGATGTTGTATTTTTCTTTTTTTGAATTATTTTAAAAATTTTTTTTTTTATTTTGTTTAAATTTTGTGTTTTATTTTTTTTTAATATATAACTGATAAATGTTATATAAAAGTTTAAAGAAAATTTCCAAAAAAATATTCTTATAATAGTTTGGAAAAATTCGCAAAAATTTTATGTAGTATGTATATTTTTTTTAAAGCTTACTGAGGAATTTTTTTTAAGCTTTCTATATGAATTTAATAATATTCAAAACTGTAGAATAAATAGAAATAAATTTTAAACGCATAATTATTATATCATGGGGGTAAAGTTACAAAAATTAATTTCTCAAATAAGGAAAAGGTTTAGTCAAAAACAAAATAATAATTTATGTATGTAAAAATATATGTAAGTATGTATATATGAATACATGTGTGTATGTATATATGAATGGATTAGAATTGAAGATTTTAAAATTTTTCGTTCCAACATATGAACGTATGTACATATGAATGTATTAGAATCGAAAATTTTGAAATTTTGCTGTTGGAAAAATTATAAATAAAATTATTAACACAAACACACGTTTTTATGAATGTATACCTAGTTTTTTTAAAACTGCGGGTGAACATATAGAAATAAATTTCTCAAATAAAGAAAAGGTTTAGGTTAAAATAAAATAATAATTGTATTCAAATATATATATGTACATATGAATGTAATTTTTTTAAATAAAGAAAAGGTTTAGGCAAAAACAAAATAATAATTTTATTCAAATATATGTATGTATATATAAATGTATTAAAATTTAGCATTTTACAGTTTTCCGTTTGGAACAATAAAAATAAAATTCTAACTACATACGTACATACATATATTCTGTATGTACATATATTTTTTTAAAGCTTGCTGACGAAACGTAATGTTCAAAACAATAACAAATGAAATATTAATATTCAGATGTCACAAAACATCTGATGTCTGATAAAAGCTGACATTTATTTACGTTAAGATTAATTCGTTTATCCGCAACAAAAATATGTGAGATCATTATATTTTCAAATATTATTTATTTCTCGGTTTGTGTTTCTAATAATAAAAATAACGTAAAACGTATCATTTATTTCTTGGTTTGTGTTTCTAATTATAAAAAGTATAAAAGAAAAACGTGCTTTTGTTATACAAAAATTTTTTCAGAAAATCTTAAAATAGAGCTATTTCGGGGCTAAAAAGTTCCAATGTCAGATTTTTCTGGTACCCTAGAGGCAAAATTCTACCTAATGCCTTTTGTCCCATGTCTCTAGCCCTTCTAGAAGTACCCGTACTTTTTACCACCTGAGAAGTAGCTATATATATATAATGTAAAATATGATGGTTTTTGATGAGTTATACGATATATGAATAAAATATAGAATTATTAAAGGAAATTCAAGGTACTGCGTAGCCTAGTGGTTAGCGTGGTAGTCTCATAGCCAGAAGGTTATTGGATCAATGCTTGCCTGGATGTTGTATTTTTCTTTTTTTGGATTATTTTAAAAATTTTTTTTTTTATTTTCTTTAAATTTTGTGTTTTATTTTTTTTTAATATATAACTGATAAATGTTATATAAAAGTTTAAAGAAAATTTCCAAAAAAATATTCTTATAATAGTTTGGAAAAATTCGCAAAAATTTTAAGTACATAAATATGTATGTAGTATGTATATTTTTTTTAAAGCTTACTGAGTAATTTTTTTTAAGCTTTCTATATGAATTTAATAATATTCAAAACTGTAGAATAAATAGAAATAAATTTTAAACGCATAATTATTATATCATGGGGGTAAACTTACAAAAATTAATTTCTCAAATAAAGAAAAGGTTTAGTCAAAAACAAAATAATAATTTATGTATGTAAAAATATGTGTATGAATGTATATATGAATATATGTGTGTATGTATATATGAATGGATTAGAATTGAAGATTTTAAAATTTTTCGTTCCAAGATATGAACGTATGTACATATGAATGTATTAGAATCGAAAATTTTGAAATTTTGTTGTTGGAAAAATTATAAATAAAATTATAAATGCAAATATACATAATTATGAATGGATACCTGTTTTTTTTAAACTGCGGGTAAACATATAGGATTGAATTTTAAACATAAAGAAAATGTTTAGTCAAAAACAAAATAATAATTTATGTATGTAAAAATATGTGTATGAATGTATATATGAATATATGTGTGTATGGATATATGAATGGATTAGAATTGAAGATTTTAAAATTTTTCGTTCCAACATATGAACGTATGTACATATGAATGTATTAGAATCGAAAATTTTGAAATTTTGTTGTTGGAAAAATTATAAATAAAATTATAAATGCAAATATACATAATTATGAATGGATACCTGTTTTTTTTAAACTGCGGGTAAACATATAGGATTGAATTTTAAACATAAAGAAAATGTTTAGTCAAAAACAAAATAATAATTTATGTATGTAAAAATATGTGTATGAATGTATATATGAATATATGTGTGTATGGATATATGAATGGATTGGAATTTAGCATTTTTTACAGGTTTTCGCTCGAACAATAAAAATAAAATTTTAGGTAGATACATACGTACATAAATTGTGTATGTATATTTTTTTAAAGCTTGCTGACGAAACATAATATTCAAAACAATAACAAATGAAGCATTAATATTCAGTTGCCACAAAACATCTGATGTCTTTTATAAAATCTGACATTTATTTAAGTTTATTTCGATTTTTCGAAATTAAAATATATGTGAGATCATTGCATTTTCAAATATTATTTATTTCTCGGTTTGTGTTTCTAATAATAAAAATAACGTAAAACGTATCATTTATTTCTTGGTTTGTGTTTCTAATTATAAAAAGTATAAAAGAAAAACGTGCTTTTGTTATACAAAAATTTTTTCAGAAAATCTTAAAATAGAGCTATTTCGGGGCTAAAAAGTTCCAATGTCAGATTTTTCTGGTACCCTAGAGGCAAAATTCTACCTAATGCCTTTTGTCCCATGTCTCTAGCCCTTCTAGAAGTACCCGTACTTTTTACCACCTGAGAAGTAGCTATATATATATAATGTAAAATATGATGGTTTTTGATGAGTTATACGATATATGAATAAAATATAGAATTATTAAGGGAAATTCAAGGTACTGCGTAGCCTAGTGGTTAGCGTGGTAGTCTCATAGCCAGAAGGTTATTGGATCAATGCTTGCCTGGATGTTGTATTTTTCTTTTTTTGAATTATTTTAAACATTTTTTTTTTTATTTTGTTTAAATTTTGTGTTTTATTTTTTTTTAATATATAACTGATAAATGTTATATAAAAGTTTAAAGAAAATTTCCAAAAAAATATTCTTACAATAGTTTGGAAAAATTCGCAAAAATTTTATGTAGTATGTATATTTTTTTTAAAGCTTACTGAGGAATTTTTTTTAAGCTTTCTATATGAATTTAATAATATTCAAAACTGTAGAATAAATAGAAATAAATTTTAAACGCATAATTATTATATCATGGGGGTAAAGTTACAAAAATTAATTTCTCAAATAAGGAAAAGGTTTAGTCAAAAACAAAATAATAATTTATGTATGTAAAAATATATGTAAGTATGTATATATGAATACATGTGTGTATGTATGTATATATGAATGGATTAGAATTGAAGATTTTAAAATTTTTCGTTCCAACATATGAACGTATGTACATATGAATGTATTAGAATCGAAAATTTTGAAATTTTGCTGTTGGAAAAATTAGAAATAAAATTATTAACACAAACACACGTTATTATGAATGTATACCTAGTTTTTTTAAAACTGCGGGTGAACATATAGAAATAAATTTCTCAAATAAAGAAAAGGTTTAGGTTAAAATAAAATAATAATTGTATTCAAATATATATATGTACATATGAATGTAATTTTTTTTAAATAAAGAAAAGGTTTAGGCAAAAACAAAATAATAATTTTATTCAAATATATGTATGTATGTATATATAAATGTATTAAAATTTAGCATTTTACAGTTTTCCGTTTGGAACAATAAAAATAAAATTCTAACTACATACGTACATACATATATTCTGTATGTATATATATTTTTTTAAAGCTTGCTGACGAAACGTAATGCTCAAAACAATAACAAATGAAATATTAATATTCAGATGTCACAAAACATCTGATGTCTGATAAAAGCTGACACTTATTTACGTTAAGATTAATTCGTTTATCCGCAACAAAAATATGTGAGATCATTATATTTTCAAATATTATTTATTTCTCGGTTTGTGTTTCTAATAATAAAAATAACGTAAAACGTATCATTTATTTCTTGGTTTGAATTTCTAATTATAAAAAGTATAAAAGAAAAACGTGCTTTTGTTATACAAAAATTTTTTCAGAAAATCTTAAAATATAGCTATTTCGGGGCTAAAAAGTTCCAATGTCAGATTTTTCTGGTACCCTAGAGGCAAAACTCTACCTAATGCCTTTTGTCCCATGTCTCTAGCCCTTCTAGAAGTACCCGTACTTTTTACCACCTGAGAAGTAGCTATATATATATAATGTAAAATATGATGGTTTTTGATGAGTTATACGATATATGAATAAAATATAGAATTATTAAGGGAAATTCAAGGTACTACGTAGCCTAGTGGTTAGCGTGGTAGTCTCATAGCCAGAAGGTTATTGGATCAATGCTTGCCTGGATGTTGTATTTTTCTTTTTTTGGATTATTTTAAAAATTTTTTTTTTATTTTGTTTAAATTTTGTGTTTTATTTTTTTTTTAATATATAACTGATAAATGTTATATAAAAGTTTAAAGAAAATTTCCAAAAAAATATTCTTATAATAGTTTGGAAAAATTCGCAAAAATTTTAAGTACATAAATATGTATGTAGTATGTATATTTTTTTTAAAGCTTACTGAGTAATTTTTTTAAGCTTTCTATATGAATTTAATAATATTCAAAACTGTAGAATAAATAGAAATAAATTTTAAACGCATAATTATTATATCATGGGGGTAAACTTACAAAAATTAATTTCTCAAATAAAGAAAAGGTTTAGTCAAAAACAAAATAATAATTTATGTATGTAAAAATATATGTAAGTATGTATATATGAATACATGTGTGTATGTATATATGAATGGATTAGAATTGAAGATTTTAAAATTTTTCGTTCCAACATATGAACGTATGTACATATGAATGTATTAGAATCGAAAATTTTGAAATTTTGCTGTTGGAAAAATTATAAATAAAATTATTAACACAAACACACGTTTTTATGAATGTATACCTAGTTTTTTTAAAACTGCGGGTGAACATATAGAAATAAATTTCTCAAATAAAGAAAAGGTTTAGGTTAAAATAAAATAATAATTGTATTCAAATATATATATGTACATATGAATGTAATTTTTTTAAATAAAGAAAAGGTTTAGGCAAAAACAAAATAATAATTTTATTCAAATATATGTATGTATATATAAATGTATTAAAATTTAGCATTTTACAGTTTTCCGTTTGGAACAATAAAAATAAAATTCTAACTACATACGTACATACATATATTCTGTATGTACATATATTTTTTTAAAGCTTGCTGACGAAACGTAATGTTCAAAACAATAACAAATGAAATATTAATATTCAGATGTCACAAAACATCTGATGTCTGATAAAAGCTGACATTTATTTACGTTAAGATTAATTCGTTTATCCGCAACAAAAATATGTGAGATCATTATATTTTCAAATATTATTTATTTCTCGGTTTGTGTTTTTAATAATAAAAATAACGTAAAACGTATCATTTATTTCTTGGTTTGTGTTTCTAATTATAAAAAGTATAAAAGAAAAACGTGCTTTTGTTATACAAAAATTTTTTCAGAAAATCTTAAAATAGAGCTATTTCGGGGCTAAAAAGTTCCAATGTCAGATTTTTCTGGGACCCTGGAGGCAAAACTCTATCTAATGCCTTTTGTTCCATGTCTCTAGCCCTTCTAGAAGTACCCGTACTTTTTACCACCTGAGAAGTAGCTATATATATATAATGTAAAATATGATGGTTTTTGATGAGTTATACGATATATGAATAAAATATAGAATTATTAAGGGAAATTCAAGGTACTGCGTAGCCTAGTGGTTAGCGTGGTAGTCTCATAGCCAGAAGGTTATTGGATCAATGCTTGCCTGGATGTTGTATTTTTCTTTTTTTGAATTATTTTAAAAATTTTTTTTTTTATTTTGTTTAAATTTTGTGTTTTATTTTTTTTTAATATATAACTGATAAATGTTATATAAAAGTTTAAAGAAAATTTCCAAAAAAATATTCTTATAATAGTTTGGAAAAATTCGCAAAAATTTTATGTAGTATGTATATTTTTTTTAAAGCTTACTGAGGAATTTTTTTTAAGCTTTCTATATGAATTTAATAATATTCAAAACTGTAGAATAAATAGAAATAAATTTTAAACGCATAATTATTATATCATGGGGGTAAAGTTACAAAAATTAATTTCTCAAATAAGGAAAAGGTTTAGTCAAAAACAAAATAATAATTTATGTATGTAAAAATATATGTAAGTATGTATATATGAATACATGTGTGTATGTATATATGAATGGATTAGAATTGAAGATTTTAAAATTTTTCGTTCCAACATATGAACGTATGTACATATGAATGTATTAGAATCGAAAATTTTGAAATTTTGCTGTTGGAAAAATTATAAATAAAATTATTAACACAAACACACGTTTTTATGAATGTATACCTAGTTTTTTTAAAACTGCGGGTGAACATATAGAAATAAATTTCTCAAATAAAGAAAAGGTTTAGGTTAAAATAAAATAATAATTGTATTCAAATATATATATGTACATATGAATGTAATTTTTTTAAATAAAGAAAAGGTTTAGGCAGAAACAAAATAATAATTTTATTCAAATATATGTATGTATATATAAATGTATTAAAATTTAGCATTTTACAGTTTTCCGTTTGGAACAATAAAAATAAAATTCTAACTACATACGTACATACATATATTCTGTATGTACATATATTTTTTTAAAGCTTGCTGACGAAACGTAATGTTCAAAACAATAACAAATGAAATATTAATATTCAGATGTCACAAAACATCTGATGTCTGATAAAAGCTGACATTTATTTACGTTAAGATTAATTCGTTTATCCGCAACAAAAATATGTGAGATCATTATATTTTCAAATATTATTTATTTCTCGGTTTGTGTTTCTAATAATAAAAATAACGTAAAACGTATCATTTATTTCTTGGTTTGTGTTTCTAATTATAAAAAGTATAAAAGAAAAACGTGCTTTTGTTATACAAAAATTTTTTCAGAAAATCTTAAAATAGAGCTATTTCGGGGCTAAAAAGTTCCAATGTCAGATTTTTCTGGTACCCTAGAGGCAAAATTCTACCTAATGCCTTTTGTCCCATGTCTCTAGCCCTTCTAGAAGTACCCGTACTTTTTACCACCTGAGAAGTAGCTATATATATATAATGTAAAATATGATGGTTTTTGATGAGTTATACGATATATGAATAAAATATAGAATTATTAAAGGAAATTCAAGGTACTGCGTAGCCTAGTGGTTAGCGTGGTAGTCTCATAGCCAGAAGGTTATTGGATCAATGCTTGCCTGGATGTTGTATTTTTCTTTTTTTGGATTATTTTAAAAATTTTTTTTTTTATTTTGTTTAAATTTTGTGTTTTATTTTGTTTTAATATATAACTGATAAATGTTATATAAAAGTTTAAAGAAAATTTCCAAAAAAATATTCTTATAGTAGTTTGGAAAAATTCGCAAAAATTTTAAGTACATAAATATGTATGTAGTATGTATATTTTTTTTAAAGCTTACTGAGTAATTTTTTTTAAGCTTTCTATATGAATTTAATAATATTCAAAACTGTAGAATAAATAGAAATAAATTTTAAACGCATAATTATTATATCATGGGGGTAAACTTACAAAAATTAATTTCTCAAATAAAGAAAAGGTTTAGTCAAAAACAAAATAATAATTTATGTATGTAAAAATATGTGTATGAATGTATATATGAATATATGTGTGTATGTATATATGAATGGATTAGAATTGAAGATTTTAAAATTTTTCGTTCCAAGATATGAACGTATGTACATATGAATGTATTAGAATCGAAAATTTTGAAATTTTGTTGTTGGAAAAATTATAAATAAAATTATAAATGCAAATATACATAATTATGAATGGATACCTGTTTTTTTTAAACTGCGGGTAAACATATAGGATTGAATTTTAAACATAAAGAAAATGTTTAGTCAAAAACAAAATAATAATTTATGTATGTAAAAATATGTGTATGAATGTATATATGAATATATGTGTGTATGGATATATGAATGGATTAGAATTGAAGATTTTAAAATTTTTCGTTCCAACATATGAACGTATGTACATATGAATGTATTAGAATCGAAAATTTTGAAATTTTGTTGTTGGAAAAATTATAAATAAAATTATAAATGCAAATATACATAATTATGAATGGATACCTGTTTTTTTTAAACTGCGGGTAAACATATAGGATTGAATTTTAAACATAAAGAAAATGTTTAGTCAAAAACAAAATAATAATTTATGTATGTAAAAATATGTGTATGAATGTATATATGAATATATGTGTGTATGGATATATGAATGGATTGGAATTTAGCATTTTTTACAGGTTTTCGCTCGAACAATAAAAATAAAATTTTAGGTAGATACATACGTACATAAATTGTGTATGTATATTTTTTTAAAGCTTGCTGACGAAACATAATATTCAAAACAATAACAAATGAAGCATTAATATTCAGTTGCCACAAAACATCTGATGTCTTTTATAAAATCTGACATTTATTTAAGTTTATTTCGATTTTTCGAAATTAAAATATATGTGAGATCATTGCATTTTCAAATATTATTTATTTCTCGGTTTGTGTTTCTAATAATAAAAATAACGTAAAACGTATCATTTATTTCTTGGTTTGTGTTTCTAATTATAAAAAGTATAAAAGAAAAACGTGCTTTTGTTATACAAAAATTTTTTCAGAAAATCTTAAAATAGAGCTATTTCGGGGCTAAAAAGTTCCAATGTCAGATTTTTCTGGTACCCTAGAGGCAAAATTCTACCTAATGCCTTTTGTCCCATGTCTCTAGCCCTTCTAGAAGTACCCGTACTTTTTACCACCTGAGAAGTAGCTATATATATATAATGTAAAATATGATGGTTTTTGATGAGTTATACGATATATGAATAAAATATAGAATTATTAAAGGAAATTCAAGGTACTGCGTAGCCTAGTGGTTAGCGTGGTAGTCTCATAGCCAGAAGGTTATTGGATCAATGCTTGCCTGGATGTTGTATTTTTCTTTTTTTGGATTATTTTAAAAATTTTTTTTTTTATTTTCTTTAAATTTTGTGTTTTATTTTTTTTTAATATATAACTGATAAATGTTATATAAAAGTTTAAAGAAAATTTCCAAAAAAATATTCTTATAATAGTTTGGAAAAATTCGCAAAAATTTTAAGTACATAAATATGTATGTAGTATGTATATTTTTTTTAAAGCTTACTGAGTAATTTTTTTTAAGCTTTCTATATGAATTTAATAATATTCAAAACTGTAGAATAAATAGAAATAAATTTTAAACGCATAATTATTATATCATGGGGGTAAACTTACAAAAATTAATTTCTCAAATAAAGAAAAGGTTTAGTCAAAAACAAAATAATAATTTATGTATGTAAAAATATGTGTATGAATGTATATATGAATATATGTGTGTATGTATATATGAATGGATTAGAATTGAAGATTTTAAAATTTTTCGTTCCAAGATATGAACGTATGTACATATGAATGTATTAGAATCGAAAATTTTGAAATTTTGTTGTTGGAAAAATTATAAATAAAATTATAAATGCAAATATACATAATTATGAATGGATACCTGTTTTTTTTAAACTGCGGGTAAACATATAGGATTGAATTTTAAACATAAAGAAAATGTTTAGTCAAAAACAAAATAATAATTTATGTATGTAAAAATATGTGTATGAATGTATATATGAATATATGTGTGTATGGATATATGAATGGATTAGAATTGAAGATTTTAAAATTTTTCGTTCCAACATATGAACGTATGTACATATGAATGTATTAGAATCGAAAATTTTGAAATTTTGTTGTTGGAAAAATTATAAATAAAATTATAAATGCAAATATACATAATTATGAATGGATACCTGTTTTTTTTAAACTGCGGGTAAACATATAGGATTGAATTTTAAACATAAAGAAAATGTTTAGTCAAAAACAAAATAATAATTTATGTATGTAAAAATATGTGTATGAATGTATATATGAATATATGTGTGTATGGATATATGAATGGATTGGAATTTAGCATTTTTTACAGGTTTTCGCTCGAACAATAAAAATAAAATTTTAGGTAGATACATACGTACATAAATTGTGTATGTATATTTTTTTAAAGCTTGCTGACGAAACATAATATTCAAAACAATAACAAATGAAGCATTAATATTCAGTTGCCACAAAACATCTGATGTCTTTTATAAAATCTGACATTTATTTAAGTTTATTTCGATTTTTCGAAATTAAAATATATGTGAGATCATTGCATTTTCAAATATTATTTATTTCTCGGTTTGTGTTTCTAATAATAAAAATAACGTAAAACGTATCATTTATTTCTTGGTTTGTGTTTCTAATTATAAAAAGTATAAAAGAAAAACGTGCTTTTGTTATACAAAAATTTTTTCAGAAAATCTTAAAATAGAGCTATTTCGGGGCTAAAAAGTTCCAATGTCAGATTTTTCTGGTACCCTAGAGGCAAAATTCTACCTAATGCCTTTTGTCCCATGTCTCTAGCCCTTCTAGAAGTACCCGTACTTTTTACCACCTGAGAAGTAGCTATATATATATAATGTAAAATATGATGGTTTTTGATGAGTTATACGATATATGAATAAAATATAGAATTATTAAAGGAAATTCAAGGTACTGCGTAGCCTAGTGGTTAGCGTGGTAGTCTCATAGCCAGAAGGTTATTGGATCAATGCTTGCCTGGATGTTGTATTTTTCTTTTTTTGGATTATTTTAAAAATTTTTTTTTTTATTTTCTTTAAATTTTGTGTTTTATTTTTTTTTAATATATAACTGATAAATGTTATATAAAAGTTTAAAGAAAATTTCCAAAAAAATATTCTTATAATAGTTTGGAAAAATTCGCAAAAATTTTAAGTACATAAATATGTATGTAGTATGTATATTTTTTTTAAAGCTTACTGAGTAATTTTTTTTAAGCTTTCTATATGAATTTAATAATATTCAAAACTGTAGAATAAATAGAAATAAATTTTAAACGCATAATTATTATATCATGGGGGTAAACTTACAAAAATTAATTTCTCAAATAAAGAAAAGGTTTAGTCAAAAACAAAATAATAATTTATGTATGTAAAAATATGTGTATGAATGTATATATGAATATATGTGTGTATGTATATATGAATGGATTAGAATTGAAGATTTTAAAATTTTTCGTTCCAACATATGAACGTATGTACATATGAATGTATTAGAATCGAAAATTTTGAAATTTTGTTGTTGGAAAAATTATAAATAAAATTATAAATGCAAATATACATAATTATGAATGGATACCTGTTTTTTTTAAACTGCGGGTAAACATATAGGATTGAATTTTAAACATAAAGAAAATGTTTAGTCAAAAACAAAATAATAATTTATGTATGTAAAAATATGTGTATGAATGTATATATGAATATATGTGTGTATGGATATATGAATGGATTAGAATTGAAGATTTTAAAATTTTTCGTTCCAACATATGAACGTATGTACATATGAATGTATTAGAATCGAAAATTTTGAAATTTTGTTGTTGGAAAAATTATAAATAAAATTATAAATGCAAATATACATAATTATGAATGGATACCTGTTTTTTTTAAACTGCGGGTAAACATATAGGATTGAATTTTAAACATAAAGAAAATGTTTAGTCAAAAACAAAATAATAATTTATGTATGTAAAAATATGTGTATGAATGTATATATGAATATATGTGTGTATGGATATATGAATGGATTGGAATTTAGCATTTTTTACAGGTTTTCGCTCGAACAATAAAAATAAAATTTTAGGTAGATACATACGTACATAAATTGTGTATGTATATTTTTTTAAAGCTTGCTGACGAAACATAATATTCAAAACAATAACAAATGAAGCATTAATATTCAGTTGCCACAAAACATCTGATGTCTTTTATAAAATCTGACATTTATTTAAGTTTATTTCGATTTTTCGAAATTAAAATATATGTGAGATCATTGCATTTTCAAATATTATTTATTTCTCGGTTTGTGTTTCTAATAATAAAAATAACGTAAAACGTATCATTTATTTCTTGGTTTGTGTTTCTAATTATAAAAAGTATAAAAGAAAAACGTGCTTTTGTTATACAAAAAATTTTTCAGAAAATCTTAAAATAGAGCTATTTCGGGGCTAAAAAGTTCCAATGTCAGATTTTTCTGGTACCCTAGAGGCAAAATTCTACCTAATGCCTTTTGTCCCATGTCTCTAGCCCTTCTAGAAGTACCCGTACTTTTTACCACCTGAGAAGTAGCTATATATATATAATGTAAAATATGATGGTTTTTGATGAGTTATACGATATATGAATAAAATATAGAATTATTAAGGGAAATTCAAGGTACTGCGTAGCCTAGTGGTTAGCGTGGTAGTCTCATAGCCAGAAGGTTATTGGATCAATGCTTGCCTGGAAGTTGTATTTTTCTTTTTTTGGATTATTTTAAAAATTTTTTTTTTTATTTTGTTTAAATTTTGTGTTTTATTTTTTTTTAATATATAACTGATAAATGTTATATAAAAGTTTAAAGAAAATTTCCAAAAAAATATTCTTATAATAGTTTGGAAAAATTCGCAAAAATTTTAAGTACATAAATATGTATGTAGTATGTATATTTTTTTTAAAGCTTACTGAGTAATTTTTTTTAAGCTTTCTATATGAATTTAATAATATTTAAAACTGTAGAATAAATAGAAATAAATTTTAAACGCATAATTATTATATCATGGGGGTAAACTTACAAAAATTAATTTCTCAAATAAAGAAAAGGTTTAGTCAAAAACAAAATAATAATTTATGTATGTAAAAATATGTGTATGAATGTATATATGAATATATGTGTGTATGTATATATGAATGGATTAGAATTGAAGTTTTTAAAATTTTTCGTTCCAACATATGAACGTATGTACATATGAATGTATTAGAATCGAAAATTTTGAAATTTTGTTGTTGGAAAAATTATAAATAAAATTATAAATGCAAATATACATAATTATGAATGGATACCTGTTTTTTTTAAACTGCGGGTAAACATATAGGATTGAATTTTAAACATAAAGAAAATGTTTAGTCAAAAACAAAATAATAATTTATGTATGTAAAATATGTGTATGAATGTATATATGAATATATGTGTGTATGGATATATGAATGGATTAGAATTGAAGATTTTAAAATTTTTCGTTCCAACATATGAACGTATGTACATATGAATGTATTAGAATCGAAAATTTTGAAATTTTGTTGTTGGAAAAATTATAAATAAAATTATAAATGCAAATATACATAATTATGTATATTATAATTATGTATATAAGTATATATGAATATATGTGTGTATGGATATATGAATGGATTGGAATTTAGCATTTTTTACAGGTTTTCGCTCGAACAATAAAAATAAAATTTTAGGTAGATACATACGTACATAAATTGTGTATGTATGTATATTTTTTTAAAGCTTGCTGACGAAACATAATATTCAAAACAATAACAAATGAAGCATTAATATTCAGTTGCCACAAAACATCTGATGTCTTTTATAAAATCTGACATTTATTTAAGTTTATTTCGATTTTTCGAAATTAAAATATATGTGAGATCATTGCATTTTCAAATATTATTTATTTCTCGGTTTGTGTTTCTAATAATAAAAATAACGTAAAACGTATCATTTATTTCTTGGTTTGTGTTTCTAATTATAAAAAGTATAAAAGAAAAACGTGCTTTTGTTATACAAAAATTTTTTCAGAAAATCTTAAAATAGAGCTATTTCGGGGCTAAAAAGTTCCAATGTCAGATTTTTCTGGTACCCTAGAGGCAAAATTCTACCTAATGCCTTTTGTCCCATGTCTCTAGCCCTTCTAGAAGTACCCGTACTTTTTACCTCCTGAGAAGTAGCTATATATATATAATGTAAAATATGATGGTTTTTGATGAGTTATACGATATATGAATAAAATATAGAATTATTAAGGGAAATTCAAGGTACTGCGTAGCCTAGTGGTTAGCGTGGTAGTCTCATAGCCAGAAGGTTATTGGATCAATGCTTGCCTGGATGTTGTATTTTTCTTTTTTTTATTATTTTAAAAATTTTTTTTTTTATTTTGTTTAAATTTTGTGTTTTATTTTTTTTTAATATATAACTGATAAATGTTATATAAAAGTTTAAAGAAAATTTCCAAAAAAATATTCTTATAATAGTTTGGAAAAATTCGCAAAAATTTTAAGTACATAAATATGTATGTAGTATGTATATTTTTTTTAAAGCTTACTGAGTAATTTTTTTTAAGCTTTCTATATGAATTTAATAATATTCAAAACTGTAGAATAAATAGAAATAAATTTTAAACGCATAATTATTATATCATGGGGGTAAACTTACAAAAATTAATTTCTCAAATAAAGAAAAGGTTTAGTCAAAAACAAAATAATAATTTATGTATGTAAAAATATGTGTATGAATGTATATATGAATATATGTGTGTATGTATATATGAATGGATTAGAATTGAAGATTTTAAAATTTTTCGTTCCAACATATGAACGTATGTACATATGAATGGATTAGAATCGAAAATTTTGAAATTTTGTTGTTGGAAAAATTATAAATAAAATTATAAATGCAAATATACATAATTATGAATGGATACCTGTTTTTTTTAAACTGCGGGTAAACATATAGGATTGAATTTTAAACATAAAGAAAATGTTTAGTCAAAAACAAAATAATAATTTATGTATGTAAAATATGTGTATGAATGTATATATGAATATATGTGTGTATGGATATATGAATGGATTAGAATTGAAGATTTTAAAAGTTTTCGTTCCAACAAATGAACGTATGTACATATGAATGTATTAGAATCGAAAATTTTGAAATTTTGTTGTTGGAAAAATTATAAATAAAATTATAAATGCAAATATACATAATTATGTATATTATAATTATGTATATAAGTATATATGAATATATGTGTGTATGGATATATGAATGTATTGGAATTTAGCATTTTTTACAGGTTTTCGCTCGAACAATAAAAATAAAATTTTAGGTAGATACATACGTACATAAATTGTGTATGTATATTTTTTTAAAGCTTGCTGACGAAACATAATATTCAAAACAATAACAAATGAAGCATTAATATTCAGTTGCCACAAAACATCTGATGTCTTTTATAAAATCTGACATTTATTTAAGTTTATTTCGATTTTTCGAAATTAAAATATATGTGAGATCATTGCATTTTCAAATATTATTTATTTCTCGGTTTGTGTTTCTAATAATAAAAATAACGTAAAACGTATCATTTATTTCTTGGTTTGTGTTTCTAATTATAAAAAGTATAAAAGAAAAACGTACTTTTGTTATACAAAAATTTTTTCAGAAAATCTTAAAATAGAGCTATTTCGGGGCTAAAAAGTTCCAATGTCAGATTTTTCTGGGACCCTAGAGGCAAAATTCTACCTAATGCCTTTTGTCCCATGTCTCTAGCCATTCTAGAAGTACCCGTACTTTTTACCACCTGAGAAGTAGCTATATATATATATAATGATTGAAGTATTTTTTTATCACTTCTTAAAAGTTTTTAAAAAGTCATTTAACATTGTTTTATACATTTTTTGAACAGATATAATTGAGTATTATACGTCCGTGTAAGTCTTTCGCTGACAAATTCAAAACATTCATAGCCTTTGTTAAAATATACTTTTGAAAACGCCTGAGCATTGCTTTACTTTAATGTCCGAATGTTTTAAAAACAAATAAAAATGTTTCAGTCAACCTTTACAGATATAAATTGTAAATATATCTTAACAATCTGATTATCAAATTCTAGCGAACTAGCTCAAGAAAATTTTTAAGACATGTAATATAATTTTGCACTTTGTTACCGAATTTCCTGGTGTCACTCCAATCGCTACCGAACAGTGATTTTCTGATGCTACCCAGCTACTCAGCTACCCGGAAATGACAAGACATATTACTAAAACTTCTAAAATATTTGCTAAAGTGCAACCCTTCATGAACTTTAAAGAGCTTTATTACTTCAAATATTCAAAAATTAGTACTTAGGGTTGTATGGCAGTTATCTAAACCTGCCAAGCTATTTCATAGAAACTTCCAAGACATACCTGAGCTGTGATTTAACACATGGGTTTCATTAGTTTTAATAGTATTTGAAACATTCAAAATAATCTTCTTGAGTGGCATAGCAGCTAACCAAATCCATAGTTCGAATTTTTTCCCTAAAATTAACAACAGTCCCTGGCAGAAATAAGAAAACAATTTTTAAAAATTTGATGGGCGCTTATCGAAATCAACACAGAATCTTACGCATAGCGTAAATGAATGTTTAAATGTCTATACAGCAGAAAAATCTTTCAAGTGATTACGAACTTCATACTGAATTATTGGACTAGGAAAAAACCATTTTTCAAATTCTTTCAATCTAATTAGGTTATTATTTTAATTAACCTAATTAGGTTAAATGTTCATATTTTACGTATGCTTTAAATTTAAACTTCTTATTTTCGCGATATAATCATTTTTTTAATACAAGTATATGAAAAATAATGGGACATAGAGAACAAATTTTTTTTTTAAGTTTGTGCTATTTTGATCTATATCCATTAATTTTTCATCTACGTCATACAAAGCGAACATTTTTGATCGAAAAAGTGGATACGGATCAAAATCGCTCTGGACCTCCTCTAATTAATTTGCTATAATTCTCGATCCCTTTGTCATTTGTTCAAATTGCACAAAACTTTATTGTCAGACACTTACAACTATAATAAAACAAGTAACAAAAATTTAAGAAATTTAAATAAAATAAATAAAAAAAAGTGTGAAACTTTAGACGCGATTTTCTCGATTTAAAAGTCATGGCGTATGGATCAAAATAGCACTCAGCCGACGAATTAGCAGTATAACCATAGTGATCATCATGACCGTCGAAAGATGGGGGCTGGGCGGAAGATTAGCAACCTTTCGTATGGTAAAAGAATACAGAAACGTAAAAAAGACATAGATTATGATTCAAGATTTGGAACGTGGAATGAACAGAAAACACTGCAAGTAGAAAAATGTATGAAATCGCACAAAAATTTCTCAAATATCAAATTGATGTGAAGGCCTTACAGGAAATAAGGCGTCAAGGAAGGGGTAAAATTTCAAAAAAGGAATACTTTACTACTGGAGGAACGCGAAGATTTAAAGTTCGCCTCTTTCAGCTGTGGAGCGAACAAAAAAGATGGAAAATTCAACAGGTATACCATCGGACAAACTGAGTCCACTAAACACAAAAGATTCGAGTATAAACAAAGCTCAAGACAAAGAAGAATGTAGCTCAAAGTGCTGATATACTTAAAAGAATATCAGAATTAAAGTCTTACTGTTTGGCCTTAAAAAGTGAGGTTTTTCAGTTAAGGGCAGAAAACGAGAACCTAAAAATGAAAAGGTATAGTAGCACTGTACCAAATAGAAGCCCTATGTCAAAGGATAGTACACCGAGTGAAAATCCGACTACACTTCAAAAACTACAAGGAGTTACGTAAGCAACAGATGAGGAAGAACTCATGCGAGAAAGGATGACTCAGCAAAAAGAAAAAGGCAGAGTCATCACCGGAAGTAGTTCAACCAATACGAGGTTTGAGGAGTTCGAGTGTTCCTGTCATACTATCAGGAATTTCAAGCCACACCCTGTAATCATAAGTAATGTGGTTGATTACAATCAAAAAGGCGCCTTATTAAAAAATAAAAATGTGAACTGCAAAGTCAGGACGATGAGCAGTAAGCAATTAAAGCTTATTGTAGATACGGAGATGGATTACAGGAATATTATACATATGAAAATAAGTAAACCAGACCAATCAAAGTTATGGTGAGAAATCTTCATCCTACTTGCAAGCCGGAAGATATAAAAGATGACTTACTATCTAGGAATTATATAATTCTAGTCCTAGTGAACAAAATTAAAAAGGTAAAGGAAAGCGGTAAGAATGTCATGGTTCCTTTACCATTGTTTATGCTGGCCTTCTGTAATTAGGAAAACATAAAAAGGATCTGTGAAATAGACCAAATCAATCGTATGAAAATAAAGATTGACATTCCTCAGTGCGAAATATGTCAAAGGTTCGTACAAACACAAAAATTTTGCCGAAGAGAACCGAACTGTGTGAAGTTTGCACGCAAACATCTTACTGCGAAGTGCACTAAACCGAAAAGACCTGCTGTAAAATGTTCATATTGCCTGGAAGCGCCTCTACGTCGATTATGGTTAAGGAGGGGGCCCAGACAAATAGCCCAGTCAGACCTAGTAGCACAAACTGTAGTAGTCGATGGCTACAGTAGCACAAACTGGCCAGAGCAAGATAAGAACGCCATCAGCAAGAATAACGCCCTCGCAAAGGGCCTATAGGGAACGGCGTTCTGCATTTGGGAACCTGGAAAGGATGGGTCGGATTCCGGAAAAAGACAGGTCTGAAGAAGAAAGGTTCACATACAACTGGGCCAAGAGTATTGTGGACAAGCGATTAAGCGAGAGGGTTGTGGTAACAAAACGACAGTGCTCCACAGAGGAACCACCTCGGGAAACTAAAAAGCCAAGGCCACCGAGAAGGCCCTTGAACACATCCACTACGAGACCTTTTAGTGAGATCCTGAAGGACCATCTTGCTGTCGCTATGGTTGACCAGGCGCAAGAAGATGGCAGGATCTCTGCTGAGAATTGGAGCAAAGTTAAAAGCCGATTAATGGCGGGCTTTCCTCAAATCATGAAGGATAATCCAGGCCCATATCCCTATTGCAGAGACCAAGGTTGGCACCACAGACCAGAAGTAGGGGAAGTTTGGCCCGGGGCTAGGCTTTCGGTAGTTGCGAAAGACCAAATCCCAAGCAGACTGCGGGCTCGAGCTTGGATTCCAGCTCAACCGTCGAACACTGATACCATTCTAGAGATGATCAGATTATACAATACCAACTTACCGACAGCTAACTGGCGGATGGCTAAGTTGGGTGTATTCTATATAACGGTGGTCAGAAAAGGAATGATCTTTTGACACTTTCCAATTCCTGAAAAGAGCAGCAAGAATGTTTGAGGCAAGAGTTATATCTATAACCTCCTGCCGATTTTTAGGCGGAAAGGCAATCTATATTTTTCCCCATTTGGTTCTATTTTCCGCATTTTGCTTAAATCATCAAATCTGATGTAAAAATTTTTAATCTTTCTATAACTTAGCCCTCTTAATTAATAAAACTATGTTAAAGTTGCTATATGACAGCAAATTTCTTGATATTAAAATTTTCGTTTCAATGAGGTTTTATTAGAAGATTTGAATCCAAAAACTATTAAAGAAGAGAGAAAGAGCTACTATCGGCAGGGCCTCATAAAAATAAATAATCCTTAAAGTGTATAAAACAGACACGAAGGTTGAGGGGGTCCAGAAGCAGAGTGACCGATGGGAACATCCTGAAGGTATGCCATCAGTCGTCTACGTCGCCAACAGGACTCTGGAGAAATCGTCTGGTCAGTCCCCGCTTTCACCAGAAGCAAAGATGCTGTATGAAGCAGGGCTGATAGACAATGACGTAATGCATTTTGATCTTGATCTGGAGGGAGCTTTGCTGGACTTGGATCTGGACGAGGATGCAAATAAGACGCTGGAGGCTAACGAAAGCAGTAATGCTTCATGCAATTCAGATAAACCTCCACCACTCTAAAGCAGCTTCGGCTGCTCTTCTTTTCCGCTTAAAAAGGGGTGGAGAAGATATAGTCCTGGTCCAGGAGCCCTGGATATCAGGGAGAAAGGACGCCAGGATACAAGCTGTTTTATAGCGACGGCAGTTCGAAGGTAAGATTATGCATACTTATTAAAAGCAACTTAAGTGCTTTTCTTTTACCTCTTTACACCAATGAAGACTTGATTGTAGTCAGTCTCGAAGCTGGTGGCAGTATGTCTTGGTGGACATCAGTATACCTGCCCTTCAACTTCCACGGGGAACTACCGCCCGAGTATTTGAAGGACATGGTGGAGAAGCCTCAATCTCTCCGAACCGGAGATTTGGTAGCGATGCCAAAGCGCATCATGTAATCTGGGAAAGCTCGGACGCCAACATGAAAGGTGAGTCACTTTTAGAATTTATTTTAAGCACTAACCTCATATTATGTAACAGAGGCTCAGAGCCCACTTTTGTTACTAAAAATCGGCAGGAGGTTATAGATATAACTCTTGCCTCAAACATTCTTGCTGCTCTGGTCAGGAATTGGAAAGTAACTAACCGAAGCGCTCCCTTGATCTTCGAAAACCGCAAAAGGACTGATTGGTCAAAGTTCAGAGACTTGCTAAGCGATCTCTTGGGTAGTGGGGTCCCCCCTAAAGGATGACCTCAGAACATACAAGAGTCAGCTAAGGGTTGGCGGGGTTGCGGAAGCGTCTAGACTAAGAGGGGTTCTGGCAGGTGACCCAGTCGTGCCGAGTTATCAGCTGGCAGCTGACGGCACCTGAACCAGCTCCGCCTCGGGGAGTCTGCTTTAAATGTCAACGACAGCGAATCTTATTCCACGGAAGTGGTGACCGAGGAAGGAATTCTTTGGGCTATCCGTAGCTTTCAGCCTTTCAAGTCGGCGGGCCCGGACGATATAGTTCCTGCGGAACTACAAAATACGGCGGAGGTCATCCTACCCTGGCTGAAAATTATCTACGAATGCTGTATAGATCTAGCTCACATTCCAAAATCGTGGAATGTTGCCAGGGTCGTCTTCATTCCTAAAACTGGGAAGAACTAAAACTCACAGCTGCTCAAAGGATTTTAGACCAATTAGTCTGACATCGTTTCTACTAAAAATATTAGAAAAATTAAAAGACGCATACATAAGAGCAGCCTTAACCCGAGGTGGGTGTCTTCGTCACAACATGCGTATTGGAAGGGTAGGTCAACGGAAACGGCCCTACACTCCCCGCAGTGTGTATTCCCCGTAGTTAAGGTCCCTTAGCTGCGGGGAATACACACTGGCTGCCTTCCTAGATATTGAAGGCGCTTTCAACAATTTCAGGTCCATTTCTACACGGATGGATCCGAACTTGATGGAAAGATGGGTGGGGGTGTTTATTCCGAGCAATTGGGAGTTGAGCTCTCCTTCCGCCTGCCGGACCACTGCAGTGTCTTTCACGCTGGAGTCGGAGACCCCTAAGTCCAGAACGGTCCTTAATTGTAAGTCGTCTCTTAACGAGGTGGCGAGGCAGTTCGAGCTAAACTTGGTTTGGGTTCCCGGACACAGTGGGATCTCAGGGAATTGCAAGGCGGATGAGCTTGCATGGAACGACCGGTGGAACGTACCAATCTCAGATGGGCGAATGGAACTACGTGAAACGCGGCAAGGAAGTTGTGGCCAAAGCTAGACTTGCGTCGCACGAGGGATCTAATATCTCTCCGACGGGAGGATAATTGCGCGGTGATAGGGGTTTTACCTGGACATTGTCTGATTGGCGATCGCAAGGAGGATGGGCCGCCCCGCAAACGATGTCTGTAGGAGCTGCTGTGACGAGAAGGAGGAGGAAACGGTGGCCCACCTGCTATGCTCGTGTCCGGCGTTGGCGAACTCCAGGCGGAGGTTTCTTGGGTCCCACTTTTTTGAGCGGGCCACGGACCTAGTGAATGTAAATGCTAGGGATCTTGGCCGGTTTCTGAGAAACTCAGGATGGTTCTAGTGAGGGAAAGAGGGGGGATCCGGGGGCATTACAACGGGCCTTAGTGGCCTAGGTGTACCCTTCGGGGGCCGTGCAACCTAACGTTTAGTTCTCAAAACTGGTCGAATAATTAATTTAAAGAGGCAAGTAATCGCGTTACATTCGTCCGTGTTCAGTAGGCAGTCCTTATTTGATTTGTATATCTGCATGCTTTCATGAACTTCTCTCCTGTGTTTTCCTTTTAACTCTCTTAATACCTTTAAGTAATCTTCCGTAATTGTGCTATCCGTTTCATAAATGTGTTTTGCAACCATAGAATCGAAATTCCTGCTAAATCCTACTCGCCTTGAACGTTTTATTTCATTTAACTGTTCCTGAAGTCTTGTTGTAACGGGTCTCTTCATTTGCCCTATGTAAAATTTATCGCAATTATTGCAATTGATTATGTACACACCGCATTTATCAACCATTGAAGAATTTTTTGAACGAAAATAGAATTACAAGAAGATAAAAACGAATCAACAAATGAAAAGTGGATATAAATAGAAGAAAGTATAACAACGGCAGCCAGAGAAGTTATTGGCAGAAAAAAATCGAAAAGAAATGCGAAAGGGTTCGTTGAAAAAATGTCAATCGGCGATAAGAGAAAAGAGCAAAACAAACAGAAACTTTATACTGACAAAAGAAGAATAGGTACAGTAATATGTTGTTAAAAGAACAAGATGATGATAAGAAATAATATAATAGGAATACAGGAACAAGATCAGAAAGGCTAACGCGTTACCTAAATATTTACGAAAGAATGAGATAAGAAAATGGTGGCTTTCAACCGAGTTTGATAGTAGTATTTAAAAAACAATAATATTCTGTCGGAAGAAAACATGGTTTTCAATAGACGGTCTAAATATTTCAGAGAAGTGTTAAACATAATTGAATCAAATGAAAAAAATAACAATGATATTACACTGTATATGTATATAAAGTGCTGCCAAATGCCCTGTATGGGAGATTAAAGCCAATATATGAAGAAAGAAATGTTGAGTACCAGTGTGGATTGAGAAGTCAAAGATCGACTCTAGATCAAGTATATCTTATTATACAGATAATGGAAAAATGCTACGAGTATAATGTGGATTTACACATGTTACTTGTTGATTTCAGGCAGGCATTCGACATTGTTAGTAGGAAAGAAGGTATCTAAACGCATTATCGAAATGGATGTACCAAAGAAATTAATAATTATATCTGAAAAATTTAGTAGCACTGATGGAGTTTGTCAATTACATGCATTATCGTCTATCATCTTCAATTTGTTGTTAGAATATCAAATTATAGTTTATGCAGGCGACGTTGCGATTGCTGCCAAAAGATATAGTAAAATGGCGGAAGTTTCACTTTATTAAAAGAAAAACCAAATACGATTAGTGTGAAGATAAATGCTGCAAAAACAAAGTATTTAAAAATGTCGAGAAGTGACGATAGAAGAGTGCCGCAAAATATGAAAATTGGTAAAGATGAAATTGAAGGTGCCAGTAGCTACAAACATCTTGGCGTAATATTAATCAGTAATAACAGCAAGCAAAACTGTGTGCAAGATAGGATACAGGCGGCAATCAAATGTTACTACGTTCTTAATGGGCTTATTATAAGCAAGTTGTTAACAAGAACCACAAAATTACAAATTCATAGAACTATTATTCACCCACTAGCAACTTACGTTAGTGAAACATGGACCATGACAAAAAAAGAAGAAGATACTTTAAGGATATTTGAAAGTAAAATATTTAAAAAAATGTATGGTTCGATTTGGTTAGAAAATGCTGAATACCGTAGAAGATACAATGTAAAATTATACGAGCTTGCGGGCAATGAGGACATTGTAAAACACATAAAGTCCATGAGATTAGGCTGAGTACGGGATGTCATAAGGATGCAACAAAATAGAGCTCAAATTATAATATATTATAACTAAAATCCTTATTTCTAAAACTCAACCAAAATTGTAATCCTACAAGAAGAAGTGTATACATACACGTTTTTTTTTTTCCTTCCTCACTCCTAGGAGGAGCATAGGGCTAGTGCATGATACCATACCCTAGTTTCATATAGTCATAGAGAGTTAGCTAGGTAGGTGACTAGCCTACCGTAAATTTATTCATATTTAATATTATTTATATTTACAATTTATTTTTTCTCAGTTTTTAGTATCGAATACTATGAATATTTGAAAATTACTTGTATATTTATTACTTGTATATTAAGTTATATAATATTGAATATAATTTTTATAGTGACCTGACTGGGGTCTGAACCCGAGACCTTTCGGTGAAAGAGCCGGCGCCATAACCAATGGTCAGGTCAGTGCTCCATAAAAACGTATTGTAAAATATTTTTTACATGAGGAACATTTTAAAAATTACATTTAACATAAATGTTGTTTTGCTTTAAATAAACTTTTTTTTGTCGTGTGTTTTTTATTAAATGTTAATTGGTAAAAAAAAAATTGATTTTCTAAATATTACCGAACTTAAAAATACAAATATCCTATTGTCAAATTTTTACAATTTTACATCGAAAATTTCCTTTGGTCGTTCACTAGTTGGAGGGAAAAGATTTTTTTTTGCATTAATACATCAATGATGCAGAATCCCCAATATATTTTATAAATAATTCACATTTCATTTATTGCATTCAACGGCATCAGTGTATCTTCATAAAATTCTTTGATGACCAAATATTCACTCTATGAAAAGAAACGTTGTTGTTTGGTAGATTTAGGTGGTAAGGACCCAAAATGTAAGGCGCTCCAATTAGTCGTTTTGTAACAAATTCTTCGCAAAACCTGGCCCTCATTGTCCGTTCAAGTACAAGACCGGTCACTAAAGAAACAATCGATCTGTCGGGCAGACTATATGACGTAGACACGAGGTTGCTTACGGGATTGTGATTACATAAAAAGAGGAATAGAGTACTGGGAGGCTATGTATGTATGCGGGATAGCCCGTCTATAAGGATAGCTCTAGCACTACAGAAAGTACGAGAGTGGGAGACTTCTCCGAGGAATTGTGTATACAGTTCTAAATTAGACTTCCTGATGGCCTTTAATTTCCTAAACGGAGACTTTGGCGGCACTTAGCGCGGTGACATTAGGTGCAACTATACAGAGGAGGGAATGTGATATTGGCTATTTTTGTGGATAGTAGGACAGCGATTGAGATTTTATTGTCCTACTTATTAAGGTTATATTTGCTGGGTGGGTGCAGAAACGTCCTTTGTGTGCAAGATGATAGAGTGCTGGGCTCCTGATAACATCGAGATGCGGGAGATGAGATGGTGAGCTGTCTTAAAAGAGCTGGGCGTGCGAAGGTGCTGGTCTAGTGCATGGAAGTTTTTTCAAAAACTTTCTAAAACTTGGAAAAACTTCTTAAAGCTTTAGTAGGAAAAGCGTCTGCTATAATACTTTTTGAGAAAAAATGGGAGAAAATGATGAAATTTTCGTTTTATCAATGTTTAAAGTTCTTTCAAATTTAAATCAATATTTAAAGTGATGTTACTGTTTTCTTTTTTGATTATTTTCAATTTTTATACCAAACAGACTGGGCATATTTTTTCAATATTTATAGTATACACTAAATTCTCAAGATACAGTTTTGGTTCCAGAAATTTATGTCGTAACTCGAATTGTCGTTTGAGGAGGAAAAATTGTATGGAAACAAAAAGTTAATTAGACGAACTATTTTATAATATAATTGACCTGTTTTTTAAAAAAAGGTAGCAAAGTTTAAAAAAAGCAAAAACAAAATATAATAACGAAATTTAATTATGTAACATAATAAATAAAATTCGTATATTTAACTACTGACTAGCATTTTTAAATAGGAGGAGTTCGTTATTAAAATATATGCTTTAGTCTTCCAAATTCGGTATAGATTTTTATTAAGAAACAGTAAAATCTGTCAAAAAAATTTAAATTTTTAATGTATCAGGAACAATGTCGTAAGTCGAATAAAACTGGTTCAAATTTATGTCATGTCGTAACTCGAAATGTGTCAGTGTCAGGTAACTCGAACTCGGTCATGAACTGAATTTTTTAAACCATTACAATTCCTTTTTACTTTTATGTACTAAATAAAAAAACATTTATTATAGCAAAAAAAAAAAATTGGAAATGCTTTATAAATGTTCTGTTTATTAAAGTATGTACTCCGAAATTTTTTGTTCTTGGGCAGAATCTATTGTTGCAGAGACACTCTTTGAGGCGAATAAGCACGAAAAACAGCTTTGTAAGGGTAAATTTTTTAAACAAAATCTTAAAATTTATGTTATCCAAGAATAAGAAAGAATCCAAGCATTAGTGCAACATGGAACAAAACAATAAAAAAATTGTGAATTTTTTAAGTGGGAGATGGTCGCGCAAGTAAATGTTTTTTTAGGGGAGCCAAGAATAAAAACAGAAGATTAAGATTATTAAAAAAGATCACGATCAAGGGCGTAATCGCGTATCTCGTACACTAGCTCCTCAATTTACGACCGACCAAATATACGGCGATTTGAATTATGATGTCTTTGTTTTAAAATTTATTAATTCGCACAACGAGTTTTATTTGTTAACTAATCAAGTAAATAAAAAAAGTGTGTAACAAAGCCGGTCACAATATTGTCGGTTATTTGACATATTATAATTTTATCATATACGTACTTGTGTTTTTATATTACATTAATATAACATAATAAAAATATCGTTTAACGAAGATTTGACTTACGCAGTTTTTGGGAACACATGGCCGTCGTATCTTATTCGCCAAGTCAGAAAGTGAGTGACTATCATACATATGTACATTCATAACAGTATGTACATTCTTAAATATGTACAAATATTAAAAATTTATCCATTTCGTTTTGAAGATAGGTCATCAAAAATTTAGAAATACTAGAGGAAGTAGCATCTTGAAAGAACATTGAAACCAAATTTTTTTAGATATCTCTTTCTTTTTAATAAGTATACAGGAACGTATTTATTTTATTTTTTAAATTGGCCTCTGCTGTAAAATACGAGAAATTTGTAAAAAAGATTTTTTTTTAATCAATTTTTGTCAATTTCACTTTAAGAGTACAAACCTTTGTGAGGAAGTTGCCTTGATTACTTTTTTCAAAGTCGTTTAAAGCCACAAAAAAAATTTGGTAGTCAGCGACCTAAGAAAACAAAAATAGTATGGCACGAGTTGTATTATGAAACTTGTTTGTTCTATTTTTCTATCCCCATTTGTTCATTTTTTTTTTTGTTTTAACACTTGTGTTAATACTCAAAATTTATATTAGAACAAACAAACAACATCAAAAAAATCACCCAAAAAAAAGCCAACCTAAAAAATCCTTTGGAAAAAACTCCAGCTAAAAATGACCAAACTACATCTTTTCACTTTAAAAAAATCACTTGAAAAAAAATTCCTTAAAAAGGTCACTCAAAAAACCATTCAAAAAAGTCGCTCGAACCTTCTCGGCGAAGAGCTGAGTTTAAAGGTCCAGACCCTAGCTTTCTGCGTTAAGCCGTTAGAATCCAGACGGTTATCTCAGTTCTTGCAAGCTGATTTGCCTTACAGTTCCCTAGAACACCACAGTGTCCGGGAACACAAACCAAGTTTATCATGAACTGCCTCGCCATCTCGTTGGGAGACGACCTACTTTCTAGGGCCGTTGTTGGTATAGAGACCTCAAAGCCAGCGCAGAGCCTCTTCTATCGCGACCACCTCTGCCTGAAAGACACGGCGGTGATCAGGTAAACGGAAGGAGAGCTGAACATCCAATTGCCCAGAATTGACTCCCCCCCAACCTGTTGTCAAATTTGAATCCGTCCGTGTAGAAATGGACGGATTGGCCCTCGAAACCCCTTTGTTTAGCCAGGTTTGTCTCGGCGGAAACGGAGTACCAAAGTCCCTGGTGAATGAGAGCAAAGGAGGAACAGAATTAAGTGTCCCCATAACGCCCATTTTTTATCTCATAAGATTCTTGTAGAGCTATATTAAGTAGTCTTTAAGAATATTACTCTTATAATTTTAGTTTTGTAGAACACTAAAAGACCCTAATGAGATCTTTATAAGAGCAAAAGAGTGCAATTACTAGAGTTATTAATTCTTGTAATGAGAGTTAAGCTCCCATTAAAAGAGTTTTTAAGGCATATAACTCTCATACCAAAACATATGAAAGTTACGAAAACTCTCACAAGCCATTTATAATAGTATTACTAGAAAGAGAAAGCAATACATTGTAGCATAAATATATCGGTCTTACTTCGAACTTTATAAAAAATATGTCTATTCCGCTTTGAATAATTGTTTTTTTAACGCCAACCAAACAAAATATACATAAGTTTACCTATATGATATGTAATCACTAACATTTTATATTATAAAATTATAAATAAATGTAAAACTTTCATATTATAAAATTATAAATATGGGAAATTAAAATAATTTTTTTGTTATGATTGTAAATCAAAAAGTTGCTGGCATTAAAATTTTATTGATAAAAGTTGATATTGTACTTCAAAAAAAAGCAACGCCAACTAAAAATAATTAAAATATAAAAAATTTTTATACATAATTTTTAACCCTATAATATCTTATTTTTGTTTTTACATAAATATTAAAATTTAAGAATTGTTAAGCAAAAAATAAATATACTAATGTGCAAAAATTCTAACTAAAGCTTTATTATATTTAAATAAATGCATAATTTTGCATTTCATTAACTTTAATTAAATAATTTCTGAACAATAAATATTTTTCGGACTTCTTTTCAAAAAGAAGAATTCTAACTCTCATTAGGGTTAAAATTTAGATAAGGAAAAATAACAATACTAAAATGGCCGTGCCTAACAACTAGACTTATAAAGGAATTCTTTTAAGAACAAAATTCTATAAGAGTTGACATCTTATAAAAAATACACTATGAGAATTAAAATTTTTTATGCCTTGCTAAAAGTAGTAGTTTAGTTGGCAACAAATGGGAGAGAATCTCAAGAGCCTAAATAGGGGTGGAGCATAACACCCTACCGATACACACCATTGCCATTCTTTAAATTTTGCTGTCAGTCTAATGTTCGTAGCTGTGTGGAGCGCTAGCCACCATATAAGATCTACATTATCCATATAAGATATGCATTAGAATCGGTCTCACCACCGCAGTGTATAGCCAATGAACCTAGTTAGGTCTGAGGCCCCACCCTTTCTAGATGGCCTTTTTACATGAGTGAAGCGCTTACCTTACTCTTTCCACAATGTCGGACTTCCAGTTCAGTTTTAAATTAAGAATTAGACCCGGAAACCTGGCCTCCCTGCTAAAGTTTACGCGGCTTCCGTTAAGTTGCGGTGAAGTTATGCCTGATACCTTGTATTTCCTGCTAAAGATAACCAGATTCGTCTTTTGTGGGTTGACAGTCAGCCCAGAGCCAAGAGCCCAGTCAGAGACGACATTTAAAGCCCTCTGCATGAGCCCGACGTGAAGGGCTCAAAGCTGCGAATGGCCCACAATATTCCTCTTTCAGGGACCACTGCCTCCGCACAAGGCGAAACTTCGTCTTGTTGAATTGAGTTCTACATTTTTGGACATAGGATTTTGAGAGCACTCCACGCTGGCGACGCTACTTGTGAATTCAGTGAGCGTGCATAGCATATTTTCGAGGTCCACAGTAGTCCAAGGGGACGAAGGGACCTCGGTCGCCAGGATATCCTTTAGCAAAACCTCCAAACTTTCACATTCTGGCATTCTACCTAGCAGCGAATTCAAATTCTATATCGCGATGATCAAAAAAGGAGTGCTTTTGCGATATCTTCAAATTCATGACCAAACCAGCAACAATTTGCGAGGCAGCCTTTATATCTACAACTTCTTGCCGATTTTTAGAGATAAAAGTGAGGTCTGAGCCCCTATTACACAGTATGAGGTTAGTACTTAAAATAAATTCAAAAAGTCACTTGTATTGGTGTCCGAACTCCCCCAGATCACATGATATGCGTTGGCATCGTTCGCAATGATGAGGTCCGTGTTGAGAGACCGTGCTTTCTCCACCAAGCAGCCCCTAGAAATCATAAGGCAGGTATGCTGAGGTTCACCAAGAGGCTTGCCACCGACTTCGAGGCCGACTGCTGTCAGATCTTCCTTGCTGTAAAGAGGCAACAGAACAGCATTAAAATTACTTTTAATTAATATGCTTCATCTTACCTTTCCGCCGTTGTTGCTATAAAGCAGTTTGTAGTTCACCGTCCTGAGTCCGCAGATCCTTCTTCCTGCCAGATTCCTGGAACAAAACTATGTCTCCTCCGTCTTTTTGTAAGCGGAGAAGGAGCGCAGCAGATGCCGCTTTAGAGTTATGGAAGTTAATCTACGTTATTCGACGCATTACAAAAAGAATAAGCTGTGGTGCAAATATCTCTCCACTAAAGGCGACAGGGACTATGATAATTTCCGATTTTCATATGATCAATTTAAATTAGCAGCAAAAGAACGTTACGACTACTATATCTATAAAACTTCGGATAACTTAATACGTAATCCCAAAGTTTTTTAAAGTTCATAAACCATAAGAGGTAAAATGATAGTTATCCAACCTTCTATAAATTCGGCGGGAATACAAGTAATAATTCCCAAACTATTTCCGAATGTTTTCGTAGCTTTTTCGCCGAATCTTACTCCTTTTCATCTTTTCAATTAGATGTTGACGACTTTCGGCACGCTGACTAAAACTACCTTTACAAATTTTGTCACGAACTCTTTTGCGGTTGAAAAATATTTTTCTAATTTGGGTTCTAGTCTTCGCCTGGACCAGATGGACTTCCTGAGATCATTTTAAGTAGGTGGTGCTCTTTTCTGGCGCCCATCTTAATCGTGGTTTTTTATAAGTCTTATTTTTCGGGTATTTTTCCTTCCGTGGAGGTTTTTGAGTTGATGATATATGACAACATTTATTTCCATTGTATGCCATTCATTAGTGGGCGCCAGCATGGCTTCTTGAAAAAGAAATCCACGGTGTCTAACCTTGTGGAACCACGACAGTTTTCTCAAATAATATGGAAAATGGGTATCAGACGGACGTAATTTACACAGACTTTAGCAAAGCCTTTGAAATCCTACCATATAACATTATTTTAAAATTTAAACTCTTAGGATTCCCTGACAGCTTCTTATCTTGGATAAAGTCATATCTGTCTGATAGGACTTACAGAGTCCTTTTTTGTTCAGCAATTTTTTCGCCTCTTTCGCCTATTTCTGGTGTACACAAGGGTGGTCACTTAGGTCCACTGCTGTTAATAATTTCAATTAATGATGTTGTTTCACGCAGAGTGAGGTATTAATGTATGCTGATGACATGAAAATTTTCAAAAAAATAACCTCGCAACTGATGCGTTGTATCTTCAAGTGTTCAAGTAATAACCTAAAAATCAATGTAAGTAAATATGCATAAGTGTGCTACTCTAGGTAAAGATGGCCACTTTTTAACTATTCTTTGAATGGCCAAGCTCTTAGTCGAGTTGATTCAATAATGGACCTGCGTGTTTGCTTCGATGGCAAGTTATCATTCAAAAACCACTACAACTATATCATATGCAGATCAAGTTCAATATTAGGTTTAAGATCCTTATGTCTTAAAATCGCTCTACACATGCCTTGTCCGTCCTCATCTTGAATATGTTTTACAAGTATGATCACCCTATTACGATATACATATTAATAGGATTGAGTCTATTCAAAAAAATTTTTTGAAATTATAATTTTTAAATTCAATTTTTAAGTCAAAAGTTAGTTGTGTCTAAAAATTATGTACATATATGTATATGCCTTCTTTAATTTTAAGTTATGTAAAATGTTGGAGCTAAAAATAAATTAATAAATAAATAAATAAATAAAAAAATAAATAAAAATATATAAATATACGTGATTATATAAGAAGTATGCTGAAAGATTTTTTTAAATCATTTTAATGTTTTAATAACACCAAGTTTTGAATCAAAGAATGTAAGCACTAGTAAAGTAGAAAAAGATTGAAGTTTAATTAATAATTTGAACTTTTTATAATTAAAGATTTGAAACAAGCTGATCTTGTGGGAGATTTATGATGTTAAAAATGGCCCCATGAGAGTACGTGTTAATTCTTGTAGCTGTGAACTCCATCTCTCTTTCGTAGGATCCAGCACCCTGACCTGTGTTTCTGTCAGTCGTGTTGCGTACTCTTTAACACTCCCAAAGATTCCTATGAATGTGTACGAAAATGAAAATAAAATATAAGGCCTTTTCATAAACGTAGCATATCGCAATAATATAGCGAGATCTGCTCTATATTTGTATTCATAAACAAATGTTGCTAATCAAGTTTGTTGATAAACATTGCCAACCTACCAAATTAAATCAATTGTACTTTTTTTTGCTAGTTTTTGCAGTTTTTTTAGGGATTCATCTATTAATTGTTGTACTTAAAAATAACACAATTTCTTTTTGTTTCAGTTTTCTTTTTTGTTTTTCTTAATTTTTATTTTTTCTGAAATAAAATTTTCCACTTTTTGGTCCAAAATAAATAAATTTTTTTTTAACGACATTTTTTGTTCTTGAACAAAAAACTGCAAATTCGTAATAGCAAAAGTTTTCATGCAACTGTTAAAAATATATTTCGTACTTATCATATTATTGTTTTGCAGCATTGTGTTTAAGAAAATGTCTATACTGAAAACTATACTAAAAACTCTTTTAGCTAAGGGATTTTTGTTGTATATAAAAATTGGCGAGTTACTTATAAAATAGATATAATATACTTTAATACAAAAATCCAAAAAAAAAACCAAATTTGAAAATGGGAAGAGGAATATTAAAAATTTATTGGAAAAAAAAAGAATTTATATGCCTTACTATGTAGAAAATAGGAAGCTGAGAAATTTGCGATTCTTAAGTGGTTTGGTACTATGCACGGCTGACAGAAGTACAGGTCTGTACCCTAAGAGAGAGTGAAGTGTTTACAGCTGATGAATTTAAACCCGTTGCCTTATAGGTCCGCTGTCTATGTTAACATTCTCAAATGAAGAAGAGATGAAAAAAATTTATGAAATCGATTACATAAACAGGATGAAAGTTAGGATAGAGGCACTTCCAAAGGACAGCACCATTCCGCAGTGTAAAAGGTGTCAAAGGTATGGGCATACACAAAAATTCTGCCAGAGAGAACCGAATGCTTAAGCACTTAACATCAGATTGCAGTAAGCCAAAGGGTACTGCAGCAAAGTGTTCCAATTGCTTGCAGGCCCACCCAGCAAACTATAGGGGATGCCTTGTAGCTAAGGAACTGCAAAAACGTAGAAATTTGAACAGCAACAACAACCTGAAGAATTCTGAACGGCCACCGAGGAAATTCACCTCGAGAATAGTCTCAAAAGATGTAACATACAGGGACGTTCTCCAAACGAAAACTGATGACGGTGGCACGAGCAATAAAACAAGGGCCAGTGATGTGAATGATGGCACGAGGTAATTTTAAAATAGCAACATGGAATTGCAATGGTATTGCAAAAAAAGGACATGCTTGAAGTTTTTCTGCATACACAGAATATAGACGTGTGCCTCGTAACTGAAACACATATGACCTTAAGAAGCAGGATTCGGTTTCCGGGTTATAGAATTTACAACTCGAACCATCCTGGAAATATAGCGAAGGGCGGAACGGCGATAATAATAAAAGAAAATGTGGTGCATTGCGATCTGCACCAGATGCAAACCGAGGAAATGCAAATGACAGCGGTTCAGATCACTTCGACTAAGCAGAAATTTGGAGTGGCTGCATTATATTGTCACCCTAGATTTAAAATTACGGCAGAAATGTTTCAATGCGTTCTGACAGACCTGGGCGATAGATTTATATTGGGGGGGGGGGGGGGGGGGGGGGGTGACTTTAACGCCAAGAACACTGATTGGGGTTCAAGGCATACTTCAACTAGAGGAAGAGAACTTAGAACAGCAATTGGCGGCACGGGGTGCCTTTTTCATTCTAATGCGAAGCCAACGTATTGGCCAACCGATATTAATAAGTGTCCAGATTTAATAGATTTCTTCATAACGAAACGGATTGCGAAAATCTTGTACTTAAGGAAAATATAGTTATGAAAATTGGTCAAGATTTCGCTTAGAGATTGAACGTCAAATAGATTTAAGGAAAAGAATAAGAACGACCCAGCACATAGATGAGGAGGCCGAAAACTTTACTAAAATTATTCAAAATGCGGCTTGGAGTAGTTTCAAAATTAACGTTATTAGGAGGGGTGGCATTAACTATCCCCCACATATACTAGCAAAAGTAAAACGAAGCAGGCGGGCGAGAAAAAGGTGGCAGCAAACGCGTGATCCTGCTGATAAAACCAGATATAATCATGAATCGCAGCAACTAAGACGCTGTATTAGAAAATACAAAGAGGATTCGGTTGCTGATTATGTTCAAAATTTGACGGCGTGTGAGAAAACCAATTACTCACTGTGGAGGGCAACAAAGAAAATAAAGCAACCTATCAAACATCTCGCTCCTATTAAAAACAAAGATGGAACGTGGGCAAAAACTGACAAGGAGAAGGCAAATGCGTTTGCGGATCATTTGGCCGATATATTCTGCCCGCATGACAGCCGGAACGTGTATGAAAATGAGCAATCTGCTTTTGTTGGGGATAGCGTGACTATTCCAATTGTCAAGGAGAGAGAGGTCATAGAAGAAATCAGGACTCTTAAACCTAAAAAGGCCCCAGGATTTGACCTAATAACGGCCGATATTTTGAAAGAATTACCCAAAAGGGGTATAAAGATGCTTACGCGCCTAATAAATGCGTGTATAAGGTTCAATTACGTGCCTGAAATTTGGAAAGTTGCAGAGACAAGGCGACTTCTTATAGACCAATTTCATTGTTGCCTATGATTTCAATTCAAACTGCTAGAGAAACTTTTATTGAGAAGACTCCAGCCTATAATTGAAAGCAAAAGGTTAATCCCGAATCATCAATTTGGTTTTCGCCGCAACCACTCAACCATAGATCAGATTCATAGAATAACTGACCTAATAGAAAATTCACTGGAAGAAAAAACAATATGTTCTATCATATTTTTGGACGTAGCCCGGGCCTTCGATAAGGTTTGGCATTGTGGATTAATAAAAAAACTTAGGCCATTACTACCAAGGCAGTATGTTGACCTACTCAAATCTTACCTGACTAATAGGGTATTTCGAGTTAAACAGGAAGAGGAGTACTCTTCGCTTAGGGATATCAAGTCGGGGGTACCACAAGGGAGTATATTGGGCCCGATATTATACTTGCTATACACGTGTGATATTCCTGAATCGGTAGGAGTGACAACAGCTACATTTGCTGACGATACAGCAGTTATCGCAATAGGACGAAATGAAAATGAATCTACACAAAAATTGCAAAGGGCCAGTGATGAGATCTCAAAATGGACTAGAAGGTGGAATATAAAACTTAACGAGATGAAATCAGTACAAGTAAATTTCACTAATAGGAAAATTGACAATTCATTTTCGGTTCGAATAAATGTCGTCTTGATTCCGTCCGCAAACACAGCGAAGTATTTGGGAATGACGTTGGACGCGAGGCTCAGATGGAAGGAGCACATAAAGAAAAAGAGATCTCAACTCGAGGAGGAATACAGAAAGTTCGAATGGCTTTCGGGGAGGCGTTCCAAATTGACAATATACAACAAAGTTTTGATATATAATCAAATATTTAAGCCTGTCTGGGCTTACGGTATACAGTTATGGGGCTGCGCGCGCAGACTCATATCCAATCTATACAAAGATTTCAAAATGGGGTATTACGGGACATTGTAAACGCCCCTTGGTATGTCCGTAATGCCGATATACACAGGGATCTCACGATCCTAAATTAAAAAGCAAGCAGCCAATCATAAAATGCGTTTATCCAACCATGTCAATATCGAGGCGGCTCGATTGGTTGACAATCAAAACTTTGTTAGGAGACTTAAACGTACGAGACCTCGCGAGTTAGTTTAAAGTTTTTTATTTGGAACAATGAGTACTTAGTACGCTATTGTGCCAGATCAAAAGCTTGTAAATAATCAAAAAGGTTAGAGCAAAATTAATGGTTAGTCGTTTTCGACTAGTTTTATAGTTTATTTTGAGGAGGGTGTTTTTTAGTGGATTAAAGTTCCACACTACTGCTTTTCGTCTGGCAGTGTCTTTCGAGATTTTTCACCCTTCAAAAAAAAAAAAAAAAAAAAAAAAAATTTTCACATTGTTAAAAAGATTAATTCGCTTATTTACCTAAGCATCAGAAACTTTAGAACTTATACAAGTTTCTTTATAATTTTTTTATTATGTTTGTTTTATATAATGGACAACTTGAAACGACGCATCTTATATAACGATTATAAAATTTTGAAAGCACTTTCATAAATATAAAACTTATAATAAATAATTACAAACATAAATTAAAATCTAACAAAATTTTTATTAACTTTATTTTAAGTTGTGTTTAGACTAAAAAATATAGCACCAAATTCTTTTTTTAATCACTCTATTATCATTTTTTACTCTCAATTCTCTGATATTTTATCTGACATGGCGATACAAAAAAATGCGGAAAAGACTCGAAAATATATTTAATTAAAATTAAAGTTAAAATTCTGAAAACTCTAAATTTCATGTTAGTATAAAAAATTTTTAGGTTTTAGTCAACTTTTCATATAGAAAACTTGAAATGAAAATAAGCAAAATTCATAATTTTTCTAAAAAAATAGCAAAACAAAGTGATTCTTCAGTCACTGTCATATCGCCAAAAATACATATGCAATTTTGCAATTAAATTCACAAAAAAAGCAGAGTCTAGTCCTTGATTTTTTTAATGTCAAGGTACTATGTAACAAAATCGCGACGCAAAAAATTTAAACTTTCAGCATTTCGTAAATTTTTTGTTTTTGACATTTCGAAGTTTTCTCCAAAGTATATCTAGTCAAGAAGTAGTTTAACTCTCCGTTTGCATCACACTAATGCAATCACTCAAGAATGTTTGTTGTTTATTTAGCTGAGTTAAGCAAGCAGAATACCTTCTTATTTTAATTTTCATACCGCAAATTCTTTAACGTCAAAATTTTGTTTTCAGTCTGCAAACTGTCTGACGTATAAAACTTTTACGGACAGAAATGTAAACTTTTTACCCGTAATTGACTTGAAGGGGTTAGAAGAAGAAGGAGTTAAGTAACATTTTCAATATTTCGAGAAAAACTCATTTTTATATTCTGATTTTAATAACGTTGCAACTTTTTACCTATTTGAAACATAGAATTTTTATTTTTTAGATCTTTTATTGTTCTTAAAGTACTTTCAAATAGGATATTTCAAATTTTTGTAAATATTACGGCAAAAGTGGAATTTAGAAAAATATGCAATTAACCCCTTTTTACACCAATAAAATCTACAAAAAACAAACTGTTGAAAAATTAAAAAGCGTTAATTGAATTTTTGTTTTATTTTTAACAGCATTTTTATTTTATTTTTTTGTATTATTTTTTCAAATATTAAAAAAATAAAGAACAAATTTTAATTGAGAAAATAACAACAAAAAAAGTTCGTCATATTTGTTCATAATAAACCTTACAAACTTAATAAAATATGTAATTTTCTTTTAAATTAATTGAAAAAGAAAAAAGTAATATAGGTTTCACAATATATTTATACTAGGTATTAAAATATTAAAAATGTATAATATCAATACATAATATTTGTTAAATTACAAAATAAAGCACTTTTTCAATTCAGATATAATATCTACCTGTGCATGTGGGTACTCAAATTAATAAACAAAAACAAAAATGTGAAATAATTTTCTGTTAATTCGTTAATATCCCACTAGTATTTATAGTTCAGGTTTCCTTCCGATTATAATTTGATAGAACTATTTATGTTCATTTGGAATGAAAATGAACTGTACTTTTAAATTTTTAATTTTTTCTTAAATTGAGCTTCTTCAAAAATTGAGGTCCAAAACCGATTTTACCATTTGCTTTTCTCTTGATTCTATTGTTCCCATATTATAAGAAATTTGACTTACGCCTTCTTAGTTAAGCAATAATAGTAAAATATTAACAATAATAGTAAAATTTTAGCCCTCATAACACTTAACAAACACTAGTAACACTTTAAACTTCTAAAATATGATAACGGTTTTGCTAATATTTTGTTTTTTTTTTATTGAATTGTTTGTGGACGAAAGTGTCAAATGCGTACTTAACCCCTTATGAAATAAACTTTTTTCTCATTTTATCTGAAAACATTTATATTGTACGAGTATGTTAAGTGATCTTAACGCCTTCATTTAATAAACAAAAGATTAAAATGTGTACTTAACTCTTTTTTTTATTGTCTAAATACAGTAAACTTGATATTTCGAAAAACGGGTTTTTGTAAAAGATGCGTAATGTTTTGAAAAGACTAAAGCTGCCAAAAAACGATTTTTGAGAAAAATGTCACTTAACTCTTTATTCTTCTAACCCAGCATTTACACGTACAAGTTACTTGCAAGAAAGTTGCAATACATACAAAAATTTTACTAACACATTGAAATATTTCTACTTGCTTGTTTACTTGCAGTTCAACTTGCAAGAAAATTTTGCTGCCAGTAATTTGAGCAAGTAATTTGACATATTGAGAAATTCACAAAAAAAAATTTGTTGTTTTGATTTTTTTTTTTTTTTTAATTTAAAATTTTTGAATTTTGTTTTAAAAAAATTAAACTTAGCAAACTTATAGTTTCAAAAATTTATAAACAATTATATATATTGCTAGTTGTTTTCTTCTCAAAGACATTTTCAAAAATTAACTTGCTAAACGCCTACGTCATAATAGCAAGTAATTTGACATTTCGAAAAACTAATTGACAATTAATATTATACAAACTTGCTTGCAAGTAACTTGTATGTGTAAATGCTGGGTTACTTGCAGTTCAACTTGCAAGAAAATTTTGCTGCCAGTAATGTGAGCAAGTAATTTGACATATTGAGAAATTCACAAAAAAAAATTTGTTGTTTTGATTTTTTTTTTTTTTAATTTAAAATTTTTGAATTTTGTTTTGAAAAAATTAAACTTAGCAAACTTAGCTAGTTGTTTTCTTCTCAAAGACATTTTCAAAAATTAACTTGCTAAACGCCTACGTCATAATAGCAAGTAATTTGACATTTCGAAAAACTAATTGACAATTAATATTATACAAACTTGCTTGCAAGTAACTTGTATGTGTAAATGCTGGGTAACCCCTTCACTTTGAATTTTGATCATCCGTAAACGTCAAAACAAAAAAATCTTTTTTAGATTTAAAATAATTTTATACTTACATATTAAAAATTAACGAAGAATAAAATTTTTAAATATTATTTTTAACGTAATGATAGTCACTCAATACATCAAATTTATTTACTGAATTACTACGTCAGACTGTCTGCATGTAAAAAAAAAATCTACAATTTTGACGCTTGATTTTTTTTAAACGTTTAAGAATTTAAATTTTGACTTAAAGTAAAAACGCAGGAGAGTATTCGTAAACTCAGACAACTCAGATTTTGTAAAATTTGACGTTTAAAAATTTACCATATTCGTAAGCTCAGACAACTCAGATTTTGTAAAATTTGACGTTTAAGAATTTACCATACGCAATAGATGTCTACATGTTCTTTTACAATGTATATTTAAAAGAGGGAGTTTAAAATCTGAATCCACCTACCAAACTTTTTTGCAATCCACTTTCTTAAAAAATTAACAATAAGCGCCTACTTAATATAAATTTAAATTGTATAACTATTTTAATACATAGCCAAAATGTTTATCAGAAACAAATTTTGGAAAATGCTGCCAATTTAAGTTTTTTGCTAACCTTTTTTCACGTAGAGTACTACTTAAGAATCCCAAATCAACTTTTATGCAAATTTCCCCGTTTCGTATTTCTAGATAGTAGGCCACCTGATTTGAAAGTGAATAAAATGCAATAGGTGTACAAACACCTTTAGGCTGAAATGTACATATGTATATTCTCAATAATTTTAATTCGTTTTAATGTTACTGTCATTATACAAAAGCAAAATGATTTAAGAAACATTTTGATATTTATTTTTTAATCAAATTATATGATGCCAATTTTATTAGCGATGTCTAATGCATCGTAATCTCTAGCCAATCTTACATAGGCTTTCTTTTGGCCATCAGGTCTTACCAAGATATTTACTTTTGCGACCTTGATGTCATATAATTTTCGAACTGCTGCTCGAATATGATTTTTGTTAGCTCTAAGATGCGTCAAAAATACGAGCGTATTATTATCCTCGATTTTCTTCATTGCAGCTTCTGTTGTTAATGGATATTTGATTATATTATAGGCGTCCATCCTAAAAATTGCATTGAGTTAAGTTTTGATGGTCCTAAATATGTTTTAATTGAGTTTAAATCCACATTGTTACCTGTTTCTTGATGGGACTGATTTTCTTGGATACTTTGGATTCCTGGGTAATTTTAATGTTTTGGGACGCCTGAAAGTTACGCTAGTCCGTACTTTTCTTGTCCTAGTTCCGAAAGCACCTTTAATTACCTTTCAAAATAAAAATATTAGAATTTTGTGCTTATATGGAATACTTTATTCCTACTTTAGTTGCACATTTTTTAGCCTTAACAACGGCAATAGCTTTCACTTTAATTGCACCCTTGGGTAATTTCGTGGAAGATGTTTTAAGAGCTTGCTTTTTTTTAACACCAATTTTCGCATTCGATGTCTTTAAAGCTGTTTTACTAACGGCAGCTTTAGAAAGGTTTTTCGAATCTGCTTTCTTAATAACTTTCGTTTTTTTTTCCACATTTTTTTTCAAAGGTTTTGTTGCAATTTTTGGTAAAGGAGAGGATAACTTGACAATTTTTTTTTTATCCTTCTTTTCGACCTTAGATGTTGCAGTTGCTTTTACGTTACCTTTAGATATGGGAGTTTTCGGTTTTGCTGAGCTTGATGTTGAAGCAGATTTCTTTTTTTGCTCCTTGGCAGCTAAAAATATGTTCGAATATAAGTATTACATTACAAATTAGGTAATCACTGCATATATGTAAATAAATCGAATTTTTACTATAAAGCATGGATTAAGAATACTACAAAATATGCAGAGAGTTCCATGAAAATCCATTTATTTTTCAACTGGTTGAAAATAAGAATACTTTATCACAATGAAACTAATTTGAAAAGTTGGAGGATAAAAGTTAATTGAATTTTTAAGTTATTATAAATTAAAAATAATTAACATAAATAACAATAATTAAAACTACATTTTGTTTCTCAAACGATATTCACAAATCGACCCAAACATCTTAAGTATTTTTTGCAAAAATTTTCAAGTTTTATTTCATTAAATAGCATCAGTTAAATTTCCATTGCCATGTAGTAAATGTTGTTACAATTGCGTTTTATTAAAATTAATTTATTTTTGTCTTCACATCTTACCCGGGCTATCTACATTTTTTTTTGGTGCCATATTACTTGACGAACACACTACAAAAGAAAGAACATGTACATCAAGTTGCAATAGCAGGAAGTTTCCTTAAATGTCAGAAAGAAATAGTACTAAATTTGTTTTTAGAGAGTACTTCACAAAACTGTTTCCGGCTCACAAGCAGAGTTGACACTCCTTACTTCAATTGAATTATATTGTTTTGTAGAATTGCATTGTATTTTGTCAACGAAAAATTTAGAATGTATATTCATACATATTGTATTATTCTATTTTAATTTTAATATAATAAGAGAATTTTAATATATTTTAATTAAAATTTTTCAAATATTTCTTATTAACTTCCACGTTTGATTAAAAAATAATTATAACGATTTAATTACAAAATCTAATTAACACTAGCCCAAGTAAGATCTCCAACGCTTGCAGAAGAAATACAACAAAACGAAAACAAATGCAGAAAAAGACAAAAAGAAAGCGAAAGAAATATGTAACCCCAATTCAATGTAATTCTGTATATATTATTTATATCGTATTCATATCGTATAAAATGTATACCGATTTTCTGCACAGCTTATTAATTTTCGCTTTAATTTCATGTTCTAATAAGCTATAGCTTAATACAAATTGCGTAAACGATACATGTGTATATGCATAAACTCCTATAATGAACAAGCCATGTTATTATTTTTGTATTTGTGTATATTGAATAAGGTTTTACAAAAATGGACTATAGCATTCTTTAGTCCATAAATTTCGTACAGGAAAGCTGTGTTGCTGAGCGGTAAAATAATTTTTTTGCTGTTTAAAATTTAATTTTAATTTAAATTTAGTGAATAATTATATTAATTTTTTGTGTTATTAAATAAAATGAAGATTTGTAATTTATATAAATAAATTTTTTTTTGTGTTCGTGTGAAACAAAGGTGGAATTTAAAATAATACTAAAATTTATTTAAAAAGAAAAATCACTAAATAAATTTAGTAAGATATGGTGTACTTTTTAGAGTTTTAATTGTAATCATATTTAAATAAAATATAATAGTATATTTGATTACCTTCAAGTGAATAGGAAGTCTTGCGTCGAAGGATGCAGAAGCAATAGTATGAGAAAAGGAGAGCCTTAACGCTATACCTGCCTTTACTTTCCCCAAGATCGAGGTCATCAGGGATAAATGGACACAAGCATTAGGAAAAAGGAATTTTACACCAACGAAGTATTTTTAATTTGTAAGAGCTTTAAATTTCATTTTGCTGCCTACGAAAAATGTAATTTAATCAATTTCCTACTAATATTAAATTTTAACTATTTAAATAAGTTTGTAATTTAATCTCTAATAAACGGAAATTAAAGAATTTTGTGTAATTTAGGTGAATACATAGGTATATTTATGTGATAAAATTTATAGATTTTCTCGTCAAATCTTACTTGTTTTAAGAAATATGTTATGTAATTTTTTTTAAAACAATTTTTTTACATTGTTTAGAAAGCATGGATACTATTTTGGTTTTACCTCTAATGTAATTCGGTACCTGTAATTAGTAACTATGTTAGTTTGTAAGAAGAAAAATTTAATTTTGTTAATAAAACCAAGTAAAATAATTTAATCGTTTTTTATTTTTCAAATATCTCAAATCACTATAAACATTTTTATTTTTTTCGAAAATACCTAATGTAAAATGTATTTGTTAACAAAAAGTAGGATGATCAATTTTCAATACATTATATGAATGGATTAGTAAATTGTGTATTCTCAAGTGTTATATAAAGATGGCTATGTTTTGACTCAAAGAGCCTGCTTATAAAAGTATAAATGTCATTCGAAAATTGACAACTGTAGAAAAATTCTGAAGAATTAAATCAATCAGTTTTCACTCGTTAAACAAATCGTTAGTTAAAAATGTCAAATATTATACAAATTTTAAAACTTAAAAAATCATTGGACTTGTACGAGGTGACAGAGTTATTAAGGAAATTTCCAAAAAAGAAAAATTGAAAAAAGAAGTTTTATAAAAGAAATATATATAAAAACAGAAGTTCTAAAGGAGCTCACTTCAATTTAATCCAATTTAATTATTTCAGAATGATGGCACAACATTTTGATTGTAAAGATGTCTGTGAACTCACAGACATCTTTATTCTCAAGCCTCCGTAATTCACAATTTACTAATACATACATACGGTGCATTCAAAGTTGCTCATCATACTTTTTGTTAAGAGATACATATATTCTTATATTAGATATATTCGAATAAATTGGAAATGTTCATGGTGATTTTGGAAGTTTAAAAAAAAAAAAACGATTAAATACAAAAAATAAGCAGAAATTACTTTATTTCGTTTAAATATTAAAAAAATTTAATTTTTTCTTCTTACAAACTAGTTACTTATTCCAGGCAACAAATTACATTATAATAAATTACAGGTAATAAAATATTTTTCAGTTAAAACCAAAATAATAACAACATAACAAAATTGTTTTTGAAAAAACTACATGACATATTTACATAAAAAACTAAAATTTTTCATCAATATTTGTTAAAACTCATCAATATTTGTTAAAACTAGTAATATTTGACTAGAAAAACAATTCATTTTATGACATAAATGTACCTACTTATCCAACTAAATTCACAAAATTTTTTAATTTTCTTTTATAAGAGATTAAATTACGTACTTATTTAAATTGTTAAAATTTTACCATTAGTTGGTACTTGATTAAATTATATTTGCCACAGGCAACGAAATAAAATTTAAAGTTCTTACAAATTAAAAACACTTCGGTGGAGTAGAACTCCTTTTTCCTAATGCTTGTATCTATTTGTCTTTGATGACTTCGTTCTCTGGCAAAGTAAATGTAGGTATAGCATTTACGTTCTCCTTTTCTCGTAGACTATTGCTTCTGCATCCTCCGACGCAACACTTTCGAGGCATTTCTATTTATATGAACGTAATCAAATATACTATTATATTTTATTTAAATATGATTACACCGAATCTTACTAATTTATCAAGTCATTTTTTCTTTGTAAATAAACTAGTACAATTTTTTCAAAATCCACCTTCTTTTTTACTAAATATTACAAACAAATTATAAAATTTAATTAATATAACTTATAAATCTTTATTTTATTTAAAAACACAAATAATAAGTATAATTTTTCAATAAATTTAAATTAAATTTTAAACAGCGAATAAATTATTTTACCGCTTAGCGGCACAGCCTTCCCGTACGAAATTTATATATGGACTAGAGAAATGAATAGTCTTTTTCCTGAGCAAAAAACTTTGTATACACACATATGCAAAAATATTAACATGTCTTGTACATTATAGGAGTCTATGATAACACTACATTCGGATATAACCATTCGTAGCAGCATATCCGCAGAAGAATAGTTTGATTAACGTACTTGTTAAAAGCATTCATATGTACATTATGCATTCATATAGTTTTTAAAATATTATGTGCAAACTGATACTTATTTTACGCTATAAAATAAAATTATTACCAAAGGTTTTGGAATCCATTTTTACTTTTGTTTTTTCAATAAACGCTGCAGAGGAAAATAAAAAAATACGCACTGACTCTATTTTTCGAATAAAAACACGAAACTGTCAATTTCTGATTTTTGAAAGTTGACAGCTGTAGATTTCTACCTGCAGGATTTTTGAGTGAAAACCCTGCATTAATCGACGCTTGCAGTTCAAAAATTTTCTTCCTTATGCTACACATATTCAGATAGAAAATATTTAGGTTACAAATTTCAATTATATTTTTTCAGTTGAGCATTGCGTGTGCCCTACATTTATTATCAATTGTGTTCAATATACAGGTTTCCCTCGCTTAATGTAATTTCTTGTAATGTATAGATTTTTTTTGTCACATTATTTCAGTTATCGTAAATTTTTCCCCCTCGCTTATTGTAATTTTTTTTTAACTTTTTTATAAAGAAAAAACACCCTCGGCAAGAGTTTACAAGTGGTACCTGTAATAAAAAAAACATTTTGTCAATTCTAAAGCTCTCAATTAATAAAATTTAGGCAGTGGTACCACTAGTACTAAATCCACTCCTGTTTTAGTTTTTAGTTTTAAGTATGTATTGAAATCTTATATTGTTTTATTAACGAAAACGTTTCATGAAATAAAAGTTCATGTTTTTGTTTAAAAAATTTGTTTGTGATGTACATATAAATTTTTTTTGTCATAGTCTAGCTTAATGTAATTTCAGTTAACGTAGGAAATTTTGGGTCCCAAAAATTAAGTTGACTTGTACCTGTATTTGCAACATCTTCACTAGAAATTCCAATAATGGGATGGTATGTATAATGTATTCCTTGCAATTCATGATGTTGCGTTGGAAGACCCTCTTGATCAATTAACACTTTCAGACTTGTTTTTGTTATTCCATCGTGGCAAATGTCATTTTGGTCATAAAAGTAGAAAATACAACCTTACTTTACCACATATTCTATGATCTTGTAATCTAGAAAGCACATATGAATTTTTAGTTAGTTTGACAATCGGCGGACTCGATGGGTTAATAAAACTGTTGTTTCACCTGCAGAATGATGTTCGTTCTCTGAGGACTTTTTATCTTTAGGCTCTGTTGTGGGGTTTAATGTTTGGGCACCTTTAATCCAGTTCGCACATTTATTTGCGAAGTTAATATGTGCATTTTTATTAATATTACCTATGTCTTTGTTACTTACATTATCTTTATCTATTATTGTTATTATTGTTATTATTATTTTCAATATTGTTTTGATTACCACTATTATAACTGTTATTATTATTGTTGTAATTACTATGATCTTTACTATTAATATCAAGTTTAATTTTTGAATTTTTTTGTCCAGAACTTCGGAATAAATTTTAGTAAGTTTGTATTTTTTCTTCGATATTCATTTACATTATTGTTTTTAACAGTCTGCCCAAAAGTTCTTGTTTAAATTTTTATAATTATTATTGTTAATCGGTTTTTTATTACTTTTCTATCCATATTGATACTGCTTTTATTGTTATTGCTAATAATTTCTGCATAATTGTTTTCTTTATTAGAATTGTTCATAATCAAATTATTGTCACTTTTATTATTGTAAATATTATTATGAATCATTTCTGAATTATTTGCTTTACTATCACTAAAATTAAACTTCATATTAGCACTTTAAATTTTTTTATCAGTCGATTAGTAAGCATATCCTTCAATTATCTGTAATTGCTGATACCTAATTTTTTTCTTTAACTCATTCAGTTTTTCTCGTATACTTCGCATTCTAATTGTGGTTTATATTTAAATCAAATTTGAACCTTTCATTTAACTGCAACAATAACAAAAACACATAATTTAATTTCCTGTTCTTTACACTCATTTTTCTTATGATTTTTCGTAAATTTTAAACACACTCTTCATTTTTGCACTCATTAGACTTGTGGTTCAAACCATTACATTTAAAACATCTTGCACTTTAATTGTATCAAAAACTTGCATCAGCACTTTAATTGTATCAAAGACTCTAAATCTTTCCAACCAATGCATAATTTTTCCATGCGCAATATTTTAGGAAAAGATTCCTTATCGACCTCTATAGTTGTATTTTGCATTTCTTTATTAAATTTATTGACCGTACGCAAATTAATTATTTTCATTTCAGTCTTTTCCAGCATTTCATTTTGTTTTTTTAATTTTTCAATTAATTCACCTTTCTAGTTTTAGAAAGGTGAATTAATTGAAAAATCTAGTTTCCACATTATTAATTTTAGAATTTTTTGGATCAACCTTTGCATTTTAGTCTTTTTTTTTGTCACTCTTTTGTTTTTGTTTAGGTTTCACTATTATTGGTAAGTTTTTTTTTCATGATTGGTTGGATTTTTTTATTTATTTGTTTTTAAAACATCGGCGAATAACACTTCATCAATTTTGTTCATTGAATTCACTATTGAATCATTTATTTTTCTGTATTTGTTAAGCACTACGTTCAGTTTTTTTCTTTCCTTTCTAAAAACTTTGACGATTATAGCCATTTTTTGTATCTTTTTTTCTGTTCATTCTGTAGGTTGTTTGATGACTCCATAAATAATTCTTAATTTTTGTTCAATAATTGTTAGCAGTCTCATTATTTAATTTTCGTTCCGTTGCAGAGCGTTCTTGAAATCGCTCTTATATTCTTTAAAGTGTTCCGTAATTCTACGTACCGTGCAGTCCATTTTTTGAAGAACCGAATCTTCAATGTGTATGTATAAAACACAATCGTAAACAGAAATTTTAGCCTCTTGTTTGCTTCCAAAATACTGTTTTGGTATTTATGTATACTAGAACATTTAACTGAAACGTGATATATTTTATTACACACGCCGGCGAACCGAATACCTTCATTGTTAATTTTGCTTTTACACGTTTCACAGTTAGACATCTTATATTTTTTACACGATCTTATACGCAATTTTAATTTAATTTAAATATTATTTTTAATTTTAACTTAATTAAAGTTCCAGCCTTTACGTTTGACGATTTAATTAGAACCTCAAAATTTTACCTTTATTTTTATTTGAGAAAAATTTAAAAAATTTAATATGTCAATTACCTAAATAAAAAAAAATTTTTAAATGATTTGGAAAAGACAATAATATATTTTTATGACCGGATTTGAATTTTTTTTTTTATTTTAGAAATAAATTGTATCTTACCCAGCATTTACACGTACAAGTTACTTGCAAGAAAGTTGCAATACATACAAAAATTTTACTAACACATTGAAATATTTCTACTTGCTTGTTTACTTGCAGTTCAACTTGCAAGAAAATTTTGCTGCCAGTAATTTGAGCAAGTAATTTGACATATTGAGAAATTCACAAAAAAAAATTTGTTATTTTGATTTTGTTTTTTTTTTTAATTTAAAATTTTTGAATTTTGTTTTGAAAAAATTAAACTTAGCAAACTTATAGTTTCTTAAATTTATAAACAAATTATAAAAATTTTAATAATATTAAAATTTTTATAAATAATATAAATTTAAATAAATAATAAACGTTTTTAAATAATATAAATTTTAATATTAATTAAAATGGAAAAAAAATTATCAAGAGAACAAATTTTAAAATTAATAAATTTATATAGGGAACATGAGGTTCTGTGGAATAGCTGTTCCAAAATTTATAGAAGGCTCGACCTAAAAAAAAGGGCATTAGAAGAAATTGCTCTGCAAATGGAGCTATCAGTAGAAGTGCTAAAAAAAAAAATAAGAGGGTTGAGAACTACGTATGTTAGTGAAAAAAAAAAAATTGAAACTAGTAAGAAGTCTGGCTCGGGTGCAGATGCTGTTTATATTCCAACCTTGTTCTGGTACGAAGAAATGTGTTTCCTGGATTGCACAATTATTTTAAGAAAAACTGAAAACAATTCCAATCAGGTTGTTATTAATTGAATTTATTTTTTCATGAAATATATGATTTTTATTACCGTAATATTATGTATTTTATCAATATATTGGAATATTGATAAAATACATAATATTACGGTATTCTAATATTCATAATTGCAAATATTTAATAGTAAATACATAATATAAAAACTACTTATTATTACTTATATCACTACGGTGGTTTAATTTACCCCATTGAAAATCAACATTTCCATCAGTAATTAAAAAGTTTTTTAATTCGTTGCGTACTCTACAAGCATACTTGTACGTAGCACATTGTTGTGGGCCTAGCGAAGAAAAAGTGTTTGGTAAGGGATCCAAATTTTGGTCATTAATAGTCGGTTGTGTAGTTAGCACTTTGGATAAAAAATTGTGCAAAGCACAGCAACAGAGAACAATTTGATCCACTGTGTTTGGCAGTACTTCGATAGGGCGATGGAAAATCCTGAATCGGTTCGTAAGTTTACCAAAAGCACACTCTGCAGACATTCTTGCACGACATAAGCGATAATTAAAAATCTCTTCTGCTGTACTTAATTTTGAATTTCTGTTAAATGGCTTCATTAGATTTTTATCCAAAGGAAACGCATCATCGCCTACAAAAAAATAAGGCAATTTGGTGGTTTTAGATGTAACTAGTTCAGATTCAGGTGGAATATTTAATGTCTGATTTTTCAAAGCACGATATAGATATCCATCGCTATATATTGTGCTGTCTGATGATTTTCCATTAGCTCCAACATCAACATATATAAATCTGCAATGTGCATCAACAAGTGCAAATAACACAATACTATAAAATCCTTTGAAGTTATAGAATTGTGACCCTGAGTTTGCTGGCGCTTTAATCTTTACATGTTTGCCATCTAATGCACCAAGAGTATGAGGAAAATTCCATATTTGATGGAAGTGGTGTGAAATTTCCATCCATTCTTGTTCTTTTGACGGAACCTTAAAAAATATTCATATTAGATTTTTATACTTTTAATTTGTATTAATAATAAAGTTTTGCTTTTCAGGACAATGAATCATTCGAAAGAGAGGAAACAGAAGAAATAGAGGAAACAGATGAAGTAAATCACACTGATTTTTCAGCATCGTACTTTCAACCTTCAAAAAAAAAAAAAGGAACGATTGCACTGATAAAATTAGCACTGACAAAATTGATCATGCAATCAATAAAATTTTAAGTCTTAATAAAGAAGATGATGTCTTCGACAGTTTTGGAAAAACTGTTGCTGTGCAATTAAAGGCATTACCCATCGAATACGCCTATGAAGGAATGGGTGAAATCCAAAAATATTTGTCACAATTATCGTTACAAGCTTTGTCAAAAAAAGAATGTCACGCTTCTAGTTCGGATGAAAATTCAGCATCTTCATCTGAATCATATTTCACAACTCGTCAACCAAAAATTATCATCCATTCCAATAAAGAACTTCCACGAATAAGTGTACCTTTAATGAGTGATAGACATTCCAGTAAACCTAAATGTAAAGACTTATTAAACGCCGCAATGTCAGATGCAGATATTTTTCCTGAAGAGACTGAGGAGTGGTTGGATAATTTTTAATAACTTACTATATAATTATAATAAAAGCTAGACACTCAAATAAATGTTAATTTGTTTTTGTAAAATGTTTATTACTTTTTAAACTTACTTTTAAATAGGTGGGTTGAAGAGCTTTGTAAATTGCTCTTAATACTTGAGGAATAAACACCGATATTGTGCTAGCAGAGACTCTGCTTAAGAACTCCATTGATTTGTATGAATCACCCGTTGCAATATATCTCAGGACGATAGCTAATTTAACCCTTGGTGTAATTGATTCGCGTGCTTTTAAATCTTTTTTTTTTAAACGTGCATATACCTGAAATAGTATTATTTTTGAACGTACATATATCAATCAGAAAATCAGTCTACTTACCAATCCTAAAATTTCTTCAAACTCGTGAATGTTTAACCGAGTGAAATTACGGAAATCTTTGTCTTCTGCCCATAGCAAATCTTTTAATAAATGGGATTCCAGATCATATTCCATTCGATTAAGTAGTAGTGGTTTTACCCAAATCGTCCTTTTTACCTTTTTTTTATTTTTTTCATTTTCATTTAATAACTGTTTTAATTCGCTTAAAATAACTACCGAAGCTCTTGCTAGTTGTTTTCTTCTCAAAGACATTTTCAAAAATTAACTTGCTAAACGCCTACGTCATAATAGCAAGTAATTTGACATTTCGAAAAAGTAATTGACAATTAATATTATACAAACTTGCATGCAAGTAACTTGTATGTGTAAATGCTGGGTTAGCAAATGACTCAAAAATTCTGATTGTATAATGGCAGGTACTTATTTGAATTTTAGTCCGTTTGCGTTTAGTATCAAGATAGGCGATACAAGTAAGACCATTTTATAAATAGATTATTCTTTCATCTCGTAATAAAATATGAAAGAAGAGCACAAATAAATTTTGCAAACACTAGGTATAACTTGTTTGAACTAGTTTTAAAATAATTATTTTTTAAATAACTGAAATGAGATAATAACTCAAATTGTTGAAATCTACCGCGTTATATTTTTCATTAACATTTTTGTCGACATTACTAAGTAACGAAAAGTAACGAATATTTGAACAAAATAAAGTTGGGTCAATGGTTTGTATTGTAGCACTTTTCCCTTCAAATAGTGAAAATTCTGGTTTTGAATACAGTTTATATAAAGCTATTTCTATGATTGCATATATTTAGGATGATGCATACATGCAGTCTTTGAAATAAAGCAAAAATTAATATAAAGAGGGGTTAACATAATGCTCGATTTTAAGGGTTAATTGTGTGAGTTAAGAAAAATAATTATATTTTTTAATGTCATGGAATTTACCGTTAACTTTTTGCGTTTATAGAAATTTGGAAAAACTTGCGGTTTTGGAAATATAAGATGTCAAAAATTCAAATTTGACAAATTTCAAGAGGCGATAAGTTGAGAGGGGGTGGAGATGGAAAAAAAATTTCTTCTAACGAAATGAACTATTTGTTTATGTCTAAAAGCCCCTAAAATAGCTTCTACAGGCTGGGGTCTAAAAGAAAAACGAAATAAAAAATTTGGAAAAAAAAGACTTTAGATAACGGTAATATTGAACGGCCATTTTGTTTTTCTAAAGTTTAACTATAGTATATCGCGCTAGGCGAAGCAAGCCGCTGCTCTTATGCGTTTGCAAAATTTCTAAAATACTTATGGTTTCATTGCAACAAATAGTTAAAAAAGGCCATTTTTAGGGTTTTTGGGGGGGGGGGGGTATAACTTCTAGAAGGGGGGAGATAGGTAAAAATTTTGTTCTACGGAAATAAGTTTCTAGTAAAGATCTATGTGCATATAAAATTTCAGCTTTCTATCTTTAAGGGTGTAGAAGTTTTATAAACAGATACACGGACAGACGAACGGACGGACGGACAGAGTGAAACTAATAAGCACTTTTTTTCAAAATTTTTTTGGAAAAATGCTAAAAAAAACGTATTATTTACTAATGTTATTGAATCACATGTTAAAAGTGAAGTGTAAAGAAAAATAACTTCAATAATAAAATAACCTAATAATAATAATAACCTTTAAAAATAATAAAATACTTTTCACAGATAATTTGTCAAATAATTCATAATTAGTAAATATTATAAATAAATTTAATTATAAAAAAGTGTAATTAGAAACAGAAAAATAATATAGAAACAAATAGCAACAAAGCAGATACCAGTATATTGACACCATCAAAATTAGAACGGCTAAAAAAGTTGCGGAAGAATTACACCTAACTTTGGACCCTATGAAATGTGTAACTGATTTCCAGAGTTAGATGGTAAGACAGAAGAACATTATAATTTTGTAGATTTAATAGAAAATTTTATACCGTTAGTGGTAAGTATGATAAAAGTAATCAATTTTAACGAATAAAATAAAACCAAAATTAATTAATAGAAAAATCATTGAAATTAATAGCCATATTGTAAACTGGCTTGATTACAAAGTGTTACACTTAGAACTACAAGTGCAGAACTTTTGCCGTAGAACCGGAGGATATCAACACCCATCAAGTGATCAAAATAAACAGTAATATTGCAGGGAATATCTGGAACGTTGAATATAGTAAGAAGTATTTTTAAGTGTAGTGAATTTAACAAAAAAATATTATCTAAAACTAAATCTGTAAAAAATAAGCTTAAAAATGAAAACACTATTATTTATATTAATCAAAGTCTAACATCGAAAAATAAATTTATATTTAAAAAAGCGAAAGAACTGCAAAAAAAAATATAAGGTTTGTTTGCATAAGAGGTGGGAGAATTTTTGTTAGAAAAGAGGAAGGAGCTAATCACTTTGTAACAAAAAATATTAGAGATTCAGACAATATTTAATTCAATATTATTAATTTTTAAGTTTTTCAAATGCAACCAACTCCTTCTAGTAATTCTACAATTACTTTCAATTTCTTATCCAAACATTTTATATTATACCAAAATATATATGCAGGTCAAGAATGAATTTTGGTACGTTTTTAGTTCATTTAGAATATTTTAATAGTAAGCCTTTAATAACAGTTTTAAGTGAGATATAGATTTATAATGCAGAATAATAAAATTCTAATATTACTGGGTATTTTTTATATTGTAATTGTATCGATAATTATGATTTAGGTGGTATTGAAGTTTTTATAAGTGATTTCCCAAACTTATGTACTTCAATCTCATTAAATACTGCTGATGTTCTCAAAATTAAATGTACTTTTGAAAATGTTAATTTTATCATTTTTTACATAGATAGGGTTGAATGAGACAAATTTTGATTATTGTTTGTTTCCTAATTAACTTGATGATATTTTATTAAAGGAAAAATCAAAAAATGTGGTAGTAATTGGAGACTTAAACTTTGATATTTTGAAAGAATCACGTTTCAAAGAAATGTATATGCGAGTATTATCAATGCACGGCTTGTCATTTTTATTACATGCATTGACCATATTTTTTTAAGGCAACAAAATCGTATTGGGGGCTTTGAAATCTTAAAAGCAGATTAAATCTTAATTTAGGTATTACGGATAATAATACTATTTCTTTAATTTTAAATCCTTATAATCCGTCTCCGTGCATTTCTGATTCAGAATATATTTCTAATTCAGAAAATATAACTGTATATATAAATATACAGTTATACCGGAAGCAAACTTCAGTCTTGCTTATGATAAATTCATCGAGCTACTAAATTTTCATACTTCTGAAAGTTCCACTGAAACAAACGAAGTTAAAGTAAATAAACGAAAACTAAAACCTTTGATGACAGGTATCTTTTAAATTAAATTAAAATTAAAAATGAATTTGGCTTAAAATGCCGAAGTTATCCTGGTAATGAAACTTTAAAAACGGAGCTCAAAGTATTCTGCAAAGATATAAATTTTGCGTAATACATATTCGTTCTAGTAACTCTAAAATGGAATGGAAGGTGGTCAATGACATTTTAAATAAGCAAGTTCCTAACATTTTATTCGAAAAATTAATCAAAAAAAATCTGATGTGGTCAGCACATAACCGACCGCATTATGTATTGTCTAGTTGAGTTACAGAATATTAAAAAAATGTCTGTTAAATACTTGTTTAAAATTTTTAGGACATTGGTAAGCTTATAGTTAACATACATAGAAAAATGTAAATTTGGCTCTTAGTACAGTTTCGTTTTGTGCTACCCGAATTCCCTGATATGCCCACCAGTTAGTTTTGGTAATAACCAGAACTCAAATATGAAATTTCAAGAAATTCCATCAATTCGTTCCGTAGATATGGTGAAAAATGTAAAATCGGCCCGCAAATCAGCTTTCGAGCCCTGATGAAAGATCAGAATATTTATATGTTCATTATTTTAATACGAGGAATTCCAATATTAAATTTCAATGAAATCATTTGATTATTTCTCTTTATATACACAAAAATGTATATTTGGCCCGTAGTCTAGTCTCCGATCTGATCTCGTCTAGTTGCCGATGCCTGATCTTTCCAAAAAATTTACATATTCATTGTTTTGATACGAGGAATTCTTATATTAAATTTCAATGAAATTGGTTGGTTATTTCTCTTTTTATACACAAAAATGAATATTTGGCCCGTAGTATCCGCCTAGTTGCCGATGCCTGATTTCTTCCAAAGCATAGGAATTTTCGCGGACGATCGAGCAAAGCTTATATATGAAATTTCAAGTAAATCGGTTGAATAATTTCTTCAAAATGTTCAAAAATGTAAAATAGGCCCGCTAAAAAGTGCAGTTCCCGAGACCTGATATATCCCAAAAGTTGATCAATCCGTGCCATGGTGGAAATAAACTTACATATAAAATTTCATCAAAATCGATTCAGCAGAACTTGAGATACACGCGTGCACACACAGACCGACACACCGACAGACCGACAGACCGACAGACCGACAGACCGACGGACCGACAGGTTGCTAAAAATAGTTTACTTACACTTCCCTACTATTGAGAAGTGCATTCCCACCGAAAACTCGACATGCAAAATTTGTTGCCATCACATGACCTACCTATTGTTTACACAATACGGTCGGTAAAAAGGGTGGTTCATTATTTGAATAAAATTAATTTTTTTAGCAATAAGCAATTTGGATTTTCCCAAAATTATATTCAAGTTTAAACTTTAGTGACCACATGGCTGCATAGATATTACTAAGGTATTCGACACCATCGATCATAAAATTTTGATTTCAAAATTAGAAAGAGCTGGCTTCAGAATTTTTATGTTGGATTTTATTCGTTATCTATATCTTTAATCTATATAAATTACTTTTCAATAAATCTTTTAAAGGTGTCGTCACAGGCTTTGCTGATGATTTCTTTGCATTTGCATATAGAAAAAAGTTTAATCTGTCTGAAAGTTAGCTTGGAATCGGATATGGAATTGATTAGATCTTGGTTCATAAAAATTTTTAACTTAAAAAAGGTAAGTATTTCCGTTTTGGATTTAATTTTTTATTCAGCTGACTGCGAAAAAATAACCTGTACAAGTGGATGCTGTATTAGTAATACATCGATAATTTAAAATTTTACCTGCTCTTCAAATTGTTTTAAAATCGAGTCTGTAGAAATTTTCAAAGACTTAGGAGTAACCATTGACGGTAATTTAAATTGGAAACTCCATGTACCATCTTCAGAAATATTTACTATTTTGTTTAGGAAATTTTTATTTTCTAAGAAATTTTTACTCGAGGGGCATACTTTTAAAAATTTACTATGGGATAGTGCACTCTAAAATTCAATATCATATAGTAGGGGCTTACTTTTAAAAATTCACTATGCGATTAAAATTCAATATTTTAATAGAATTATTTATGAATGGAATAGGAGGTCCCATCGTTGGCCAAATTTTGTAGGATCTAAGTTGCTTCCTTAAGTAAAGAAATCTTCATGCCTATAAATTTTTAATAGCGTTTGTCAAAAAACTTCAATGCTGGTTCGTATGTTCAATCTATACAATGTAAGAGTTAACAATTTAAATTTGGTAAATATTCCTTTAAGTCGTAAAACCCACTATAAAAAATGTTTTGATACATTAGCTCCGGTCTATTTTAATAGGCTCCTTTCTAATATTAAAATAATTCATGATATTCAAAGTTCTCAAGAAAGGTAAAATGTTGGTTATTAACCATTAAATATTTTGAATTTGAAAATATTAATAAAGTTGGGTCAAACCAATGGTTTGTATTGTAGCACTTTTCCCTTCAACAAAGTGAAACTTCTGCTTTTAAATACAGTCTACGTATACCTATTACTCTATTAAAATTATTTTCATTCATATTTAACTATTTCTAGGATTGCATATATTTAGGATGATGCATTCATGCAGTCTTTGAAATAAAGCAAAAATTAATATAAAGAGGGGTTAACATAATGCTCGATTTTAAGGGTTAATTGTGTGAGTTAAGAAAAATAATTATATTTTTTAATGTCATGGAATTTACTGCTAGCTTTTTATGTTTATAGAAATTTGAAAACGTTTGCGGTTTCGGAAATATAAGGCACCAAAAATTCAAATTTTACAAATTTCAAGAGGCAATAACTTGAGAGGGGGTGGAGATGGAAAAAAATTTTCTTCTAACGAAATGAACTATTTGTTAATGTCTATAAGCCCCTAAAATTTTAAGCTTCTACAAGCTGGGGTCTAGAAGAAAAACGAAATCAATAATTTGGAAAAAAAAGACTTTAGATAACGGTAAATTTGAACGGCCATTTTGTTTTTCTCAAGTTTATCTGTAGTACACCGCACTAGGGGAAGCAAGCTGCTGCCTTTCTGCGTTTGCAAAATTTCAAAAATGCTTATGGTTTCATTGCAACAAATAGTTAAAAAAGGCCATTTTTTAGGGTTTTGGGGGGGTATAACTTCTAGAGGGGGGGAGATAGGTAAAAATTTTGTTCTACGGAAATAAGTTTCTAGTAAAGATCTATATACGTAAAAAATTTCAGCTTTCTAGAAGTTTTGTAAACAGACACACGGACAGACGGACGGACGGACGGACGGACGGACGGACGGACGGACGGACGGACGGACGGACGGACGGACAGAGTGAAACTAATAAGCACTTTTTTTCAAAATTTTTTTGGAAAAGTGCGAAAAAGTAATTTCAGTCGTTTCAATTTTAACTAGAATTCTCTCTTTTGAAAGAGAATGGTTTAAGAATAAATAATTAAACAGTGACTTTTTGCAATTTTAACTCAATAGTCTACATTCTTCTTTTTCTCTTATTTTTTCTCTCTATCGTTGTAATAGTTATAACGATTTTGATGAGACACTACTTTTTTATTTCTTCCTTTTATATAATATACTAGTCGTGTGTGCTTGCATTGCAAGCCTTGCAAGTATGATGCCTGTAGTTTTGAAATTGTGTTCCATTCTGTGGCTGAGATATTTTAAGTTTACTTTATTTCTTCAAAAACACACCCATAATATACATATAGATATGTTTTTTCCTGATAAATAATAACATAAAACTTAAAACTTAAAATAAAAAAGTTCTGAGAAATAATTACCTAAAAATACATAATTAAACAAATAATTAGTTCCTTTGAAATCTAATACCTTTTTTATTTTAAAACTTCTAAATTTATTTTAAAACTTCACTTTGAGTTATGTCGCATAAAATCGTAAAATACCTTCTACAATAAACACTTTTAGCCATAAATTATTGTTAATTATAAACTACAATTCATGCACGTATGTATTTGGTATACATGCGAATAAAACGCGTGACTGTAGAATGAGGTAACACCAATACTAACGTATATAGGGTAATACGTATTGCTTACGATTTCTATGCGAAAAGTCTCAGGTTCGAACCCTGCAAAATGCGATTTGCCAGATCAACTTTTTTTATTCATAATTTTATTTTTTTTAAAATAAAATTAAAAAACCTTCACCCTTACCAAATCAATATCAGCGAGTTTCCGTTCTAAAAATTTTACCTTACTTGTAAAAAGTTTAATGCAATAGAATAACATTTTCTTATAAAATTTTACCCTAAAAATATATTGTCAAGGAGTTTAATGTAAACTTATGTTTTGCTTTCTAATACATGTTGCAACAGATCCCGAAAAGAATGCACAACTAAATTCATATGTACACACTTATTATAAAACAATGTAGATTTTATTAAAACAATTTTCTTAAGAAAGTTTTCATTTTTTGTTATAACTCACACTTCCAAAAATGAATTTATATACAATATTAATACTTCCAAAAGTAAGTAAAAAATTACCCCTACAGGATGTAAAACCATTTTGTAAAAAACGGTTACAAAACATCTTGGGAGGGGGTGAAGGGGGAGGGCGGGTGGAATCCTTGCTTTTTCTGGGACCCTAGAGGCAAAATTCTACCTAATGCCTTTTGTCCCATGTCTCTAGCCCTTCTAGAAGTACCCGTACTTTTTACCACCTGAGAAGTAGCTATATATATATAATGTAAAATATGATGGTTTTTGATGAGTTATACGATATATGAATAAAATATAGAATTATTAAGGGAAATTCAAGGTACTGCGTAGCCTAGTGGTTAGCGTGGTAGTCTCATAGCCAGAAGGTTATTGGATCAATGCTTGCCTGGATGTTGTATTTTTCTTTTTTTGGATTATTTTAAAAATTTTTTTTTTTATTTTGTTTAAATTTTGTGTTTTATTTTTTTTTAATATATAACTGATAAATGTTATATAAAAGTTTTAAGAAAATTTCCAAAAAAATATTCTTATAATAGTTTGGAAAAATTCGCAAAAATTTTAAGTACATAAATATGTATGTAGTATGTATATTTTTTTTAAAGCTTACTGAGTAATTTTTTTAAGCTTTCTATATGAATTTAATAATATTCAAAACTGTAGAATAAATAGAAATAAATTTTAAACGCATAATTATTATATCATGGGGGTAAACTTACAAAAATTAATTTCTCAAATAAAGAAAAGGTTTAGTCAAAAACAAAATAATAATTTATGTATGTAAAAATATGTGTATGAATGTATATATGAATATATGTGTGGTTGTATGTATATATGAATGGATTAGAATTGAAGATTTTAAAATTTTTCGTTCCAACATATGAACGTATGTACATATGAATGTATTAGAATCGAAAATTTTGAAATTTTGCTGTTGGAAAAATTATAAATAAAATTATAAATGCAAATATACGTAATTATGAATGGATACCTGTTTTTTTTAAACTGTGGGTAAACATATAGGATTGAATTTTAAACATAAAGAAAAGGTTTAGTCAAAAACAAAATAATAATTTATGTATGTAAAAATATGTGTATGAATGTTTATATGAATATATGTGTGTATGTATGTATATATGAATGTATTGGAATTTAGCATTTTTTACAGGTTTTCGCTCGAACAATAAAAATAAAATTTTAGGTAGATACATACGTACATAAATTGTGTATGTATATTTTTTTAAAGCTTGCTGACGAAACATAATATTCAAAACAATAACAAATGAAGCATTAATATTCAGTTGCCACAAAACATCTGATGTCTTTTATAAAATCTGACATTTATTTAAGTTTATTTCGATTTTTCGAAATTAAAATATATGTGAGATCATTGCATTTTCAAATATTATTTATTTCTCGGTTTGTGTTTCTAATAATAAAAATAACGTAAAACGTATCATTTATTTCTTGGTTTGTGTTTCTAATTATAAAAAGTATAAAAGAAAAACGTGCTTTTGTTATACAAAAATTTTTTCAGAAAATCTTAAAATAGAGCTATTTCGGGGCTAAAAAGTTCCAATGTCAGATTTTTCTGGGACCCTAGAGGCAAAATTCTACCTAATGCCTTTTGTCCCATGTCTCTAGCCCTTCTAGAAGTACCCGTACTTTTTACCACCTGAGAAGTAGCTATATATATATAATAAGTTAAGTTACGAAATAAAACTTAACGAAATTGGATCCATTTCTTAACACACGCAATATTAATAAAATGCAAAGCGCATCAGCTAATTATTATAAGAAATTATTTCAACATAGTTTCTCATGATCGGTGGTCACATTGCGTTTATGCAAGTACGAGCACAACTTTTTATGAAAAATAATGTAAAATTATAATTTCACTTTTAAGTTAGCTATCAAACGGATTAGATTCAGAAAAAGTAAATTCACCAATTAATTGTATTTATTTTATTATTGTATTCGCAATAAGAAAATATAATAAAATTGGTTTATTTTTGAAGTAAATTTAAATTACTGGACTTTTGTTTGATATAAAATTAATTGACGCCCGAGCAAGGACAGTACAGTTTACTGGTAATTTAAGATTGAAAAAAAAGTGCTACCTGCATCCTAAATAAAATTTGTGAAAAAAAAATTATATTTTAAAATTTAAAGAAATTATTGAACTACTTTAAAAATTGATAAATTATTACTTAATAAATTGAAAATTATTAAAGTAATTAAATACTTAAAGCGCTTACAAAATAATGAAAATAGTAATAAAAAACCAAAATAAAAATAATAAAAAAAAAATTGTAACTAAGAAAGAATTAACAAAAAAAAATCGAAAGTAAAATAAATTCACAATAAATAAACAACTAGTCAGAAAAAAATTCAATTTGTACCACGTGTGGAGATTGAACTCAGCAAGTTAACAAGGACCAGGAACGAGGTACCTTAGTAGCTGTAGTAAAAAGGAGCTCCACAATTCAAAAGTTGTGTGAGCAGCCGCCTTATCTGCTGACCGAAGTGAACACAAATTCTGTCATGGAAAAAATTCTCGTGAAAACTATTGAAGTTAAGACAAAAGTAATTAAAAACTGGCAAAAAAAAGTCATTTGTTTTGAAAAAAATAATAATAAAATTCGTGTAAAGTGGCAATATAATATAAACTTAACATTAAATTTCTTCTTAAGAAAAAACGTAGACACGTAGTAAAAACTATATATAGCTAAAAGTAGCTAAATTTGTTATGAATTTTGAAAGAAGTGAAAAAGTGAATTTTGAAAAAGGTGTTATTTAAACAACTTAATTACTTTCATTATTCTATAGGAATTTTAAAACTAATAACTAGAATAGTTAAATCAATAAATCAATTGCTACTCTATCGCTCTATAATAATTTTAGTATAATTTTAATAAAATTTTTTATGGTGATCGTTTAAATTTTTTTTTAAGAATTTAATGATTGATTCTTGGTAAAAATATGTTTAAAAATTTCTAAATATGTATTAATGATTTTTAAAAAGACTTTAGAATAGAAAATTTATTGATTAATAATTTTGGTAGGAAATATAAACAATAGGAGTTTTATCTTAATAATAAAAAAAATTTTAAACAATTTTAATAATTTTTGAAAAACAATTTTTTAATAGAAAATTTTGTTGATCCGAATAAAATTCTTATATCTTTACTAAATATAAGAAATTCTAAAATTATATTGAAAATACTATCGAAAATTATTAAAATTACCATTGATTTAAGTAATTACAAAAAGTTTTGTATTAAACGCATCTCGAAATCATTAAATTTGATAAATCAGAAAAAAATATTTTCCTTTAAAACATAAAAATACCTATTTTATTGATTATTTATGGAAGGGATAGGAAGTCCCATCGTTGGCCAAATTTTGTAAATTCTAAGGTGCTTCCGTTAAGAAATCTTTATGTTTACAAATTTTCAATAGCGTTTGTCAAAAAAACTCAATGCTGGTCCGTACGTCCAATCTATACAATATAAGAGTTAACTAAAATCAAAAAAAATATTTTCCTTTAAAACAAAAAAATAGTATGTATAAGATAGAACAAACAAAGGTTACAATTGATTAGTTACAATCTTAATCTGCTTTTGCCAATTTTGAATGTTACTAAGGTTAAATTTAATATTATTGGATTTTGGTGACTACAAGGTAAATAATTAAAAAGCAAGTACCTAAATTTACAACTACTAAAACTTCGGAAACTGTTTTGTTGTGTTCAATTGATTTACCATACACGACCTACCATCTTTTACAGGGATTTTATAAAATTTCTTTGTGAATATTTGACAAATTAAAATATAATACAATAAAATTACATAAATATTTTTTAAATTCCAATTAAGCTTGTATTTTACGCAAAATCTAAAACAATTCTAAAAGGTAAAATTGTTTATTGGTTGAAAATATTATTAAAGCATCCCTGTCTTTTGCATCGCTCGTACCCCTATACTTGAGTGTTAATTAAGACATCCCAAAAACTTATACCCATTATCTTCCAAATAGTGTTATAATTCACAATATAATATCAATAATTATTCGTCATAATGCCAAACACGCGTATGACATTGATTGACCTATCATGAGAAACGACCACTCTTTAAGACGAAGAAGGGGAATCGAGTCCCATAATGGAGAACTCCCAAATGCGAACGAAGATGTAGAGCTCAAGGAAACAATCAGAAAAATAGTGCAATACGAAGCGCAGAGGGTTCTTAGGAACCTCACTAACTGTTTATGAAACTTGGTGAAGAAAACCGGGATGAAGAAGCCGACTTAAGCCAAGACATAAATCTTTCAGCTATGGACAGAATACCAGATATCGTTACAGACCTGCACACAGCTCGTGGAAGAAAAGCGTCGAGCGAGTTTTGAGCATTTATCATTATATGAAAGGTTCACATATTAAATGCCATACGCAACAAGATCATCGGCAAAGCTGACATAGCCTTAGAGTCCTACAATACACCGCTGAATTGGGAGAAGATCCTCAAAAGTTTAAATTTACCATTATGGTGACAAAAAGGACATCAGTCCCTTGAGAATCAGATGACCAGGCTTAACCTAAGAAACGAAACAGTTCAGGATTTGTATAAACGAATTTATCAACACCTTTCGAAACTAATAGAAAAATTGAGTTCTATGGACTTGACGCACGACTTCCGTGCAACAATTGCAAAATTTTATAGAAATTAGGTTTAAGACACATTCATTCGTGGTCTCAAGGGAAATTTACCGAAGCTACTAGCAACCAGAGAGCTCAGAGACCTACCTTAGGCCCTCCAGTTGTGTGTGCGACTTGGTAACATAAGTCAAGGCGCAGGAACCAGACTATCGCAACCAAATCTTTCGACATTCCTCCGCACGTTTAATACGAGTTACCCAGATAGGCGAAGTTCGTCTAGTCAACATCGAGCATTTTCAAGGCCGAATAACGATAGGAATGTCAACTAACAAAGTCAATTTAATTCATACAAAAACTCTTCCCCAAACTTCCAATACCGACAGCCATTACCGATAAACAACCCACCTCGCACAGAATCGTACCAGCAAAATGAAATAGAACTTAGATCTAATAACAATGCTCGACAGACCAGAACAAACAATTTTCGGGCCTAACAAAAATTATATCCAATTTAAATTAATTAAAAATTCGATACCAAATAAAACAATATTACAGGCAAATTGCGTGGGAGAAAACATTACGACTACCCACCACACAGAGATAAGTATCTTTTCACAAAATATCCCAAAAATCAAGTTTTACCTTATACCTACTCTCTCTTCATTCCACGGTATCAGCGGTCACGATACGTTAAAGGAATTAGATGTTGTAATAATGTAATACATACCAATGAAAACCCCTCCAAAACAACAACTTTCACAATCAATTAATAATTTAGCACTTATAATAGCACATCTCAGCCAACTACAAAAACTTGAAAAACTTGTAAAAACTATCCAAATTTATTTGCCGAATTAAACGAAAAATTAACTTAAAACCATAATTAGAGCACAAAGTAGGACTAAACCATCAGAAGAACCAATCTTCTGTAAAAGCTATTCTTACCCTATGGTATTGAGAGAGGTTGACAAACAAATACTACAACTTCTGCAAAACGGTGTAATAAGACTCTTTAGATCATCGCATAACTCGCTGGTGTGGATTTTACCAAAAAAGACGCTTCTAAGGAAAAGAAGTATCGATTTGTCATTGAAAGAAATATAACGCTTATAAGGAAAAGAAATATCGATTACAAAATAATAATACACATATCCTATACCAGAGATAAATAAGGTCCTTACGAATCTGGGTAGAAACAAATTCTTCTCCGTTATAGATCTTAAGAGTAGATTCCACCAAATATGAAGAAGACATGGTCTCCGTGAAGAACGGAAAATACGAATGTGGCTATGTTTATATTAATGATATTATCATCTTCGGGGCGCACGAAAAAGAACATTTTAAAAATTTAGAGAACCTCTTCAGAACTTTGGAATCCGCTAACATGAGGGTCAAATTATCCTCAGAGGAAATAAAAACAAATCCAAAAAAAGTCAAAGTTATATGCGACATTACAGTAAACAGGACTCTAAAGGATTTGAGATCGTTCTTGGGAATATCAGAGTATTATAGGCGGTTTATGCACAATTACGCTAAAGTAGCCAAACCCCTGACATCCCTTTTTAAGTGGGGAAGGGGAACTGGTGTAAAAGTCCCAATCAAAAAACATCATTATAATTCTGGATAAAGAGGCACAAAAATTTTTGTTTTCATTGAAAAATTCTCTGTGCCTCTTACCTCCGAAAAAGTTGTCTTAGTGTATCCAAATTTTGGAAGAGATTTTGAGTTGATATAGTTCAACTGAAAAGAACAGTTACATTTGTTTCAAGGACTCTGAACAAAACGGAGGAGTCCTATGCCACAAACGGAAAGGAAATGCTGACCATCATGAAGAAACGGAAAGGAAATGCCCAAACATTAACTTCATGAAGAAATTTCCGTTACGAAACCAAAAAGTAATTATTTATATAGATCACCAAACTCTCACTTATGCACTAAGCATAAAAAATTCTAATAGTAAATTAAAGCGATGGAAATCGATACTAGAGGAATATATGTTAACTATGAACTGAGGTATAAGTCCCGGCTGAATGTTATCGCCGATACTCTGTTTCGATTAATTCCAGAAACGCAGGCAAATATTATATATTCCTAGCTTTTAGGAACCAACTTTTCCTAAAAGGAGACGAAGCCGAAAAATATGAAAACTTAAATCCTTTTCCAAATCACCAAAGTTATAAACTAAATTCTTAAAAATTACCTAAACCCAAGCTCCATGAACGCCATAAAATTGTGTATAGAAGCTGTTATGGGGATAATTCAAATAATTTATTCCATCTTTCTTGAAAACTACAAAGAAGAAACCGAGAAGAAAAATACCATTTTCCTGGCATGGACCGAGGAATAGCAGATTTCTTTAGGAATTGTATAATATCTAAGGAGAATAAATACAACTGACACTCAAATAATCCTAAGTTTAAAGAAACCCCTATTGCTTCCTTTAACAGACACACTTTGCATATTGATATTTTCTCGACTCAGTCGAAATTAGTCGATATCAGGCTGGCTTTAAGGCACATTCTATTTTATTATGGTGAACTCGAATATGTAGTTATGGATAACGAACTATCATTGAATTCGGCTTCTATAAAGTCTATGATGGAAGTCTAATGAAAAATAAAACATCACCATACAAGAACCAGGTGGATGAGCCAAGTCCACCCAATCCGCCCTTGTAGAAATTATGTTTTGTAAATTATAAATTTAAGTATGTATAAATAAATCTAAATGGTATGAATGTATTTTAAAAATTTTTTTTAATTTTTTTGAATTTAATTGTATTTTGTAACAGTAATATTTATAGATACATAGAAACAAGTAATTTTTTTGTGAAAATTAAAATTTGTGTGGTATTTGTAGTATGAAGCAATATATAATAATTTTTGGGCAAATAATTTGTAACAGAGAAATCGGTCTATAAGACTTGGTCTCACTTAAAATTTTAATAATACAGAATTCATTAAAAAAGTCAACATTGTTATACACTTTTTTGGTAATTGCTTCAGTATCTCAGAGGTAATTAAATGATAACCCGGCGCTTTCTTTGACTTTAAACTTTTTATTACTTCCACTATTTCTCTTTGTGCAAATGGAGCGATAACGTTTTCTGCTCTCACATTTTCCATTGCAATATTTATGTTTGAGTGTATACAGGCGCGGTCCTGATGTATTCGTCGCCCTAAGCTGTTCCTAAAAAGTGCGTCCCCCCCCCCTTCAACCGTTTCACCTATTTTATTACTGTGAACAAAATTTAATGGTCATTGCACATTGTGCGTCATAAAGCACTTTCTTGTAACCTTATTATGCTGAATTAAAGAATTAAAGTCTGGAACTAAACTTTCAATTCTTTGTTTTATAAATTCAAAAACAAGGTAATTTATTTAACTGTACGTTTTTTTATGAAGTTATGATCAGATTTATATCAATCATTTAAACTTGATTTTTTGATTTTAACAACCAAAAAATTTACTTTTTGACGTACAAGTGAAACTTATTGTAAAAGGTTCTATGAAAATTATATCAAATGAACTTTTTCAAAGCTTATTTGAATATGAAAAAAAGTAAAAATTTATTTTTATTTTTATTCGTAATTTTAAATTTACGAATAAAATTTACCTTTTTATTTCACAAATCGCCTGAGAAATGAAGCAGCGTATAAAAAAAGTTTCGACTTGCATTCAAAAATTTAAGGAAAATCAAAGTTTCGTTCTAAAATTTATGACTTGAAAACTAAGCTTTTCATGTACATTGGTACAAGCTTTTATACCGTTCATTAAATTTTTTAGACTTTATTAAAATAAACGCATTTACTGGTATTTATAGGCTTGTTTTTTTGAAATTTCAGAATGTCGTTTTGCTTAACTGTTTTAATTTTGGAGATAAATGTGTGAAGCAAATTATGCGCCATTTCATTTTACTCTTACTTTTTGGATAACTTACACTACATCAATTCAGCATAAAAATTCTTAACATTCGCTTGATTATTAAACAACATTTTTTCAATTCAATATAAGTAGTAGATTTTATCAATTAAAATTTAATTCTGTGATTGATAACAGTTTTTTCAAAAACGAAAGCAGAACATAGTAGTAGAAATTCATAACGATCATGTAATTTTGAAATTCATTCAAAATTTTTTGTTGTTAAACAAAAATAAAATATTGGTATACACAATCTCAATATCAAGCTATGCTTTCCATCATTTAAGAATATTGCTCTCATTCTCTTTTTCTAATTTCTTTCTATTCTCATTCTTAATTTGTGTTTTTTTGTTTTGTTGTTGTTGTTTACTAATGCAATAGTATACAGAAAAGTAATACATTATAATAATGTGTTTGTTTGTTTGATGAGTGGGCGACAACTAAGCAAAAATAAAATTTTGCATGTATGAAACAATTTAAATATAATGTGTACGAACGAGTGTAGCCAGGGAGATCACTGAGCATAATAAAAACCTTGCTTTGTGATATAATTATATGTGTACGAGCGAGTGTTGATAGGGAGCAATCTCAGCAAAATAAAAATTTTGCTTTATGAGATAATTATATGTGTACGCATGAGTGTTGATCTTATTCCTATTAGACAATATAAATTATGTGTACATGTGTATTTTTGAATATTTTTATTTTTTGCGTACATTGCTTCTATATATGTATGTATATTATATGAGACGATTTCACTTATATATATGAACGATTGAATGTATACAACTGTGTGGAATAATATTCTGTGTTTATAGGCATATACAAATTCATTCTATAATGTATATAAAAGTAATAATATTAATAATTGTAATCTGATGATTCATATCATTCAAAAAAATATGTTCTGCATTCGTATAAAAAATAAGAATCAAAGAGTAGTGTAGAGTAAAGAAATGTATGAGTAATTTTAATTCTATGAACATTTTTTGTTATATGGTGCAAATAGAAAATATGTGTAGGAACAAAATATTATGTTTGCATGTAGGTAGATTTTATTAAGTTAATTTCGCTATAAATTGATGTATAAAAAAAAACTTGAAATCCTTTTTTTGGGTGAAAATTTTTTTTTTTAAATTTAGGGGTTTTTTAAGTTTTCAATGGCGCCCCTATTTTTTATCGCCCATTGCAAATGCATACTTTGCATGTATGATAAATCCTGGGCTGAGTGTATATCATTTGGCCCAAAAATTTGTTCAAGATGATCTGCAAATATTTCAGCCTTATCTTTATTTGCTATGGCCCATTTGCCACCTGTTCCCTTGATAGGGAAGATATGTAAGATTGGCTTTTTAATATTTTTTGCAGCCTCCATAACGAATAATAATTACTTTCTTCTTTGGCTGACAAATTTTTAATATAATTACCAAATGAATCTTTTTTAATTTTTCTTATTTTTCTTTTTAGATTCTGAGTGACTCGATTGAGTGCAGTTTTCACTGCCAGATTTCGTGAGTTTTCCCATCTGCGTCTATCTTATCATATTTAATATTTCTCTCGGGTAAGTCATACGCAAGAATTTATGTTCATATTGTTTTGCATTATTCCATACAGCGCTTTGTATGATTTTATTAAAATTCCCTAGCTAAGAATCTAAATCATCTTGGGTTCGTAATATAATTCTTAATTTTATTTTATTCTTTATCTCTTCTTTAAAACTACTCCAGTCAGTGGATTTATTAATCAAAATGGGCTTATTTTGTTTCTCGGTAACTGAGACAGTTAAATTTAATATAACTGCAGTATGATCCAAATCTAAATCATAGTCGTCTTGTAAACTAATGAAATTTTGCGAAATTTTCTTGACAATAAAGAACCCTAGCAGATCTGGTGTTTTATTTCTTTCAGTTGGCCCATATGTTGGTCTACAAGTGGATTGGTACTGGCAACCAATCTCTTTAATAGCTTTTCTTAGCTCTCTTCCTCTTGCTGAGGTCAATCTGGAACCTCAATCAATATGTCTGGCATTATAGTCACCTCCCAGAAGAAGCCTTTCTTTAATTAGATTCTGGAGATCTTTAAACGAACATCGAAATTTTGTTTAGAAGACTGCTTAGATTTATTTTTGTTTAGAAGACTTAAGGAGTGTTTTAATTCATTTATTTTTTTTGTTAATTCTATGTAATATTGTTCTTGGTCAACATAAATTTTAAATTGATTATTATGCATCATGTTGAACCTGAAGTATATTTTGGCTTCTTGGAGCATCTTCTTTTTTTGGATATTCCTCCACATTGCTTAATATAATAGGAGGGTGTTTGATCTTTCTTGTAGTGTTTGACCTTTCTTGTAGTGCATTTATCTGCACAGATTTTTCAATTTTGCTCACCCTGTCCTCAGGACTTATTACAGGTGACATATCTTATCTTCGCTTTTTCTTTTGGAAATCCAATCGGTTTCCCGAGCCAGATCCTCCTCATCTGTGCAGTATTCCACTTTGTTTGCAATAACTTTATCCGTATTTATTTCATTTATTGTATTTACATTGCTTGATTCCAATTTTAACTTATTATTTTCCTCTCTGAAATACTGGATTTTATTACCGACCGTATTGTGTAAACAATAGGTAGGTTATGTGATGGCAACAAATTTGGCATATCGAGTTTTCGGTGGTAATGCACTTCTCCATAGTAAGGAAGTGTAAGTAAACTATTTTTAGCAACCTGTCGGTCCGTCGGTCTGTCGATCTGTCGGTCTGTCGGTCTGTCGGTCTGTCGGTCTGTCGGTCTGTCGGTGTGTCGGTCTGTGTGTGCACGCGGGTATCTCAAGTTCTGCTGAATCGATTTTGATGAAATTTTATATGTAAGTTTATTTCCACCATGGCACGGATTGATCAACTTTTGGGATATATCAGGCCTCGGGAACTGCACTTTTTAGCGGGCCTGTTTTACATTTTTGAACATTTTGAAGAAAGTATTCAACCGATTTACTTGAAATTTTATATATAAGCCTTGCTCGATCTTCCGCGAAAATTCCTATATTTTGGAAGAAATCAGGCATCGGCAACTATGCGTTTACTACGGACCAAATATTCATTTTTGTGTATAAAAAGAGAAATAATCAACCGATTTCATTGAAATTTAATATATGAATTCCTCGTATCAAAACAATGAACATATAAATTTTTTGGAAAGATCAGGGCTCGAAAACTGATTTGCGGGCCGATTTCATATTTTTCACCATTTTGAAAAAAATATTTCACCGATTTACATGAAATTTCATATATGAGCTTTGCTCGATCGTCCGCGAAAATTCCTAATTTTTGGAAGAAATCAGGCATCAGCAACTGGACGTTTACTACGGGCCAAATATACATTTTTGTGAATATAAAGAGAAATAATCAACCGATTTCATTCAAATTTAATATATGAATTCTTCGTATTAAAACAATGAACATATAAATTTTTTGGAAACATCAGGGCTCGAAAACTGATTTGCGGGCTGATTTAACATTTTTCACCATATCTACGGAATGAATTGATGGGATTTCATGAAATTTGATATTTGAGTTCTGGGCATTACCAAAACTAACTGGTGGACATTTCAGGGAATTCGGATAGCACAAAACGAAACTGTACGAAGAGCCAAATTTACATTTTTCTAGATATGTTAACTATAAGCTTACAAATGTCCTTAAAATTCGAAAGAAGTACTTAACAGACATTTTTTTAATATTCTGTAACACTTTCACTAAACTAGACAATACACAATGCGGTCGGTTATGTGCTAACCATATCAGTTTTTTTTTTAATTCTTTACAAAGCGCTTCTAACTCACTTATTATTATATTTAAGTGGTAGTTATCTGTTTTGCGATCTTTTATTTTATTACCCATATTGGTTAATGAAATAAACCAATATTTTTATGTTTGCAAGGCATTTTGCTGTTCTTGTTTGTATATTGGTCTGTTAGTCACAAACCAGATAGCCGTCCATTCTGGATCAGATGCTTCTGGATTTGTACTGGATTTTAGTGCATATTCCTACTGCGGGTATTTCGCAGCCCCACCCGACTGGGAAAAAAATATACATAAAAGAAATAAAAAAATAATGTAATTATCAAAACAATTTTTTTTCTTTCAAAGAAGTTGGTTTATATGTGACGTATTTTATTTTAAATATAACATATTAGAATAAAATTTACTAAATTTAAATTTAAAATTTAGAAATTCATACATAGAAATAATCAACAATGTGTTTGTAAAATTTGAAAAAGTATTGATATTATTCCTTAATCTTCAGTATTCTGATTTCACCTTTGCTGAAACATTTACTATTTTAAGAAAATGAAAAAAAATTATGTTAATTTTTCAAACGCTCGGTTTATAATATCATTTTAGTTTTTTCAAAGGAAAATATTGCAATTTCTCTGTGTAAGGTTTTTGAAAAATCTTAAAAAAACTTTTTTAAAGAATTTTAAGCTTTGATATTTAAACGAAAGATTAATTTAGAAAAACACAATATTATTCTTTCTAAAAATTAAAAAATTAGAAAATTTGGTAAAAATTCTAAACCTACATATTACAAAGTTTCTTTTTTGTTGTGAAATATGTATTTATAACGAAATTATGAAATACATATAATTGGGAAATAACGTTTTTTGTTAATTAAAAATATATAAATAAATTGAATTTGGTGCCTTAGTTACTAGAACCTTGAATTGTACGCAATTGAAAACAAAATTGCGTGAACATATTCATCAAAAATCGTAATTTTTAACAATATTCTTTTATAGAAGAGTAGAAAAAAATATATACATATGTTCATGTATAGTTACGTCATTTATATACCTACGCATATCCAACGAAAAAAAATTGTCATAACATTCTTGAAAGAAAAATGAAAACTAAACAGTTAAAGGCAAAAGGTAACTTCTTCCAACCCTATAAACCTATAAGATCATATTTTTTTTTTATGATTATATTTTTGATAATTTCTCTATTTTGTTTTTTCTTTATGATTATTTTTCTATACTTTTATGCCAATAATTAAACTAATAAATTGAATATCAAATATGATATTTTCCTTTTTTAAACTTACTTATTTACATTTGATTTACCTTAATATTAAATTTTTATCTAACAAAATGTTAAAAAATTTTTGGTACATTTTATGTTAATGTGTAATCATTTTTAATTGAATTTTCAAAATTCTTTTTAAAAAAAAAATTAATACATACTAATGCAAAGTAGAATACATTTGAATTATGCAAGAATATTCGGTTATATAACCAAATAAAGTTGTATTTCTACCCGCCACTGCCACTGAGACTTTTAATAAATTATTTCTTATTTCATGAAAACAATGTTTTATCTCTAAATTTTTTCAAAATATTAAATCAAATATTCATATCAGCATTTTTACATTTTATAATTTTTCCCGTGACAAATTTAAGAACTTGTTTATTCAATGCGATGTTTCTTTATTATACTTAGAATTCAATCAGTCATTAACTTTCAAAGGGAAAACAAATGTTTGGTAATAAAATAAAATTTAAATAAAATTGCTGTAAAATTAAATTAAATAAAATTGTTGTGTAAAATTAAATTATAAATAAAATTTTGATGATTAAAACTTAAATAAAAAAATTTAATATAAAATTTATAATAAAAGGAGAGAACCTAATGTGTTGTGGTTCAAATTTTTTTACATAACTTTCTACTTTTTTTATTCTTAAAAATATCAAGTACAAAAGTCACGCAGTCCGTAGGATTGCCTAACTAGTGTAAATTAATAATAAATACTAAGTAAAAAAAGAAAAATTATTTCCGAGACTGCTACAGTTATAAAGAAATCTTAGTAACTCTAATTAGTGAAAAACTCTAAAACAATTTCAAAAGAGTGACAGTTAGAATTTAGCCCGCGTAACAACGAGGCTAGTATTCTGGAAAAATTTTACAGCAAAATACCACATTCTGATAGCATGTTTTTACGGGCGAAAAATGTCACCACTCTGGACGACGCTTTTCACGAACTCCAACAAACATTAGGTCCTAGTCCTGCTGGTTTCTATAACCAAAAGAATAACAACAATAATAACTTAAAAAGACAAAATAACCGTTGTTAAAGCAGATCTCATAATTTTAACAATAATAACTTTAATTCACGTAATTTTAATAATTCGCGAAATTTTAATAATTTTGATAATCCGCGAAATCCTAATAATAATAATAATAATAATAATAATAATGATAATAGAAACTTTTCACTAAATTGTAATTTAAATAGAAACTTTTCACGTTTTAATAGAAATAGTGGAAACTTTAGAAACAATGATAATTAATACAGTGCCAGAAGTCGAAATTATAATAATAACGATAATCGTCCATCCGAGTCAATGGAAGTTGACATAAACCATAGCCAGGATAACCAAGAAAATTTTCAGTTAGGATCTCGCAAACAAATAATTTACAAATAGTACAATTTATTATCGATAACACTATGTTTATTAAACAATTAATAATTGATACGGGATCTATTACTTCTATAATAAATCAAAATGTAAAAAAACCTAATAAACCTTTTATAAAACCTAATAAATTGAAAAAACCCATAAAAATGAACACCGTATTTGGAATAGTAATATTTTGTATGAAAAGCTTACAAATGTTCCAACGGAATTTAACCGCAATGCGAAAATTATTTAGAAAGTTGTAAGAGTTAATAAGAAAAATAGAAACGCACGAGCCGATTATAAATTTCACTCGCATTTGACTCCGTTATTAAAGAACGTTATTAGACAAGGTTATTAAAGAAATTTGGAAAAAGAAGATTTATTACGGCTGGCACTACAGTTTGAAGGTAGTAAATATTCCATATTACAGAAAAAATTAATAACTGTTCAGCTGTAGGAAAACGTTAAATGCACCAGATTTGCTAAGGAAATAAATAATGAAGAAGAAATGATCGATAAAATAAAAAAGATACATCGTAGCAACCATCGCGGCATTTTAGAAAACTTCAATAAAATAAAAGACAAGTATTACATTTCAAAATTAAAAGACTTCATATATAAATATATTAACAATTGCGACATTTGTTTAATATCAACAATTGTGACCTTAACAATCGTTCAAGCTTTAAAGCTGCGAAATTCTTTATTTAGAAAACCAAATAAATTTGTATTTGGTAATGAATTCAACACTTTGATCTGAGGGACTTTTGTAGAACTATGAAGGTATTGAAGTTCACTTCACTTCGCCAAGAAGCCATACCGGCAACTTGGGTATTGAAAGAGCCCATGGTACCGTAATAGAACACATACGAATCTTGAACATAACCGAACCTGGCTTAGACACCGAGAGTAAGGTCCTAAAAGCAGTAGAACTTTACAATGGAACCATCCACTCGACAACTAAAGTAAGACCTATAGATTTTATCAATATCCAATTTCGAAAACATAAAAACTCTAATCCAGCAAAAGAAAGAAAAAACTATAAGCAACTTAAACAAAAATAGGAAGGAATTTCAATTACCAAATACTGACGAAATCCTTATTTCGTCAGTATTTGGTAATTGAATTTCCTTCCTATAGAATTACCGAAATATAAAAAAGTAAAAATTAAAATAAATAATAATAAAATGATTGACAATAAAAACCATAATATTCATCCAGTTCGAATAAAAAGAAAATACGTTAAATTTACAGATATTAATAATAATACAAATAATAATAACACTAATGATAATAATAAACCCGAGCCAAGCAAAAATTGTAAACTTTAATAAATTTAAGACCGAAGCTGGATTCAACATAACACAGCACGGAAACGTTGATGTAATCGAAAGCTATAACAAAATAATACACATTATTAATTTAACTGAAATCCAAACACTCGTAAACAAAATAGAAAATCAATAAATACTTTACCGTTCATTAACAATAATTTTAATAAAAATAAATATAAAAAAAGTTATTCAATGATTACGAAAGAAAAGTCAGCAAGCTGATAAATAAATATTATACAATTACACTTCAACATAAACATTTTGATAAACATTTTCAGTCGTATTGGTAATATGTTTATCATATACGACATATTGGTAATATATTGGTAATATGTCGTATTGGTAATATGTATTTATATGTTTATTCTGGTAATATGTTTATCAAAAATATATCATATTTTACTATAGTCCACCTTTACATTTCTATCAAGTAGATAATGTTCGAAATAAGAACATATAATGTAAATAATAAGTATATAGATATATTATATATATATATGTATATAGCTACTTCTCAGGTGGTAAAAAGTACGGGTACTTCTAGAAGGGCTAGAGACATGGGACAAAAGGCCTCTAGATAGAGTTTTGCCTCTAGGGTCCCAGAAAAATCTGATATTGGAACTTTTTAGCCCCGGAATAGCTCTATTTTAAGATTTTCTGAAAAAATTTTTGTATAACAAAAGCACGTTTTTCCTTTATACTTTTTATAATTAGAAACACAAACCAAGAAATAAATGATACGTTTTACGTTATTTTTATTATTAGAAACACAAACCGAGAAATAAATAATATTTGAAAATATAATGATCTCACATATTTTTGGTTCGGATAATCGAATTAATCTTAAAGCTTTTATCAGACATCAGATGTTTTGTGACATCTGAATATTAATATTTCATTTGTTATTGTTTTGAACACTACGTTTCGTCAGCAAGCTTTAAAAAAATATACATACAGAATACGTATATACGTATGTAGTTAGAATTTTATTTTTATTGTTCCAAACGAAAAACTGTAAAATGCTAAATTTTAATACATTCATATGTACATACATATATTTGAATAAAATTATTATTTTGTTTTTGCCTAAACCTTTTCTTTATTTGAAAAATTACATTCATATGTACATATATATATTTGAATACAATTATTATTTTATTTTAACCTAAACCTTTTCTTTATTTGAGAAATTTATTTCTATATGTTCACCCGCAGTTTAAAAAAAATAGGTATACATTCATAATTACGTATGTTTGTATTAATAATTTTATTTCTAATTATGCATACATATTCATATATACATTCATACATATATTTGAATAAAATTATTATTTTGTTTTTGAATAAACCTTTTCTTTATTTGGAAAATTCAATCATATATGTTCACTCAGTTTTAAAAAAACAGGTACCCATTCATAATTATGTATGTTTGTATTAATAATTTTATTTCTAATTGTCCCAACAGCAAAATTTCAAAATTTTCCATTCTAATACATTCATATGTACATACGTTCATATGTTGGAATGAAAAATATTAAAATCTTCAATTCTAAAACATTCATATATACATACATACATATTTGAATAAAATTATTATTTTGTTTTTGACTAAACCTTTTCTTTATTTGAGAAATTAATTTTTGTATGTTTACCCCCATGATATAATAATTATGCGTTTAAAATTTATTTCTATATATTCTACAGTTTTGAATATTATTAAATTCATATAGAAAGCTTAAAAAAATTACTCAGGAAGCTTTAAAAAAAATATACATATATACATATTTATGTACTTAAAATTTTTGCAAATTTTTCCAAACTATTATAAGAAGATTTTTTTGGAAATTTTCTTTAAACTTTTATAATAACATTTATATGCAATATATTAAAAAAAATAAAACACAAAATTTAAACAAAATAAAAAAGAAATTTTTAAAATAATCCAAAAAAATAAAAACGCGACAACATCCAGGCAAGCATTGATCCAATAACCTCCCCGCTATCAGACTACCACGCTACCCACTAGGCTACGCAGCACCTTAAATTTCCCTTAATAATTCTATATTTTATTTATATTTCGTATAACTCAACAAAGCCATCATATTTTACATTATATATATGTACATATATAGCTACTTCTCAGGTGGTAAAAAGTACGGGTACTTCTAGAATGGCTAGAGTCATGGGACAAAAGGCATTAGATAGAGTTTTGCCTCCAGGGTCCCAGAAAAAGCAAGAATTCTACCCGCCCTCCCCCTTCACCCCCTCCCAAGATGTTTTGTAACCGTTTTTTTACAAAATGGTACTACATCCTGTAGGGGTAATTTTTTACTTACTTTTGGAAGTATTAATATTGTATATAAATTCATTTTTGGAAGTGTGAGTTATAACAAAAGGTGAAAACTTTCTTAGAAAATTGTAATGTTTTAATAAAATCTACATTGTTTTATAATAAGTAAGTACATATGCATTTAGTTATGCATTCTTTTCGCGATCTGTTGCAATATGTATTAGAAAGCAAAACATAAGTTTACATTAAACTCCTTGACAATATATTTTTAGGGTAAAATTTTATAAGAAAATGTTATTCTATTGCATTAAACTTTTTACAAGTAGGGTATTTTCAAAAAAAATATTTAGAACGAAAACTCGCTGATATTGATTTGGTAAGGGTGAAGGTTTTTTAATTTCATTTTAAAAAAGATAAAATTATCAATAAAAAAAGTTCATCTGGCAAATCGCATTTTTCAGGGTTCGAACCTGAGACTTTTCGCATAGAAATCGTATGCAATACGTATTACCCTATATACGTTAGTTTTGGTGTTAACTCATTCTATAGTCACGCGTTTTATTCGCATGTATTATAAACTAAAAATACATATGTACGTGCATGAATTGTAGTAGCAAGTTAATTCATGCGTAAACAATAATTTATGGCTTAAAGTGTTTATTGGAAAAGGTATTTTACGATTTTATGCGACATAACTCAAAAGGTATTAGATTTCAAAGGAACTAATTATTTGTTTAATTATGTATTTTTGGGTAATTATTTTTCAGAACTTTTTTATTTTAAGTTTCAAGTTTTATCTTATTATTTATCAGGAAAAAACATATCTATATGTATATTACGGGTGTGTTTTTGAAGAAATAAAGTAAACTTAAAACATCTCAGCCACAAAATGGAACACAATTTCAAAACTACAGGCATAATACTTGCAAGGCTTGCAATGCAAGCACACACGACTAGTTTAATTGGAGATGCTTAAGCCTAGGTTAAAGCTTTAAAAAAATATAAGAAATATAATTAAGTATATAATAATAGTTTGTATTTTAATACTTCGATATGGGAAAATTTTAAAAAAAGCGGGACTTTATTTACAGAATTGATTTTGTTTTACAGCATTATTACAAATTTATTAAGCATTTTTAAATCAAATACGAACGTTCTTAAATCAAATACATACATTTTAAAATCAAATACGGAAATTTTTGAATCGAATATGAAGTTTTTTAAATCAAATACGAACATTTTTAAATTAAATACGAACATTTTTAAAACTATATCAATTAATTTTTGAATTAAAAATGAGCATTTTAGAAACAATGTTAAAACGCTTTCAAAATATTAATGTACCATCTTTGAATCTATATGAAACTTTTTTGATTCAAAGTAGTTTTTCAATGAAAATTTAGCATTTTAGAATCAAAGTTGTTCGTTTTTGAATTAAAAACAAGTAAAAACGTTTCAGTCGGTATAAACCGATTGAATTATACCCTGCACCTTTCGTTATTGTGTAGCAATTACTCGAGCCTGTGAAACCATTTTATATAAACTTCACGGATATGTCTGACCTATAACTGGACACACAACTGCCAAGTTTCATGAATCTGACTTTGTAATTTTTCCAAATATTTAAAATTAGCTTTTGGAGTTTTATGGCAAGTACCTGAACCTGTCATGCAATTTCATCAAAACTTCAGAAATATGTCCAATTATAGGACACACGACTTCCGGGTTTCATAAATCTGACTTTATTATTTTTCCAAATATTTAAAATAAGCTTTTGGAGTTGTATGGCAAGTACCCGAAGCTTCAAAATTTATTTTTATTATTTTTAAAAATTATAGTGTATAAATTATAATAATTTTTTTAAACACTTTTTTTCTTCTTCGCTTTTATAATATAATACACATTTTTTGCCACTTTGTACTGGAATGAATTACAGAAATTATTGTGTGGCTTTTAAAATTCTTAATATCTTTCCCTATTCTTTATATACGAGCAAATAATAAAGTGTCGCCTTTCAAAATACATTATAAAAAAACAGGTTAACATCTATTGCGCACTCTTTCCCTCTCCCAAAAATTCTTATGTGTATAAAAATGAAAATAAGAAGGTATGCTGCTTAACTCTTTTAACTAAAGGAATTTTTTGTATACAAATATTGGTGAGTGATTGCATTAGTGTGATGTAAACGGAGAGTAGAACTACTTATTAGTAGATATACTTTGGTATAAAAGAATGGCGCACGAAAGGAAAAAAATTATCATTTACGTTTCGAAAATTTACCTAGTTAAGGAAGATGTTAGCAGAATCACAATTTCACGCTGTTTTATAGACAAAAGTAAAAAAACTCTGATTTATTTAGCGCAAAGTTTATTTCTTTGATTGTTGCTCAAAATTTGAAGATTTTTCCTTCAAAAAAATTTAATTTTTGCATTTTCCCTTTAATATTTAAGGGAGTCAGTAAGCCTTTAGCTTAAGTTTTTGGACAATTGAATCTTCAATTTACAATATTTACCAATGAAGTCTGAAAACAACAATTGTTTTCTTTAAGGGTCTTTATTAGAAAAAATGTATTATTCAATATTAAGAAAAATGTGTTCTGCAAACAACTTTTTTTTTGTTTTAAAAAAATAACAATAATTTAAGAAAGTCAATATCAAAAATTTGAGAATTTACGGAAAAGCTACCAAATTAGAAATACTCGTATAGCAGAATGGCCACCCAGCTGATCGTAAGAAAATTTGTATATTACGAGTATTTAACTTTCGCAATAATAATATTATGTTTGTGATTTCTTTTTTATATTTTGCTTTCCTTTTTTACTGTTGTTGTTTTTTTATTTTGATGTATAACAGAAATTAAAATCTTATGCAAATTTCAAGCTCAATAGAGGGATCTGGCAAAAACGGGCAAATCGTAAAATTTTTCATATCTAAAAGTTTTACACTGGATTGAATATCTCTTAAATATATGGGTCTTTGTCTTTGCTAAAACCTAACAATTTTAATATGAAAAAAAAGTAGATGTTATATATTTTAGACTAGAATACTAATATAATTTAAAGTTAATATGAATTTTATTATATTTAGTTAGAATGTAAGTTTGTAATTATTTGTCGCCGCTAAATCAAAACTCGCTAAGCCCATTTCAGTCAAAATGGATTTAGTGAGTTTTTATTTAGTGACGACGTATTAGATTTTAAGTTTTATAATATTATCATAGTGTTTTTATAATTTTATAATTATTATAAAAAAATGGATCGTTCCAAGTTGTGTATTAGAATGCGTCTTATATTTTTATTATGTCCTTAAAACAGGCATGATAAAAATACTATAAAGAAACTTGTATTAGTTTTTAAAACTATATAATGCGAAAGTTTAGCTAAATCAATGAATTACTTTTGCTAACACTATGAATATATCTCCTAATATAACTAAAAAGAATTACATGGATTTTTAATATAAAAAATACATAGTCGTCTATAACCAGATCAAATAAAAGAATTTCAGAAACTATATAACAAAGTAACATCTAAGGCTTATAGTCATATTTTAATAGATCTAACGCAAGAAGCTAATGATTTATTTAGATTAAGAGTTAACATATTCAAAAAAGTAATTTATTGCTTTTGCACGAAAAAACTTTGTGAAGAACATGAAACGTTTATAAACCAACCGACGTATAGTGCACCAAACTCTAAACCAAAACTACAAAAAATCATAACCAAACATTGTGATTCTGAAGTTATACAGACTATTAGTGAAATTGCCCTTAACATTTTAAAAGGAAATTGTAAATTATTTAAAAAACAACAAATCAATTGAAAAAATATAAAAATGAGTTAAGAGCTTTAATTCATCGGAAAAAGTTTATAAGTAGCCAACGTAAAATCATCATTCAAAAAGGTGGATTTTTACCAAGTATTCTTAGCGCCATATTGTTTGGAATAATAGGAAACTTTATAAAATGAAAAATTCAGCATTTAATAAAACGATAATATTAAAACTTGAAGTACACGAAAAACTAAAGCAAAATTCTGACATTGAATTAAACCAATTGAACAACAATATGAAAACATTACACTGGACAAGAAATTATCTGATATTCAAAAATGGTATTTGTCAAAAGGTATCGAACACATGTGAAGCCATTTTACATACATAAATGTTGAAACTCAAACTGAAAAAACAAAGCATAAAAACGTTGTATTACAAATTCCTGAAGAATTAGTGTACGAAAAAGAAACTGACGACGTCTTTGATGATATCTCAAGTGACAATGTGATAACAACAGCATTGTCCGCAGCGTCAGCTGGGGAGCGGTGAAGAAAACGAAAATCATTCAGAAATCAAAATGTTCAAATACTTGAAACTGACACTGGTGATACTATGACGGTTCCTCTGGATAGTCCTCCTACAAAAAATTATAAATAGAGTACTATTAAAAAGTCCAACAAGACGTGTTTTGCTATCTGCTAAAACAGGTGATACACAAACAGAGCTTAATTTCCCAGTTCGTAAATCTAAATCAACCAGTTCGTGGACAACATACGTATCACTCTACTCAGTGACTCATCGATGAATTGCTATCCTGATAATACGTTATCTATTTTTACAAAAAAGTGGATAAATATATGATTGATTCAAATTGGAAGGATGATGTTACTGAAATTTATATTAACAATTTTCTTCCCAATATTTATGGTGAAGAATGGGCAAAAAGTACAAAAATGTTTATTGAGGGCAATATGTAGGACCAACCTACATAACATATAACAAAAATATGTTTTACGATTGGAAGGTTTTTTTACTACCCACATTACTTCAAAACTTACGTCCAGCACCCGAATTTTCAAGAAAGGAAGTGGTACGGCAATTTATTTGGGGTATTTTTAATTTTATAAATGATGACACAAGTCATAATACTACAAATTAATTGATTATGGAGGGAGTGTACTATAAGTATTATATGAATCAGGGCGTGGTATTGAAGATAAAGGCCTTTAGACCCACAAAGAGGTAGCGGACTGGGTAGTTTTTTCGGGTTTTTTTTTCGTATTTAAAGCCTTTATTAACATCAGGGATCAAAATTTTAAAAAAGGAAGCTATTAATTCGGGTATGAATACATTATCTGATACTTCTTCATTAGCAAATATAAAAGAAATATTGCAATATCGTGGAAAAGAACCTTTAAAAACTGTCAGACGTGAATCTGTATAAAAGCTTAATCAGAAGTATGGTTCTGGAGTAAGAAAAAGAAAAACTATAACAAACTATAAAAAGAGCCTGTGTAATGGAACATAATCATTTCAAATTTAGAAGACGTGAAGTCAGTAACAAAAATAAGAAATTTAAGGATATCTTTGGTTCAAAATGATTGAATGTGTGAAATCTGAGTTAGACGTTTTTAAATCGCCTGCTATTTGATCCTGTATCTTAAAATCTGAAGCATTATCCTATAAAAGCGTCAATTGTTGAACGATTTAACAGAACGTTGAAAAATTTTAGGTGGAAAGCTTTCAGTTTGAATGGGAATTATAAATGGCTACCCATTTTACTCAAATTTTTAAGATGTTTAAAATCAACAAAACTTACCCAATCACATATCTATTAGTTGATTACAAAAACAATCCTATATTTGGAGGTTTTGAAAAAAGGAACTTACTTCCACCTAATACCCAGATACTTACTTAGTAGAAAAAATAATTAAAAAAGTTTTTGTTAAATGGCTGCGATTTATTTTGAATATTATTCACGTGAAATTTTCGTAGATTCGTAGATTCTAAGGGAACCGAGTGGGACAGGAGCATCCTCCCAAGCCACCGCAGCCATTTTTGACTTATTGTAGCCACCCCACTCTCCCGTCTATAATATCCCCGTCCCAATCACCAAGCCGGAGATATCCCTAAGGGAGTTGGACAATAGTTCCCGAATACTTAGGGACCCATGTCCAAGACAATTGCGGCGCCGAACAGCCAGTGCCGGACAGTCGCAGAGAATATGCACGGCGGTCTCATCGCCACCCCCACAAAATCTGCAGAGAGGGGAGCCCGACTTCCCCAGCCTGTGCAGGTAGTATTTCACCGGGCAGTGCCCCGTAAAGAAATTCGCAGTAGTGCGAACCCGGCTCCTGCTCATCCCCAGCAACTCCGCAGCGAATCCGCCGGAGCACGCCGGAACAAACACCTTCGCATGACGGCACCCTTTCGTGTCCCGCCAGTGACGACTGCATCCCTCCGCGCCAACTCATCGGCAACTTCGTTGCCCGCATGGCCACTATGGCCCGGCACCCAAATGAGCATCACTCTGTTTTCCGATGCCTATTCCATAAGTGCAGCAAGGTAGCTCCAGACTAGCTTGGATGTAACCTGAGCTGAACGGAGCGCCAGCAGTGCAGCCCTGCTGTCTGAGAACACATAGATGGTGCGGTTTCTATACCCCCTTTCCAAATTGATTCTCAGACAGATTTCTATTGCATGTATTTCGGCCTGGAAGGGTTGCATCAAGGGTCAAGGGTTGCATGTACACGCGTGTCCGGGCGGACACCGTATACGACCGAGCCCACACCCGACTCCGTTTTGGACCCGTCCGCATACCACACGCTCGAACCCGACCTAAGTACCGGACCATTTGGGTGACGCGATCGCCCTCAATGAAGTCTCTGTGAGTTCTGTGGGCCAACTTTAGCCCTCAAAAAGAAAATCAAAATCTTCTTCTTCTGAGAAGAAAATAAGCTTTGATAAAGTGCGTATGTAGCGCACGAAATATGTTAGCAAAAATAATAAAAAAAAAAGTATTTTATTCCGAATAAAAGAATGTTTTCCTTTATATCAACCATTGAAGAATTCTTTGAAAGTTGTTCTTTATTTTTTTTGTATACAAATAAATTTCTTCTTTTATACCCATAAGGAAATGAGCTCCCATCTGTGTAAAATCTGCATTTTTCTGATTTAGGTTGATATACTTTTACTTCAGGAACCGTTATAACTTTATATCTTTTGTTATTTAATTATATTAATTAATTATATATATTTATTAGATATAAATTGTATTGATATTGCATCATAATAAATATAATGATGCAATATCAATACACTGATAACGCCTTTGCTCAAAAGCACATAAAATAGTTTCATGTAGTTTAGTAACTGTCTCTATTTTTTTGTAGATTTCTTTTTAAAAATTTTTCTTGTATTGTTTCTGAGTCATAAAATATAGACAGAAAATCTTTTAAATTTGGGGTATTTTTATTTTTATATAAGTGACATAAATGGTAAGTTTGTATGTGCTTATTGCATATTTTACAAAAATATTCTTTGCAAAGAAACTTAAAAACCACTTTATACAAAACAATCATTAGACCGATAGTGAAATATGGATGCGAGGCATGGTCTTTAACTCAGACTGACAAAAAGAATTTCGAACGGAAAATGTTAAGAAAGATTTTTGATCCCAAGCAACTTCAAGATGAAACATACCTTATATGAACGAACAAAGAGCTTAGAATAAGAAATCACATAGAATAAGATGGGCTGGCCACTTGGCATGAATGCCTGAGGACCGCAAACAAAAGCGAATATTTGTGTATAAGCCATTGTTAATTAGAGGAAGAGGCAGACTCCGGGTTAGGTGGTAGGCTAGGAAAGTGATTTACGAACACTAGGAGTTCGCGAATGGAAAAGAAAAGAGGAAAACAGAGCAGAATGGATGCAAATTGTAGAGAAGACCAAATCTCACAACGGCATGTAGCGCTAAAAGAAGACTTATTTTTTCTACATTCTTCTTCAAAATAATAATAAAAAGATTGCAGTAGATAGTATTCTTACACGTGGTATCCATAGCAATAATATGTACATCTTGCTTTCATGATATCCCATTAACTTATATTTTATGAAAACATTTATTTTCATGTCCAACTTCCTGAGCTCTTAAACTACTTCCGCCATTTATTAAAACCAGGGCAATGACATCCAACTGCCAACGTCATAGAACTCCCTTTCGAATATCATCAACCTTAACTGCTCATCTACCTATACTAAATAGCTGGTGTATTTAAACTAGGTCGTGCGATATGGAGAGTGGGCGGAGTAGGTCGGGCGATATGGTCTGAATTTTTCTTAGCACCAACCGACCAAATACCTACTTACCTATGAAATATATGTAGTTATGTGGATTGTTGTTATATTAAAAGTATTCATTAGTGGGAGATATTTCATTGTTACAAATTTGTTAATATCAAATACACTTTTCTCAAATTTCAAAAATTGGGTAAAAATAAACTTAATGTTTCGAAACAAAATTACGATTGTTTTTCTTGTAATACAGCATTTATTTGCATCTTTAAACCGTTCATTGTTCGTCGTTCAATTTTACTTGTATTGTATTTAAAATGGCAACTGATTCGGTCACTTTTGTGGGTATAGCATTGTATTTATTTTACTTCTCATTTGCTTTTATCAATATTCCTTATAGGAGTACATATATCGTTTGTTTTTATGAGTATTGGATTTAGTATGTTGTTCAATTTTCCAGTACCTACTACTTGTCATTTTACAATCTGAGTTTTTGAGTCATTTGCTAAGATACTATTTATTTCAAAAATAAAAAAGATATTCGAATCCGGTCATAAAAATATATTATTGTCTTTTCCAAAACCTTTTAAATATTTTTTTTCTTAGGTAATATATTAACTTTTAAAAATTTTTCTCAAAAAAAAGAGGTATAATTTAGAAGTGTATATAAAATTTGTATTTGAAAAATAATATTTGATTGTACTTTAGATATTATTTTATAATTCCCTCTTCAATTTTTTTCTTTACTATGTATTCATATCAATATTAATTAATAATTATCTTTCATTAATTATATTTACACTAAAGTTACTTCCCATATCTTGAGCAAAGTATATCTATCAATAAGTAATTCGACTCGTTCCATTCCGTTAGTTTTCGTTTGCATCTTGCTTCCAAATTCTTAAAATATTCCATTTTTTTGTAGAAATAGATGGTAATAAGAGTTGTGTAGGCAAGAAAGAAACAAAATATTGTAATCAAACGAGTGTATCAAAAACATTGAACTAAAATAAAATTAAATTAAGTTAGGTAAAAATTTTGTTATTTTTATTTTGATAATAACAAAATTTATTTTTCATTTTATAAAACTTAGGTAAAAAATTCGAATGTATGAAAGCAAAAGAGTTTGAAATTTCATGTATGAATGCATGTACCTGGTTCAGTAGATACACAGTATCCGGTAGTGACATAGAAATAAAGTAATTTATAAAGAAAAAAAGGTGTATGCATACCGATTACTTTATGAAATATAATTATTATCGATTAATGGAAAATATGTTCTAAATTTATTAAGATTGAAATAAAAATAAAAAATTTAAAGATAATTTATTTATTTTATTTATAAATTACAAATGCCTAACACTAAATATTTAAAATATTTTCAAAAGTACATATTTACCTCTTCACATCTTTTGGCAACAAATGAAATTTTTGTGTCGGCTTTTTTTAATCCCAAACACTTCAAATAATGTTTAACCATTTTTATAAAAACAAATATATTTTTCGCAACTATTTTTTAATATTGTACGTCTTTTCAAAATTTATTTTTATTATTTTTAAAAATTATAGTACATAAATTATAATAATTTTTTTTAACACTTTTTTTCTTCTTCGCTTTTATAATATAATACACATTTTTTGCCACCTTGTACTGGCATGAATTACAGAAATTATTGTGTGGCTTTTAAAATTCTTAATATCTTTCCCTATTCTTTATATACGAGCAAATTAATGTCTTTATATCTAACAAGTCCCAATACTCAATTTTTTTTACGAAATATTACGAATTTTTGGCCTCGTTGTTGGTTTTTTCTTTAAATGCCACTGATCGTGTCATATTTTTTTATTATTTTTTTGTTTTTTTTTACGTAAAAAAGAGATTAATATTTTAAAAAATCTCAGGATATTATACACATTTTTTAAAAAGCTTCCCATTTAAATTCTATTGCACGAAAAAGAAAGAAAGGTAGGAGGAAAGAAAAAATGATAAAAAATTTCAAATTCATATTTCAGTATGGTTTCAAATGTTAATGAGGAAGGATGTATGATTTTTTATGCACATTTTGTATTTCCCAATAAGGCAAGTTGAGTAGTGTCGGCTAACAAAAATGTTAGTAAAAGTAATATAGTTTGACACATTTCAACAATTTGAATTATCTCATTTCGGTTATTTATACGTTACTTATAAAATTGTTTCAAATAATTTCAGTTAGTTTTTAAGTTATTAAAAATAAATATGTATGTACCTACTTCCAATAAATTTTTTTTTAAATAATTATTTTAAAACTATTTGAAACATGTTATATTGAGTGCTTCAAAAATTTTGCTGTGCTCTTTTTTCATATTTTATTAGCAGGCAAACAAGAGCAATCTATTTATAAAATGTCCCTGCATGTGTATGTATGACCTATCTTAATTCTAAACAGAAAGAATTTTAAAATACCTGAACAAAAATTTTAAAATACCTGTTATTTTACAGTCGGAATTTTTGAGTCATTTGGTAAAATACCATTTATTTCAAAAATAGAAAAATATTCAAATCCGGTCATAAAAATATATGATTGTTTTTTCCAAACACTTTAAATATTTTTTTTTCTTAGGTAATTGATATAAATGATAGTAAATTTTTAATATTTTTTCAAATAAAAATAGTAAAATTTTGAAGTTTATATAAAATTTGTATTTAACAATTAATATTTGATTGTATTTTAGATATTATTTTCTAATTCCCTCTTCAAATTTTTTCTTTACTACGTATTTATATCAATATTTAATAATTATCTTTCATTAATTATATTTTCAACTTGACACCACAGGTACTTCCCATATCTTGAGTTAACTTACCCTATGAGAAAAAAAGCTGTTCACTTAAAAATAATGAAATGCTTTCAGTAAAATATAAAACGTTGAAGGCGAAGGTTGTGTTTGTTGTTTTTCCGCTTTTTTTAAAATTTTAAAATAATTATCAATGAAAATATTAATATATTTTCTTGATTTTTCAAATATATTTTTGAAATTTTACCTGCTTTATAATAAATGTGAATTTATTTTAATATTTCCTTTCAAAAAATAGCCACTTCGATTTAAAAAAGGCCATATAAAATAAGGTCGTGCTTTGAAGTTTCTCTCTGAGCATTGGGACTTGTTAGATATAAAGACATTAAGCAAATAATAAAGTGTCGCCTTTCAAAATACATTATAAAAAAACAGGTTGACATCTATTGCTTACTCTTTCCCTCTCCCAAAAATTCTTATGTGTATAAAAATGAAAATAAGAAGGTATGCTGCTTAACTCTTTTAACTAAGGGAATAAATACAAATATTGGTGAGTGATTGCATTAGTGTGATGTAAACGAAGAGTCGAACTACTTATTGTAGATATACTTTGATCTTGAGTTAACTTACCCTATAAGAAAAAAAATAATGAAATGCTTTCAGTAACATATAAAACGTTGAAGGCGAAGGTTATGCTTGTTGTTTTTCCGCTGTTTCAAAAATTTTAAAATAATCATGAATGAAAATATTAATATATTTTCTTGATTTTTCAAATATATTTTTGAAATTTTACCTGCTTTATAATAAATGTGAATTTATTGTAATATTTCTTCTCAAAAAATAGCCACTTCGATTTAAAAAACCAATATAAAATAAGGTCGTGCTTTCAAGTTTCTCTCTGAGCATTGGGACTTGTTAGATATAAAAACATTGATGTTAGTTTAAAAAATTAACAACAATCGACTCCATAATATTATACATACATTCAAATGTATGATTTTTTTAAAATAATTCAAATACCATTTAAATTTTTTACGATGCGATTTTGTTACACGGTATCGTATTTTTACATAGTAGGCCACCTGTAATCAAAAAATCATTACAAATAATTATTCATATAAACAATATTTTTGTGTTGTTTTTCCGTTTGGTATTCCACACTTCTTGTATGTGAATCGTTCAAAATTCAACGAATAAATGACAAAAAAAACTTAAAAAATTTTTGGATTTAAAAAAGAAGACAGAAGATTAATAACAACAAAACTACAAATTTAGTGTATGGGAAAGAGGACCAAAACATAATAGGAAAATTCAAGTACTGAAAGAAGAAGACGACCTGTGTGTACACACGAATTAGTTGAATAGACTGGCAGTCATTGCTGCCAAATAGATTAGCTAAAGTATAATTTTTTTAAAAAAAAAACTTAATTTCGAAAATTTGATACAAAAAAAGTCTTCACGAAATTTTCTAGATCTCCAATTGAATTGAAAAAAGTGAGAAGCAAAAACATCTATACTTCAATTAGAACCAATTTAGAAATATTTTCTGTCATAGAAGTAATATTACCTTGCGTTACCTGTTAAATTGATCTTTTTGTTAAACTTTTTTATCGTGGGCTTTGGAAAATATGGAAAAAAATGTTAAAAATTCTGTTTCTTCTGTCCTTTTAAAAAACCTTAATTTTCAAGACAAATCTTCACTTTGATAGCACGATTGACAGTATAAAAACTTTTTCAACCCAAATATATGTATATTCTCCTAGAGTATTTTACCGCCAGAGGAAATTTTTCCAGCTAAAAATTTTTATGTTTCTATGATGACATTGTCATTTATTATGACAAATTATTAATATTTTTAATTTTGAAATGAATATTTTATTTCGCGAAAATAAAAATTGACATAAGAAAAAACTTAAAAAGACAAAACAATTTACAAGGAAATGTTAAAAAAGTGAAATTTTTATAACACAAAAATTAAGTTGTAAATGCAGCACTATAAACTGTACAGTTTAAAAAGAATCATACAGGTAAATATTAGGTCTGTCTGAGATAAAACTTGCAAAAACCTTAAAAAATGAAGCAATGACGAAATTTTGAAAAAAAAAAAAAAGATATTCTAATTTAAGAAAAAAGTAAACCAGACGGAAAAACTTTGATTTTGGATTATAAAAGTGTGAAACCTAAGAAAAACTATTTGTAAACCCATTTTGGATATTTTATTGAAGTTTTGAAAAAAAAAGTAATTGATGGAAATTTTTTTTTTTAAAATAAAACCATCTGACATAACCAAGAAAAACATATGTACATATGTATGTTTCGACAGCCGTAAGATTTTAAAAGTTTTTAAAACACTAAATTTTACTTGGAAAAACTTGACATTGAGAAAATGGGAATCTCATTTTTGTTCAGAAAGTATTATCTCAGATGCTTTTCATGCAAAAACTTTATAAAGTTTTTAAATGCTTTTAAAAAATTTTTCTGGTATAAGAAAGTTCTTGAATTAGCCTAAATAAGCCAACAGGAAAATATTTAACAATTAAATTTAGGATTTGTTGATCTCATTTTGAAAAGAAGTGTTTTAATAGCTTTTTCCATACAATTTTAAAACAAAAAATGTATGTATGTTGAATATTTGGAAATTTATACGTTGACAAAAAATTAGTCATGATATTCTCTTTGCTTTTATAAGAAGTAAAACTTCATGGAATTATAATCGACCGCAGGACGGTTTATGTCAGCAAGAGGCTTTTCACACACAATTAAGTTAAAAGCAAAACGCGAGAAAATTATGAAAAACCTTGACATTACAAAAAATCAAGGCCTGGATACTGCTTTTTTTGTGAATGTATTTGCTAAAATTGCATATATAATTTTTGTGAAATGAACAGAGCCTGGGAGGTTTTTTCAAATCAATTTTTTAATGTTTTATAAGCCCAAAACTTTAATAATGTAAGCATAAGTAAAGTAAAAAAAGATTGAATCTTAATGTTTTCTAATTAAAAGTTTGAAAAAAATTGATCTTATGGGAGTTTTATGATGTTAAAAACGGCTCTACAGCTATAAAACTCTCTATAGCTTGCATAAGAATATGTGTAAATTTACCAGCTGTGGCATGTCACTCTCTCTTGGAGTCTCTTTGTTGGAGTTGTTTCTTTTTATACATCAGAATTAATCGATAATTAAATCTGCTTCTGATAAAAATCTGACTTATAATCAAAGTTTGACATCAAATAAAATCTGATGAAAAAAGTAGTTTTTTTAGCAGATCAGACTTTCACATTTTTTGAAATACCATGGCGCACAATAAATTTTTAAAATATTTTACCCGCGACTGGGCAGATTTACATTTCAATTTTTGTTGCCAGTTTATAGATTACAAATGTCAAAACTTTGGAGTCAAGGGTTTGACATAAAAGTATTAATGGATTCTGATGTGTAAATGCAAATCAAATTTTATCGTAGATTAAATCGGTTTAGACTGATCTGTCAATCTCTTCAAACAAACCTAAAGTAAACTAAGGTGTGCGATTCAACTTTAATTTAATAGTGTGAAGTGGATCAATAAAATTCGGAAAATTACGAATTTCATGTTCTCAATTCCGAATTACTAAAATTCGTAATAGAGTAATCATAAATTGTGTTCGTATTAAAAATAACTCAATAGTCTACGAAAGAGATACTCACACGTAACAAGCAACTTGAAAAGATAGAAACTTTGAAGTTTTCAATTTTTTTATTTGAATTGTATTGTCCATGCAAACACGAAATGAATTCATATTTGCTAAAAAAAAATTTATCCACTTTTCAAAAGAACTCAAAAACGAAAAATAATCGCAAAAATCCGTTTCAAAAAACTTCTTTTTTTTTTAAAGTTTTGTACTCAAATGGTAACAAAAAACATAACTAAACATTTGACGGTTGAAATAAAATACTGATTTTGTGCTGTTACTGCTGATTTGTAATCTCTGAAAGGAATTTGTGATCATTTTAGTGTCTATGTCGTAGCTAAATTCGCAATTAGTAGAATTCTCCAGGGAAATTCATGATAACAAATTCTGGCTGATTATGAAAATTTACTGGATAACAAAAAAAATTTATTGGTTTTTGGTGTTAACAAATAGATTGAACGTTTTTTGATAGAACGAACATTTTGTATTGGAATTAAATATTTTAGTTTATTTAGTTTTCGGATTTCTTTTTCCACGCCACGACAGATGGTGAAGAAAAGGTACACTTTTGTTAATGGTGGTTTTTTCCGTTTATTAGCACTGAGTCACTTGAACTCAACGTCAAAAAAGAAAAAAATCTTTTCAGGCACGCGTATTATTCATAATAATGCGCATAACCTTTACCTATGTAAAGAAAGTTCTTTTATAAATTACAGTTTTAACGCAGCATGCCAAATATTTCATTTTTTTAATGTTTACTTTTGAATTATTTTAGTTCATTAATTTTAATTATGTGTAAATTTTTTCTTAAGTGTACTATTTTTTTTTCACAAAATAAAAAAAACCTTACTGATCCCAAAAATAAAAGTATGTACTCTTAATGATTGAAATACAAAATATTTTAGTGAGAAAAATTTCTTTTCGCTCTAGGAAAATTTAAAAATGAAATTCTGCTATTTTCCAATTTTGGGCGAAAAATATTTTTTGTATTGCCAGTTTAGCCTTACCAGCCCTATTGACTCTGGAAAATGTTTTGACATGTCAGTGGTACGTCATTTAAGATATTAAAATGAATTCGGTGACAGTTTAGCATAAAAATCTTTAATTCCGTGCAAAGAAACCTTTTTAGAAATAAAAATAACATTATAAAATTCTAGTTTCGATGATATTTCAATTAAAAATAAAATTAATATAAATATTTATACACGTACATAAATTTTATAAAAATATACAAAGTTGCTGTAAATTTGTTTTAAAATTTTTTAATTTAAAATATACGTATACTTCCGTATTTGTGCATGTTATATAAAATTTTTAAAGTAACATTAAAATATCTAAATTTTTGTAAAATTCTGCTAATAGAAAAAAATCAAAACTAATTATTTATTACTATTTAATTTAGATTGTATTATGATTAGAGTCAGCAAAATATTTGCTTGAACACTGCAATTCTTGACTCTGTTGGAGTGAAAACAATACTAGAATGGATACTTTGAGGTCCAATAGTCAACAAGTTCTAGGAATATTAGGTACCTACATATTTTTTTTAAATATTCATTCAACAAAATTTTAATATATGTATATGTTTTGTGCCACAAAATCACTTCTCGATTTTAAGACTGAGGTGTATTAGTTATAATATATGTATGTATAGATTTATTTATATAAATACATATGTTGGTTGTTACATTAATAAAAAATTTTTAAATAGAATAGTGATAATAAAAATTAAGGTACTTTTTATATCTATTTCGTAGGTACATTTTATTATAATTAAGTTTTTTTATTGATTGTTAGTGAGTTTAATAACCGTTAACTATGCTTCAGATTTTTGGCTAAGGCCTAATTATTTTAGTTTAATTACTATTTTGAGATATACATAATATATATTCCCAAAAAGTAAAAATTAAGTAAAAGAGATTATGTGTAAAAATGACAGGCATTGGTAACTTTATTTTGGTTTTTGGCTATAACCAGGTACATAAGTATATTTTCTTATAAAATATTCATTAATTTCTAATAAATGCAAGAGTTTATGAGAATTTCTTGTTTTTGAGATGGAAATTTATAATTACTTCTGCTTGTTAGTATTTTGTTTTTATGCCACAGGTTTTGAAAAGGTTAATTTTTGTAAATTTAATGTCCCGATTTTCGAAAAATCGTGCATTTCAAGTAGATTAACAGCGTTAAACAGGCGTACAAGAACGGCTTCGCTTCATAAGATTAATGAACGAATTTGACAAAGACATGTAAATTGATGAAAATTATTACAACAAATATTTTTAAACTGTAATTGCTTTTCTATTTCTATCAGAAATATTTTAAAGGACAGTCATATATTATATAATACTAATTTATTTTGTACAGAGGATTTTAAATTTTCGCAGCCAACTATTAAGCAACTCTAATTCAGTTTTAATGATAAGTTGAATTAGGGAGTTTTTTTGGGTCCATATATTAGTACACACATATGTGTATGTGTATTTCCTTAGGTCCAATATACGTGTTGAATATCACGCTGTATACATACATATATATCTGACCATTGGTGCAGTGGTTATGGCACCGGTCCTTTAACCGAAGGGTCTCGGGTTCAAACCCCGGTCAAGTCACTATAAAAATTATATTCAATATTATATAACTTAATATGCAATATTAATAAATATTATACAAGTAATTTTCAAATATTCATAATATGTGATACTAAAAAGACTAAGAAAAATAAACAGTAAATATTTAATAACCTCAAATAATTAATATAAATAAAAACTACGGCAGGCCTAGTCACCTACCTAGTTAAAACCCTATGACACTATGAAACTAGTGCATGAGAAATCATACACTAGCCCTATGCTCCTTCTAGGAGTGAACAAAGGAAAAAAAAAAAAAATACATACATACATATATCAAAATCGAAGCCTATGACAACCTTTGGACGTGCTCGTGTTTCAAATGATGTAACTTTTTTACATATAATTTTATTTGCTCATTACATAAAAATAAGAAAATTAATAAAAATAATGAAAAATTAAAAATATAATTATTTTCATGTTTTATTTTAAAACAACATCTATATGCGGCATTTTTAAAGGACCTTATATTCTTATTCTAAAGAAAATAAATATCTACTGCTTGTAGAAAATAAAATATAATTTTCATAAACAATTTTTTCTTTTTATATTCCGATATGTACCTATGTAAAGGTACTGCTACTAATTCAACTGTCGATAATTTGGACGAACAACTCCCCAGTCTTTCAGATTTGCATGATTTTGAGCCGAAATTAGAGTTTGACGATACTGAATTAACTCAAAATGTACAATGTGATATTTCAGGTAACTTGTGTATAATTTTAAGTTTTAGCATAATTTTCTTACAATTTTTTAGGCCACACGTCTACTACAGTTATGAAACTTGATTTGGATGAAGATATAGAAAATGATTTTGGTATATCAAACTCGTTGGAAGATAACGATTTTGAAGATCATTTAAGAACAGAGGTTATTTTTTATATACATATATTTTTTTTTCGAATATTTTTTTCTGAATGTAGAAAAAAACGATAAATAGTAGAAAACCGATTCAAATTATTTAACAACATTGCTTACGAGAATACAAGAAATTTTATTCTAGCATATGTGTATTGAAAATATTTTCAAAAACTAAACTTTATATGATTTTGAGAAACCCATATATTCATTATTGTTTTCAATACCAATGTCAATCTAGGGATACTATATATTTACCTCTCATATTTAAGTAATATTCATAATAACATATTTTTATTTGCGATAAACTAATTTTTTAAGCAATCAAAACTAGCGTTGAAATAATTCAATCATTTTTTTGCCTCAAATCAGGAAGGACACTCGAATCTAAATAATTATTATAGTAATTTTATAATGAAATGCATTACCGTGTCAGTGCGTATCAACAATTCTTTTATATATACATATATGTTTTAATCTAGTTTTACAGTTTGATGAAAAAAAACTTCTAAAGTTTTTCCTTAATCTGTTTTTGTCAGCAAAGTAGTGAGTTCGTCATGAAAAACTAAGCGATTTGTAAGGACCCTATCTACAAGAGGACCCAGCAAAGTTCAAGAGTACTCAGAACTTAACTTTGAAAAATTAGCAAAATGCTCATAATTTGATTTCAAAATTGGGCTCCTTAAAAATACAAAGCTTTAAATAGTATTGATGTCCAAAAATTCATATGATGTTCATTAAAATTTTCTAGTACTTCAAAAGATATTTTTAAACTTGGAATTTAACCCTCTCGGAACACCTTTAGAAATTTAGGGATAGAAATTTGAGTGAAACTTAAATAATTTTGTTGCTAGATACCTCAAACATGTCTATTTTATTAGCAAAGCTAGATGGTTTGTTATAAATTAGTAATGATATATAAGTTTCATTGGTTTGTACTTATAAAGAGTCTGTTACCTGCAACCGCGTAGTGATTAAAGATCAATGTATTTGACAGCAAGCGTGTCGATTATGAAAATTTGAAATTTTGGAATTCTTACTTGGATGTACTTTAATATCTTTTGTTATAAAAAACTTAAATTGAAATAAAATCTCAAATCAAATCTCACCAAAAACTTTATCATGTAAAATGTTGTCAAGACTAGACGGTATATATGGCATATAATTTTTCAAAAAGGTACCAGATTTCATGTTCATATAATTGTAAACTTGTAATTGTAGATGCCCCAACTCTGCGAAATCTAAACCTAGAAGGCTTAACTCTACACGTGACGCCCTAACCCAACATTTTGATAGGTTCACGCGGGTGTGAAAAATTCAATCATTGCAAAGTTTTATTCGTAATTTTAAATTTACAAATGAATTGCATTTTATTTCACAAACCGTCTGAAAAATGAAACAGTGTATAAAAAAGTTTAAACTTGTATTTAAAAATTTGCGAAAAATTAAAGTTTCAGTCTAAAATTTGTAGCTTCTTGTGTATAAGCTTTTATATTTTTTATTATATTTTTTAAGATTTTATTAAAGTAAATGCATTGATAGACTTGCATGTCAACGTTACATGGGCATATATAAACCATAAATTATGGTTTTGAAATTTCGGAAAGTCGCTCAGACTGTTTTAATATTGGGGATAAAAGAATGAAATAAATTATGCACCAGTTCATTTTACTTTTATTTTTTGGACACCACATAAATTCAACATAAAATTCTTAACATTAGTTTGGTTATTAAACAACATTTTTTCAATTCAATATAAATAGTAGATATTAACAATTTGTATTTAATTCTGTAATTCATAGCATTTTTACAAAAATGAAAGCAAAACATAGTAGTACAAATTCATAAAAATTATGTAATTTTGAAATTCATTCAAAATTTTTCTATACAAAAAAACTATTAGTATAAGTGTTCTTTGTGAAATTAAACCGAGTTGTTTGCAAAAAAAATAATACAATCATTTTCAACAAAACTTTTCCCACTTTCCCCACTTTCTGTAAAACGTATGACGAGACACGATGGATATTCTTCAGGTTTTCTTGTTTTCAGTATAGAATGTCAAATTTTCTTTATTTTTTTTTTGAAAATTTACTTTATTTAAAAAATCTGACTTTGCTTTGAAAACTTAAAACTTTTGAAACGTCTAACAGAAAGTGATTATAAAATATTACAATTAATTAAGATATTAAAATTGTTAAAAACTCATAAATCATAAACACAATGTAAGCCCTGTAAATGATGCAGTATTAATGCGAAATATAATGCGTCGCTTGTGTTGAAACATCAGTTTGCGATATTTGTTAAGTAAATGTATTAGTATAAATTTTTTTTTGTAAAATTAAAAAAAAAATTTAAAATTTAAAAAACAAAGCTTAAAAAAAAGGTGCACAAAATCTTAAGAAGTGCAATCTTTTGCACAAAGGCGTCACAATGGGAACACTGATTGGTCTACATCTCAATATCACAACCAAAGTATATCTACTAATAAGTAGTTCGACTTGTTCCATTCCGTTAGTTTTCGTTTGCATTTTACTTCCAAAGCTTTTAAAATATTCCATTTTTATTTAGAAATAGATGGAAGAGTTGTGTAGGCAAGAAGGAAACAAAATATTGTAAACAAACGAGTGTATCAAAAATATTGAACTGATATAAAATTAGATTAAGTTAGGTAAAAATTTTGTTATTTTTATTTCAATAATAACAAAATTTATTTTTCATTTTATTAAAGTTAGGTAAAAAATTCGAATGCATGAAAGCAAAAGAATTTGAAATTTCATGTATGAATGTACACTTGCATGTACCTGGTACAGTAGATACACAGTATCAGGTAGTGACATAGAAGTAAAGTAATTTATAAAGAAAAAAAGGTGTATGCATTATTATAAAAAAAAACTATTTCTTTCGCAACTATTTCAAATTTTTTTTTAATATTATACGTCTTTTTAAAATTTATTTTTATTATTTTTCAAAATTATATTATATAAATTTAAATAATTTTTTTTAAACACTTTTTTTCCGCTTCGCTTTTATAATATGAATACATCTTTTTTGCCACCTTGTACTGGAATAAGTTACAAAAATAAAACTCCCGCCTTTAAAATTCTTAATATTTTTTCCTATACATTATATAGGGAAAAATAAATAACTCCCGCTTTTAAAAATACATTATAAAAAAACAGGTAGACATCTATTGCGTACTGTTTCCCTCTCCCAAAAATTCTTATGTGTATTAAAATGAAAATAAGAAGTTATACTGCTTAATTCATTTAACTAGAGGAATTTTTTGTATAGAAATATTGGTGAGTGATTGCATTAGTGTGATGTAAACGGAGAGTCGAACTACTTATCAAAGTATATCTACTAACAAGTAGTTCGACTCTCCGTTTACATCACACTAATGCAATCACTCACCAATATTTGTATACAAAAAATTCCCTTAGTTAAAAGAGTTAAGCAGTATACCTTTTATATTATCAAAATAAAAATAACAACATTTTCACCTAACTTAATTTAATTTTATTTTAGTTCAATGTTTTTGATACACTCGTTTGTTTACAATATTTTGTTTCTTTCTTGCCTACACAACTCTTATTATCATCTATTTCTAAAAAAAATGGAATATTTTAAGAATTTGGAAGCAAGATGCAAATGAAGACTGACGGAATGGAACAAGTCGAATTACTTATTAGTAGATATACTTTGCTACTTATTAGTAGATTTACTTTGATTAAAACTATATCATTCCATTATTTAAGAATATTGTTCTCATTCTTTTTTGCTATTTTCTTTCTATTCTCATTCTACATTACTGTTTTTTTTGTTCTTGTTTTTCACTAATGCAATATTATACAGAAAAAGTAATACATCATAATAACGTGCTTGTTTGTTTGATAAGGGGACGAAAACTCAGCAAAAATAAAAATTTGCATACGTACAACAATTTAAATATAATGTGTACAAATGAGCGCCGCGCAAACTCAGCATAATAAAAATAAAAAATCTGATGTGGTCAGCACATAACCGACCGCTTTGTGTATTGTCTAGTTAAATGAAAGTGTTACAGAATATTATAAAAATGTCTGTTAAATACTTCTTTCCAATTTTTAGGACATTAGTAAGCTTATAGTTAACATACCTAGAAAAATGTAAATTTGGCTCTGAGTAGAGTTTCGCTTTGTGCTATCCGAATTCCCTGAAATGCTCGCCAGTTAGTTTCGGTAACAACCAGAACTCAAATATCAAATTTCAACAAGTTCCATCAATTCGTTCTGTAGATATGGTGAAAAATGTAAAATCGGGCCGCAGATCAGTTTTCGAGTCCCGATCTTTCCAAAAAATGTATATGTTCATTGTTTTAATACGAGGAATTCAAATATTAAATTTCAATGAAATCGGTTGATTATTTCTCTTCATATACACAAAAATATATATTTGGCCCGTAGTAAACGTCTAGTTGCCGATGCCTGATTTTTTCCAAAACATAGGAATTTTCGCGGACGGTCGAGCTGAGCTTATATATAAAATTTCAAGTAAATCGGTTGAATATTTACTTCAAAATGGTGAAAAATGTAAAACAGGCCCGCTAAAAAGTGCAGTTTCCGAGACCTGATATATACCAAAAGTTGATCAATCCGTGCCATGGTGGAAATAAACTTACATATAAAATTTCATCAAAATCGGTTCAGCCGAACTTGAGATACACGCGTGCACACACAGACCGACAGGTTGCTAAAAATAGTTTATTTACACTTCCCTACTATGGAGAAGTACGTTCCCACCGAAAAATCGATATGCAAAATTTGTTGCCATCACATAACCTACCTATTGTTTACACAATACCTACCTTTGTGTACCTCAAAGTTTATGGGCAGAAGCAATAAACATTGCTAATTATATAAGAAGCAGATGCTGTTCCAGTTCAATTAATGTCCAAATACCATATGTGTTAAGGTTTAATAAACCATTTTCAGTTAAACATTTTTGAATTTTCGGTTCTGTTGCATATGCTCTTTAAAAAGGGCTAAAAAAAGGGAAATGTTAAGCGAAATCTAAAAAGTATTTATTTTTAGGTTACTGTGATGATGCAAAGACTTATCGCTTGTGGTCCTCTGGGGAAAGAAAAGGCATCAAAAGTAGGGATGTCACATTCTTAAATAAAAATTATGATATTGAAGAAAATCAAAATCCTGAAAATTTATTTTACGATTTTAATACCTTTGAAAATAATACCAAAACTGAAAATCTAGATCAAATAAAAGTCACAAAACAATATGAAAAGCTGGCTGATAAAGCTGGTTCGTTACAGAGTGGAGTTGATGACACTCCATATGGTGTTGTAAATTAATCAGAAAGAGCATCTGCTGAACATAAAAATGAATTAAAAAGAATACGTGGAAGACCTAAAATAATTAAATCTGGCTTCAGAGGACGACCAAAGAAAGAATATTTAACCGAAAGCTCGCATCAAACAATTGCACTTGAAGAAAATAAAAAAATAAATCCAAATTTAAATCCAAATTCTGATATGAACGAAGAGGATGGTATTATTAGTGATAGCGAAAGTTTATCTCGAACAATGGTAAGTGAAGAAAATAAAGAAAAGAATCCGAATTCTGATGTGAGTGAAGAAAAAGGTGAAGCTAGCGATAATTACGAATCAGCTACTGAAATGGCGAATTTAATTGTTTCTGACACGCAATCTGTTAAAAAAGCAATTAGTGATGCAAACAAAAATGATTGGCGAAAAGCAATGCTGGAAGAACTGCAGGCCCATCAAAAAATCAAACTTGGTTTTTAGTTCAAGAACCATATGAGAAAAATATCGGATGTCGTTGGGTATTTCAAACTAAATATAATTCTAATGGAAATGTTTCAAGAAGAAAGGCTAGAATTGTTGTCAAACACTACGCGCAAAGACCAGGAATCGACTTTAATAAAACATTTGCACCCCTTGTAAAACACTCATCATTGCGAATTTTAATGGCATTGTGAGGAAATTTTGATAGTCGCAATTTATGTGGACGACATAATTAATACATTTAAAGATAAAATAAGAAACTATTGTGAAGTGAAACACTTGGGAAAACTTCATTATTGCATTGGAATTGAGTTCGAACAAGTGAATGAACAAGAAATTATTGTTAAACAAAAACGCTACATCAATAACATATTGCAAAGATTTGGCATGTTAAACTCAAAGCCTGTGAAAACGCCTTTAGAAGTAAACCTCAAGTTAACAAAACCACAAAATTAGAAGAGCAATGAAAAACAACAAATACAAAAAACTATGGTTTATGCTTCATAGAAGATGCTGCGAACTTGGAAAGTTATGCAGATGCTGGCAGGACGTTAAATATTGTAGATAGGAGGTCATATACTGGGTATACGTTCATACTATCTGGTGTAGCAATATCATGGGATGCCAGAAAACAAAAAACAATTGCTTTATCTATGCTGCGAAAGAAGCTCTTTATTTGCAAAGTATTCTTATTCTTTTATTATAGTGACCTGACCGGGGTTTGAGCCCCAGACCCTTCGGTTAAAGGGCCGGTGCCATAACCACTGCACCAATGGTCAATTATTACTTATTAATTATTAATAATTAATTATTAATTATTAATTAATAATTATTAATTATTAATTATTAATTATTAATTATTAATTATTAATTATTAATTATTAATTATTAATTATTAATTATTAATTATTAATTATTAATTATTAATTATTAATTATTAATTATTAATTATTAATTATTAAATATTAATTATTAATTATTAATTATTAATTATTAATTATTAATTATTATTTATTAATTATTATTTATTAATTATTAATTATTAATTATTAATTATTAATTATTAATTATTAATTATTAATTATTAATTATTAATTATTAATTATTAATTATTAATTATTAATTATTAATTATTAATTATTAATTATTAATTATTAATTATTAATTATTAATTATTAATTATTAATTATTAATTATTAATTATTAATTATTAATTATTAATTATTAATTATTAATTATTAATTATTATTAATTATTAATTATTATTGGTCAATTATAAATTATTAATTGCTAATTATTAATTATTAATTATTGCAAGTTCTCCCATGCTTCTTTAGGTGACGTATAATTCTTTATATGTAAAAGTTGACCAGGTTTAACCGATAACATAATGGTGGTCAGAGCCCGCTGATCCTTTCTAACCTATTCATTTAACTTTTGTATTTCTGGCTTAATGGTGATACCGCATGTATAAATATAAGTTATTTTTAACAGTATACTTTACTAAGGTAGTTTTACAGTATACTTTCCATCCGGAATTATTATTTTTTTCAAAACATATTTTTAACTTTTAAATAATCTCAAAAAAAAAAATAACCCCTTGTGTCGCAGTTCTCCGTTTCGTGAGACGATTGTATTACTAATTAGTTTATAACTATTATGAAAAAATTTATATTATATTATATACAAGCCAAATTTGATGGCGCAGCTATCTTTTATTTTCCCTTATATTCTTCATCTTCGGAAGAATAAATGTGAGCGAAAAAAAAAAATATTCTGAATTTTCCCAATATTTTAGGTATGTGTGTATATCGTACTACAAATTGAACAATAATTTGTTGCAGAACTTTTTCATTTTTCATGTTTTTTTTTTTTTCATAAGTTGCACAGCAGAAGCGATTACATACGTTTATGTAAAATTTTTCTTAACATTATTGTTTTGTTATACATTTTCTGCAAAATTAATAGAATAAGCAAAGAGATATAATTCGTGCATGAACCATAATAACGCATATGAAATAGAGTAATACTCAAAAAAGAATTTTTTACATTTGATTTGCTCATAAACTTAAGTAACCAAAAAAGTTTTGCGGTATTTACACGCATTTATATTATGTTATTATAGAAAAAATAACATTTATGTATATACAATGTATACATATGTATATATTAATTAAAATCAAATTCGTTTACGGTCGAGGTAATCTGACATAATGTAAATATGTATAAAATAAATAAAAAAAAGATGGAAAACAACATTTTCATTTTTTAAGAGCTGAAGGACACAGAAAGATTATAATGCTCTAGCGCTTCAAGTACAGACAAATTTAACATTTTTAAAACGAAAAATTTTAACTCTTCTAAAATTTTCAATTAAAATTGTGGTTATGAAGAAAATTAAGAAATTACAAAATAGAAAAAAGTAGTGTTTTTCGAAAGTTCGAATGCTTGGTATTCCGAAAGTATGAAAAATACAAAATATGTTGCTTGGAAACTCTTTAGTAGCCCTTTCAGAAACTGTTCGTTTGAAGCCCCTATATTTTCGGAAAGTTATAAACAAAAAAGTTTGGGCATATAGAAATTTTGTGAAAATTCGCTAAAATCTCTGTATAAACTTAATTTTCCGAAACTAGTTCCAAATAAAAACTTTTACCCATTTTTGATACCCTAAACGGTGATATATAATATTGTACTCTTTAATTGTAATATTGTTCTCATCCTGTATATTATCGTGCCCTAATATACAGTTTTTACCGACCGAATTCCATGCAATAGGTATATCAACTTTTAAGATGTGTCAGGTCTTTGGAGTTGGATCTTTACCATAAAGATATAGAAACAGATTTTTTTGAAATTTCATATGTAAGCTTCGTCTGATAGTATGAGAAGGATCAGGTTTCAGCAACAGTACTTTTAATACGGGCCAAGTTTACATTTTTGGGCATATAAAGAGAAATAATCACCCAATTTCAGGGTGTTAACACCATAAACTTATAAATTTTTACCAGAACCAAAGGCCGAAATTTGGTTTGTTATCATATCTATAAAACTAATTGATGGATTTTCTTGAAATTAAAAATTTGAGTTTTGTTTGCGCCTCAAAATTACATTTTTCTAGGTATAAAATTTGTGGGAAGTATTTAAAAGACATTTTCGTAGTTTTATACAATATTTTAGCTTAACTGGCCTTGCGTTCGGTTATTTGTTGAAAATATCATATTTTGTTTTTCATGTAAACCGACATAACGCCTGCAAACGATATTATATTTTATGATGTTGGTTAATATGTAAAATTTATAAAGAACTAAATGTGTATATGACATCTGTATGTTTAGCTTCATTTCAATATGAATTTATTCTTCCAGAGCATTACCATATTCATACTAAACATGTGATTCGAGCACATTATACAGCTGCAAGAGCAAACTAACAATGCATAGGGAGTTGAGCTTTGTATTTTTTGCTTTGAAATTTAAGTTCATTTCAAATCATTACTTATTGATATAATATGCACTGCGGGTATATCGATGTATTTTTTAAAATTTTATGAGTCAACGCTAATATTATCTGAGTTTTGATTTTCCTTTCTTTATTAAATGAATTACTAATGTACACACATTAATATTTAAGAATTACTAATTTATACATTAATATTTAAAATAAGTTTAGTCACAATGTAATACCGGTGAGCAAATGTAAGAAAACGTATTCAGTAATGCAGAGATAAATTTAATTTCAACGAAGAAAAAAAACTTAAAATTTTATATATGTATGTAGGTCTTTTACTTATATATTATGTTCTTAGTTTCTCTATGTTGTAGGATTACACTTGTGATGCAGGGACTTAAAGTACGTCGCTCACAGGTGATTTAGGATTTGCTTATGGGTTTGGCGATGGAACTCAATTTAAGTACTTTTTACCGACCGTATTGTGTAAACAATAGGTAGGTTATGTGATGGCAACAAATTTTGCATATCGAGTTTTCGGCGGGAATGCACTTCTCCATAGTAGGGAAGTGTAAGTAAACTATTTTTAGCAACCTGTCGGTTCGTCGGTCTGTCGGTCTGTCGGTCTGTGTGTGCACGCGTGTATCTCAAATTCGGCTGAACCGATTTTGATGAAATTTTATATGTAAGTTTATTTCCACCATGGCACGGATTGATCAACTTTTGGGATATATCAGGCCTCGGGAACTGCACTTTTTAGCGGGCCTGTTTTACATTTTTGAACATTTTGAAGAAAGTATTCAACCGTTTTACTTGAAATTTCATATATAAGCTTTTCTCGACCGTCCACAAAAATTCCAAACTTTTGGAAGAAATCAGGCACCAGCAACTGGACGTTTACTACAGGCCAAATATACATTTTTGCGTATATAAAGAGAAATAATTGACCGATTTCATTGAAATTTAATATTTGAATTCCTCGTATTAAAACAATGAACATATAAATTTTTTGGAAAGATCAGGCTCGAAAAGTGATTTGCGGGCCGATTTTACATTTTGCACCATATCTACGGAACGAATTGATCGAATTTCTTGAAATTTGATATTTGAGTTCTGGTTAACTGGCGAGCATTTCTGGGAATTCGGGTAGCACCAAGGGAAACTCTACTAAGAGCCAAATTTAAATTTTTCTAGGTATGTTAACTATCAGCTATCTTAAAAATTGGAAAGAAGTATTTAAAAGACATTTTTATAATATTCTGTAACCCTTTCACTTAACTAGACAATATACAATGCGGTCGGCTACGTGCTGACCACATCAGATTTTTTTTTTATAGTCATGAAGCTCAACTTGTTAATTTTATGCGTATGAAACAGTAATAAAAGTACTTGACAAAAAGTCCATTTCTAAAACAATTAAAAGTAGAATTGTATTAGTTTAATGAGCCATTAAAAAAATTGTGTTTGCGATTATTAATTATTAATTAATTAATTTTTTATAACAATAGATATTAAAGCAAATCAAAGTGACAGTTCCAAAATTTTGCATTTTCACAAGGTAATCGAAACGGTTGCTGTCACAGACATTTTTGTTTAAGTTCTGCGCGGATTAAGGATGCAGCAAGTGTCCAAGTAAACCTGAAATCTAATGAAAGGTTATGAAGTACAAATTAATGAAACTAATATTTTAATGCCAACTAAGGTACACCTATTTTGAGAGATCTAGCATCAACATTATAGAATTTTCGTCCATGTTTTCATCTCTAGTTTTACAGCTTTCAATGGTTCTAAAACTTAGTGTTTTTAATAAACCCATTTTTGAAATCATATATCGAGAATTTTACTAATTTTCGAAAGCATTTCTTTCATTACATAGATGTCTTTATAATGTACACACTTGAAAAATTCTGAGATTTCTTTTAGAAATATTCTATCATTGATTCCAAAAAAAATTAGCTTACCATAAGTTAAAGTACCTTAATGTAAATGTTACTTGAATATGAGAGATAAATGAAAGATATTGTATTCCTAGATTAAAAAATGAAAAATAAGTTAATACCAAGTTTAGTTTTTGGTATTTTTATTATACATATACGCGAATAATGTTTATTTGAAATTGTTAACTATTATTTATTAATTTATTAATTACTAATTATATATTATTAATTTTTAATTATTGATTGTTTATTTTTGATTATTTATTATTAATTATCAATGATTAGTTATGAATTATCAATTATAAATTGCTAATTATGTTATTAGGGTTGAAACTCGTGACTCTTCGCTTAAAGGAGCGGTGCCATAACCTCCGCACCATATGACGTTAGTTGCCATATTTCCCGAATTAAAAATAAAAAATTTTTCTTTTTTTTTTGTAATACAGCTGTTAAAAATTATCGAGGATAAAGATAGGCGGACCCAACCTGTTATCAGACCCCTCAATAGTGGGGACTTTAAGCCAACCTAAAACGCATCTGGATCATAAAATCCTAAATTGACTAACCATTTGTTTTGATCTATTGTGTTTTTGTGTATATATTCCGTGAAGGAAGGTACGGAAGTGCTGTCTTTTTCTTTTTTTTTCCCAAACACTCTCTTCTAGAAATCAAGAGGCCTCGACATTTACATGCCGTTACAAACGCGCCTTATGTTTCGTGGCGCAGTTCCTTATCTCCTCTTCCTTATCTTTAATATCACTATTGCGCACATACCTGGAAGCATCCACCATATTACAAAGCACATTGTTCTGCAAAGTTTGTATTTGTTTGATGCGTGTTTGCTTGGTACAATCTATAGCTGGAAGCCATACGTCCATATAGGCTTTATCATTTGGTTATATATCAACAGGTTATTATAACGTATGTTGACAATCCAGACCTACGAACTAGGAGCAAATAGTTTTCTCTATATTGGTTTTCCGGGACTTCAATAATGCTGTAAAAAAGATTTAAGTACGGTATTAATACGATTATAGCACCGTCTCAGAGCTTTCAATACCTTTACATTATAAAAAAAAACTACTAAAGCTTTTTGTACATTTTGGAATACAATTTTTACAATATTATTACATACTTTGACGTTTGTTTGAAAAGTTCAATTTAAAGTTCTATGCAAATGTTAATTTTTAACGAACGTTACCAAGTCATGAAAACATTGGATTTTTATGCTGCATTTTAGGAAAAAAACTTAATAACTAGCACTTTATTACTGAAAATAAATGTAATTTATTTAATTGGCTATTTATGGCAACATTTATATGAAAACGCATTTAGGAAAAGTGTACAGTGTCAAGAGCTTTTATTAAACTTTTTGGAATTTGATACTTTATGAAATTTACGTCGTAAGCGCATTATTGAATTCACGGTTTCTGATTTTATTCTTTTTTTTCTTTACATGTTCTTTCCATCTGAGCTTGACATCCAAAGTCATACCTAGGTATTTCGTGTTTGTCCATTTACTTATAGCTACTTGTTTTCTGTAATTTTGCTGTCGATTCTTCAACATTTAATCCCAATGCCAATATTGCTGTATCAATTGGAATATAATTCAATTGGATAATATAATTCAATTGGATATAATGTAATTCAATTGGAAAGGTGTCAATTTTTTAAGTTAAGCGTCGTGCCAAACTCTAACGAACGCCTGGGCCACGTCCAGAAATATTGTCGAACATGTTTCCCTTTCCTCCAACGCCTTTTTCACAATATTTGTTAATCCGTGTTCTTGCTCAATTATTGCATGCTTTTCTAACACCAAACTGATGGTGTGGAATCAATTTCGTATTTTCTACTATAGGTAGAATTTTTTTCAAAAAGTTTTTATGTCATTGATAGTAGAGAAATTGCTCTATATGACTTTGTCCCATCCAAGGGTTTCCCCGGTTTTCCTATAATAATAACTTCCGCTACTTTGCAAGCATTCGGAACATACCTCAGGTTAACAGCTGCATATATCAAAGTTTTCAAAAATGACATATGTAGTCTTTCTCGGCAATTCTCTTAATATCTCAGTATTAATGAGATTAAAACATTAAGACATTAGAAGGTTAGAATTCAGTTCATTAGCTTGAAAAATTCTTTCCAATTGATCAGCAAATAGTTCAGTTTATCCCTGTTGTTTTTCTTCCATGATCCATCTGCTTTTTTCAGTGGGGGATTCGCTTTGTCGGTTTCTTGGTATTCTTCGTTGGTTTCCACAACGAATAATTCATTTCTTTAGTTGCCGATAAGCTTTTTATATAATTCTCGTATGGTACTGATTTAAAATTTTCTATTTTTCCTTTGAGTGTTTAGAAAGTCTATTCACAATCATTTTATCGTCTGGGCGACTCAGCTCTTGCCATTTATGTCAAGCTTTCTTTTTTGTACTATTAATTACTTGATACAGATATAAAAAAATGTACTATTAATTACTTGATACAGATATAAAAATTTGCTGTTTGCTAGCATTAGTAGGACAATAAGTTGGACTTCCAGTAGAATGGAACATCCCAACGCTCGAATGACTTTCCTTAGTTCTCTACCTCTATTTGAGGTCAATCTAAAGCCCCAGTCCAGTTTGGCATTATAATCACCTCCCAGTAAGAATCTATTTCCCCCGCGATGCTTAAACTTATCCTTTTTTATGTTACATTCCGGTGGACAATATACTGAACCAACATTGAATTTCTGCATTAGACTCAATTTTAACCACAACAAGGTGAACCTCCTCAGTCTCTACTTTGGATTCATCATCCTTTATGGTTTCCTTAATTAAAATAGCACTACCTCCTTTTGAATGGTTACCAGGGTGAGAATGGTTACCATCCACAAGTGTGTTTCTGACAACAGACATGCATCGATACTTTTCAGAAATCGCTTCGGGGTTGTTAGGTACACGTTAGTATATCTATTCTTCATAGTAGTTGGTCTCATTGAGATTTCCTCGATTCTTTGTTGTACGTCTTGTATCATTTGCATTATGCTACCGCCAATTTCTTTAGATTTTCACATTGTATTTTTGTCAATTTCTTTATTATTCATGTTTCTCTTAGGACTTTTATCTATATAATTTTCACTTGTGAGTATGTAACACCACTTCTTATCTTGTTTGATGCAAAAGTATTAATCGTTCTTGGGGTCCCTTCATGATTACCCATGACCCGTTTCGACCGATTCCTTTTCAATCTCCTTTTTTGTAATTCCTTAGCCGCTAAACAGCACCTGTAACTAGTAGGGTGTGCCTGGTTACAGTTCGCGCACCTGAAAATTATATTTCTTATTACATTCTGCTGTCATATCATTACCGGCACATTTAAAATCTTTGTGTATGACCAAACCTCTGGCATCTCTTGCATTGCGGGATGGATCCATTATTTCACTATATTTATTACACGATCCATAGAAGAGGCTCACTTTTTACTCTCATGTGCTAAAGATATTCTTTTTTATATATAGTAAGATTGTAGTTACTTTTATTTAAAGCTTCAAAATATCTTAAAATAGTTACATTTGGTTTGTTCTTTTTAAATAATTCAATAGTATATTTTATTTAATAGAAACTGATGGGCATCGGTTTCATACAAATACAGTTGTGATTATGGCTTCAGCTGCCAAATATTTATTTACACGTAACTGTCAGAAGATGTACAATACCATTTTCTTTAAAATAATTTTTCAAGATTTTGGAAACATATGCTTTTGCATTGTCCGATCAAAATACCTTAATTTTTTTATTACATTTATTCTGAACTCTACTTTTACCAATCTACTCTACTTTTTACTTCTCAACTCTACTTTTTTTACTTTTTGAAATTTTAAGTATAACTCTGGGACTGTGTAAGACAGGCGCATTAGGAAATATGATTTGGAAACGTCAGAGTAAGGGCTTTCTTTTGAATATCTACATTTTTTATAATTTGTTTAGGTTTGGGAATCACATGACTTTAAAGTTCAAAAATTTGAAACTTTAACTTTTCATCTTTGAAAAACGTTTATTTTCTAGGTGACGTAACATTGAAGCTTTCTCCAATTGTAGCACAGGTGGCAAACTTGGCAACTGATCTTCAATATGATAAAATGAATCATGACGCTACCTGATTTGGTTTAGGAGTTACTGAGCAAAATTGAGTACTGTTTTCACTCTATTATCAAAGTATTTGTCTTGTCTGCGTAACCAATAAAAATAACGGATTTTCTCCGGAATAACGGAACAGTATTAACTGCTTCAACCCAAATAGAAATACTCAATTGTAAACCTATCAGCATAGAGCGTTCCATTTCTACAGAGGTTCGATTAATCTGTTCAGCAACTCCATTCTACTGTGGAGAGTAAGGCGCGCTCAACTGTCTTTAACACCAGGTTGCCCAAGGAAATCATTTTGACTGTTTTATGTATTCAATTAGAAAAAAAATGCAGTTATATACCGCAAATTCTTTAACGTCAAAATTTTGTTTTCAGTCTGCAAACTGTCTGGCGTATAAAACATTTACGGACAGAAATGTAGTAAGCTATTTACCCGTAATTAACTTTGAATTTTGATCATCCGTAAACGTCAAGACAAAAAAAAAATTTTTTTTAGATTTAAAATAATTTTATGCTTACATATTAAAAGTTAACAAAAAAAATATTTTTTATATTATTTTTAACGTAATGATAGTCACACAATACATCAAATTTATTTACTGAATTACTACGTCAGACTGTCTGCACATAAAAAAAAAATCTACAATTTTGACGCTTAATTGACTTTTTTAAACGTTTAAGAATTTAAGCTTTGACTGAAAGTAAAAACACAGTAGAGTATTCGTAAACTCAGACAACTCAGATTTTGTAAAATTTGACGTTTAAGAATTTACCAATAATTCCACAAAATTTTATGACTATTTTTACAACATAAAAATGCGTTCATTGATAATTGTAGTTACCCCCTCCCTCATTTCCGATATCCTATGTGTCATACCTGTATACCCAAAAGCAGTCATTTTGACTGCTAGTGAAATTTAAAATAATCAAATGACTTATTATTGAACTGGGTAAATTTCTTATATGACCATTTCGTCTTTGAATAATTGAACATTTATTTCGATGGCCGTTACATAATGAAGCGCAAGTATATGACAAATTGTCTATTTGAACGTGCTCTAACTAGATAACTAGCAGTGGCTCAATAATTGTTCTTCGTATCTTTATGCAATGATACTTGTCCTAACAAGTTGTTTATTTTATATTATTTGCGCTCTAAATATTTGCTAACTTAACTTGTTTAACTGTAAAAAACATGAAAAATATTAAAAATGAATTTTGAACAAGTTTTTTTATACATTCTTACACAATGTAGTAATTTTGATAGGTTCATACAAAATTTCAGTCTTTCTAGTGTTAAATTTCTGATTCTTTAAAAAAAGTACTTAGTAAAGTCACTTCACAGTTTTTCTGTTACATCTGTCTGTATAACTTTGAGTAGATCACTACTCTGACTTCATGTGTTTTGGCAAAGGTTGTATCGAAATTTTTTCCTTATAAAACGTTTAACATTTGAATTCCTTGGAAAATCTTATTACACAAAGAGAAAACGAAAAAAAAGCAAACATGACAAAAAAGGAAACGGAAAAAAAATTTTCATACATAATAACTATATATGTATACAGGTTTTGCTCACAAATTGAATAAGCCTGCTGCACAGTTTACATTTCGGGCTACAAATTCACAATTTTTTAAAATTTCATAAAATGAAATACAGAGCGGGCCAATAAAAACGTAGAGGAGGGGAGGGAGAGAATTCGGCGAATTAAAAAAAATCTGTACGACGAATATCTATTACAGCTTCTAAACTATTACAGAGCAAAGTTGTGTTCGGAATTTTTTTTCTCAATTACGTAAATTACCACTTTGCGAGCAATACGGCACGCGTTCTATGAAAGTTATGTATTGCAAAGTTGTAGAAGTAGATGTAGCGCATCGAGAAAAAATAGAAGATAGCGGCCTTTTTTGAGATAATAAATTAGCGTTTTTTGAAAAATTTTCAGTTTTTCAATTCAAAATATTCTGTTTGAGGATCTATTACTTAAAAATGGTAAGTTAGACAACCATCATCGGTATACTGTTATGTAGGTCTATCAATTAAAAACCATCTAAATTATTTTTATATGACATATATAGTAGCTAGATTTCAATATGGATGTATTTTTGCGGAGCTTCATATTAAACATGCTATTCGTGAACACTATACAGGTGCTAAAGTAAAACGATATGGCGATCAGAGCAGCAATATTTCTATATTTTTGATGTAGAATTCAACTGCAATAACCATTGCAACCTCAACGGCAACGTCATTTAATTTTAAATTTTCCTTCCTACATTAAATTAATTATTTATGTAAGGTAATATATACATTCACATCTTAATTTTGGTTCAATATACTATTTTACTTCACACCTTATTGTAGTTATACATAAGTCAAGTTATACATCAACACCTTATTGTATGTTGACGATCTAGACCCACGACCTAGGAGCCAATAGCTTTCTCTATATTTGTGTTCTAATTCTATTCTTTTTTTTTTCTGTACATATTCTTTCCATCTGAGCTAGACATCCAAAATCATACCTAGGTATTTCGCTGTAGATTGATACTTTAGCACCATTTAAAATCTTTGTGGCGGGTTCACTAAATTTTTGTTTGTGAAATTCACATCTACAGATTTACTTTCACTTAGCCTTATTTACAATGAGTTTGTCTATTTATATTGTTACTTGCTTCCTGTAACTTTTTTGTCGATTCTTCAACACTTGACCTCACTGGCAATATTGCTGTATCGTCGGCAAATGTAGCCAAAGTTACACCTTCTAAATCTGGAAAATCGCTTGTATAAAGCACTCGTAATATAGGACCCAGAATACTGCCTTGAGGCACACTAACCCTAATTTCCTTCAACGGCTTTTCCACAATATTTGTTATTCTGTGTACTTGATCAATTGTTGCTTGCTTTGTTCTAAAACCAAACTGATGGTTTGGAATCAATTTGTTATTTTCTATTATGGGCATCAGCCTTGTTAACAATTTTTCAAAAAGTTTTTATGTCATTGATAGTAGAGAAATCGCTTTATACTCTGAACATACCTCAGGTTATCTGCTGCATTTATAAATTTTTTCAAAAATCAGTTCTCTTAATATCTCAGCAGTAATGAGATTAAAACCTGGGGCCTTATTCGGTTTAAGCGTTTTTATATTCTTCTACAAAAGAAATATTAGAATTCAGTTCATTTGGTTGAAAAATTCCTTCCAGCAAATAGTTCAGCTTTATCTCTGTTGGGAATTTGCTTTGTCGGTTTCTTGATACTCTTCGTTGCTTTCCATAACGAATAATTCCTACTTTTAGTTGCCGAAAAGCCCTTTATATAATTCACGTATGATACTGATTTAAAGTTTTCTATTTTTATTTTGACTGTCATTTTATCACCTGGGTGACGCGACTTTTGTCATTTACGTCTAGCCCTTGTTTTCTGTATTATTAAGTCAGTTATGTTCTTAGCATAATTACTTGATACAGGTTTCAACTGAGAGGATCTTGTATTTTTCCAGGCTTTCTGTATCAATTTGATAATACCCTTCACTTCAGAATCTAGTTGATCTCTAGTTTGCAGTTTTTCATTAAGATTTATATTTCTAATTACATCGTGTTTGAAGCCTACCCAATCTGTGATTTTGTTGACTAAAGTGGGTACGCTCCGTGTGTGAGTTATTTTCTCACTAAGGGTTAATATTACAGCAGATTGATCGGAATTCAAATTAAAATCTCCCAAGTTCAAAAAATTTGCTAGTAGGGTGTGCTGCGTTATAATTCGCGCACCTGGCCTGAAAATTATGTTTCTTATTCTATTCGGTATTTATTATTATACATTCTGTATTAATTATATTTCTTATTACCTGTCATATGATTACCGGCACATTAAAAGTATTTAGCCCCTCTTTGGCAAAATCTTTGTGTATGATCGAACCTCTGGCATCTCTTGCATTGCGGGTTGGATCCATTATTTCTAAGAGGCTCACCTTTTACTTTAATGTGATATTCTATTTTATAAATTTTATTTATGTCTTTGGTGTGATCGAAAGACAAAGGGGCAACTTTTTAAAAGTATTTACATCATTTTCTTTTATTTTTTAAATTTTATTTATGATGTATATATATATATACATCTACGCATTAGAATCCGCTTTCGATAAGTTAATCTAATATCTAAAAATATCTAAATAAGTTAATTTAATATCTTGTGGCTAATATGATGAATGTAGGTTTCTTACTATTCCTTCAATTGTCCTCGTCAATTTATTTGTATAAGTATATCATTCTAATTTGGCCCTATTAACAGCTTTAGTTAATTGTCTTTATTCATTTTCAATTGTTCTTTTTTAGTTAATCGTTGTTCATCATGTTTACCTGCACGATAATACTTTCCTCTTTGAGAAACCTTATTAGCAGCGTGTAGTTAGCTACATTGCTTACTATTACCTGTGGAGGTTTATGTTTTTTAAGTTGAGCATTCTTCTTTGGTGGAGATTTCGCCCTGGTGCTATTCATTTCAAGTGCCGATTCCATTTCTAGTGAGCTGTTAGCGTTTATCTTCTTTGAGTTTCTTTTGGTTTCAATAATTCAATCGGTTTCTCTAGCAAACTCTTCCTCATCTGTTTCATACTTGATCATTATTTTGTCTTTCTCGGTGCCATTTGAAACTGCATTCTGCTGTCCGAAAATTCTTAAATTTTCTAATTTAAGCTTGCATATCTCTTCTTTCAGCTTCTTACACAGGCTCTCCAAGTTGCTTATACGCGAATCGACCATTAGTCCCTTATGTAATGGGCCTTTTGCATTACGTTCAGAGGCTTTACTTTTGTTGTCTTTTTCAGAACATCTTTCTATATAACCTATATGACCTTTTGCCAAGCCGGTTCCTTAATTTCGCTAAGTGATCTCTTTTTTTCCACTGGCGACTTCTCTGAACGTCTTGAGCATTAAGCCAAGCCCTTGCCAACAGTCGTGGTCACTGCCGACACTTTCATAGATATCCCTAACGCATTTATATTCTTATTATTGGACATTTAATATTTGTTTATAAGTTATATGGCTATTGACCCAGCCAGGGTTTTTTAATCATATCAAAAACATATCAAAAACTTGAAAAGTAACGGGCTTTAGGTAACGCTTAATTCTAGCAGGCGTTTGTTTTTAATATTCAGTTATGCTGTGCCACTGTAAAACATGCCTGCCGCAACTTTTTTGCATTTGAATGTTTATGGTTTAAAGATACCTAAAACTTTTCTTCAACGGAAGTTAGTTTCTGAAAAAGATCCATTTAAATATAAATAAAGCACAATCCTATAAATATATATGTTCTTGTTATTGTGTGTTTCAATAGTAGATTGTATGTAGCAATCAATGAAAACAAAACAAATACTTAGTAATCATGTGAATTACAGTATAAGCAATGTAGGGAACATTTCGTCGGCAATTCCTTCATGCCTCTGTAGCTCAGTTGGTAGAGCGTCCGCCTAGAAAGCGGTAGGTCACTGGTCCAGGCCGAGTCCAGTTCGAAGAGAAAAATTTTTTTAATGAATTTTTCTGCCTTTAACTCGTTCCTTTGATTACGTCATCCATCTGTTCTGCAGTTGTATGAAGAAATTTCCATTAAGATAAAATAAAATTCCAGCTTTTTTTCTTCAAGGGTGTAGAAGTTTTGCAAATAAGTACACGGACAGAAAGAAACTTTATGCACTTATTTTAAAAATTTTTGAGGAGCCTAACCAAAAAAATGTTTCAGTTCAGAATCTCTTACTTATTTCTGCTGGTAATTAAGTTTATTTAGTTTAAGCAGAAATAAGTAAGAGATACTGAATTGAAGCAGTTTTTGGTAAGATGTCGCTGCGTGCAACCGTTTGCAAAACTTCTTGAAACACTCTTGGAAATATAAAGTTGAAATTTCATAATATACAAATGGGTTTTTAATAGAAACTTCCCCTTTTTCCTCAAAAAATTATAACCTCACAAAGAGCCATTTTAAAGAAACCATTAACATTCAATTGCAAAAAAGTTGAGGCTGGCATTTTTTACAGTGGCACAGCGTCGCCCAATATTAAAAAGAAATATCTGCTAATATTAAGCATTATCTAAAGCCAGTTCGTTTTCAAGTTTTTGATATCTGTTTTCCTCTATAAAAGAGGTTGTAGTTTTCTGAAATTTTTCTAGCTTTTGGAAAGTAACAAAAAATTTTTTCCAGCTCCACCCCTTCGTCAGTTTTCGCCTCTCGAAGTTTGTAATAGTCGCATTTTTAGCAGCACATATTTCAGAAACTGCTCTTTTGGAAAAAAATGTTAGAAATCAAATTATATGAACTAAATAATATGATTTCAAGAATTTAAAAATTTTTAAATTTTTGGAAAATTTTTTAATTATATATTTATTGTAAGTATGTGGTGATGTATATTTTTAACAATAATATTTCTAATTGTGTTTGTAATTTTCATAAATATACGCACACATAAAAGGGCTTTTATTAAATTTTTTTGAGAGAAATATCTATTTTTCAGTTTTGTAAAAAGAATATTGATTCAAGTCCGAAATTACAATTTTAATATTTTGTTTTTGTATCTACTTGAATTTAAAAAGCAGAAAATAATAAATAAATAAAGAAATAAATAAAATAAAGAAATAAATTTTCAACACATTCACTTTTCATAACAACTTCATTATTTTTTCAATTTTAACATTTTCTCTTGTAAATTGAACATTAAAATTCTTATCCATAATTTTTGAAATAGAGATAAAGTTGCTGCTAAGATCAGGGACGTACAATACGTCTTTCTGACGGTATATATACGCATTATGCGTTTATTATACCGTCAGAATTTAATATAATTTTCCTAATTTCGCTAGCCTTTGTTGCTGAATCCAAACCAAAAATTTAGGCCAAAAAAAAATTTGTAATAAACCTAGGTCAAGCAAAAAATTTGTGATAAAAAAACATGATTTACTATTTAACATTTTTTTACTGCTCACTATTTTTGATTACTTTTTTAACCTGCGTTGTGAAGCGCATCCAAAACATTTACCTCAAAATTATTGCTAGATTTATCAGATAATTTCTGGTCATCATAATGAAAATAATTTTTATCGTATTTAGAACTTGATTAAAATAAATAATCACACTCGTAATGAAACTAAATGTTAAAATTTTACTAATGAAATTTTCAAATGTATAAAGCCAGTATTCAATAGTGGTCGGTTAATTTTTACCGACCGTATTGTGTAAACAATAGGTAGGTTATGTGATGGCAACAAATTTTGCATATCGAGTTTTCGGTGGGAACGTACTTCTCCATAGTAGGGAAGTGTAAATAAACTATTTTTAGCAACCTGTCGGCCTGTCGGTCTGTCGGTCTGTCGGTCTGTGTGTGCACGCGTGTATCCCAAGTTCTACTGAACCGATTTTGATGAAATTTTATATGTAAGTTTGTTTCCATCATGGCACGGATCGATCAACTTTTGGTATATATCAGGCCTCGGGAACTGCACTTTTTAGCGGGCCTGTTTTACATTTTTGAACATTTTGAAGAAACTATTCAACCGATTTACTTGAAATTTTATATATAAGCTCAGCTCGACCGTCCGCAAAAATTCGTATGTTTTGGAAGAAATCAGGCATCGGCAACTAGACGTTTACTACGGGCCAAATATACATTTTTGTGTATATAAAGAGAAATAATCAACCGATTTCATTGATTTTTGATATATGAACTCCTCGTATTAAAACAATGAACATATAAATTTTTTGGTAAGATCAGGGCTCGAAAGCGGATTTGCGGGCCGATTTTACATTTTTCACCATTTTGAAGAAAGTATTCAACCGATTTACTTGAAATTTCATATATAAGCTTTGCTCGATCACACGCAAAAATTCCTAACTTTTGGAAGAAATCAGACATCAGCAACTGGGCGTTTACTACGGGCCAAATATACATTTTTGTGTATATAAAGAGAAATAATCAACCGATTTCATTGAAATTTAATTATGAATTCCCCGTTTTAAAACAATGAACATGTAAATTTTTTGGAAAGATCAGGCATCGGCAATTAGACGTTTACTACGGGCCAAATATACATTTCTGTGTATATAAAGAGAAATAATCAAGCGATTTCATTGAAATATAATATTTGAGCTCCTCGTATTAAAACAATGAACATATAACTTTTTTGGAAAGATCAGGGCTCGAGAACTGATTTGCGGGCCCATTTTACATTTTTCACCATATCCACAGAACAAATTGATGGAATTTCTTGAAATTTGATATTTGAGTTCTGGTTGTTACCGAAACTAACTGGCGAGCATTTCAGGGAATTCGGGTAGCACAAAGCGAAACTCTACTAAGAGCCAAATTTACATTTTTCTAAGTATGTTAACTATAAGCTTACTAATGTCCTAAAAATTGGAAAGAACTATTTAACAGACATTTTTATAATATTCTGTAACACTTTCATTTAACTAGACAATACACAATGCGGTCGGTTATGTGCTGACCACATCAGATTTTTTTAAGTTTTTGTTAATTTGTTAAATTTTGTTGTATGAAAGAGGAAAATGCAAGTATTTAGTATAATTCATTTTATTTATGTATATTACATCAAAATTTTCTTGAACGACTTTTTTTGAATGAAAACGAGTTCATTTTAATAAAGCTTTTTTTTTGACTATCTATTGTTTTTTGAAATGTCTACTTGACATTACAAAAAATCGAGGGCTGGACCGTTCTCTTTTTGCGAATGTATTTGTAAAATTGCATATGCTTGTATTTTGGAAATGATATTTTTGAAGAATCATTATACCCGTACGAACGGATTTACAAATTTGAAAAAGCTTCCGGTTTCGGAAATATAAGGCGTCAAAAATTCAAATTTTACAAATTTCAAGAGGCGATAACTTGAGAGGGAGTGGAGATGGAAAAAAATTTGGAAAAAACGGACTTTAGATAACGGTAAATTTGAAAGGCCATTTTGTTTTTCTAAAGTTAACCTATAGTATACCTATAGTATAAGGAAGCAAGCCACTGCCTTTCTGCGTTTGCAAAATTTGAAAAATGCTCATGGTTTCACTGCACTAAATAGTTAAAAAATGGCATTTTTAGGGTTTGGGGAGGTTATAACTTCTAAAGGGGGGAGATAAGTAAAATTTTGTTCTACGGAAATAAGTTTCTAGTAAAGATCTATGCAAGTGTTAAATTTCAGCTTTCTATCTTCAAGGGTGTAGAAGTTTTGTAAACAGATACACGGGCAGACACACGGACGGACAGACACACGAACGGACGGACGGACGGACGGGCAGACGCACGAACGGACAGAGTGAAACTAATAAGCACAATTTTTTTGGAAAAGTGCTAAAAACTAATTGAGCTAAGTTTACCAAATTTTCACAAATGATTTATTGCAGTAAGTGCCAGAACCCTATTTAAATTGAACATGATCGGGATACCGGTTCGGGTAGCTGCCATACAACTTCAAAATTTATTTAGCTATATCTCAGAAACTATAAAAGCTGTGGTATTGAAATTTCACACAAAAAAATATATTAGTAGGGCTAATATGTCTCATAAAAGTCGTTGAAATTGCTTGGCTCCTTCTAGTACCTGTCACACAACTTCAAAAGTTATTTTGCTATATCTCATAAACTATAAAAGCTATGATATTGAAATTTCACACAAACGAATATATTAATAGGGCTGATGTGCTTGATAAAATTCGTTAAAATTTCTTGGCTCTTTCTGGTAGCTCCCATACAACTACAATAGTAGTTTGGCACACACAGTATTTTGAAAAACACTTTGTACTGAAATTTTGCATAAATTATTATGGTAATACGGCAACTTAAAGTCATAGTCTGTTCCATAGTCAGTTATGGCATCTTTATTCGCATATAGGATAACAAATTCGTACGCGTATCACAGAGTTGACAAGGTTAAATCTATTTTTTTTCTCGTTTTTTTTATTGTTGTTTTAGGAAAAATTATTTTGCCTATTTTCATTTCGAGTTTTCTATACGAAAAGTTGACTAAAACCTAAAAATTTTTATGCTAAAATGAAATTTGGTGTTTTTTGAGAAACATATCAAAAAGTCAAACTTCAACTGAAAATTTTAACTATAATTTTGATTAAATATATTATTGAGCTTTTTTTACTTTTTTTTTACCACCATTCATAACACAGTGAATAAAACAAATTTGTTTCTATATTTCTTAATCTAGAACATACAACTTAAATAAAGTTAATAAAAGTTTTATTAGATTTTAATTTAAGTTTGTAGCTATTTGATTTTAAGTTTTATAATTATGACAGTGGTTTTAACATTTTACAGCCATTATAAGAGATGCGTCGTTTCAATTTGTCCGCTATATAAAAAAAGCAAATAATTTCTTTTTTACTGGGTAAAAAATCTCGAAAAACGAAGAAGGACCGCTCTATCTGCCTTTTTCCTCCGATAGTGGGGGAGCCTGACTCCTAACCTAAAAAATCACCTAAATTCTGAACGAATAAAACTGGTCCTATAGACCAACTATTACCTCCGCGCTAACTTGGTTTTTCCGTGCAGGAATTATATACCTTCCATAAGGAAATTGGTATTTCGTGTTAAATCGAATGGTCTTGTTCATTTAAGTCTTTCTGTCATAACGCCATTGTCTAGCAGTCGAGTTGCTTCCATATTTACATGCTGTTCTAGACGAGCCCTATGCTTTGTAGCACAACTCCTAATTTCATCCACAACCAAAGGAATTCCTAAGTCCCTGTTACCCATATACCATGGCCCGTGAAACTTTATTCTGGAAGGTTTGAATTTTGTTAATGTGGATCTTTGTGGCACAACCCCACAGTTGAATGCCATATCGCCATATTGGTTTAATGATTTGGTTATAAATTAATATCTTATTATCAATTGCCAAATTGGACTTACGACCTAGGAGCCAATAATTTTCTGTATATTTATTTTCTAATTCTATGTGTTTCTTCTTTATATGCTCTTTCCATCTTAGCTTGACATCTAAAGTCATTCCCAGGTATTTTGCTGAGTTATGGATCGCTACGTTCGTTCCGTTTACGTTAATTTGTGGTGGATTTACTATTTTCCGATTGGTGAAGTTTATGTGAACCGATTTCGCTTCATTCAACTTCATCTTCCAATCTCTAGTCCACTGGCTTATTTTGTTAATTGCCTCCTGTAATTTTTTTGTCGAATCGTCAATGTTCGCTCCTACAGCAAATATTGCAGTATCGTCTGCAAAAGTGGCTATCGTAGCATTTTCTATATGCGGCAAATCACTCGTGTGAAGCAGGTGTAATATACCGCCTTGAGGAACACCTGCCCTTATTGCGCTTAGCGTGGAGTATTCAGCATCTTGTTTAATTCTAAATAATCTATCAGCTAAGTGAGATTTCGAAATTTCTACAAATGACGATGGTAACATTTGCCTTAACTTAAGTCTTAAGTATGGCCTTTGTGCCATACCCTGTCGAATGCCTGTGCTACGTCTAGAAACTTGGAAGAGCAGATTCCCTTATTTTCCAAGCTTTTTTCTATAATAATAGTTATTCTATGGACCTGGTCCATTGTAGAATGGTTCCTTCTAAAATCAAATTGATGGTTCGGTATTAGGTCCCTATTTTCTATTATTGGCTTCAATCTCCTTGATAGCAGCTTTTCAAAAAGCTTAGACATCATTGGTAACAGTGAAATGGGCCTGTAAGACTTTGTTTCCCTCAAGGAATTCCCGGGTTTGGGTACCATAATTACCTCCGCGACTTTCCAAGCACAAGGAACATACCCAAAATCCATAGCTGCATTCATGATTTTCGTCAGATGTTCCAATGCCTCGTGTGGTAGCTCTCTCAGTACTTTCGCAGTAATAAGATCAAAACCTGGCGATTTTTTCAAATTCAGGGATCTTATCCCTTCCGCAATTTCTAATTGTGTAAGTGGAGCTATGCTGTCTGCTTCATTTGCGATAGATTCTACCAAACTTACATCTTAGGTTATTTCGTTTGGCGTGAACATGCTTTCTAAGTGATCAGCAAACAATTCGGCCTTCTCTATATTGCTCCTAGCCCAAGTGCCATTTTCTTTCACCAGTGGCGGAGCGTGCCACCTTTCGGTCTCTTTTTGCTCCTTGCCGCCTTCTCTAAGGAATAATTCGTTTCCTTCGTAGCTGACAAGTTCTTTATATAATTTTCGTATGTTGCCGATTTAAATTCTTGGATTTTTCTTTTAAGCACCTGGGAAATTTTGTTTAAAACAGTTTTATCATCAGATGGCAACGCGAACGTTGCCACCTACGTCTGACCCTTCTCTTTTCACCTACTAAATCAGTTATTTCACCAGGATAGCTATTTGCTGTCGGTTTATACTTTGACATTTTTGTGTTGTTTCATGCAGCTTTTTGTTTGATTTTAATAAATCCTTTTAATTTCACATCTAATTGTTCTCTTGATTGTACATTAATATTTACGTCAATATTGTTTATTATTTCATATTTAAAGCTCGCCCAATCTGTAGTGCTATTTATCAAACTGGGCCTAAATAATGTTTTAGTTATTTTTTCACTTAGTTTTAATATGACAGCAGAGAGATCCGAATTAAAATCATAGTTATCTTCAAGGCTTAGAAAGTTTTCTGATATTTTTTTGGTTATAAAAAAGTGAATAACATCAGGAATCTTGTTACTGTCAGTAGGTCAATAAGTACGAGTATCAGTAGAGTGATAGCAACAACCTAGCTCTTAAATAGCTTTTTTTAGCTCTCTTCCTCTAGTTGAGGTGATTCTAGAACCCCAATCTGTATGTTTGGCATTATAGTCACCTCCTATAAGATATCTGTGTCCATGCTTGTACAGAAGATCTTTAAAAGTATTTTTCTTAATGCTGCAATTTGGTGGACAGGACCAACACTAAAGTTCTGTTTAATCGATTTAATTTTTATCGAAATAAGCTGAATTTCAAGGCTCGTATAATATGTCAAATGAGCCTCCGACAGCAAACAAATATCTACATTTCTCGTTTTGAGAAAGAACTCCAATTCTTGTTTCTTATGAAGAACACCATTAACATTCCAAGTTACTATACGTACCTCATTTACGTATATCTTTTCTTAATTTCTCTGATGTCCCCGTATACACCTCAGTGTATGCATTTTCTATTTTTAATAATCTTTTAGAGATCTCGTCAATTCTAATCAACACACTATGTATTATTTGCATAATGTCTGCAAGTTTTTTGCAACCAAACAACGTCGATAGCTAGCATTGTGTGCCTCATTGCAGTTCGCACATTTGGGCTGAAAATTATCCTTCTTGTTCCACTCTGCTGTCATATGATTACCAGTACTTTTGTGTGTGTCTAAATCTCTGGCATCACTTGCATTGCGGAATGGATTTGCTGCTTCTAAGAGCTTAAATTTTTACTCTCATGTGCTGTAAGTATTCTATTTTATAGATCTTGGCTATCTCTTCCGAGTGGTTTCGAAAAGATAACATAAAGAGCGGAAGTTTTACTGAAATATATTTTCCATTTTCTTTCTTCCTTTTGATTTTATTTACAACATCTAGACATAAGCTCCCTTTTTATATCCTTTGGCTCACATGATGGATGGAGATTTCTAGCCATTCATACGTGTGCCACTCCAGTCTAGCCTTATTTATAGCTTTTGTTGGTAATCTGTATTAATTTTCATTTTCCACATTTATTTTTAATTGGTCATTATTCATCATATTGACCCTAACGTTTATTCTTTCTTCTTTTAATATCTTAACTATGTGGGAGTAGTTGTTAATTTTGCTCAATATAACCGGAGGAGGCTTCTGCTTTTTTGGATTTTCAGCCTTTATTTTAGGACTGGTTTCATTATTTTTTTTGCTGTTCTCTCTGAATTTATTACAGGAGACTTTTCCATTTTTCCCTTCTTTGCATTATTCTGTTTTAGGGCCCAGTCAGTTTCTCTAGCCAGTTCTTCCTCGTCGGGTTCATATACAATAACTTCCGCATCTTTATTACCGACCGTATTGTGTAAACATTATGTGATGGCAACAAATTTTGCATATCGAGTTTTGGGTGGGAATGCACTTCTCCATAATAGGGAAGTGTAAGTAAACTATTTTTAGCAACCTGTCGATCCGTCGGTCTGTCGGTCTTGCGGTCTGTCGGTCTGTCGGTCTGTCGGTCTGTCGGTCTGTCGGTCTGTCGGTCTGTCGGTCTGTCGGTCTGTCGGTCTGTCGGTCTGTCGGTTTGTCGGTCTGTCGGTCTGTCGGTTTGTCGGTCTGTCGGTCTGTCGGTCTGTGTGTGCACGCGTGTATCTCAAGTTCTGCTGAACCGATTTTGATGAAATTTTATATGTAAGTTTATTTCCACCATGGCACGGATCGATCAACTTTTGGTATATATCAGGCCTCGGGAACTGCACTTTTTAGCGGGCCTGTTTTACATTTTTGAACATTTTGAAAAAAGTATTCAACCGATTTACTTGAAATTTTATATATAAGCTCAGCTCGACCGTCCGCAAATATTCCTATGTTTTGGAAGAGATCAGGCATCGGCAACTAGACGTTTACTACGGGCCAAATATACATTTTTGTGTATATGAAGAGAAAGAATCAACCGATGTCATTGAAATTTAATATTTGAATTGATCGTATTAAAACAATAAACATATAAATTTTTTGGAAGCATCAGGGCTGGAGAACTGATTTGCGGGCCGATTTCACATTTTTCACCATTTTGAAGAAAATATTTAACCGATTTACTTGAAATTTCATATATGAGCTTTGCTCGACCGTCCGCGAAAATTCCTAGCTTTTGGAACAAATCAGGCATCAGCAACTGGACGTTTACTACGGGCCAAATATACATTTTTGTGTATATAAAGAGAAATAATCAACCGATTTCATTGAAATTTAATATTTGAATTGATCGTATTAAAACAATAAACATATAAATTTTTTGGAAGCATCAGGGCTGGAGAACTGATTTGCGGGCCGATTTTACATTTTTCACCATATCTATGGAACGAATTGATGGGATTTCATGAAATTTGATATTTGAGTTCTGGGCATTACCAAAACTAACTGGTGGGCATTTCAGGGAATTCGGATAGCACAAAGCTAACTCTACTAAGAGCCAAATTTACATTTTTCTAGGTATGTTAACTATAAGCTTACAAATGTCCTTAAAATTGGAAAGAAGTATTTAACAGACATTTTTATAATATTCTGTAACACTTTCATTTAACTAGACAATACACAATGCGGTCGGTTATGTGCTGACCACATCAGATTTTTTTTCTTTTCTGTTGATGCAGATTTTATTTCATTTTTTAAATCTACATTCTCTGCCCGTAATTTGCAGATCTTGTTTTGTAGCACCTTACAAAGACTCTCTAACTTTCTCTGCAATCACCAATGGGGGTGGTCGCATGACCCCCGATCTTCTTCCAAATGGGTCCATCAACGCCGACCTACTATCCAATAAGTGTGGATTTTCCAGAGTTACTGGATTACCACGTAGGGTATTCAATCCCTGTGTTTTGTTCATTGCATTTGTTTGTTTTATTTCGGAGTTTTCTTCTCCTAGCCTTTGAGAATCATTATCTCGTGCAAGGCAGCACATAAAATTTCGGCCGTTCCTCAGGGATCAGTCGCAGATTAGAGAGCCGCCCGTTGTGAGTCCGTCGCGTCTGGATTTCCATTTGGATTTTAGTGGACTCTTACCACAAGCATATCTTACTGCGGATATTTCGTGGCCCAATCCGCCGGGCGAAAAAACAAACATAATAAAAATATTATAAAGAAATTTGTATAAGTTTTGAAGTTTCTGATGCGATAGTTTAGGTAAATCAGTGTATAAGCCTTACTAACAATGTCAAAATAATTTCTCATAAAATTAAAATCACATACATGCCTAAAAAGAATTATATGGACTTTAAATATAAAAAGAATTCATATAAATTTAATAAAATAACAAGTAAAAACGTTTCAGTCGGTATGAACCGATTGAATTATACCCTGCACTTTTCATTGTTGCACAGCAATTACTCAAACCTATGAAACCATTCTATAGAAACTTCACGATATATCTGATCTATAACTGAACACACAACTACCAAGTTTCGTGAATCTGACTTTATTATTTTTCCAAATATTTAAAATTACCTTTTAGGTACCCGAACCTGCCAAGCAATTCCACTAAAACTTCGCTAATATATCTGATCTATAATTGGACACACAACTGCCAAGTTTCATGAACCTAACTTTATTACTTTTCCAAATATTTAAAATAAGCTTTTGGACTTGTATGGGAGCCACTCGAACCTGTTAAGCAATTCCACCAAAACTTCAGAAATATCTTTGACCTATAATTGGACACACAACTGCCAAGTTTCATGAATCTGTCTTTATTATTTTGCCGAATATAAAAAATTTGTTTTTGGAGTTGTATGGCAGCCACCCGAACCGGTGCAGCTATCTCATTAAAATTTTTAGAGCATATGTAGAATATAATTGGACACATGTGTACAAAATTTTATGTACCTTTATTAGTTTTTGAAATAATTAAAATAAACTCTTTGAGTTGTATGGCAGCTACCCGAACCCGTTGTCCGAATTGGTCCAATAACAATAGGGTTCGTCCTTGGCACAAAAGAAACAACTTGTGAAAGCTTGGTGTCGATTGCATTATTCGTTTTTGAGTTATCGTGCGATCTGACGGACGGACGGACGGACGAACGGACGGACATGTCTAAATCAACGCAGAATTTTACGCTGAGCAAGAATATATATATATGTCCATACCGCAGATGACTCCTTCAAGTAGTTACAAACTCCATACCAAAGTTAATATACCCTTCACGAAGTGCAGGGTATAAAAAGAAGTATATAAATTTAATTAATATAGTACACATATGAAAAATATACATAGATATATACATATGTGATTATATCAAAGTATGCATTTCGGAGACATATCATACAAAATTAGCAAACTCGTTAATATCAAATGTATATTTTCTCAAAGTTGAAAGTATACACGAAAATCAACTTAATACTTAGAAAAAAAATTGCACCATTTATTGTAGCATTTAATGAAATCAAAAAAATGAACGGAACCTGCAAGGCTTTTTTTAAAGTTTTAATACCACAAAACTTTAAGAATAAGAATGAAATTTAGCTTTTTCTTATTAAATATTTGGAAAATGTTGATCTTGTGAGAGATTTAAGATGTTAAAAAGGGCCCTCTGGAGATCCCATAAGAATACGTGTATATTTGACAGCTGTGAACCGTCACTCTCCTTTGGAGTCCAGACCTGTATTTCTGTCAGTCGTGAATGTCTATTATTTTTTTAAATGTCTGCTATGAAATTTGAAAAATTTAAATATTGACACTTGACATCTTTAGTGAAATATCGATTTTGACACTCCAAAAAATAATCTTGCCATTGCAGATTCATTATCTCTATGAGAGAGATTTATAAATACTCAAAAATCTACGTGCGTGACTTTGTTTAAAATTCGTAGAATTCTACGAGTGAGATTCACAATAAGGTTGATAGTTGTTCTGAATTCTCAAAAGTATTTTTCCTTCATATTTTTGCGCAATTTAATGATCTTCTTCTACCAATTTAATAATCTACCAAAAACCTATTTCAGGGGGTTGTATTCGGATATTAATTGGGCTATATTCAGATATTCATTTTTTTTTACTCTTAACTCAAAAAAACAAAAAATATTTTAACTACGTGTGTCATAGTTTCTTTGTTCAATTTACCCATTTGAGATTGGTGGGCTCCATTGCCGCCTTGCGTAGCAGCAGCTTATAAGTGCTTAGAGCCATGTCCAGGTTCTCCCTTTCAGGTAGAATCCCGAGATTCATCTCGAACTGCTTCGACATCTCATTGAGAGACGACCTGAACTCTAAGATCCTTCTGGAGTTTCCTTCTGGAATTAGAGACTACCTCTGCCTGAAAAACAACGGCAGAATCCGTTCCGGTATCTGATCCGGAAGACGGAGGGAGAACTTAACATCAAATTGCTCAGAATAGACTCCCCCACCTACCCTGTTCTCAACTTTGGATCCGTCCGTGGAAAAATGAACGGACTCGCCCTTGAAACTGCCTTTGCTCAGTCAGGTCTGCCTCGGCGGAATCAAAATACCAGAGTTCTTGGTAAATGAGAGCACAGGACGAACAGAGTTTTCCGTTCCCACCAGGTGTCCCCAGTTCGCAAGAACGGAAGCATGTCTTGCCGTGCCACATGTCCACTGATATGCGGACGTGAGTCGTACCGCGGAGTCTGCAGCCATCGGTCCAGCATGTCTAATGGCGGCAAATGGACGAGAATCTCAAGAGGCTGAGTAGGGGTGAAGCATAACATTCCACCGATACACTCCATTGCCATTCTTTGAATTTTGCTTATCAGTTTAAAGTTCGGAGCTGTACGGAGAGCTGGCCACCATATCAGAACACCATAGGTCAGGATCGGTCTCACCACCGCAGTGTATAGCCAATAGACCATGTTAGGCCACCTCTTCCCGATGGCTCAATAGTTGCTTTCCTTACTCTCTCCGTGAAGTTGAACTTCCAGTTCAGTTTTGACCCAGGGTTCTGGCCTCCCTGTTAAAAGTTAAGCGGATTCCATTGACTCGCGGTGGGGTTATGTTCTGTACCTTGTATTTATTACTCAGAAATAACTAGTTCCGTCTTTTGTGGGTTTATAGTCAGTCCACAGGCAAGAGCCAAGTCAGAGACGAGGTTTAGAGCCTTATACATGAGCCCATTCAGGATACCAAGGTGCTTCCCAGATACAGCTACCCTCAAGTCATCAAGTCAAGCTCTCCTCCTCCAGGCATAATAGTAATCGATTGATTACTAAACTCCAAAGAAGAGGAACCAGATGCTTCTGCCTGTCAGAGCCCTTAGGGAGCCATGAATTGAAACCTTCGACAGCGCGTAAATGATAGCCCGCGGCCGGACATTGTTCAAGGTGCCTTCAATATATAAGAAGGCAGCCATTGTGTACTTTTTACATTTCAAAGACTTTTCGATACATTTTATCAAAGAGTGGAGGGCCGTTTCCGTTGACCTCCCTTTACGATACGTATGTTGTGTCGGAGATGTCAACGAATTAAGGTTGCTCTTAATGTATGCATCTTTCAACTTTTCAATATTTTTAATAGAAATGATGTTAGACTGATAGCTCTGAGATCCTTTGGGCAGCTGTGAGAGCTTCTCCCACTCTTAGGAATGAAGACCACTCTGGCAACATTCCACGTTTTTGAAATGTAGGTTAAGTCTATACAGCACTCATAGATGATCTTCAGCCTCGGAAGGATGCCCCCGCACGTATTGTATTTCTCCCGGCCTAATGTCGTTAGGGCTCGCCGACTTGAAGGGCTCAAACTGCGAATGGCCCACAATATTTCTTTTTCAGAGGCCACTGCCCCCACACAGGACCCGTTGCGACAATCAATCGATCAATAATTCAAGATAATTCAATTTTCATATCATGTGTTCTTTATTAAATTTTATTTTGTGGAAAAAATAAATATTCTAAATATTTCCGAACTAAGAAATAAAAAACGTATTATTGTCAAATTTTTAAAATTTTACATCAAAAGTTTCATTTCGTCGTTCACTAGTTGCAGGGAAAATATTTTTTTTTTAGCTTTAATACATCAATGATAAATCCCTAATATATTTTGAAAATAATTCACACTGTTTTATTTTACTTATTGCACTCAACGGCATCAGTGCGTCTTCATAAATTGCTTTCATGGGTTAGGACAACCCAAAATTTAAGGCGCTCCAATTAGTCCTTTTGTAACCTCCGCAACTTCACGTCATAACTTCGTCATGACATTGCTCCACCTTATATATGGCGAAAACTTCCGCTTGGGGCACGCTCAATTTGTCGGACAGACTACATATATGACGTAGACATGGTTTGTGTATTTGATATAAATTTTACCCTCATCTTTGAAAACATTGGCGCGTAAAGAGATGTCGAAACTCTCTAATGATGAATCCTCTCTACGCCATCTCCTAGATGAAAACTCTACCTCAAAGTTCTTGTCGAGCTCCAGCATAGGAATGTATGGAGGTACCGACCGCAGGATATTACACTTATCGAATATTACTTTTATCGAATAATTGGCCCGTCATTATTTTTTAGAAGGGGAAGGGAAGATTATATGTAATAAGGATTAATAAAAATGAAGAGTTAAAAAGACTGATCACCACCAGATATACAGATATACAATGGAAAATTAAGATATAATACAAAAAAAATAAACTAAAAACGAGAAAGCAAAAAGCCAAACTATTAAAAATAAGTAGAGTATCTGCTCATAATAAATAACTATTTATTAATGTTAACATAACACTAATTGTAGGTGCACTGCTTCCTTTCTGTCATAATCGGAACCGTAATAGCGGACATTGTACAATCCAACAGCTCTGAAAGAAAATTGTTTTAAAAGCGAAGGAGCCACTATGACCCCCGATACAAGTTGAGGCACAAATACTATGTCTGAAATCATCCTGTGTAGGTACACAATTCCCGGAAGTTCAACAGCAATCTTGACTGACGACAAACTATCAATCAGACTGAACTAGACCGCTCAGAGCAAACTTTAGAAAAATCTGCACAGATTCAATACACGAAACATCCACCACAAGATAGTGCACACCAACCTTAAACAAATAGAGATACTGAATTGAAAAATCTTTTTGTTAGACGCCGTCTCCTGCACCGAAATCAATTTTTATAGAAACCGAAAATTAAGAAGTATTTTCCTTCTTTTTGTTACAAAATCAACGTAAGAATAAAAACAAAAGGTTATACAAAAATATTGAAATTTGAATTTTTTCAACATGGAAAATTTAAATTTTTTTAAATTAATTTGATTTATTTTAAGAATGACATTAACAATTCTGACTAAATTATATGGATAGTTTCAATAAGCATAATTTATAATGAGGAATTATTTTGATTTTTAAATAAAATCAAAAAAGTGTTAAAAAAAAATAAGATTATTTATGTCTGTTACTGCATGTGAAACGTTACATAATGTACGAGTATTAATGAATTGAGAGTAAGTAACAAATATTAAATAAAGGTCTACAATACAAATTAAAATGACTTATCAAATACAGGTCAAATTTTGACAAACACTTATTTTTGGATTCACTTATTTTGGATACAAACACTTATTTTGGATATTTGGATAATAGTATTTTTGGATAGTATTCCAATAGTGGATGGCATGGCAGCGATCGAGATTCTCTTGTTCTACTTAATAAGGTCATATTTGTTGGGTCGGTGTAGGGACGTCCTTTTGCGATATGTGCAGGATGACGGAGTGGTTGAATCCTGGTCACAGTGAGATGCAGGAGATGAGATGGCAAAGTGTCTTGCAAGAGATGGGGCGCGCGAGGGTGCTGGCTTAGTGAATAGATCAGTGCGTCTGCCGCTGAAGAAATTCTTTAATATCATAACGAAACTAAGAGGAGAGGCCTGAGCGATATTCAAATAATAAAAATGGCAAATTTATATATGTTGCTTATAAGATAATATCAAACTCGAGTATATTTTAAAATATTTGTAAAATATTTTTTCACTCTAATCTAAATATCTGCAACAAAATCAAAACTAAACAGAACTTTTTAATTTTTTTTCTCTTTGAATAAATTTATTTTATAAATTAAAATTAAATATATTTTTTTGATTAATATTTTTTTTGATACTATTTACTGCCTTGGGTGTTATTTACAATGTAGTTTTTGTTGATGGCAATGATGTTAGCAAAACATTTTTCAATGTGAGACATTGTTTTAGTGACTACTATGTCCTTTTTAAGAAATTTTAATTAAAATATTGGTTGTTACTCACTACAAAGGTAGTATATTGGCGTATACAGGTATCCCTTGTATAACGCGATAGTTACGTTCCAGGGAAATTCCGCGTTGTGTTATTCGCGTTATATAAGACTTAGTTTTCATATAAATTTGGGGGTTATGTTCCAATAAGTTTTTTTACAAAATAAAATACATATTTAATAAGAAATAACATATATTTCAACTCAAAACTAAAATTCAGATTTTGTTTTAAAATTAAAACCATAAAATAAAAATAATAACAATTCAAAAAACAAAATAAAACAGATTCATACATATAATTAAATTTAAAAAAAACTAAAACAAACTTCATTATAATTAATCTGTTTCGCTGTCTTCAAACATCCTATTTCGAGAAAGTTGTGAGCGTTATAGGAGGAGCGTCTCGAAGGCAAAAATTGGAAATTCCCGGTTTACATTGAAAACAAATATGAATACACATCCCAATGGCCAAAATGATTGTGAAAACAATGATAAAGATTTTGTTTTTTATATTGGTGTGAAAAGAAAACTTCCTTTTATTCGGAATAAAATACATTTATTTTTTTCAGAAGAAAATCAGCTTTGTTTAAGTGCGTATGTAGCGCACGAAATATATTAGCGATAAATAAAAGTATTTTATTCCGAATAAAAGGAAGTTTTCTTTTCACACCAATATAAAAAAAAAATTATATTTCGAAAAAATTATCAACCATTGAAAAAAAAATTTTTTTGAATGATAAAGATATTTTTATCGGATATTGGGATTTTCAACTTCGCGTTATAAAAGTCCGAATTTCGCGTTGTACTGAAACCGAATTTTTTTCCAAATCGCGTTATATCGAAAACGCGTTATATAAGTACCGCGTTATACAAGGGATACCTGTATTTTCTCATTAGTTGACTGAGCTTTACATATTTATTTATTCTAAAACAATATATTTTATAAAGTAGTAAAGCCGTCTCCCTTCTGCTAACTAGACGGCGTCACCCGCCTCACTTCTGAAAACTAGGCGGTGTCACCCGCCTCTCTTCTGCCAAACATTCGATGGAAACGCTTAAGTAATGCTATTTGTCAGTAATTTTTTTGAGTCCTGTCTTTTAGTATCTTTCTTAGTGATTTCTTGAAAGAACTTAAACAATTTTCAGTGAATTTTTTCGAATAGCTTTTTTGAGTTTTTTAACGATTTTTTTGGTGGTCCGTTTTGACAGAGCTGGTCGTCGGGAGAAAAATACATTTTTGAGTACTTAATTTCTTTTTCAATATTTCTTTTTTGAGTGATAAGAAAACAAAAATAGTATGATACTGAGTTGTATTATGAAATTTGTTTGTTATATTTTTTTCTATTTCTATTTATTAATTTTTTTTTCGTTTTAACAAAAGTGTTAAAAAAAATAAAATTTTTATTAGAACTCAAAAAACAACAACAAGAAAATCACTCAAAAAAATCACTTGAAAAACCCTTTGGGGAAAACTCCAGCTAAAAAAGAACAAACTCCAGTTTTCTACCATGAAAACATTACCGAAAAATCATCGTCAAGAAAATTACTTAGAAAAGTCACTCACGAAATCACTTCAAAAACTCAAAAAATCACACAAAAAAGTCACTCGAACTTTTCCGACGAAGAGCTGTGTCTAAAGGTCCAGACTCTAGTTTTCTACGTTAAGTTGTTTTCTTTTTAGAGCCATTCAAAAATGTAATTTCAAATGTGGACGACCGACAAACCATAACACTAACATACAACAACATTGGGCTATTATTGTTACAGAAAATTCATACTAACAACCTTTTTCTCGAAAATGTATTTAAACTCCAAACTTTACATCAGCCAAGCTCTCTGAGCAACGGAAGAAGTAAGACCGAAGGAATGTCTGATGGAACCCGCCAGTGTCGCACATGAGCACTGAAGGTGTGTCACCGTTTCGTCCTCTCAAAGTAGCTGTTACAGTGATAGTTTGCGGGACGACCCATCCTTCTCACATGTTCATGTTCACCACAGACAACGTCAAAACCCCTATCACACCACCGATATCCCCCCGTCGAAGAAATATCAGGTCTCTCGCGCGACGCAAGTGTGGCTTTGGCCACAGCTTCCTCATCGCGTTACACGTTGTCTCGTTTTCCCATCTGAGATTGGTGCGCTCAACTGCCGCCTTGCGTAGCAGCAGCTTATGAGTGCCTGGTTCTCCTTTTCAGGTAGGATTTCGAGTGTTGTCCCATGTCTCACAAACTAGTCTGCAGTACAGTTATCTGGAACATCACTGTGTCCGGGAACCCAAACTAATTTTATCTTGAATTTTAAAAACTAATTTTATCGCCATCTCGTTGAGAGACTACCTACACTCTAGGACTGTTCTGGATGTAGAGACCTCAGATTCCAGCGACCTTATCCCGGCCTGGCTGTCCATGAAGATACTGACGTTATCGGCAGATATTATACTGCCGTGGACTAGCGCAGAGCCTCCTCAATTGCCACCACCTCTGCCTGAAAGACACTGTAACTGTGATCAGGTAAACGAAAAGATAGCTTAGCATCCAATTGCTTAGAATGGACTCCGCTCCCCTATGCTATTGTCATGATTTAAGGAAGGTTTAGGCATAAAACAAAATAATAATTTTATTCAGATATCTTTATATACTATGTATGTATTATGATTTAACATTTTAAAATTTGTCGTTCGAACAATAAGAAATGAATGTATTATACAATAATAATAAATGTAGTATACATAATTATGAATGTATAAATTTTTTAAGCCCCTAACGAAACATAATTATTCAAAACTGTGGGTTTACATGTAGAAATAAATTTTAAACATATAATTATAGAATTATGTAGGTAAACTTATTGAAATAAATTTTTCAAATAAAAAAAGGGTTTAGCCGTAAACAAAATATTTATTGTATTCAAATATATGTATGTAGATATGTATGTATTAAAGTTTAGAAATTTATAATTTTAAAGTTTCAGTAATAAGAAAAGAAATTTTATATGCACACATACAAAAACTGTGTATACATATTTTTTTAAAACTTCCTAGCAAAACATTGCATTAAAAACAATAGCAAATGAAGCATTAGCATCCAGATGAACAATACATCTGATGTGTGTTCAAAAAATTGACATTATTATCTATTCCCATCCCTAAAAATTCCAGCTTATCCTATACGTATGTAAGATCTTTATATTTTCAAATATTGTTCGATTTTTTGGTTTGTGCTTCTGATAATATAAAGTATAAAAGAACGACATGTTTTTGTTATGCAAAAATTTTTACAGAAACTCTGAAAATAGGGCTATTTCAGGGCTGAAAAGTTCCAGTGTTAGAAATTTCTGGAACCCTATTTGTAAAACTCTATGTGATGTCTTTAGTCTAAGTCTTTAGTCCTTCTAGAAGTACTCGTACTTTTTTCACATATTAGAAGTAACTATATATATATTATATTATAAAAGTTGTACAAAATATGAATAAAATAAAGAATTAGAAATATAAGTTTAAGGTACTGATGACCAGAAGGTAATTTGATCGATATTTGTCGGAATATTGCTGTATTTTTGTATGAATGCAATTTTTGAAATATATTCGTATATTAATGAAAGTAATTTTAATAATATAGTACATAGCCAAACAGTTTCTAGATTTTAAGTGCTAAATTACAAACTATTGGTTTCATCCAACTTTCTTTAAATAAATTGCAGATAAATATTGTTATAAAAGTGTAAGAAAAATTTTTAGAAAAAAACTTTTAAAAGTTTAAGAAAAATGATTTGTATACAAACACTGGTGGTCCACTATGTAATGCTACTTTCGCTAAACCATTCTAGCATTTTAATTTTTGACACTATGTAAATTGAATATCGCAAATTTGCGTATGCGAGAGTAGCAAAAGTGGTACATACTACATGTAAATGTAACATTTATTTTAATTTATTAAATTAAAAAGACTTTGAATTTCAAATTTACTGCAATTAACTAAATTTTTGTAATTAATAATTATAATTAAAGGTCAAAGTAAAATACAAAACCATTCTGGTTTAAGAAAATAGCACTATGCCAAATTTGTTTCGCTCTTCTTTTCTCGACTTTGCACTTTTCCAGTTTTATTTTTATGGAATTGAACTTTTTATCTATAAGCTTACAAACATCCGTTAAAATAAGTAAAATGGTATGCTGACTAAGAACAACATTTAAATCTTAACCTGCATAAAAGTCTTTTGCTATCCATATTTTTTTAAAAAAAAATTAACAATTATCGCCTCCTTAATATTATACATACATTTATGTATATAACTATTTTAAAATAATTCAAATGTTTGCTTTGAAAAAACTGTCAGAAATGTTAAAAACAAAAAATTTTAGAAAATGATGCCAGTTTAAATTTTTTACGATGCGATTTTGTTACATAATACCAAACCACTTGCGAATCGCAAATCAACTTACGCAAATTTGCGATTTGCGTATTTTTACATAGTAGGCTAGATGGTAAACGATTGCATTAGTGTGATGTAAACGGAGAGTAGATATACCTACTAACCTTATAAAAATTGTTATAACCAATAAAAATATAATCTTAATCTTCAGGACCAAATTTTGTTTTCCCAGTACCTTTTTCCAAAGCAATCTGGTTACTCCGAAATAAATACTTTCAAAAAGTTTACATTTGGCTTACTTTTTTAGCACTTTTCCAAAAAATTTTTTGAAAAAAGTGCTTATTAGTTTCACTCTGTCCGTCCGTCCGTCCGTCCGTCCGTCCGTCCGTGGACACCTTTTTTGTTTACAAAACTTCTACACCCTTTAAGATAGAAAGCTGAAATTTCATACGTACATAGATCTTTACTAGAAACTTATTTCCGTAGAACAAAATTTTTACCTATCTCCCCCCCTCTAGAAGTTATACCCCCCAAAACTCTAAAAATGGCCTTTTTAGCACTTTTCCAAAAATTTTTTGAAAAAAAGTGCTTATTAGTTTCACTCTGTCCGTCCGTCCGTCCGTCCGTCCGTCCGTCCGTCCGTCCGTCCGTCCGTCCGTCCGTCCGTCCGTCCGTCCGTCCGTCCGTGTGTCTGTTTACAAAACTTCTACATTCTTGAAGATAGAAAGCTGAAATTTAATACGTGCATAGATCTTTACTAGAAACTTTTTTTCGTAGAACAAAATTTTTACCTATCTCCCCCCCTCTAGAAGTTATACCCCCCCAAAGCCACAAAAATGGCCCATTTTAACTATTTGTTGCAATGAAACCATAAGCATTTTTGAAATTTTGCAAAAGCAGAAAGGCAGCGGCTTGCTTTCCCTAGCGCGGTATACTATAGTTAAACTTTAGAAAAACAAAATGGCCGTTCAAATTTACCGTTATCTAAAGTCCTTTTTTTCCAAATTTTTGATGTCGTTTTTCTCCTATACCCCAGCCTGCAGAAGCTTGAAATTTAAGGGGCTTTTAGACATTAACAAATAGTTCATTTCGTTAGAAGAAAAGTTTTTTCCATCTCCACCCCCTCTCAAGTTATCGCCTCTTGAAATTCGTAAAATTTGAATTTTTGACACCTTATATTTCCGAAACCGCAAGCTTTTTCAAATTTCTATAAACGCAAAAAGCTAGCGGTAAATTCCATGACATAAAAAAATATAATTATTTTTCTTAACTCACACAATTAACCCTTAAAATCGAGCATTATGTTAACCCCTCTTTATATTAATTTTTATCTATTTCAAAGACTGCATAAATCGTTCATCCTAAATATATGCAATCCTAGAAATAGTTTTGTTTATGAATAAAAATAATTTTAATAGTGTGGTGGATATACATAGATTGTTTTTAAATCAGTATTTTCACTTGTTGAAGGGAAAAGTGCTACAATACAAACCATTGGTTTGACCCAACTTTATTTAAATATTTGTTGCAATGAAACCATAAGCACTTTTGAAATTTTGCAAACGCAGAAAGGCAGTGGCTTGCTTCCCCTAGCGTGATATACTATAGTTAAACTTTAGAAAAACAAAATGGCCGTTCAAATTTACCGTTATCTAAAGTCCTTTTTTTCCAAATTTTTGATGTCATTTTTCTTCTAGACCCCAGCCTGTAGAAGCTTGAAATTTTAGGAGCTTTTAGACAATAACAAATAGTTTATTTCATTAGAAGAAAATTTTTTTCCATCTCCACCCCCTCTCAAGCTATCACCTCTTGAAATTCGTAAAATTTGAATTTTTGACACCTTATATTTCCGAAACCGCAAGCTTTTGCAAATTTTTATAAACGCAAAAAGCTAACGGTAAATTCCATGAAATTAAAAATTATAATTATTTTTCTTAACTCACACAATTAACCCTTAAAATCGAGCATTATGTTAACCCCTTTTTATATTAATTTTTGCTTTATTTCAAACACTGCATATGTGCGTCATCCTAAATATATGCAATTCTAGAAATAGTTTTGTATATGAATGAAAATAATTTTAATAGTTTGATAGGTATATATAGACTGTATTTAAAAGAAGAATTTTCGCTTGTTGAAGGGAAAAGTGCTACAATACAAACCATTGGTTTGACCCAACTTTATTTAATATTGAAATGGTATGTTATAGCATAGTGATGGACATCAACTTTATACAAGGGATTTTTCGTTGAAAAAAAAAAGTATAAGTAACTTTTCGCACTTTTGCTAAAAGTGTAAGTGAAAAGCGATAAGTTTATCAAATTAGCTTAAAATAGGCATTTTTGGTTGCACCAAATATTTTTACTTATCACTTTGCATTAAATTATTTGATAACTTATTTGCTTTTCAAATTTTGCTAAGTAAAAAAGTTTTCTTGAATTTTAAATTAAAGAAAAGTGTATTGCATTTAATATTTGCATTTAATATTTTTACTTATCACTTTGCATTAAATTATTTAATAACTTATTCGCTTTTCATATTTGGCTAAGTATTAAAGTTTTCTTGAATTTTAAATTAAAGAAAAGTGTATTGCATTTAATTACACAAATGCAAATTACTGCGTAAGAAAGCATAAAATAACATAATTGGGTATTTATATATATTAGGTATAGACAATGTGATTAATTGATCATTATTCATGAAATCCGGCTATATGGGAGATTGTGAAGAATTTATATATGTTACACATATATAAGTACACATATAGTAAAGGTACATTAATTTTATATTATAAGGTTTAAGACGAAGTTAAGCCAAGAATCATTCTTGATAGAGTAATTAAGGCAATAAGTACTTTAAAAATAAAATTTTTATTGAGTTTCGAGTAAAGTTTAGCGAAAGGAAACAGTGTTTAAGTCCGATGCAGCAATTGTTAACCACTCTACCCATTTTATGGGTAATGGAGGACAATGTTGTTGGCAACATGCACGGTCTACATAAATCAGCTGTATGTAGAGCAATACATAAAGTTACAGCCGTGCTGCCAATAATTTCCAAGATGGCTTCATCCATCTCATCCAATAAAACGTTTTCCTCCGCCTGTTCCCGTTTTCTTCGAATTATCCCTTTTAACCTACTAATTATTATAAAAATATGTATTATTTCAAGATAACAATGGAAAAATTTAAATATTATTACTGAAGTTCGGCTTTTCCAAAGACCAAAAAGATGGTCTCAAGTATAATATCAATCTTTGTCTGGCTCAGCTAGCCATAAAAATTTCGGGTTAGAGATAACCTGTCTTAGAGATAGCTTAATTTTATTTTTTGATAAACTATATGTTAGTTGTTTTATTTTAGATTTTACACATAGAATACATTTTAAATTAGACCCTTCCAATAATAAATCAATACCTGAACTACATTTGTTTTAGTTAATTTTTCCATCTTTGTAGAATTAAAATGACCAAAACGTCAATGCCATTTAATTAAATTGTTGTGTTCCTCTAAATTCTGTGATAAAAAGTAGAATGTTTATATTCCTTTAGTAAATACATATTATCAAATTTATTGGCTTTAATAGATTAATCTATTATTGTATAATGAAAATGGTTTTATAGTAAATATTACTATAAAACCATTTTCAGTTACTTTTTCAACAGGAAGTAAATTTTTCTGTAATTTTGAAGCATATCTAAATTGATTTTAACAATTTCGATGTTAAATTATTTTAATTTGAATACTACATTACTACTACCAAGAGCTTCTATTATTTCATTACATATATTTGTGGTTTTTCATTATCATGGCACACAATAAATCCTTGTCGTTACATATGTGGGAATTAGCTTTATTATCAATACAGCTTGTGCATCTTTCATCCTTTACTTTGGGAATTTCATTAATTACGTATATAGTAAATACTTTTTGATCTTTACTTCCATTACGGTTTTTATTACAAGTTTGTTTTTTAAATTTTAAATTAACAACGCGAAAACCATGTTTACCACATGTTAAACAATTACCTGTGAACTTTTGAAATTTTAATGATAAAAATGAAGATTACGATGATCGTGAAAACATCTGTTATTGTCTTTAAAAGTTAGTGTGAGTGTAATTCAATGTTGGTATTTCAATTCCTGAAACTTCCAGATCGTCCAATTGTTATTGAATATTTCTTAAATAATCGAACATAGATGCTTACGACCTCATTTTTAATAAAAATAGTTCTTTATAAAGTATCATTTCTCCTGTAGGCCCTCCTGCAATTTTTTTCACGTCGAATTTGATGTTTTCGCTTTCTTTATACGTTAACTCATTTTCTTGCACCATAACCTGTTAGATTGAGGTTCAGCAAGAGACTGATTTATTAGTTCTATTTACAATAGTACATTTCCAGTAATTGTAATATGCTTATTAAACCATATACACACAAAAGTTTTTCTTACTTAAAGAAAAGTTAACAAATTCTTGCGAAATTTCTAGTTATCTAAGCTTTTTTGATTATAATTTCCGTTCCGAAAAAGATAGGGACTTTAAACAAACAGTGTCTGAAAGGGCTTAAAATAAACACCTTACTTGATTATGTATTTTGTGTACTTTCGGAAAAATACTCAAAAGAAATTACTAACAAATAGCACTACAAAAGCGTTTTCATAGAATGTAGGGCAGAGGGGTGGGGGGTGGAGTGAGATCGTTATGCCGGGGCTTTATTAGTATATGATATTGATCACGGTGCAGAACGCAGATCTTTTATAATAGCCAACCCTTTTTTTAAAATAATTTTTATTTTTATTAGAATATCATCGTTTTCAGTTTAAATTTTAAATAAATCTTTCCTTTTGTCGCTTTCCTTTATCGAATGAATCATCTGGTCAAGACCAACTATTTCATTATGCCTATTTCTGTTGAGAAATTCCTCTACAAATAGTCAGCAATAAAAATAATTTTCCAGGTAAACTTTAATTGAATATTGTACTTCTTCAATTTTAGTTTAAGTTTCTGAAGTTTTGGACATGGAATTTTATGATAACCCTTTGCCATAATACGAATTAAAGCTTTATGATCTGTAATAACTTCAGGTTTGTGGTCATAAATTGGAGAATGCCATTTATTGCAAACAAAATAAATTCCGAGCATTTTAAGCACTAAATCCATCTTTAAACGCATCTGCTTGTGGCTTTATCGTTTTAGAATTATTTTTTGTTTTATAAATTATAGTTTTGTTCTGATCTATTTCTGTTTCTGTAACAATAACTAAATCATCAATGTAGATAATGACATTTGGAATATCTTCAAAATTATTTTCACTAATTTGTTGAAATTCTTAGGCAGCAATTTTTAAATCAAATGTTAACCGCTTGTATTTATAGATGGCTAAAGGAGTACTAAATGAGCACAAATTTTTATAGAGTCTATCTAATTTTATTAGTAGAAATCCATCTTTATCATCAAAAGTACAGAAAAGTTTTTTATTAGAAAATTTTGCTTTTATTTGGTTAAAAGTTGGTATTTAATAGAAACGATCCTTTATGGCTAAATTTAAATTTTTATGATCCAAATATACTCTTAATTTATTTGGTTTTTCAATAGAAAAATTAAATTACGATATTAGATACCCAAACGCACGAATCAGGAAGTTTTTCAATAACATCGTATATTACACTAACGACCTAGTTCAATTTGTAATGGTTTCTTAGAGAAATTTGTACACGACATGCAGGTCTAGCTATGCAGCCTAAACACTAACCAAAACATAATAGCAGGTCTGTACGGCCGCCTAAACCACTAAAATTTTCTTTAAATTTTATTATAAGTTCATTATATATGAATTTATAATAATCGATATTTTATTGCAAGTAGGGTATAACCGGAAAGTAATCGATGCAGCATCGATGTGTAATCATATAAAAGGCACGTACAAAAATGCATCAATACGGTAATATTTCAAAGTTTGGTGCCCAAAAATGTCAAAAATACGCATCGTACGCGGATAATATTAAATCAGCTTTGCATTAATTTTTTTTGCGATTTTTTATTGATGCAAAGTTGAGAAGCAAATAATTTATTATTACTAATAAAGTTAATTATTTCTTTATGCACGGTATCAATATTTTTAAATGTTCCATTATATTAAGAGCTCAAAAACTTAATTGAAATCAAAAAAAATTTTTAATAGATTTTGAGTTGTTAAATATTTGAATGTTGTTACATAGAACTTTTTCAAAATAAACGCCAAAAAACATATGATTTAGAAAGTGTTCAAAAAGGCTAAATAATATTGCAACAGCAAAGTAAACGCATCACATCGGCATAGCATCGACGCTGCATTAATGCTTATTCTTTATTACTTTCCGATTATACCCGATGGGGTGATGTGTATTTCTGACAAAAATATTTGTATTTGTGTTTGTATTTTTCATAAATATAGGCACACATAAAAACGCTTTTTAATAATTTTTTTAGGAGAAATTTCTATTTCTTAGTTTTTTAAAAAGAATATTGGTTCAAGTCATCAATTATAATTTTAATAATTAGTTTTTGTACTTACTTGAATATTTTCATATATTTTGTAATTTTCAGTGTACTTTTCTTAAAAACTGAAAAGTAAAAATTTCCCATTCAAAAAAACGGAAAATAGAATCCAAAAAGCTGAAAAGGAGGAAAATAAAGGGTTCACGTTTTTTTATATGAATTTTCTAAGTCTATAAAATAGTTTCCGTTTTTATTAAAATAATATATTTCTAAAATTTACAGAAAATCAATCGATACAGACCTTCCTAATGGCAAAATGATACTGAGTTATATTATGAAAGAAAAATCAAAATAAACGTTGAATTGAAAAATTTTTATAGGGTAAGTTCACCAAACTCTGGGTATATTTTCCTTCTGATACTGAAAACATGTTAACTTATTTACTAAAAAAATGTTTATATCCAAGAAAATAGTGGGTATTATCAGTCAATTATAGAAATAGTGGATATTATGTACTCTTTTCTACAATTAATACAAAATATCTTCGACAAGTTAAAACTTTGAAATCCGTCAAAAAAATATACTACTTTATAAAAAAGTATGTTCGAAAACCATAGCATGTCTTAATTTCTAAAACATTGTTAAAACTTTGTTTATCTATATGCTCCATAGTTATTCTAAGTCTGAAAAAAATCAGTGTAGAAATAATAATTTGTTGTTAATGATTACATTTTTGTATATACATACATATAACTATTTTAATATTATTTAATCAATAAATAAAATTTTTTAATTATTAAAGATTATCTGTAATTATGCAAAAAATTATTTTTAAGATTTTAGTTAGAAGAGTCTAAGGAGGAGCAATTAAATGTCTTTAACTTTTCATTTCTCTTATAACATACGAAAATAAAACGGAAAAAAAAGTTAACCGTGTCACTCTGTGATACGCGTACGAATTTGTTATCTTATGTGCTAGTGGATATGCCATAGCTGACTATGTGACAGAGTATGAATAAGCTGCCGTATTACTATATTATTTTATGCAAAAATTTAGTACCGTGTTTTCAATATTTTGCTAATTTATGGTCAAACTACCATTGAAGTTGTATGGCAGCAGTCACAAGGAGTCAAAAAATTTCAATGATTTTTATCACACATAACAACCCTAATAATACACTTGTTTTCACGAAATTTCTATATTATAGCTCCAATAATTTCTTAGATAATGCCAAATAACCTTTGGAGTAATATGGCAGTTATCACAAGTGCTCTCTGAGATCTCCACTTTTTTTAATGAATATAGCTGCCACTTTCTCATATTTTATTTTGCAAATTTCTATGTAACGGTTGAACAGTTTTTAAGATATAACCAAATAACTTTTCAAGTTGAATGGCAACTACCAGAAGGAGCCAAGCAAATTCAATGAGTTTTAGCAAACACAATGGTCCTAATAATATATCTTGTGCGTTAATTCAATACTATAGCTTCTATAATATCTTAGATATACCCAAATAAATTTTGAGATTGTGTTGCAGCTACCCAACAAATATTAAGCAAACGAACAGGACTTACTTCCTCAATAGTTTAAATTGGTGAAAAACATACGAATCGGGTCGAAGTTGACTTGATTGAAGCAGTTCGGAAACATTTTTTAATGCTTTGGTTCACCCGCCTTTTCGATTTCTTGAACCTCCGGCGCAGGGATTAATTGCTCTACTGTTTGTATCATATTTGCAATTTCACCGTCATCTTCTGTAATTGGTATATTCAGTAATTCCTCAAAATGCTGGGACCATCTTCTTAGGACATCACTTTTATTTGATATTATATTGCCATTTTTATCTTTACATTCTATTAGTCTAGGTTTAAATCCACTTTTCTCTTTTTTCATGTCATTATAAAACTTTCTTACGTTATGTGCGTCATATTCTGTCTGTATTTGTCTAATCTTATTTTTTAACATTTCCTTTTTCTTTTTTTGGCAGATTTTTGTTGCGATTCTTCTTTTTTCCTTATAATTTTCTCGGTTTAACCTAGTATTTCTTTGTAACATTTTGTATCTGGCTGCATTTTTAATAACAATTGCATCCTTGCACTCCCGATCAAACCACTCTATATTACGCTCTGTTTGTTTGTAGCCTACTATTTCCTCTGCTATTCTCCTCATCGCATCTTCCATCTGATCCCATTCTTCATCGATACTTCTTGCGTTATTTATTTCACTTTCAAGTCTTCTTTCTACAATATTACGGAAATTCTCATTTGTACCTTCATTTTTTAAAATATCCGTATTATTTTTTCTTCTTTTTACTCCTTTCTGCTTTACTACATTGGAGATTTTCTGTCGCAGTTTTGATACGACCAGAAAATGATCGCTGTCACAATTTGCACCTCTGTAAGTTCGCACATCAATTATTGATGTTGCCCATCTCTTTGATATTAGTACATGATCTATTTGGTTCACTACATTTCTTCCTGGAACCTTCCATGTTCCTTTATGTATATTTTTTCTTTCAAAAGCTGTACTTCTTATTCTTAGATTATTCTCATTAGCAAATTGATATAAACGCCTTCCATTTTCATTCGTCTCATTGTGCAACGAAAATCTTCCACCCACTTGTTGTTTATACCGTTCCCTACCAATCTTCGCATTTAGATCACCTGCTATAATTAATGTATCATAGTCAGGTATTCCTTCACATAAATTATTCAATTCTTCATAAAATTAATCTTTTTCGTCATCATTTGCTTCCTCTGTAGGGACATATACAGATATAATTGTTATATTATTAAATTTTCCCTTAACTCTAATGCTACCCATTCTCTTGTTGATCGGTGTGAATGCTATTACGGCCTTTTTTATTTTTTTATTTACGATGAAACCTGTGCCGCACATTCCAGATCCAAAATTATCCCCGCTATAATATATAGAGAAATCGGGTTTATTTATATCTCCATATCCCATCCATGTTTTTCATCATTTCACTTGCAATTTCGTTCATTTTTCCAGGTCTCATCATAGTCTGAACATTCCATGTACCAATTTTCAAATCATGTCCTTTTAAACGTTTCCGGGTCTGTGATCTGTTGTTTCCATCATATATTCGAGGCATTCCTAAAGAATTCGTAACTGGTTTGGTTTTTACAGGGTTGGGTAGTTAGCCCCAAGCCTAACCCCCATCTTTGGAGGGCCATCTTGTTATCACTGGGTATTTAATCCAGGATGTTTTTCGCTATGGTTATACCGCCAATACTCGGTCGCCCTAGCCTGATTTGTTTTAAACAGGCTTCACCACGAGAAGGTTGAGGTTGGCAATTAGTTCGGAGAGGCTATGTTTTCTCATCCTGAACTTTTGAAGCCCGTTTTAGGTGGAGTTCTCGGTGTTAATGTACTCCTACGGGAAAGCAATGTTTGATCCCCCCCAGAATCCATGGGACCGATCTCCGAAGAGAGTGGATTTTCCAGATCAACTGGTCTGCCACCTGAGGTAATTCGAAAACTTCGAAAACATAAAACATTAAAAATTGTTTTTGTATTTTTTTTCCGATTCAGGCCACCAAGCTGAAAAATTAGTTCAGCTTGGTGTCCTGATAGATATATATGACATTAGTAAATATCATTGTTCTGAATTCTCAAAAGCAATGTAATTTTTCTTTATATTATGTCTGCGCTTTATTAAATTTAATGAGGTGAGATGAGTTATCTTCATTTAAATTTAATGAAGACTAGATAATAGAATAACTACAAAAAGCTCCTTGGGTAAACTTAATCCGGTTAAATTACTTTTTTCTCGATCTTTAAAAAACTTTCGTAAATGGTCGCTTTCATCCCTAATTCAAATACAGTCTTGAAGGTTAGTGTACAGCTTGCAACTTCTCTCATGCTTCTTTAGATGACGTACAATTTTTTATATGAAAAAGTTGGATTGGTTAGCTATTAGACGCTAGTTGTCAAGGATAAGGAAATGCTAGTATACAATTATTTTTAACAAAAAATCCCCATACGATGTCTGGGGGTAAACGATTTATACCATTGGGGGGGATAAAAGGTTGAAATTTTGGAATATTTTTACTCTTTGTATACTAACAGCAGCTGACGATATATACCAAATTTCAGCTGTCTGAGATGTCTGCAACAACCAACCAAGAAATTTAATCATAATTAGTGAGTATAAGTCAGTAACAAAGCTGGGATTTTTAGGGTACTAATAAAATCCAAAGTACAATAGATACGCCTTTCAAACTTTATATCTTTTTGTTCACTATTGATATTATACCCCAAGATTTTTATTTGTCTTGTATAATTCAAACCCAAGTAAACCACTAATAATATACATAAGTATGTGCTCCTCAATTTTAAAATGCTTTTAGAGTTCGTTCAGATTTTTAACAAAAAATTTTATTTTGGAATGACTATGACTCGAAAGCAGTATATTTGACACCAACCAGAATTTTAGGTACATTATATGGGTGATATATCATATAAATACATGTATCAAATGACTACTGCTGGTATATGGATGTTATTATTTCCAACCTAATCTACTTTTTAGTTTACTATTTAATAAAATTAAATATTTATGTTCATAATATGTATATACCCATTTATATCTTAACACGTTAAATCCCAATGAATGACCCGTGAATAAACACTTTTAAATTTAGAGCCTATGCTCAAGGTTGATCATAAAAAAACCTTCTATTCAATTCCAATGTGGATATTTTCAAAACGTCAAATTTTGATTAATTATATGACAGAAACAGAATAGAGTCATTATTATCCGGGATATTTTTTTTGAAAATGTAAAGCGAACTGGATTGTCAAGTTGAACGAGATAAGTACAGATATCATTTCGAACGCTTGATTTGTTTTAAACATTTGTTTAAGTCATTGCAGAACAAAATTTGATATAAAATAACATTCGCTGTACCTTATTTTGCTCAATAATTTCTAAATCAAAACATGTATAAATATGACACATTCTAAATTAAATTAATTCCCAAAGTTGAAAGCATTTCTAAAATTAGAGAAAGCTGCTTCTATAGTTTTGTGTACAGCTTGTACAATTTCACTTAGCCTAGAAAATTAAAGTTGTTTAAAACTGAAAAATTAATTTTTCAAATTTTTCGTGCAATAAAGTCGTGTAATTTCGAAATTTGATTATAATTAATGTAGATATTCAAAGGAAAACCTTTATTCTGAGATTTCCAAGTCATATTAAATAATGCGTTTGTCTGACATAGGCACAGAGTTGACGTACATATATTTAAAATTTCAAAAATTCAAAAAATTAGTCGAGATTAATTTTAAGACTCTGTAAGTTGCAACCTGTTAAGCTGTTTGTCTACTCATGAGGGTGTACCCAACTGTATATACGAAGCACTCTGTATTTAAGTTTGAGGATTACACCTGTACATGAATTTATAGTAAGTTTTTTTCATTGCTAACTTTTAAGAGGCTGCGATATACAATGTATTGTTAGTTTTTAAATTACTTAATTTTTTGAAGTATGTATATATAATATTTTGAAAAACCCGATGAATAAATCCAAAAAAAGTACTTAAAAAATTCACTTTTGATATCGCGTAAATACTAAAGAGTGCGCTCAAATATGCTAGTACATTGTAGTACCTAAAATTACCTTTTATGTTTTTAAAGATTAAGTTGTTATAATAAAAATTTAGGCGGTTTCGTTGTCTTAATTTTTTTAATTGTTGAACTGTTACATACATTGGAGAAGAAAATCAGCGTTGATAAAGTGCGTATGTAGCGCACGAAATATATTAGCAAAAAATAAAAAAAGTATTTTATTCCGAATAAAAGGAGGTTTTCTTTTCATACCAATAAAAAAAAAGAATTATATTTCGGAAAAATTATCAACCATTGAAAAAAAAATTTTTTGGTTACATTTTTCTTTTATTCATGGTTTGAGATTATGCGATTGATTGCTTTCTTACACATAAAAGTTTTGTTTTCAAATAATCTTTAAGATCGTAGTGAAAGTATCATTAACATCCGCAAAATATTATTTTAAAGATACACCAAAAATATAATTGATAATGGACTTTTACACTTCCTCAGGGTGGAACTTTTGCCACGATAAAAACACAGTGTGATCTTTTGGGAACTGACCGCCAAGGACGTCATATTTTTGCTATATATGCATATCGCTTTCCAGAGAAGTCTCAAATGGAAAAATTTCTAGCGTAAGTAATACAAATTCATATAGTGCGTATCAAGCTTGCAAACAAGATTTTGGTAATAAATTCATATTTTTCTAGAGACATAATAAGAGTGATGGATCCTTATGTTGATAACGATTACATTTTAGTGTACTTTCATCAAGGAATGAAAGAAGATAGTAAGCCCTCAGTTCAACTGTTATGGAATTCATATAAGGAACTAGATAAAAAATTTCGAAAAAATTTAAAAAATTTGTATGTTGTGCATCCAACTTGGTTTATAAGAATAGTTTGGAATTTCTTTCGGCCATTCATAAGTGAAAAATTTCGGAAGAAATTGATTTACATATCCAGTTTGGACGAGTTGCGTCAAGAATTAGGGTTAACAAATGTCAAATTGCCAGAAAATATATGTGATATTGATGAGCGAATCAACTCTGGACGAAAAATAATTCCATCAACTTCTTCAACAGAAGTTCTTTACAAAACAAGTCAATTTGGTGTTGATTTGAAATTTATTATTGAGAACAGTGCTTGTTTAAATTATATTCCACCAATAGTAAGAAAGTGTGTGGACTCACTTTCCATTACAGGTGTCATCGACACTGAGGGTATATTTCGCCGATCTGGAAACTATGCAACAATCAATCAATTGAAGCAGAAAGTTAACCGTGGTGAGGATGTTGATTTAAAAGAATTTGAGGTACATATTATAGCTGGTTTATTGAAATCATTTTTGCGTGATTTAAGGGAGCCGTTATTGACATATGAACTCTACGAAGAAATCACGAACTTTTTGGGTATTTGGATATTCGAAAACTTTTCTATGAAATTTGACATACTTTATTGTTTTTTAGAGTTGACAAAAGAAGAAAGATCACGTTGTGTTAAACAAATGCTGCGTGAAAAACTACCCGTTGCCAATTATGAGTTATTCAAATATTTAATTGAGTTTTTAGTAAAGGTACAACAATCAAAGTTATAATGTTTTATAAGAATATTAAAAAAAAATTTTTTTAGGTAATGGAATGTAAAGATTTAAATAAAATGACCTCATCAAATTTAGCAATAGTATTTGGTCCGAATTTAGTTTGGGCACGTCATAACCAAATGTCTTTAGAAGAGATAACTCCAATAAATGCCTTCCTCGATTTTGTATTGCAAAATGCTAAAGATATTTATTTGGTCGACATTAATAGAGAACAAATTCCGATTGATTAAAAACGGTACTTTTAATTCATTTTCATAATATTTAGTACTAATCCAATTAAAATTTTTCTTTAAAAAATGTTATTATATATTATATAAATTTGAATTTTAAATTTTATTTTATATTTAAATTTCTTTAAAGAATGTATCACAATTTATTTTATAATTCCTAACTGATTTAAGATTTTATCAGCAACAAAATGTTAACAATAACCTTTGTTTTGGATTAATAAACAAAACAAAAGAAAAAAATTATTTTAATAAACCAATTTGTATTTTTTATAGCAGAGGTAAAAGTTTTTTAATGCAAATGAAATATGTGCATATGTATTTTTATAGTTTTTGCAGATTTTCATGTGTAACAATATTTTATTTTATAAGTGATAAAATATATCACTTATCAGAATTTACGGAATAGGATAATATGATATTTACTCTTGGTTATTTTTTGTTCAGATCAAGCATTTGAATTATTTTAAAATAGTCATACATTTAGGTGTATGTATAATATTAAGGAGGCGATTGTTGTTAATTTTTTAAACAAATATGGATAGCAAAAGACTTTTACGCAGGTTAAGATTTAAATATTGTTCTTGCTCAGCAAACCATTTTACTTATTGTGTAAGTGAATAATGTCGAATTGTTGCTATTTAATTATTCAGTAAAAAATATTAAATGCAGTTTATGTATATATGTATTTATTTTTTTTACGTTTGGGTTTTCTTTGAGGAGCGTGAAGTAAGTTTTTACTGAAAATTTAAAAACGTTTATGCAACTAGGTGTCAAATTTCAACGATGTCTAAAATACTTTACTGAATTTTCACGAAATTTCTACTCTAAGTTTTTTTGCTTATTACTTTCGTTTTAAAAAAGATAAAGGCTTCAAACAAACAATTTGAAAGGGCTAGTAAAGAGCTTGAAATCAATATGTTATCTGCTTTATTTTTACCGACTGCATTGTATACAATATGGAAGGTTATGTGTACAGTATGGAAGGTCCAATTTTCCGATGTAGAGTTTTCGGCGGGAGTTAACACAAAATTCATTTAGTTTCAAATTTAATTTAATAAAAAATTCAATGACAAAATATCTTTCCCACAAAATAACGCATAAAAATATTCCCATAAAAATTGCAGACTCAATGTCAGCAATCTTAATACATGCCAACAACAAAGTTCCCATACAAAGTGTATCACGTGGAGGCAACAATTTAATTAAAATGTTATGAATAGGTTAAGCTTTAAATGTACTGTACGTAATAAGTAATTAATGCCCGAACGGTACAAATGATGATTCAAAGAAATAAAACTCTTTCATTAAAAATAAAATTTGTTTTATTTTTATGATAGAAATAATAAAAAATTATTTCTAATCTAAATTTCTGGCGGCCAACGTTCTGGGCAGGTGAGAATGCTAGTCAAAACTTCAAAGTGAAGCTAATAGTACAATTTTAATTATAATAAATATAGTTGTAATAAACGTTATATTAATTATTGAAAATCAATAACTCACACTAATAAGAAAAAAAAAATATATAATAATAATAGCAATAATAAAATAATAGTTCAGAAAATATAATATAAACAACTAAAAGTAACACTAAATAAGAAACTTAAATAATACTGTATTAATTTAATTTAATAAACTTATGTGAATAATTTGTTATAAATCCAAAGCACTTAATAAACACATTAATAAGAAATTATAATGAAAAGCTTCACATTAAATTATACAACTCAAAGACTGGATCCTCAAGTAGCATTATCTGCTCAACCTGCTCCTGAAACAAGATCAACAGCAACGTGGGAAATACATCAACCAGTACATCAACAAAAAGGAGTTGATAGCAGTCAGCAGCCGCTTATCGCTGAAAAAATGCACGTTATTACGTCATCTCTTTGTAAGAAATTTTACTTTCACTATAAATATTTATTAGAAAAAAATACTACAAACCATTAATCAAACAAAAATTGAAAAGTTGAGAAATAAATTTTGGAATTTGAAAAAAATAATTTAGTCATTAAATAAATTAAAACATTTACATTATATTTGTGCAAAATATATTACAATTTAAACTTGAAAAATTCAATTCATAAATTTATTTAATTGATTCAATACATAAAGTTTATTAAAAATAAAAAACATAATTTAAATAAATAGAGATTTATGATAAATCAATAAGTATCGATTTTAGCTCAAAAACATAGTTAAATAAAATATTATAAAAAAAGGAAAAAGAAAAAAAAACAACACGTGTCTTGAAAAATTTGAAATTCTAGAACAAAGTAAACAAAATTAAATTAATTAATATTAATTAAATTCCCAAAGGAAATCATATATCAACAACTATATAAATTTAATAAATAAAAATATTTGAAATTAAAATTAAAGCCTGGCTAGATTTTTGTATTGGTATTTCGGAAATGTGCTTTGATACCAATTTTTAGTTTTTATATTTTAAAGTACAATTGCACAATTTTAATCAAGCACAATCAAACACACACTTTATTCTTAGTTTATAATTCATCCTAATACTTTATTTTTATTAATATCATAATTTAGATTTCACTTTTAACAAGTAGTTTTTAAGATTAATTTTTAGTTGTAATTATAATTTGTTTTAAATTAACTTATATTTAATTTGAGTTTACATTAGTAAATAGTTAAGGTTTTATTAAATGATTTTTTTTATTATTATTTATTTAATATATTTTTGATTTCATTAAAATTCTATAAAACATTTAATATTTTTATTTCACTTATTGATTCAAAGTAGATTTAACCTTTTTTGTACTTTTTGCTTTGCTAATTTTTAACTTGTTCATTTAATCTTAAATATGTCTAAGCGCGATGACATTCCGGAAAAAAAAACAAGCATGGCTTAAAATTAAATTAAAAACAGGTGTTGTGAATATGTTAAAAATGTCAATCAACTTTATGATTGACCTACATATAGGAAATTTTAAAGAGTTTATGAAATTTATACTAGTGATTCAACATTTGATCAGTGGCGTAACCACAACATTCGCTCAAAACAAAAGGAAAAATTTTCTTCACTCCCTCCAATTTATCAATAATAGCAATAAACAAATTTATTACATTTCTCAATAACAACCTAAAAAACAATATAAAAGTGAAATAACAAGCAATTGAAAATACCCCATTTATAAAACTGTCAAGATTAACAAATAATAGTCAACCGAATTTTGAAACACACTTCTAATATGGTCCAACGTGCGTTTTGGACACATTGACCTTAAGGAGTAAACAAAATACTTTATCTCAACGAAGATCTATCAAGTTATTCTGACCAAACTGTAAACTCTACCGATAGAAATCTAGTAGGTTTAGATAGGGTACCGGACGTAGAACGATGTATACGCGAATTTTCAGGAAATCCAGAAGAGTTTAGCTCCTGGAAAAAAAGCGTTGAACCGAAGATTTCAATCAAGATCATATGCCCATAATAACCAATCACAAAATACAATGAATTACAATTACCAACCTCGTCCAACAAACTTTCATAATTTTCAAAACAGACTACAACCTCCCTAAACTATGGATGTAGATAGAAGTATCCAAACAAAGAAGGTAGACTATCTGAACAGACCTGTGCAAAATCAAACTTTAGGAAAAATACCATTCACACAATTGCAACGAACACATCAACATGTAACAAAACAACAGAGAAACTTTCATCTCGACACGAAATTATATCCTTCGTACGACATGACATATTGTAACGAAGAAACTTTTAATGACACAGTACAGGAACAGGAAGTTCCTTACGAAAAAGCCTTGGTAGACTCGGCACGTACGAACCGGCTTGTAATAACCAACCTAATTTTGAGGAAATTTCAGATATCCATTGTTAAGATTAAGCGGCTCTTCCCTGTCCTACTTTGAATGCAAGGAAAACAGCGGTAAAATCCTTACAATTCTTATTGACACAGGCTCCAACAATTAATCAAACCAAGTTTAGTCAAAAATCCTCTACAAAATAAAGAAAATTTCATCGCTAACTCAGTAGCCGGAAATGTCACAATTGCCCAGCATACCTATTAAATACCTTCGGCTTAAAATTCGACGGCATTTTAGGGAACGACAGTTTTAAAGAATTATCCGCTGTCATACATACCAAGGAAAATTACCTTCTAATCCAAAACGAAAAAAGATTTAAAATAAAGCAACAAAAATGCCTAGACGTAAACGGAATTAATATCCGCACTGACCATATGACATATAATCAACAGAGGGAAATAGAGACAATAGTACACTTCTTTCCTAATTTATTCTGTATTCAGATATATAGATTTGTACATTCCTCAGATATATAGATTATGCTCCTATAAGCAAGAGCATCAGACTTCCCCAGAAGATGCAGCAACGTCTCTCCATCCTTCACACCGAATCTGCAAGTATCCTCATTTTCAAGGCCCAGTCGATTGAGTCTGCAAGGTTCCGTTAAAAAGCGGGTGAGGATTCTCACCTGATTCTTGCCCATCCCTGTAATTTTCTTAAATCGCTTCTGGTCATAATCTCCCGGGAGCTCCTTGGCTTGCGCAAGCCCGGAAGACTTGTCGGGCACCCCGACCGCCTTCTTTCAGATTCCTTTCTTAATTCCCAACGGATAGTATGTAGCCCGATTCCTTAGAAGGGCTCCGGCCAAAGAAGAGGTGTGTTTGCCCCCCTATTTGCCAATATTTCGGCAACGAGGTGCAAAGATGTTTGTCCCGAAATCACCCCCTTTGCCCCAGTTGGCAAGTAATCATAGCCCTTGTGATGCAGACGCATGTGAGTCTCTGTAATCGTTTCAGGTCCTACCCGTCATAAGAACCGCCCTTCTTGCCCATGCCACTGCTCCATAAATCAGGAGCGGCACGACCATCATGGTATACATTCATAACATGACAGACGGGGAGCAGTTCCACAAGCTGCCAGAGATGGACCTGCAAACCATAATCGTCTATGTTGCCCATGTACATACAGCTTCCTCGTGACTCCGCCAAAAAACTTGGAATCAAATACCAACTCCAGGTACTCGACCTTCGATTTTCTTTCTACAGCCGCCCATACACGTGAATATTGTCCGCACATGTCCCAGTTTTCTTCTCCTAGTGAAAAGCACCAGGGTCATCTTGCTAGGCTTAAATTTGAGGCGTGCAGTATCGCACCAGTCTTGGGCCACCGTAATCTTCTTTGAACTATAGCACAAACGGGTTTCCTCAAACTTGCCATTAGCGATGATGTTAATATCATCGGCGCAAGCCCAGGACAACAATTTCTTGACGAATCATTTCCAATCTCGGGGTCCACCAAGGTGCATCTGTGAAATTCCTTGGCACACCAGTTCAAAAGCCTCGACCATACTTCTGTCGAGCTCCTCCACAGCCTTTTCCAAAACAAGGGGATATCATGGCACAGTTCTAACCGAGGCTCGCGGCAATTTTGCCTCCAAGTCCCTTCTGTCTCCCTCCCAGTTTGTCCGCCTCGGATTAAGAAGGAAGATTTCTCCTCCGTCAACCCACCCTAACAAAACCGAATGATTCTATGCTATAGAAACCTCCTCCATAGACACAATTCAGTTGCGTGCCAGAAGCCGGACATTCGGACTGTTGAATGTGATACCTAGTACCTCCTCTCTAACCCAGTTATAAAAGTTGGGGCATTCCCTACATTTCTAGGTTCTCTAATAAAGACACACCTCTAGTGTTGGTGTCGATACTTCCCCATGTTACGTAATGCGCATTTGCATCACATTTCATGATGAATGGCCACCTTTTCCTATTGCATTGGTCCATTGACCTCCGTACTTCCGGTGGCTGGGGGAATGCTCCATCCCCCGGAAATTACGTCGATGCGAGCACTATCTCTATGGCCTTGTCACCAACATCATAAGGTTCCTGTATCATGGCTATGCTCAGATGTTCCTCAGATTCAGGAGGGTTAGCTTCCGGCGTTCCACCATCTCGTCCTTCGTTAATGAAGGCGGCCGTCCCTCCTCCGGGGTTTTATATCCTGTGCAAAGGATTCCATGGACTCCATTTTTTCGGGCTGGCCCATTCTAAGCTATTGTACATGGATTTTTCCGAACCGATAACGCAGAATTTGACCCCCATGCCTGATTCCGCGAAAGAGTCGCCGATCCCTATTTGGAGAACCTTTCCGTCTTCTTTTCTTCAGCCAGTTTCCTGGCCTCATCAGGTGATTTTCCTTGCTACAGGAAGCGCAGGTATCATCTTACACCTGCTCTGCTTGGTCCTCGCCTCCTCGAATCATGCTTCCTCCTCTACCCCACGGTGCATCTCGGAAGGTTTGCTCCCCACACTGATAACTTGTCTTCCATGCGACACTTCCTATTGTCGTTATTGCAGAGGGTGTCATGGATGTATGTCTCCATCTCCCTACCAATCTTCTCCTTTTTGTTTTGTCTGGTAGCTCCCGAACTGTGTCGGTGTTTTTCCGTCGTGTTGATTTTTCTGTTTTTGTTTTTTGTACTCTATTCATGTTTTGGTCTAAGGAGTAGCTAGGGAAAGGGTGGTCCGCTGCCCAAGAGCCCCGCATGACGTTGTAAGGTCAAAATACTCTCTGAAGTGACCCGGTATCAGAGACACTCCGTTCGCTATCAACTAGTCCACTAGGCACGGGTGATATAACACCATTGCAGTGGGGGGGACTTATAATAAATAAGTCTATGCCGTTACTCCATGCCCAGGAGATTCTCTTAGTTTTCAGGCCTCACTTTCGATCTTGTCGGCATGTTTGCACCTGCCAGACACCACAGAGCCTTGGTATCCGCCGAGATCGCTCTCAAGATCATTGACCCTACTTCAGTCCCTTCACCTAGGCAAGGTGGAATCCCAGCGAAGGAATGACGAAAAGTTAATGTTTACCACAAGAGTTAAGGGTGAAATGAGAACCACAACGCAAGTAAAAAAACTTTTGGAGGACGGGACAATTCGACCTTTCAGGTTCTCGTACAACTCACTCGTGTGGCTTGTAATCAAAAAAAATGGATCAAGGTGGAGAAAAAAAGTACCGCATGGTCATTGGCTATCGCAAACTCAATGAGGTTACGATAGCCGATCGCTAACCATTTCCCGAAATAAACAGGCTACTTGCCCAATTAGGAAAAACCAAATAGTTCATGGTATTGGATTCCCTTTCTAGAGCTCCTCAGGCTCAACTAAGTTTGATAAAATCTACTGCCCATAGTGATGAAAGTTCATCACATTAATTAAATTCCTCCGCAGAAACTCCCATTAGCGCATTTAAGAATCAGATATTTTTCACAGTAGGAGAGGAAAACAGTTTTCGATTTGTTATACCATTTTCAACTTTTCACAGACACACATTCATCCAACTTGACTACAGTACAGAACAGCTTGTTAGTTTTTAAAACGATATCTCAACCCTAGCGTCATACGTTACGTCCCATTTATACAAAGGAACCAATTGTGGGGAAAATTCAATAGATATACCCTCTTTACGTAAGAAATTACAAAATAAGATTTGCACAATGAAGACGTAACTAGCGAAAGTAGACAAGAAGAAGAGATTTTAAAAGAACACAAAAGTGTTCAACAATCTCGAGACTTTTACAGTAATTATATTTATCTGAAATGAACGCAAAAATTGACAACATGTAAAACAGTGCAAGATATGCAAGAAACAGAAATATAAGCGACACCACAATAACATTCAACTTGCCGCAACTCCGATACTGGAAAACCCCGGTCATATACTTCATATAGATATTTAAAGAATGGAATGGAAACTAGTGTTAACGGCACTCGACAAATTTTTAAAATACGCTAAACAGGTAAAAATTATAAGATCGAGAGCTGTCAATATGTTCGACATATTGCCATTACGGCAATTAATATTCGCTTTTGGAGTCCCAAAGGTTATCGTAAGTGATAACGAAGCCCAATTGAACTTCTCGATAATAAATTTCATGGTCAAAGACAACCCGGGATCGACATTTTTAAGACGCAGTACAATTAACGGACAGATGGAACGATTTTATTCCACTCTGACGGAGATCATGCGTTGTCTCAAGACAGACAAAATACATGGAAACTTCGACTAACTATTAGACAGGTCGGCATACGAGTATAACTCCTCTGCACACACGACAACATATAGGAAACATATAGAAGTATTTTTCGGAAGATACTTAAGCACTTATCCTAATCAGTATGAACGAGCGCGTCGGGAAAGCATAAATAAAATTCAGGGAAAAAACAAGACGTCGATCTACAATATCATAATAAGGCAAGGAGGCCCTGCAAAAACTGTACTATAGGAGAAACAAGTTATGTTAAAATTAATAAAAGATTAGGTTCTAAACTCTCGCCAAAATAGAAAAAAGAAATAGTCAAAGAAAATCGCCAGTTCGCAGTAGTAACTGAATTATTCCGAATGATTCAAAAAAACTACATTAAAAATTAAAATTCCTTTCAGATTCTATATGTCAATGCCTGACCAATATCCAAATATTTGATCACACTAATTCACAAGTTGTCACAGTTAACATTGATTACCACTACACGAATAAAAACTTACCTATCTTACACCAAACTTCACACATAAACGTTAAACTTCATAAGAAGCGCACGGAAATGGGTGGCCGGTAACCCGGATCACCAGGACTTTAGTATACTAAAACAAATAATTAACAAACTAATTAAGAGTAATAACAAGAAAATCCTTTTAACAATTTACGTTACAAATAGATGGAGTCAATAAAATTAGTAATATTACAAATACAATTTTAAAACATATTAAAGATAATAAAAATTATAATAATCATGAGCAAATACAAGTCCTTAAAAAAAGTTAGAAATTATAAAAGAAGAAATCCTTAATATTGAGTATGCAGGACACTGCGCAAAAGCCAATATTGTTATTTCCTATATTTTATCGGAAGCAAAAATGAATATTTTAGAAGATATTTCTAATAAAGAAAATATGCCATATGAAAATTTAGATATTAAAATAGCAATAAGTAACAATACAATTCTTTATATAATTAGCATACCTAAAACAAACATTGAGTCCTGTGAGACTTTATTAAAAAAAGCCGTAAAAAGAAGAAATATAAAAATATTGCAAAATGTAGAAAAGAAATTTTTGGAATTGATAATCAATGTAAAACTATTAATAATTTAATATTATGTTCAGATAAAAATTTAATAACATAAATATTACGGAATCATTCATATTATAATAAATTATTTGTATCAGAAGAAATAAATCAGTATAAACCTCTTCCTGTAATCCTACAATTAGTTGAAACAAAAACAGTATAAACGAAATATTGTCTCTGGAAATGTTAAAAGAACTACATTTAAACAACACCCAGTATCTTAAGCTATTGGGCTCAGATACTAATACCAATAAAATAATAAATTTCAGCCTTATAATCATATTAGTTTCCATAATCGCAATAATAAATTTACCAAAATACTTACACACCAACATATTTCAGAAACCAAAACAACCATAGAAACAGATACCAAAACAACTCCCCAAATAAATTCAAGTTCACCACAGCAGCCTGTAACCCAGGTTTTCAGCATTCCATATTTTCAACCAAACGAGGATTTAAGCAGGGGAATGAACGCAAACTACATTTTATTAGTTTCAAATTTCATTTACTGAAAAATTCAATCACAAAATATCGCATAAAAATATTCCCATAAAAATTGCAGACACAATGTCAGCAATCTTAGCGCATGCCAGCAATAACGTCCCCACACAATTCAAGATCAAAAGCAATTTTTCATATTAGATACGTGCATATAAATTCTCATTTTACATAAATTACTCTATTCTGAATAGTAATAATAAAATTTTAAATCCCCATCCCTCAAAGTAATTTCAATACTTCATACCTCTTTTTTTATACGAATTATACTTTTTTTACTTTTAAGGAATTCTCCAAAGAATAATGAAAATCAACAAATAAAATCTCCAGACAAGGCAACAGGAAATAATAAACCTACTAAAAGGAAACCACCTACAATCAATTTTACGGGAGAAGACAAGTATAAGAAAATAAAAGATTTATTGGCAGCTATTTTTTTTTTATCCTACTTTGCTCCTAGGAGGAGCATAGGGCTGGTGTATAATTATTGTATATAACCATGAACTTTACCATGAACCAGTTTCTGACGTCATTGGGTTTACTAGGTAGGTGACGAACCTACCGTAGTTTTTTCTTTATATTAGATATTTAACTGTTTTTATTTTGTTGGTATTTTTTTAATATTAAATATTATTGAAATATGGCAATTAGTTAATATTAATTTTTTTTATTTTTATATGTTTAATTTTTTTTATTTTGTATGAAGCTATATAATATTGAATATAATTTTTATAGTGACCTGACTGGGCTTTGAACCCGAGACCCTTCAGTTAAAGGACCAGTGCAATAACCGCTGCACCATTGGTCAGGTCAATTGGCAACTATAATATGCACTTAATGCACTCACTTAGTAACAACGTATGGAAAGCTAACGTGAAAATATAAAAGATTACAGAAAGCAAGTTAATAAATTGTAAAATGGAAATCTACAATGATTTACGTATGAAAACAAAGATAACAGCCTATTAAAGTGATGGCGCATTGGTCTTGTGACAAAGATGAAATAATAGAATACTTAAAAAATAAAGGTTTTAAAATTATAGATAAATATAGTTAGAAAGATAAAGGTTTTAAAATTATAGATAAATTAGTAGTGTAAATAAGTTGGTTCAAACCAATGGTTTGTGTTGTACCACTTATTTATGAAATAAAGCAAAATAATACATATATTTTTGAAATAAAGCAAAAATAAATTTTAGGAGGGGTTAGTGTAATTCTCGATTTTAAGGGTTAATTATGTGAGTTAAGAAAAATAATTATAGTTTTTAATGCTATGGAATTTACCGGTAGCTTTTTGGGTTTATAGAAATTTGAAAAAGTTCGCGGTTTTGTTTATATAAGGTGCTAAATATTCAAATTTTACAAATTTAGAGTGGCGATAACTTGAGAGGGGGTGGAGATGGAAAAAAATTTTCTTCTACGAAATGAACCATTTATTAATGTTTGAAAACTGTTAAAATTTCAGACTTTTACAACCTGGGATTTAGGAGAAAACCGACATCAACAAAATCGAAAAAATGGATTTTATATGACGGTAAATTTTAACGGCCATTTAGTTTTTTTAAAATTCAAGCATAGTATGCCGTGAAAGAAGAAGCAAGCCACTGCCTTTCTGGGCTTGCAAAATTTGAAAAATGCAGATGGTTCTACCACAATAAAATGGTTTAGAAATAGTATTTTTAGAGTTTTGGAGGGGGAGATGGAACGACGGAAGGACAGACAGACGGACCAACGGACGGACGGTGGGACAGAGTGAAACTACGAAGCATTTTTGAAATTTTTTCAAAAATTTTTTGGAAAGTGTTAAAAAGAAACTTATCTAGATAAGAAAGCAATCAGAAATAAATCGGGAAGACCACTTTCTCTTATTATGTTAACATTTTGATTATGATGAAAATTTAAGCAATGGAAATAATTTTAAATTTCATAATTAAGATTGAGCTACTTAAAAGGAATTGTAAAATACGTTAATGTAAACTGTGTCAGTCGTTTAATGACACAAGAGCTTATATCATATATTAAGTGTGATCAATAAACTCAAATAGTTGATGACGAATCGTAAACGAAGCTGATGTTTTTAAAATTATTCCAAAGAAAAAAATTTTGATTACTCAATTTTTGCATTTGGAAATACAAAATTTCATTAATAGACCAATTTATAGCGGACACTCTTGGTATTTTATAAGGACAATAATAAAAAATTGTTTTAGGTTTACAAACATTTAACAGAAGTAAAATTTCTACACGATATTTTGTAATCAGGCCTTGTAATGTAAGACCAAAGCGATCTAATGCTTTTAAGAAGTTGAAATATTTTTTGTTTAGTTAAGTATGTGAAAAAAAAAACTAAGGTGAATAAATTAAAAAATAATTTATCGGATAAAAAAAATTTAAACTGTATAAATAGACGAATTGAATTGTTTAATTATGTTTTACAGTTAATGTGCTATAATGATCCCATGACATGGGTCATTATAGCACTCAAAAATTTTTTGAAAAATTTATGTGAAAATTTGATCCATACGCAAATGATTTTGGATATGGATCAAAATGCGAATTACGTTATAACATAGTTATTTTATCGTAATAAAAAAAAATAAATTTTGTATTTTAATTAACTTTTTTTGTGGAATAACAGTTAGTTGTTAATGACTCTAAGTTTAGCTTAAGAATAATTATTATTGACTTAATATTAATTTACTAAAATTAGTTGTTTGGAAGTATAAAACTGTTTGGTCAGCAGTAATTATTTTAAGTGTGTTATGTTTTTTGGTAAGTAATTCAGTATATCAATTTTTAATTGAAAATAATTTTATGCGAAAATAATTACTGTTGATTATGAGATTTTAGGTATTGAGGAATTTTAATAAGAAAAACAAAAAATAGGAAAGGATTTCATTATTTTAACTTATGGAAACTTTTATTAAACTTTATAATCGTATCGTCTTTCGAATTGCCCTTATTTGAAGTTAATGATATAACTCCTCCTAGTGATATAATATTAATCTTGATTTTGAAAATTTTATGCTTCCAGGCAAATGTTATAATTATGATCAAAATGATAAGTATAACATACAAATAGATGTAATAATTTCGTATAATAATATATATGATTTTGTATTTTATTTTGGTAATTTTATTAAAATTGTCAATTTGATTTAAAATAATGCCATCAAAATTTAATTCATTATTTATGTTTTCAATGTTGTCTTTAAAATTTTGTAATAAAAAAGTATGTTTAAATTCAGTGTTTTCATTTCTTATTGTAAAATTATTAACTTTTTAAAATATCTTCTTTGTGACTTATATTCTCTGAGTTTTTCAATAATTGTTTGGTTGTTTCTGTCCTCGAGATAGTAAGTTGTTGCAAATTAGGAAAATTTGTTTAAGAAAGTTAAAAAATTTGATTTAGAATTAGTGTATACATCCATATGTACAATTTGTTTAATATTTTTTGGAGTTTCAGTGAATTTAAATTTTAATTTTATAGGGCTCCTGTCATATTTCACCCTTCTACATATGTCGCAGTTGTATTCTTGAATAACAATTTTAAGATTTGGAAAATAATTATGTCGTTTTAAGCCCTTGTAATTTTTTGAAATTCCGGTATGTCCAGCCTTTAGTCTATGATATTTGTTTATTTGTTTGTAAGTTTCGTCTTCTGTCTTCATGTCTTTTGCATGAAATGAACATTTGAAAAATTTGTCCCAATGTCACTAAACAGTTCCTTTAATTTTTGTTGCAAAATGTTATATTTATGGTCTGTGTAAATTCCTATTTTCTCCGGTTTTATGTATCTTCTTAGAATGTCGGATAGATTGTTTTGTATAAGTTTTGCGAATTTATATAAATTTTTCTATTCTTATATATTGTCTCTGTTTCTCTAATTTTTTGGTCTGTTAAAATAAGTTGTGTTTTAAATTGGTTCACAACTGTCTCCAGTATCAGTATGTGGTCATTAAGGCCTTTTGGTTGAGAATGTATTGTTCCGGTTTCGTCAACGTTATTGTGTAAAGAATTTGTATCTTCGTTCATTCGATAAGTCTCATTATTTATTCTACTGAGAAAATTAGCCACTTTGTTTTCCCTAGCCTACATGTAGTCAATATTAACGTTGTATTCTCCTAGTTTCAGTAGCCAATGATATAGTATTGGGTTAACGTCTTCATTCTGTGTTTTCGTGTATAACCATTTCAATGGTTGACGGTCAGTTAGTAAGTCAAATTTAACACCGTAGAGATAATGTTTAAAGTAATTTGCCGACCACACAATTGCTAATAGTTCTTTTTCAGTTACTGAGTATTTCCTCTCATGTTCATTTACAGTCCTACTGACGAAACATACTACGTGGCTGTCCTGGTGGAAAACAGAACCAATAGCATATTGGCTGGCATCTGTTACAAGTTAAAATTTTTTGTTAAAGTCAGGGTATTTAAGTATGGGTGTTTCAGTAACTAGTTTTTTTAATTTTTCAAAGGAGTTTATATAGTTAGAGTCTTTTGTGTCCACTTTCACATTTTTCTTTAGGTATTGAGTCATAGGCTGGGCTAAAACGATTTTATTTGTTTTTGAGTTTCCGGTAATTTCAATTTATGGATATCCTCAATCTTCTTGGGATTTGGTCTAACTCCTTCGAGTGTTAGAATATGGCCAAAATATTCGGTTTCTTTGGAAAAAAATTACATTTATCGAATTGAATCTTAAGGTTAAACTCGCGTAATTTATCAAAAATTAATTTTATACTGTTAATGTGCTCTGCTAGAGATGTACAGAAAATTAATATATCGTCGAGATAGACGACACTTTATTTTATTTATAAAATCTCGAAGAATATAATTTATTAGGCGCTGAAAAGTAGCCGATGCATTTTTTACGCCAAAGGGCATCCTTATACAGGGTGATTCAGAAAGGTATACAAAAACATATTCTATTGGTTAGATGGTCGAAAATTGGTAAAACTTTTGTTCCGAACTAGGTGCGAAATTTCAAGGGTTTTCGAGATACAGGAATTTTCAGAAAATTTCTAGTTATCTAAGCTTTTTTGATTATAACTTCCGCTATGAAAAAGACAGGGGCTTCAAACAAACATTTTCTGAAAGATCTAGTAAAGGGATTAAAATAAACACCTTACTTGATTGTGTATTTTGTGTACTTTTGGAATACCAATCATTCAAAACTTTAGGAAAAATCAAATTTTTCCCTTTTTTTTATTTTTTTCTAACCAGGGAATTTCATTCTAAATTTTTTTTACAGAATTTTGGGAACTTTCTCAAGCCTTAATTTTATTTACTAAGTGTTGGAAAATATTTTATGGTACAGAAGGTATAGCACGAAAACCATTTCTATGTCAAGATTTTAAGGGCACTAATTAAATGTAAAAAACCAAAAAATTGTCATTATTTTTGACTTTTATTGATCTTAAAAGCTATATTTATCTACTATCAATTTCTTAATGCACTACCATTCTTAAAAAACCGTAAACACTTTTAAGAACCGTTTTTTTGATAAAAAATCTGAATTTTATTATTTTTATTGGAATACAATAAATTATAGAGAAAAATCACTATTTTTGAATTTTTTCGGAACTTTTCTCTACAAATAAATTTTTTTGAGATGCTGCGAGCAAAACAAGTGACCGAAGGTTACCGGACTGCTAAAAGGACTACCTGTTGTCATTTCATTCACTCTTTCTGGAAGCTAACCTCTTGGTCAGCTAGCTTTGTATATTTAATTTACTTCAGTTTATTTCTCTTCTGGAATCCCTGAACAGCTTGAGCAATTGAGTATTTGTATTTTTTTCTAAAATTAACGTATTTCAATAATAATATTAAAATTCAGATTTTTATCAAAATAACAGTTCTTAAGAATGCTATTAGAGCGATATTGCAATAAAAAACCAATAGTAGGTGATAAATACAGCTTTTAAAATCAATAAAAGTAAAAATAATGACAATTTTTTGGTTTTTTACATTTTATTATCGCCCTTAAAATCTTAAAATAGAAAAGGTTTTCATGCTATATCTTCTGTAACATAAAATATTTTTCAAAACTTAGTGACTGAAATTAAGGTTTGAGAAAGTGCCCAAAATTCTGTAAAAAAAATTTCAAAGTTTCAAAAAATTTCGAACGAAATTCCCTGGTTAGAAAAAACTGAAAAAATAAAAAAAAGGGAAAAATTTGATTTTTCCTAAAGTTTGAATGATTGGTATTTCGAAAGTACACGAAATACATAATCAAGTAAGGTGTTCATTTTAAGCGCTTTACTAGACCTTTCAGAAACTGTTTGTTTGAAGCTCCTATCTTCTTCCAAACGGAAGTTTTAATCAAAAAAGCTTAGATATCTAGAAATTTCGTGAAAATTCGTTAAAATCCCTGTATCTCGAAAATCCTTGAGATTTCGCACTTACTCCGGAACCAAAGTTGTACCCGTTCTCAACCCTCTAACCAATGGTATATGTTTTTGTATACCTTTCTGAATGACTCTATATATTCACAGTGCCCTTGAGGAGTCGAAAAGGCTTTTTTCTTTCTATCTTCCTCCCTTACCAAAGTTTGGTAAGCGCCGTATGGATCAAAATAGCACTCAGCCGACGATATGTCTAATACCTGAAACTCATCATAGTAAATAATCATTCACAAAAATTGAAAATTATGAAACATATCCAGCGAAACATCCAAGTAACAAATCAAGAGGAGATTTAGCCGTGATCATTAAAGAGATTGTAAAAGTTGATAAAGTTACAAAAATAGAAAAAGACTACATGCAAATACATCAAAACTGCATGAATTTATTGTCCTCCTAAACATAATTTGGCGAATTAGGAAATTATTTTATCATCGGCGGTGATTACTTTATGATCGAAATTATGTACTGCGAAAGGAAAAGTACCATTTCAAGCTGGAGCGATGTGAGCTATAAATTTTATTCTTCAGGCAAACCAATGTACTGGCCTGCGATCCAAATAAGTTATCTGATCTAGTGGATTTCTCTATAAGCAAGGGTATGTCAGACATCTATATAGATATAAAATAAAATTTTCTAAATCTAAAATAAAAGCTCGGAACATTCTCCAATAATAATGACTGTTAGTGAAACTATGATATATAAAATCACAACCAATAGGCTAACAAATAACTTAACAAATTGGGATAAATTCAGAGGTGATCTGGAGGAGATAATTAATTTGAATAATTGTTTAAGTACATTAACTCGGTTGGAGGAAGATATTGAATCATTCACACAACAAATACAAAATGTAGCTTGGTTGAATACAACAGAAAATGGACAACATGTCAATAATCAAATTAACTATCTGATTGAAGTTAAAAAGTTATTAAAGGAAAAAAGGAAAGATAGAAAAACTTGGCAAATGACTAGAGCCTCCTAAGATAAAAATAAGTTAGTAATCTAAGCAATAAATTAGAAAAGTTACTTAAAGACATAAAATATGAGAGCTTAGCAAGACAACTAAGTAATTTATCAGCTGAAAGGGATGGAAAATATTCTTTATGGAAAATTGTTGAACGAATAAAAAACCAAAAATTGATTGCAACGATCAGTAACAATATTAAGAATAATTATACCACTTCCACACGTTCTCATTTACGCTACATATTAAGCTTATTCAACTTATAAGAAAGTGTGAAAACAAAACAAAAATTAAAAATCTGGTGTGGTCAACACATAACCGACCGCAATGTGTATTTTCTAGTCAAGTGAAAATGTTTCAGAATATTATAAAAATTACTGTTAAATACTTCTTTGCAACTTTTAGGGCATTGGTAAGCTTATAGTTAACATACCTAGAAAAATGTAAATTTGGCTCTTACTAGAATTTCAAATTGTGCTACCCGAATTCCCTGAAATGCTCGCCAGTAAGTTTAGGAAACAACCATAACTCAAATATCAAATTTCAAGAAATTCCATTAATTCGTTCCGTAGATATGGTGAAAAATGTAAAATCGGCCCGCAGATCAGTTTTCGAGCCCTGATCTTTCCAAAAATTTTGTATGTTCATTGTTTTAATACTAAGAATTTAAATATAAAATTTCAATGAAATCGGTTGATTATTTCTCTTTGTATACGCAAAAGTGTGTATTCGGCCCGTAGTAAACGTCCAGTTGCTGCCACCTGATTTCTTCCAAAAGTTATATATGATAAGCTTATATATGAAATTCCAAGCAAATCGGTTACTTAAACATTTACAATAGAATATACATAAAGAATGCCTGTTTTGCTTTTTTTGCTAGTTCATTTATATTGCAAGAATTATTCAATTTATTATTTAAATAAATACTTAAATATTTTTCGTTAATTTTACATTAATTTATTACAATTTAGTGTTATAATATAGAATTTTTTTCAGTGGTTTTTCATATCATAATTTGCTTCGTTCCGTATAACAAAATTTTTACCTATCTCCCGCCCTCTAGAACTTATACCCACCCAAAACCCTAAAAATGGCCTTTTTTAACTATTTGTTGCAATGAAACCATAAGCATTTTTGAAATTTTGCAAACGCAGAGAGGCAGTGGCTTGCTTCCCCTAGCGCGGTATACTATAGTGAAACTTTAGAAAAAAAAATGGCCGTTCAAATTTACCGTTATCTAAAGTGTTTTTTTCCAAATTTTTGATTTCGTTTTCTTCTAAACCCCAGCTTGTAGAAGCTTGAAATTTTAGCCTGTAGAAGCTTGAAAAAAAATTTTTTCCATCTTCACCCCCTCTTAAGTTATTGCCCCTTGAAATTCGAATATCCGAAACCGCAAGCCGTTTCAAATTTCTATAAACACAAAAAGCTAACGTTAAATTCCATGACATTAAAAAATATAATTATTTTTCTTAACTCACACAATTAACCCTTAAAATCGAGCATTATGTCAACCCCACTTTATATTAAATTTTGCTTTATTTCAAAGACTGAATAAATCGTTTATTCTAAATATATGCAATCCTAGAAATAGTTTTGTATATATGAATGAAAATAATTTTAATAGTGTGATAGGTATACATAGACTGTATTTAAAACCAGAATTTTCACTTGTTGAAGGGAAAAGTGCTGTAATACAAACCATTGCTTTGACCCAACTTTATTTCTTATTTATTTTTAGTGTCCAATCCAATACATATTCTGAGATCTTATTATATAAATTTTGTAATTTTTTCTTTGCAGATGTAATGGAACATTTGGGTCGTGTGTATAAATTATGATATTATCAGCATAGCCTAACGCATAGTTCTCACCATTTTCAAATATCTCGTCTTTAAATATATCACCAATAAATATATTAAGGAAAGTGGGCGCCAATATAGTTCAAAAGCTGTAAAAGCGCGTTTAATACCCTAAATTTCTTTTTGCCTCTATGTTTCCAATAGAGGCAATAAATTTATTGCATATTAGCATTTTTCCAAATATAAACGGTAGACTTCTACTAATCGAATTTTTCATCATTTTAAAAAGCAAACCATTAATCCAAATCATGTCAAATGCTAAAGTTAAATCTATTAAGCACGCAGCTGTACATTTTCTATCTTTCAATATACATCCGATACCAATTTGTTAATTGCATTTATGGTACTATGACATTTCCTAAAACCGAATTGTTCATCTGAGAAGACCAATTTATTGCCTTTTTCATTATTTTCAATAAATAACGTTACTATTCCATATGAAAATTCAGCCAAATATCCAGGAATACTGGATGCGAAATTGAGATGGAAGGAGCATTACAAGAAAAAGAGAGCTGAACTGGAATTAAAGTATGCAGGGCTAAATTGTCTAATTGGCCGGAAATCCTCGCTCTCCACGCACAACAAAATTTTGATCTACAAACAAATATTAAAGCTGGTCTGGGCTTACGGTCTTCAGATATAAGGTCGTGCAAAGCAATGTCATATTCAAAATATTTAAATGTTCAAAATGTAGTATTACGCAATTTTGTCGGCGCCCTCTGGTACGTTCGTAATAAGTGATATTCATAGGGATCTCAAGATTCATTTCATTACAGACGAAATAAGCACTTCCCAAAGTTCGTTTTCCCCAACACACCAACGGAGAGGTGGCACGTTTAGCTGACGATTAAAATTTTGTTAGACGACTCAAATGAACGAAATCCTTTGAACTGTGTTAGAATAGCATCCATTACCTACCAAATATTCCCTGATATACCTGAAATTATGGTAGATCATAGATTTCTTTAAAAAAAAAACAAAGTTTTTTGGCCAAATTTATGTTAATGGTTAGTCTAATGACTAGGTTTAGTTTAAACAACGATCGAAGGTTTTAGTGACCTTAAAGTGACACAGTATCTTAATCCGCAACCTGGTAAGCGGCCACTAAATTCTCTGTCGATGATTTCCTCCGATCGAAAAAAAAAATTTCATTATTTCATTTTTTAAGTAGTATCATATTCAGCGATCAGATTTATTTTTTTGGGCTTCAACATTGGTATAACTTTTGCTATTTTCCATAAGTTTGGCATGTATAAATTATTTGTCATATTGTTAAATATGGAACAATGTTCCCTTGCAATGGAAGCCTTTTTATTACACAATTTGGTATACCGCCTATGCCCATTGGTATTTTTACCGACCGTATCGTATATGCAATAGGTAGGTTATGTCATGGCAACAAATTTTGCATATCGAGTTTTTGGTGGGAATGCACTTCTCCATGTAAATAAAATATATTTAGCAACCTGTTGGTCTATCGGTCTGTGTGTGCACGCGTGTATCTCAAGTTCAGCCGAACCGATTTTGATGAAATTTCATATGTAAGTTTTTTTCGACTATGGCACGGATTGATCAACTTTTGGGTTATATCAAAACTCGGGAACTGCACTTTTTAACGGGCCTGTTTTACATTTTTGATTATTTTGAAGAAAATATTCAACCGATTTACTTGAAATTTTGTATTTGAGCTTTGCTGGACCTTCCGCGAAAATTCCTAACTTTTGGAACAAATCAGGCATAAAAATTGGATGTTTACTACGGGCCAAATATACCTTTTTGCGTATATAAAGAGAAATAATCAACCGATTTCATTGAAGTTTAATATTTAAATTTTTTATACTAAAACAATGAACACATAAATTTTTTGGAAAGATCAGGGTTCGAAAACTGATCTTTGGACCGATTTTACATTTTTTACCATATCTGCGGAACCAATTGATGGAATTTCTTGAAATTTGATTTTTGAGTTCTGGTTGTTACCGGAACTAAATGGCGAGCATTTTAGGGAATTCGGGTAGCACAAAGCGAAACTCTACTATGAGCCAAATTTACATTTTTCTAGGTATGTTAACTATAAGTTTATTAATGTCCTAAAAATTGGAAAGAAGTATTTAACAGACATTTTTATAATATTCTGTAACTCTTTCACTTAACTAGATAATACACAATGCAGTCGGTTATGTGCTAATCGCATCAGATTTTTTTTATTGGTATCTTTAAATATTTAAATAACTTCTCTTTTTGAGATATAAATATCATGAAAATTCATTACCATGAATTTTTATGATGTCCATATTTAAGTTTAAATTCTGCATTTCAGAATGATAGAGGTAATTTTTTCTTGGCTGAATTTTAAACCATGTATTTTATTTCAATTTAATTCAATTTTATTCATTGGCAATTTAATAAAAAGAATATTTAAACTATAAGCTTAGATATGTAGGTACTTCTATTTTAATGAGAGCAAATTACGATGCTTAATGTATAATAAAATAGTGTTAAGCACCGCTTTCTAATATATTTATGTAAAATACTTAAAAAATAAATACTTCATGTGGGGTGATTAAAAATTTATAAACTATAAATTCAAAATACAACAACAATGATATTGGAACTTAAGAAAAGATAAATTTCAATTTTATGTAAACATTATGATAAGACTATGTACAAAATTCAAAAATAAAATAACGAAATTCAAAGTAGCTCATCATAATAATAATAGTAAAAAAGAAAAGAAAAAAAAAAGAAATTTTAAGACAAACTAGACAACAAAGTCTCGATTGCGGTGTGCTTAAAACTTAATAGCCAAATTTTTATACTTTTAAGAAATACTATCCTATTTTCAATTTCTGCTGGCAGTCTGTTAAACAAACGTAAACCATATTCTATAGATATTCTGCTATTAAGGTAACATCCTTTAATATAAAAAATTTTTAAAACTTTATAATAATATAACAGCCTTACTGGAAGAATTTTTAAGTGTCTCAATAGTTCAATACTCTCAGAAACTTTAGGTCTATTATATATTTTTCTAATTACTGATTTCTACAAAATTAGTAATGGTTGAACCTTATTAAAATATGCACCAGCCCAAGATGTTAAACAAATAGCAGTCTAGAATGAAAAATACCATAATAGAGAATTTTCACCATACCTTTTTCCCAAACCGTAAAATTTACGTAAAATGCATCTCAAATATCATTTTAGTGCACCAATATGTTTGAGCCAATTCAGATTTTTGTCAACAATGACACCCAAATACTTAAAATGATTGACAACTTCAATACATCCATAAAAGCAAATCTAATCATCCATAAAAGCAAAACTAATCCTGGCTAAAATAAGTAAGACTATTTTTCATCATAAATTTATTACCAGTAGATACGTGAAACATGAAATCAAAGTCTGGAGAATCTAGACGAGTATGAATTTATTAGAATATAAATTCCAATGAATTTATGTTTCGCAAATAAATTTCTAAAAATACTTATACCACAATTTTTGTCACATAACAGGTTTAAAATCACAGCAATAAGTGCGATATCTTCTACAAAGGCAGTTAGATTTCCATAAAAATTTTGATTCAGCAATGAGTTTATATAAACAAGAAAAAGAATTCGTTCCAAAACAGAGCTCTATGGTACACCAAGATTAATATACTTTAAACCACTAAACTTATTACCTACTTTAACACATTATTTTTGTCACTCAGATAAGAAACAAACCAATCGAGTATGAATTCCCAATAACCTATTGCAGCAAGCTTTTCTAATAGAATCTAATAACACTACGATCCACCATATCAAAGGCCTTGGTCACATCAACGAACATCCCTGCATAGTTTTTCCCTTCATCAAGACCTTTATGAATATCTGAACAAAAATTAAATAAAGTATCTTCAGTCTATGTACCGCTTCTGAAACCAAATAGCAAAGGACTACAAAAATTTAAGCTGTTCAAATAACCCAAAACTCCTTGCTTCATAGCTTTCTCAAAAATTTTAGATATCACTTGAAGCAAAAAAAATTGATCTATAATTGTTTAAATCATTTTTACTACCCTTTTTAAACAATGGAATAATTATTGCAGACTGCAATTCATTAGGAAAAATTCCAGAATATACATTAGCATTGAATATGTGGACCAAAATATCTACAATATTTAAAGCAATATTTTTCATTAGTTTATTCGATATACCATCACATACAACAGAATTAAAATTATCAATCGATTTTATAATATTAAGACTCTCCAAAGCAGTGAAACCAAAACAAAAACGAAAGAGGTTGGCACGCGAATTTCATTTACCAATATATCATAAATATGTAAATTATTTTATCAGGCAACAAGCCCAAAGAGAATGATGAAAAATAATCATTAAATTCTTCTGAAACCAGTTTCTCACCAGAAATAAAACGATCATTTCTTAATAATACAATCTTAGAACTAATATCCACATTTCTGTTTATAAATTTGTTAACCAGTTGCCACTCATTTCTTATGTCTCCTTTGCATTTAATAAATTTTAAACGATAATAACTATTACAATATTCAAATATTTTTGTCTTGATATCCTTGTATGAATTATAGTACCTAATTTTTAGAATAAGGATGTTTGTAATATCTTAATTTTAATTTAATTTTCTAAATTTATTTTAATTAAAAGATGAATGACTGACAGATACATGGTTTTATTTTCTTACTTTAATTTTTAGGTCTTAAGGCATTCAAGCAAGCATTAATTTAGAATTTAAATTTTTCAATAAATTTACAATAAGCAATACATATCATTCTCACAATAAACATTTTCCCAAGACTCGGACCTCAGCATACCATTTAGTTTCACATAATCAACTACAAAGATTGGATAGGAATTATCAAATGTATCATTTTTTTTACTTCCTAGTTATAAAATAACAAACATATCATACAGTGATCAGTAATGTTAAAATCAAAATTGCCTTTCTCACAAAAGTCAAGGGGAGTACTAGATAAACGAATAAGTATATGATCTAAACTAATGTCTTTATATCTAACAAGTCCCAATGCTCAGAGAGAAACTTGAAAGCATGACCTTATTTTAAATGGGTTTTTTTAAATCGAAGTGAATATTGAAATAAATAAATATTCTTCGATCTACTCGTAAGATACTATTTATTATTGAAATAAATAGTATCTTACGAGTAGTAAATGACTCAAAAACTCCGATTGTGAAATGACAGGTAGTAGGTACTGATGTAAATTTTTGTCCGTTTGCGTTTACTATTAAGATTCAAACACAGGCAAGGCCATTTTATAAATAGATTGCTCTTGTTTACCTGCTAATAAAAAGAAGAATAATGAAAGAATTGCACAACAAAATTTTTGAAGCACTCAATATAACATTTTTGAAATAGTTTTAAAATAATTATTTAAAAAAAAATTGATTAGAAGTAGGTACATATGTACATATTTAATTTTAATAACTTAAAAACTAACTGAAATTATTTGAAACAGTTTTATAAGTAACGTAAAAATAACCGAAATGAGATAATTTAAACTGTTGAAATGTGTCAATCTATATTACTTATATTAACATTTTTGTTTCCCGACACTACTCAACTTGCCTTATTGGGAAATACAAAATGTGCATGAAAAATCATACATCCTTCCTCATTAACATTTGAAACCATACTGAAATATAAATTTCATTTTTTTTTCATTTTTTCTGTCCTCCTACTTTTCTTTCTTTTTCGTGCAATAGAATTTAAATGGGAAGCTTTTTAAAAAATGTGTATAATATCTTCAGATTTTTTAAAATATTAAACTCTTTTTTACTTAAAAAAAAGAAAAAAATAATAAAAAATATGACACGATCAGTAGCATTTAAAGAAAAAAACAGGAACGAAGCCAAAAATTCGTAATATTTCGTAAAAAAATTGAGTATTGGGACTTGTTAGGTGTAAAGACATTATCTAAACACTTACCAGAACTTGGTCTAGTGGATTTATTTATGCAGGAAAGTAGACCATTTTCTGCCAAAATAGACATATGAGAATAAACTATATCATTGTTGTCTAATATATCAACATTAAAATATATTAAAATAACTAAGTTAGCAGAATTTGATTCTCTTAACAGACACGAAAACTCATTGAGAAAACTATCTATAGAGTGACAATGTAACCTATAGACACAAATAAATATAAAAGGTGGATTTCTAATATAAAGTACAGCAAGCTTTAATGACATCAGCTGAACAAGATTGTAATTGTACACAACAAATGTGTCATCAGATACATAGATATTCTTCACAAAAAACCCAACACCCTCAGCAACGTAATTGTCATTCGTATTTGCAAAAAACTTATAATTTCGCAAATCATCATATTCAATAACTTCATTTCTATATATCCATATTTCCGATGAAAAAATGAAATCTGGAGAGTTCTTAAAAGATCAAGATGACGTACAAGTGCATTGAAATTTTGTTGCAAGCTATTAATGTTTTGATGTACTAAAAATAAACAATTATTAGGGGCTCTATCCCGATTATTTAAAGTATCAATGGTAAGGTTATCCTCAATTAGTTTAAAGTTTATTTTCAAAAACAAAAATTTTAAATTAAAATTTCAAAGAATTATAAAAATAACCTTAACATTATCTTCTTTTTTCAAGAGTATGTTACTATAACGAATCCGTAAATACTTATAATTTTTAACCTGTTTTTTTTTTGCTTCAAGAAAAAGAAAGCTATTAAAACTGGTAAAACTATCTCCAAATATTTGAGTTGTCAGCTTTTTGCACGAATTTTTCTTGGACATCATGATTTTCTGCTTCGTTGCTAGAGATGGAAAATGCAGACATGTTGCTGAGGATTTGTTAATTTTAGTCTCGTTTTTTCTGTTTAATTTTTTTACAAAGCACTTCATTCCTTGATGATTTCTAATATCCACGTTTAATCTATCTTTACAAATTAAGCATTTAACATTTTTTTCTGCATATTTCAAGGGATTATGATTATTAGCGCCATCAACACCTACAATTTCAATTGCATTTTATTTTGTTTTTGTTCCAACCAATTAATTTTATTTTCTAGATTACAGACTTTTTTTTATCAATAATGTCTTTTCTTTTTGCAATTTGTTAATACAAGCAGTGTTTATTTTTTTGATGTTTATAATTTCGTCGTACAAAAGTTCTATTGTTATTGCTTTAGTGGAAGAAGTTTTATTTTGATACATGCTTCTGTTATTACCTGGGAAAGCGATGTTACCTCTTTCTACATCATGATCTTTTGTGCTAATATTATGTTACCTTTAGCTGAAATGCTGGAAAGTGTGAGATACGCCTGAGAGAAATGCAACATCGCCTTTTGTAATATTAACACAACTCTAATGAAAAATAAAATTACAATCACAACAGATAATTTTTGCATTTATTTGTCTATCAACTACAATTACAAATTGCGCAATCATTCATTATTATCAATATTAATAATTGACTTATAACACTTCATAAATTTTTTCGTAAAAAATAAGTAAATAATAAAATTGAAATTATGAATTTGTAAAATTAAAACTTAGTTGTTCTGAAGTTCGCACACCACGAAACTTCAAACTGATCTCGTCTGTTCTCCTAAATATTTTATTAATTTGTTTGAACATATTTTTCTTTTGACAAAAATTGCCGACACTAATCTTAATATTTTCTTGAATAAGTGTTTGGGCGTTTTTTAATTATATCTTGACTCTATTTATTTTATCATTATTTCTGTTGTTAAGATTACTATCACTTAAGAAATGTAAATAAGAAATTAAAGATTTTTTCAATTAACAATCCTTGCATTTGTTCCCCTATCTTTTCAATAATTGTTATTTAAGATATGATAGAATTTTAGCCAATTTATATTCTCGTCTACAATTATTTCTTTGTATACTATTAAGTTGATATTATTCTTTACCATTTTTCAGTTCTATTTTCATTAAAATAGCTCTGTGACTACTGTCATAAGTAATTGTAGTAAATTTTCCAGTCAAGTATAATCTAGTTCAATATCGAGTCTTAAATCAATTATTGCTAAATCCAAATAGAAAGAAACACTAGGGAAACTTGACCTACTCGCGGTACATATATTTGTTTCTATATTCTATATCATTGTCTATATTCTATATTATCGATGTAGATAATTACCTCTCCAGTTATTATATTTATTCGTCATTCAACATGATTCGCGTTGAAGTCCCCCGCTATTATATATTAGTTATTTTCATTGACAAAATTGAGACACTTAAAAATGTTCTGAAAATCAGTATCAAATTGCTGCGCGTTATTCTATGAAGCTAAAACTGATACCAATATAAGCCCACTACCATTACCTATTTCTATTTTGAATGTAGTGCTTTCTATACATGTACCATTAATAATATCTGAATCCTCAATATCCTTAAACAGTAAATCCGATTTAATTAAAGTTTGAAAAAAACTAAATTTTACTTTACAAAATTTTAAAAAACTTTAAACATTGAGAAAGTGAAAACGTCACAAGCTTATAATATAAATTTAATAGCCCGAAAATTCGTAGCCGAAATAAAGTTCTCCCTAACTCAACAAACCTTTTTCAGACCACCAGTGTTAAAAGAATAATCGGCTCCATAAGGGTGTCGTCGGTGCGAGTAACTTATGATAATTCACTTAACTTTAAACTGAAAGAGAACACAATTCATAGCAAATATTTAAGTCATTTTGAAGAGTTAAAAATAAGTTAAGGAAGAAATTTTCTTATTGTCGGCATAAAAAACAACGTATAATGATGGTACCAAATGACTCCTCTGGGGAACTATTCAACCTGCCATAAATGGTGACGAGATAGAAAAATAATAAAGTTGGGTCAACCAATGGTTTGCATTTTAGTACTTTTCGCTTCAGCAAGTGAAAATACTGCTTTTAAATACAGTCTACGTATACCTACTACACTATTAAAATTATTTTCATTCATAAACGAAACTATTTTTAGGATTGCATATATTTAGAATGAACGATTTATGCAGTCTTTGAAATAAAGCAAAAATTTATTTAAAGAGGGGTTAACATATTGCTCGATTTTAAGGGTTAATTACGTGAGTTAAGAAAAATAATTATATATAATTATATTAATAATTATTAATTATTTATTATTAATTAATAATTATTAATTACTAATTATTAATTATTAATTATTAATTATTAATTAATAATTATTAATTATTAATTATTAATTATTAATTATTAATTATTAATTATTAATTATTAATTATTAATTATTAATTATTAATTATTAATTATTAATTATTAATTATTAATTACTAATTATTAATTATTAATTATTAATTATTAATTATTAATTATTAATTATTAATTATTAATTATTAATTATTAATTATTAATTATTAATTATTAATTATTAATTATTAATTATTAATTATTAATTATTAATTATTAATTATTAATTATTAATTATTAATTATTAATTATTAATTATTAATTATTAATTATTAATTATTAATTATTAATTATTAATTATTAATTATTAATTATTAATTATTAATTATTAATTATTAATTATTAATTATTAATTATTAATTATTAATTATTTATTATTAATTATTAATTACTAGTTATTAATTATTAATTATTAATTATGAATTATTAATTATTAAGTTTTACTTATTAATTATTAATTATGCTAACGGTAAATTCCATGCCATTAAAAAACATAATTATTTTTCTTAACTCACGCAATTAACGCTTAAAATCGCCCATTATGTTAACCCTTCTTTAAATTTATTTTTGCTTGTTTTCAAAGATTGCTTGTTTTCAAAAAATAGTTTCGTATATGAATGGAAATAATTTTAGTAGGGTGGTAGGTATACAAAGACTGTATTTAAAAGCAGTATTTTCACTTGTTGAAGGGAAAACTGCTACAATACAAACCATTGATTTGACCCAACTTTATTAACAAATGAAAATTCTCCTGAAAGTTTCCAGCCATAAAAATTAGAAAAGTACTTTGCCCCTTCATTTGAAATTTTAAAATAACTTCGAGTAGATCACTACTCTGAACCTCAATGTGCCTTAGAAAAGCCTTATAGCACGTTTCAGATTTGAATTCCTTGCGTAATTTATTTAAATTTATAAATTTAACCATTCTTTCATTACTTAATTTGATCAAGTCGTTGCAATTAAAATTATCAAATGTACGATGCCATTGAATGAATTTATATTCTTTCATATATAAATTTCGTTTACATTTTTTCACCGTTTTAATAATAAATTATCAACAAGTTCACCTTCCCTAACAACTTCATTACTCTTTATTTCCTCAACTCATTAATTATTAGTTTTTCTCTCGTAAACTGAGGATCAAAATTGTCCATAATTTTTGAAATAGAGACAAAATTCAACCGTATTCTACTAGATGAGTCACATTTGCGATTGTCAGATTTGTTTTATATAGGTAACTCACCTCGAGTTTATAACACGATTACAAAATTTTCATAAGCTATTGGAAAACTAGGCAATAGAATAGCAGCAAAAATTCTTCTTGCAAACTTAATTCAGTTAAATTAGTTTTTTCTCGAGCTTCAAAATTGTTTTGTTAATGAACGATTAGCAAGTCGTTCTCCTTCATTTGTCCAATAAAGTCTTTAAGGTTCGTGTACAGCTTGCAACTTCTCTCATGCTTCTGTAGATGACGTACAATTTTTTATATGTAAAAGTTGATCAGGTTTAACCGATAACATAATGGAGGTCAGAGCCCGCTGATCCTTTTTAACCCATTCATTTAACCCATCCATTTCTGGTTTAGTGATGATACTGCCTATATAATCTTAAGGTATTTTTGTCAGCATAATTTAAACCTGTATTTTCCATCCGAAATATATTATATTTTCATCTAATTTGGCAACTTAGGTTATATTCGAAAACATTTTTTTTTACTTTTTAATAATCTAAAAAAAATAACAACTTGTGCCGTAGTTCCTCTCTTCTTCGTGACACAACTGTTTTGGTAATTAGTTTATAATTATTATGACAAAATTTTATTATGTTATACCAGCCAAATTCGATGGCTCAACCATCTTTTACTTTCGCTTATATTCTTCATCTTCGGAAGAATTAAAGTAAGCGAAAAAGAAAAGTTGTTCTGAATTCTCCCAACATTGTAGGTATGTATGTATATCACACTATAAATTGAACAAAGATTTTGTTGCAGAACTATTTAGTTTTTTCATAAGTTAACGCAGCAGGAGCGATAACATTTTCTGCAAAATGTATAAATTCAACAATCAAATCGTAATAACGCAATAAAGTAATTCTCAAAACAGAATTTTTATAGCCTGCACTTCGTATATTCACCCTAGTATGAAATTTGTAGCAACTTGAAGGAGTCGTCTCCAGTCTGGCATGTATATATATTTTAACTGAGCGTAAAAGTCTGCGTTGACGATAACTTAAAAACAAATAATGGGAACGATACCAAACTTTCACAAGATTTTTCTTTTGTGTCAACGACGGCTGCTATTATTATAATTGAACCAATTCGGACAACGGGCTCGGGTAGCTGCCATACAGCTTAAAAGGGTTTTTTGAAATATTTCAAAATTTAATAGAATGGTTCGGGTAGCTGCTTACAACTCCGAAAGTTAATTTTAAATATGTGGAAATATAATAAAGCTAGATTCATGAAACTCGGTAAACGTGTGTAAAATTTTATATCAGATATTACCCTGAAGTTTTGGTGAAATGGCTTGACAGGTTCGGGTGGCTGCCATAGAACTCTAAAAGAAAATTTTAAATATTGGGAAAAATATTAAAGCTAGACTCACGAAACTCGACAGTCGTGTGTCTAATTTCAGGTTAAAGTTTTTATTTTTAAATAGTTTGACAGGTTCGGGTAGCTGCCACAAAATTCCGAAAGTTAATTTTAAATATTTGAAAAAAATTAAAGCTAGATTCATGAAACTCGGCAGTCGTATGTCCAATTTCAAGTCAGATATATCTCTCAAGTTTTAGTGGAATGACTTGACAGGTTCGGGTAGCTGCCATTCAACTCCGAAAGTTAATTTTAAATATTTGGAAAAATATTAAGGCTAGATTCATGAAAGTTGGCCGTCGTGTGTCAACTTATAGGTCAGACATAATATCCGTGAAGGTTCTATTGAGTGGTTCAACAGCTTCAAGTAATTGCCATTTTTAGCAATCAAAGTTATTTCTTAATATTTCAAAAAATAAATTTTTAAAATCAGATAGTTAAAATGCAGAGTATTATTCAGTCGGTTTATACGTTTCGTTTTACGCATAAGCTTAAGTAATCAAGAAACTTTTGCAAAAAATAATAATTAAGGTTCAGGTCCTTTATAGTCGAGGTAATCGGCACATCCGACATTTTTACCGACCGTATTGTGTAAATAATAGGTAGGTTATGTGATGGCAATAAATTTTTCATACCGAGTTTTCGGTGGGAATGCACTTCTCCATAGTAGGGAAGTGTAAATAAACTATTTTTAGCAACCTGTCGGTCTGTGTGTGCACGCGTGTATCTCAAGTTCGGCTGAACCGATTTTAATGAAATTTTACATATAAGTTAACTTCCACCATGGCACGGATTGATCAACTTTTGGCATATATCAGGTCTCGGGAACTGCACTTTTTAGCACCTGTTTTACATTTTTGAACATTTTGAAGAAAATATTCAACCGATTTGCTTAAAATTTTATATCTAAGCTCAGCTCGACTGTCCGCCAAATCTCCTAACTTTTGGAAAAAATCAGGCGTCAACAACTGGACGTTTACTACGGGCCAAATATATTTTCATTGAAATTTAATATTTGAATTCCTCGTATTAAAACAATGAACATATAAAGTTTTGGAAAGATCAGGGCTCGAAAACTGATTTGCAGGCCGACTTTACATTTTTAACCATATCTACGGAACGAATTTATGGAATTTCTTGAAATTGGATTTTTGAGTTCTGGTTGTTACTGAAACTGACGTACGAGCATTGCAGGGAATACAGGTAGCACAAAACGAAAATCTGCTATGAGCCAAATTTACTTTTTTCTAGGTATGTTAACTGTAAGTTTACTAATGTCCTAAAAATTGGAAAGAAGTATTTAACAGACATTTTTATAATATTCCGTAACATTTTCACTTAAGTAGACAATACACATTGCGATCGGTTATGTGCTGACCACATCAGATTTTTTTTTTGTTTTCTACTAGGTGAAAAAATCTCGAAAGACGAAGAAGGACTGCGCTATCTGCCTTTTTCCTCCGACATTGGTGGAGCGTGACTCCTACCCTAAAAAATCACCAAAACTTTGAACGGACAAAAGTGGTCCTACGACCAACTATCACCTCTGCGCAAACTTGGCTTTTCCATACAAAAATTAAATACTATCCATAAGGAAATTGGTATCCGTGTTAAATCGAAAGGTCTTGTTCGTTTAAGTCTTTCTGTCATAACGCCATTGTCTAGCAGCCGAGCTGCTTCCACATTTACATGCTATTCTAGACAAGCCCTATGCTTTGTAGCATAACTCCTAATTTCATCTACAACTAAAGGAACCCCTAGGTGCCTGTGGATGTCACCGTTAAGTATATACCATGCCTCGTAGAACTGGCACAACCCTACAGTTGAATGCCATATAGCCATATTGGCTTAATGATTTGGCTATAAATCAATATCATATTATCAATTGCCAAATTGGACTTACGACATAGGAGCCAATAATTTTCTCTATATTTATTTTCTAATTCTATGTGTTTTTTCTTTATATCACTTTTCCACCTTAGCTTCACATCTAAAGTCATTCCTAGGTATTTTGAAGTTTATGTGATCCGATTTTGCTTCATTGAACTTCATTTTCCAATCCTGAGTCCACTGGCTTATTTTGTTACTTGCCTCCTGTAATTTTTTTGCCGAGTAGTCGCTCTTACTGCCAATATTGCAGTAGGAGCGTCAACAAAAGTGGCTACTGTAGCATTTTCTATTTGTGGCAAATCATTCGTGTAAAGGAGGTACAACGTTGGGCCCAATATACTGCCTTGAGGCACACATGCTTTTATTTCTCTTGTCGTGGAGTATTCAGCGTCTTGTTTAATTTTAAATAATCTATTAGCTAAGAAAAAATTCAAAATTACTACAAATAGAGATGGTAACATTTGTTCTAACTTAAATATAAGGCCTTTGTGTCATACCTTGTCGAATGTTTGTGATTCTACATCTAGAAATATATTTTTTCTATAATAATCGTTATTCTATGAACCTGGTCTAATAAGATCAAAACCTGGCGATTTTTTCAATTTAAGGGATCCTATCTCTTCCGCAATTTCTAAGTGAGTAAGTGGAGATATGCTGCCCGCTTCATTTGCGATAGATTGTATCAAATTTACTTCTGATGTTATTCTGTTTGGTGTGAATATGCTTTCTAAGTGATCAGCAAATAATTCGGCTTTCTCTATATTACCCCTCGCCCAACTGCCACTTGCTTTAATCAGTGGCGGAGCGTGCTTTAGCGGTATCTTTTTGCTCTTTGCCGGCTTGCGTAAGGAATAATTCGTTGCCTTTGTAGTTGACAAGTTCTTTATATAATTTTCGTATTTTGCCGATTTAAGTTCTTGAATTTTTCTTTTAAGCAGCTGGGAAAGTCTGTTTAAAAAAGTTTTATCATCAGAATGACGCGAACGTTGCCATCTACGTCTGACCCTTGTCTTTTCACCTACTAAATCAGTTATTTCACCAGGATAGCTATTTGCTGTCGGTTTGTACTTTGACATTTTTGTGTTGTTCCATGCAGCTTTTTGTATGATTTTAATAAATCCTTCTAACTCCAGATCAAATTGTTCTCTTGATTGTATTTTTTCGCTTAGCAGAGTGATCTGAATTTTGATATGACAGCAGAGTGATCTGACTTAAAATCATAATTATCTTCAAGCTTAGAAAGTTTTCTGATATTTTTTGGTTATAAGAAGGTCAATAGTATCAGGAATCTTGTTAGTGTCAGTAGACCAATAAGTAGGAGTGCCAGTGGAGTGATAGCAACAACCTAGTTCTTGAATAGCTTTTCTTAGCTCTCTACCTCTAGTTGAAAGATTCTGGAACCCCAATCTGTATGTTTAGCATTATAGTCATCTCCTGCTAGATATCTATGTTTATGTTTATACAGGAGATCTTTAAAAGTATTTTTCTTAATGCTGCAATTTGGTGGATAGTATACGGCACCAACACTAAAGTCCTGTTTAGTCGATTTAATTTTTATCGAAATCAGCTGAATTTCAGCTGTTTCTATCTTGAATTCCTCATTACGTTCTATACTTTTTTTAATTAGCATTGCACTACCTCCTCTAGGCTGATTACTGGGATGTACCGTTTTATAGAAATCATAGCCTTTCATTTTAAGGCCCGTATAATATGTCAAAAAAGCCTCCGACAGCAAACAAATATCTATATTTCTCGTTTTGAGAAATATTTCAAATTCATTTTTCTTATTAAGAACAGCATTAGAATTCCAAGTTAGTATACGTATCTCATTTACGTACATCTTTTCTTAATTTCTTTGGTGTCCCCGTATACACCTCAGCGTATCCATTTTCTATTTTTAATAATCTATAATCTCTTAATATAATAATCAAAATACTATGCATCATTTGCATAATGTCTGCGGCAGTTCTTTTTATTTGTGGGGTTTTGTTCTCAGTTTCCGTATTTTTCTTATATTCTGTTTTGCTTTGAAGCGCTTGTGAATACGATACTCCCTTTAACACCTTGCTAGGTGTCGTTGTTCTGGATATTTTTGGAGCTCTTTGCTCATTAAATTTAACTTGATTTTGTTTGGTCTTATCCTTTTTAATCTTCTTTTTTGCAATTCTTTTGCAACCAAACAACCTCGACAGCTAGCAGAGTGTGCCTCATTGCAGTTTGCACATTTGGGCTGAATATTATCTTTCTTGTTGCACTCTGCTGTCATATGATTACCAGCACATTTTACACATCTAGCCTTTCCTTGGCAACACTTTTGTGTGTGTCAAAATCTTTGGCATCTCTTGCATTGCGGGATTGATTTGCTGCTCCTAAGAGCTTAAATTTTTACTCTCATGTGCAGGAAGTATTCTATTTTATAGATTTTGGTTATCTCTTCCGAATGGTCAAAAGATAATGTAAGGAGCGGAAGGTTTACTGAAATATATTTTCCATTTTCTGTTTTCCTTTTGATTTTATTTACAACATCTAGACATATGAAGCCTTTGCTAATGAGCTCTTGTTTTATATCTTCCGGCTCACACGATTGATGGAGATTTCTAGCCTTAACAGTTTATTCTCATACGTGTGCCACTCCAGTCTAGCCTTATTTATAGCTTTTGTTAGTAATCTGTATTCATTTTCATTTTCCACATTTATTTTAAATTGGCCATTATTTATCATATTGACCCTAACGTTTATTCTTTCTTCTTTTAATATCTTAATTATGTGGGAGTAGGTTTTAATGTTGCTCAATATAACCGGATGAGGTGTTTCTTTGGATTTTCAGTCCTTATTTTAGGGCTGGTTTCATTATTTTTTTTAACTGTCCTCTCTGAATTTATTTCAGGAAACTTTTCCATTTTTCGTTTCTTTGCATTATTTTGTTTTATGATCCAGTCACTGAAAACTTTTCCATTTTTCGTTTCTTTGCATTATTTTGTTTTAGGATCCAGTCAGTTTCTCCAGCCAATTCTCCAGTCGGTTTCATATACAATAACTTCCGCATTTTTGTTCTTCTTTTCTGTTGATGGATTACCACATGGGGTATTCAATAATTGCGTTTTATTCATTGCATTTGTTTGTTTTATTTCGGAGTTTACTCTTACCACAAGGTTACTGCGGATATTTCATGATCCAATCTGCCGGGACACATCCGAAATAAATATAAAGTAAATAAAACGAAACGATAGAAAACAACATTTTCACTTTGTTATCAGATAGGGAAAGGTAATAATGCTCTAGAACTTCAGGTACAGAGCCTTATCATAGAGTGTATCAGCAACGTTCTCTTTAATACGAACCATGTTGCGAATATTCTCTTTAATACGAACATTTTTGCGCATATAAAGAGTAATACTCACCCAATTTCCGTGAAATTTAATGTTTATATTCAGGGTGTTTACACCATGAACTTACAAATTTTTACGAATGTAAAACGGAAACCGAACCAGGGGCGGAATTATGATTTGTTAGCATATTTATGGATCCAATTGATAGAATTTCTTGAAATTAAAAATTTTGAGCTCTGTTTGAATTTGGTTAGCCTAAAGTGATCCTCTGATAAGAGCTAAATTTACATTTTCCTAGGGATGTTTTAAATTTGTGAGAAGTATTTATAAGTCATTTTCGTAGTCTAATGCAACACTTTAGCTAAATTAGATAGTGTATATTATAACATATTATGTTAGTTAATATGTTAAGTTTATATAGAACCTAATGTGTATATGACATCTGTATGTTTAGCTTTGATAGCAAATCAAATAAAGTTGGGTCAAACCAATGGTTTGCATTGTAGCACTTTTCCCTTCAACAAGTGAAAATTCTGCTTTTAAATACAGTCTATGTATACCTATCACACTATTAAAATTATTTTCATTCATATACAAAACTATTTCTAGGATTGCATATATTTAGGATCATGCATACATTCTTGAAATAAAGCAAAAATTAATATAAAATGGGGTTAACATAATGCTCGATTTTAAGCGTTAATTGTGTGAGTTAAGAAAAATAATTATAGTTTTTAATGTCATGGAATTTACCGTTAGCTTTTTGTGTTTGTAGAAATTTGAAAAAGCTTGCGGTTTCGGAAATATGGGGTGTCAAAAATTCAAATTTTACAAATTTCAAGAGGCGATAACTTGAGAGAGGGTAGTCTACAGGCTGGGATCTAGAAGAAAAACGACATAAAAAATTTGGAAAAAAATGACTTTAGATAACGGTAAATTTGAACGGTAAATTTTGTTTTTCTAAAGTTTAACTATAGTATACCGCGCTAGGGGAAGCAAGCCGCTGTCTTTATGCGTTTGCGAAATTTCGAAAATGCTTATGGTTTCATTGCAACAAATAGTTAAAAAAGGCCATTTTTAGGGTTTTGGTGGGGTATAACTTCTAGAGGGGGAGAGATAGGTAAAAATTTTGGTCTACGGAAATAAGTTTTTAGTGAAGATCTATGTTCGTACAAAATTTCAGCTTTCTATCTTAAAGGGTGTAGAAGTTTTGTAAACAGACACACGGACAGACGGACGGACGGACGAACAGACGGACAGACAGAGTGAAACTAATAAGCATTTTTTTTCAAAAAATTTTTGGAAAAGTGCTAAAAACATTTTATTATGAACATAGCATTACAGTATTCATACTAAGCATGTGATTTACGCACATTTTACGGATGCGAGAGTAAGCGAACATTGCATAGAAAGAGGGACTTTGTATTTCTTGCTTTGAAATTTAAGTTTATGTTCATTTCAAATCATTGCTTATTGATATAATATGCACTGCGGGTATATCGATGTAATTTTTTGTATTTTGCGAGTCATTGTCTTACATTGTCTGAGTTTTAATTTTCCTTCCTTCATCAAATGAATTACAAATGCACACATATTCATATTTGAACACGCTGGGTCTTAATGTATTACTGGTGAAAATCTAGAATGCCAAAAATGGTGAACATAAGAAAACCTATATGCGCTGGATCATTACTGAACGTACGGATAACTAAGTAACGCAGAGATAAATTTGATTTCTACGGAGAAAAAAACTTAAAATTTTATATATGCAGCTCTTTTACTTATACATGTACTTAGTTTCTATAAATTGTAGGATTACACTTGTAATACAAGGACTTAAAGTGATTCGTTCGTAGGTGAGCAAGGCCTCTACAAAGCCATTTATATTTGTTCATGGGTTACACGATGGAAATCAACGTAAATGTTTTTATATTTTTTATAGTCTTGAAGCTCAATGTGTTAACTTTGTTTTAGTGATTTCAAGATTCTTTTAAATTAATGCGATTCACACAAGGGGTTTCTAGTATAAATTGTAATTTGTAAATATATATAATAATGTAAATAGCTACGAGTAATTAAAAAAAGTTTTTTTTTTTGCAAATAATATTTATATATAGCGTCTATTGCATGTAATAAACCAATTTTTTTTTTGTGGCAAAACGAAAGTAGTGTTCGTACATAAGATTATATAAGTTTTGTAGTAAAATTATGTAATTGTTTAAAAAAAAAATTCGGAGCAACTCGCAAAATTAGTAGAATTAATGGAAAACAATTCGGATGTAGCTCATGGTGGAAATAAATTCTGACTCAACAAAAACATATTGAAGGAAATATGGGCAAACTTTGCTGAGGAGTTACAGGCTTTGAAATTTCAAATGGATTTGGTTGATCACTTATATTATATCTTCGTATCCTTCCAATATTTACATTCTCTTCGTCTTCACAAGTTCCCATCACAAAAGAATAAATTTTTACACCATAAAAACATTTTCTTAATTTAAAAATGTAAAAATATCAATTAAACTTTAAACTTTTGAAAAATGTATTTATTATTATAACATATGTATATTATTTACTTGCTTTAGTTCTTTAATAGCTGCAAATGTAATATTTTTGAAATCTCGATAGCAACAACTTTTCCTAGAGAACTAAGTTATTCGCGAATCATAATATCATTTTGGCGAATATCCGAGTAAGTCGTTTGGTTCGAGAATGACTTGCTCGAACCATAATAACTTTATAATTTAAAAATTAAATAACAATTATAAAAGTTAGATATTTTAACAAAATTAACAAAGCGTCAATCAAAATAAAAAAAAAAGTTAAGACAAAAAAGTTTATTAAAATCATATTATAAAAATAAAAGCAAAAAATTATTGTTAGTAATAAAAAAAACTATTAATGTAATTGGGAACATCAATAAAATAAAACAACAATTTGTTGAGAAACGAGACCACTGAGAAAATTTACAACTTTTTACAAATTAGATTCCCTGGCAGGAGCAGTCGACACTTATAAACTCGTCCAATACGTTATTAAACATTAATTTTTATTTCGCCATTGTAAGTAAAACCAAAAAATAACTTAAATATTTCGCAAATCTAAACAATAAATTATTATTATGTTAGTTTAAATTTACATTAAAATGTTTATTAAAAAAAATAAGAAAAAATGTTACAAAGAGTTTTTACATAAATTAAAAATATGTAATTAAAAAAGTGTAACATGTTATATAGAAAAATTGATAAAATAAAACAATATTTTTTAAATATTAAAAAAAAAATTAATTGTTTGTATATATACATTAAAAATAAAATTAAAATTTTAAAATAAACTGCAACTAAAAAAAAATATTGTTTAAAGTTATTAAAAATTAATTATTCTGATCCTAAATCAATATACATTAAAATTGATAAACTAAAAATTGTTTACATACATATAATGTGAATAATAATAATAAAAAAAATAAACCAATAAGAAAACGTGCAACTTTTAACTCAACTTAAAGTCAAAATAAACATAGTGTGAAATTTGATAGAAAGAGACTTTTCGCCATAGAGGCAAAGTATCGATCGTATATTCCTATATTAATAAATATTCGAAGACCACTGAAAAACAAATCGTAAAATATTCCGGTATTATAAACGTCATCAGAAACAAATTATGTCGAGAAGCAAATACTTGTCTCTTTCAATATACTTGTTTCAATACTCGATTTCAATATTGATTTCAATACCTAGGTGAACATTACGCTGATAAACGAGATTTAAACTTGTTAGAAAGTAAAATGACCTGCTTGGTACACTTCAAAATTACTACTAAAAAATATATTTACATGTATTACCATTGTTATTAAATAACTTAACGAGTTATAATAAATACAAAAACAAAATGCAAGGTTTGACGGGAAAATAAAGATATAACGGTTAATTTTGATAATAATTAGTACCGTTTTTGAAAAATTGTTGCTAATTTCTTTTGACATTTTGCTATGTGAATTCTTAATAACTACAGATTAATTGCTACGTACAATAGGTACTATCTGACCATTGGTGCAGTGGTTATGGCACCGGCCCTTTAAGCGAAGGGTCTCGGGTTCAAACCCCGGTCAAGTCACTATAAAAATTATATTCAATATTATATAACTTAATATGCAATATTAATAAATATTATACAAGTAATTTTCAAATATTCATAATATGTGATACTAAAAAGACTAAGAAAAATAAGCAGTAAAATATTAATAAACGGAAATATTTAATATAAATAAAAACTACGGTAGGCTAGTCACCTACCTAGCTAACTCTCTATGACTATAGAAACTAGGACATGATAGATATCATGCACTAGCCCTATACTCCTTATAGGAGTGAGGAAGGAAAAAAAAAGAAAAAACCAATAGGTACTATTGCAGCTTATTATTATATAATTGTGAATTACTATTGTAAACTGTATAAAATACAATATTCATGATTGATTACTTTTTTCGAAATTCAAATTAGATGTAAAATTCTTTAATATAAAACTATCATATATGTTATATTTCTTAAAAATCACTCTATTCGTTATATAGCCATCAAGCAATTATTGTTAAATAAAGGTACAAAAAATATTTATTTAAATAAAAATTAAATTCCAAAATAATGCAGCAAAAATTATTAAAACGCCGACGTGAGTAAGCTCTGGGTTGGTCCGTTTGAGCAAATTGGTGAGTAAGCAAATTGGTCCGTACTGATCTAATTATAATAAAACCACACTAGTGAAAAAGTACAACTTTTATCGTGCAAAAATATAACAATTAGCGTCAACCCGTGCTTATTATACCTGTTTATGCATATGTAGATTAGTAAATCATATTTTTCAAATTTTTATTCTGCAATCAGATTTTTTCTAAATATTTTTCAATAAAATGTGCAACCTCTTTCAAAAGAAGAAATAAAAACACTCATCACTTCTTTAAAAAAATAGGTCTTAACTACATTATTACTTATTTACATTTTTTATACACTTTCCAATTTCTCTCATTTTTTCCCTGTTTACCAACCGTATTGTGTATACAATATTAGATAAGTTACGAGTATGTGATGGCAACAAATTTTGCATATAGAGTATTTCAAGTTCGGCTAAACCGATTTTGATGACATTTTATATGTAAGTTTATTTCGATCATGGAACTTTTGGGATATATCAGGTATCGGGAACTGCACTTTTTAGCGTGCTTGTTTTACATTTTTGACCATTTTGATGAATATATGCAACCGATTTATTTGAAATTTCATATATAAGTATCGCTTGACCGTCCGCAAAATCTCGTAAGTTTTGGAAGAAATCAGGCATCAGCAACTGAACGTTTACTCCGGCCAAATATACATTTTTCCGTATATAAACAGAAATAATCAACCGATTTCATTGAAATTTAATATTTAAATTTTTCGTATTAAAACAATGAACATATAAATTTTTTGATTTTGATATAAAAGATTAGGGTTCGAAAACTGATCTGCCAGTCGGTTTTATATTTCTACCATATCTACAGAACGAATTGATGGAATTTCCTGAAATTTGATATTTGAGACAGGGAATTCGCGTAGCACAAAGCGAAACTCTACTAAGAGCCAAATTTACATTTTTCTGGGTATATTAACTATAAGTTTACCAATGTCCTGAAAATTGGAAAGAAGTATTTAACCGACATCTTTATAATATTTTGTAACACTTTTACTCAACAAGACAATACACATTGCGGTCGATTATGTGCTGACCATATCAGTTTTTTTATTTTCAAGTAAACTATTTAGTTCATAAGAAATTTGATTATTAGAATAGAATTTTTAAATTGTAAAGTTTAGTTTAAGTTAAGTTTTTAAAGAATTCCGTTCGGAAAGTAAATTTCATGAAAATAAAATTTTGTGTTTCTTTTTTGATATTTACAATTATTAGCAAAAGTAATAATACAAAACTGACGCAGAAACGGTAGGATCGCCAACTGACGCAATTCGGCATAAAGTAAACTAAAATATAAAAAAAAATATTTTATAATTTAATTATTTAACTTGTGGAAAATTAAAAAGTCTAAAACGATTAAACTTTGCCGAAATATTAATAACAAAAAGTTATTTTTTATTACTAAGACCATTCGTTTAAATTGATCAAGATAGTTAATTTAAAGTAAATTAATATCAATAATTTAAAATGGGTCTGAACTAAAATATTATTTTTGAAAAAAAAGTGCGTTAGTTTTTTTCTTAAATAATTTTATGGTGATAAAAGAACATTGTAAAACAAAAAGAAAATTAAAAAAAGAAAAAATCTAAAATTAGATGAAACCGTATCGAATTTTTAAAGCAAATAAAAAATCACTTAAACTCGAAACACTTGCTCAGAAACTTTATCTTTCTGAGCTGGAAAATATTAAATTAATTAATAATAATAAATATGACACTACAAAAATGGCACTAGAATCAGAATAATACGGGACTTTGTAATCCTTTTTTTTTTATTGGTATGAAAAGAAAACTTCCTTTTATTCGGAATAAAATACTTTTTCTATTTTTTTGCTAATATATTTCGTGCGCTACATACGGACTTTATCAAAGCTGATTTTTTTCTAATTAAGACAACAAACAGTAAAAATTGAAATCAATTAAAATTAGGAATATTATACCTGACTTAATATAATCTATCTGACTTAATCTAGAATTTGATCATTTATTATTTTTTTTTTTTTTTGTTATTATTTACAAACTAAATTTATACCTGTTTTAAACCTTAAAACTGGTCAAATAATTAATTAAGAGAGCCAATAGCCACGTTACCTTCGTCCGTGTTCAGTAGGCAGTCCTTGTTTGATTTGTATATCTGCATGCTTTCATGAACTTCTCTCCTGTGTTTTCCTTTTACCTCTTTTAATACCTTTAAGTTATCTTCCGTGATTGTGTAATCCGTTTCATAAATGTGTTTTGCAACCATAGAATCGAAAATCCGGATAAATCCTACGCTCCTTGCACGTTTTATTTCACTTAAATGTTCCTTAAGTCTTGTTGTAACGGGTCTCTTCGTTTGTCCTATGTAAAATTTATCGCAATTATGACAAATGATTTTGTACACACCGCATCTTTCATGTATCTTCAATTTATCCTTAGCCGAATTTAACAAACTCCTAAGTTGATATTTACTATTGGTTTCCGATGTCCGAATATTGTGTTTCCTTAGTTGTTTATTTATCAAGTTTGTACAGTGATGATCATAACTTAAAGATGCCCATGTTGTTCTTTGCTCTTCCAATATCCTGTTCTGTTAAACAATGTGCTCATATTCTCCTGCTCAATTTTTCGTTTTTTCTTCCTAATGAGTTTGTTAATACGTTCAGTAGAATAACCGTTCTTCAGAGCTGTGTCCAAAATGAAGTTTACTTCTGATTTATAGTCGTGTCTGTCCATCGGTGTGGTTAGCATTCTATGGATCATAGAGTTGAACGCCGCCATTTTATGTTTCGTTGAATGGTACAAATCCTTTGAAATGCATCTTTGTGTTGTTGTTTTCTTCCTATATATCTTGAATCCAATTTTTTCAGATTTTTTTTTCACCAGTATGTCCAAAAAAGGTAACATTTTTGTAAGATTTGTAATCTAACTTTATTAATTATTAACTATATACCTCTTAACTCCTTTCGCTTTTTTAATATTTTTATTTTGTAAAGTTTCAATGAAATACATTTTCGACCATAAACCTATAAATTCAGTTATAATTTTTTCACTCATTTCATCTTTAAATAGACGTAATACATTTTTATTTACTTGTGGGAAATTGGTTATCTTTTTCATAATCTGATGTGTTAAACAAATTTGTTAAATATAGCCTTAGATCATTATATATATCATCTGTGGTGATTTTGTAAATAAAACTATAAATGTCTATATAATTAAGCACTAAATTATTTTGAAACCTTGGTTTCATAAAGTTAAAGTGAAAGATATACATTAAAATTTTCGATTGATCTAAAATTGTAAAACCATATAGATTGGTTTATTATAATTTGCTTTTATTTTATTTAATTCTACTGCTGCTAGATTAGATTTAATAAAGTTGAGTCAAACCAATGGTTTGTATTTTAGAACTTTTCTCTTCAACATGTGAAAATATTGCTTTTAAAAGCAATGTATGTATACCTACCACACTATTAAAATTATTTTCATTCATAAACGAAACTATTTCTAGGATTGCATATATTTAGGATGAGCGATTTATGTAGTCTTAGAAATAATTCGTTTATTATAAACATTGGATTTATAACCAAAACAATTTAAAATATTTTTCATATTACTTTTATCTATATTCTTGTCAAGGCTTTCTAAGTTAGCTGCCATGAAACGAAAACTATCTAAAAATCTAATATTGAAAGAATAGTTTTCTTTGGGAAGTGTCTTCTTAGTTATAGGTATATACTTATCCTTATTTAAAGGAATAACTGAAAAACTCCTCGGTAGTAAATTTAATGATTTAAATAGAGTATGACAATCATACCCAAAAAAATTATGGAAAACTCGGGGAAATATGAAGGTTTTCTAAATAAAATATTACAACCAGTGTGAGCTAATCCTTTGTATTTACCAAAAAAATGACAATAGCCACTTACTCTATCGTTGAAATCTAAATCCTTGGCACAAATATGACAGATGGAATGCACGTGGAAAATTAAAAATATATTATAAACAACAAGTCTGAAATATAATTATTCAGATATTCTACATATTCATTTAAAGATGTGTCAAACGAGCACATTATAAAGTAGGAGAACGCAGCTGGAATATGTCCCTGTACATTTGTTGTTAAGTGATGTTTGTCCATTTGGTTGACATGTTGAAATTTAGTAAGCTTTCACTATCCGCATGTATCACAAAAGGCGTTTCCATTTGTTGTTAAAAATTTTTAAATTTTAAAATATTATCATCTTTCGTTGGTAAAGTAGTACCAACCTCATTACATTCGTTTTAATGGATTTCAAGGCCTGCAGATTTACAAAAATGTTGTAAACAACTATTACATATATGTTTTCGAGTCTTATGTTTAATTAAATTACTAATTTTGCTAAACTTTTATTTAATACGAAATGGCATTTTTCTCCATTTTCAATGAAGAGTAAATTAATATGATGTTTCTTCCCATTTTTGGTTAAACAATAAGGTCTTACTATATAATTATTTTTCATTCCAAAAACTTCAACGCTAATTGTTGTATTTTGCTCTTCAAATGTTTGAGTGGAAATTCCATTCCATCAAAATTTATCACGGGAACCAAACCATGATCTAGCTTTATTTTTGGTTCGCTAATATTACTTATTTTATATGTTTCAGGTATTGATTAATGTTGTTTATCTGGTTGTAATAAAAGTAAATATTAAAATTTTTCATATTTATACATACTTTTTTATTTTCTATTTTTGCTGGAAGTCTGATATGTCCTGATCCTTTTAATGGTTGCTACTCATTAATATTAGGATTTGATTGATATTTGAACGTCGCATCATCTTTATTCATTTTGATGTATTAAGCAAATAACTCAGCATTCACTTTGAAACGTCCATGTTCTACGAAGTAATCTGCTAGCGGTGTAAAAATATTGGAATAATTAGTCAGAAGGAAATCCAAGGGGTATATAGTGGACTCTTATTTGTTTTCGAAAAAAATTTTTTCATTTTCCCCTTGAAACATATTGCTATTAACAAAACATTTTTAGAAACTTGAGTTGCGGCATTTTTCTTGTGCGATAATGAACACAAATGTGCACACCTGTTTACTACACTGGTATTACATTTGTTCAAAAGTGTGATTCCATTCTTGTTTTGTTTTTTTCTTTAAATAAATTCAGCTTGACTGTAGATTAAACTAATTACACTGATAGTTTTTCAAAACAAGAATTCAGTATTTATATTTTTGCTTTATCAAAATATTTTTTTACTTTATCAAAATTGTAAGAATAATTAAGGAATTGAATAAAGTTGGGTCTAACCAATGGTTTGTATTTTAGCACTTTTCCCTTCAAGAAATGAAAATACTTCTTTGAAAAACATTCTGTGTATACCTGCCACATTATTAAAATTTTTTTCATTCATATAAGAAACTATTTCTAGGATTGCATATATTTAGGATAAACGATTTATGCAGTCTTTCAAATAAAGCAAAAATAAATTTTATAATTCTCCATTTTAAGAGTTAATTGTGCGAGTTAAGAAAAATAGTTATATTTTATAATGTCATGCAATTTACCTTTAGCTTTTTGCGGTTTTGTTAATATAAGGTGCCAAATATTCAAATTTTACAAATTTCGAGTGGCGATAACTTGAGAGGTGGTGGAGATGGAAAAAAATTTCCTTCTAACAAAATAGACTATTTATTAATGTCTGAAAGACATTTCTAAAGATTTCAGACTTTTACAACCTGGGGTTTAGGAGAAAACCGACATCAAAAATTTGGAAAAAACCGATTTTATATAACGTAAATTTTAGCGGCAACTTTGTTTTTTTAAAGTTCAAGTATAGTGTGCCGTGAAAGAAGAAGCAAGCCACTGCCTTCTGTGTTTGCAAAATTTCAAAAATGCATATGGTTCTACCACAATAAATAGTGGAATAATCGTATTTTTCGGGTTTTTGGGGGGTATAGATTGTATATAAACAGACACATGGACAGAGTGTAACTAAAAAGCACATTTTTTAAAAAAATTTTTTAGAAAAGAGGTAAAAATAAAAAAAAAAATAGAAAAAAAAGATAAAACTGTAGCAAAAACAAAAAAAAGGAATAGAATTTTTCAATAAAATGTTACATTGATGGTACACATGGTTATTTTTGGAACAAAAAAAATAAAGACACTTACAGTTTCTTGTATTCTCAAATTTTTTGCATACGCTCTTATTGGGACTTAGTAAATTAGAAAGTAAATTAATTAGATAATTTACAAACGATTTTTTTTAATACGGTTGGGTTAAATATGTTTTATCTCATTTGGTTTCTCATATGTTTCAAATGTTGAATTGGCGTTTTCCTAAAGTAATACACGTGACTTAACTCAAAAACCTCATTGATGACGTGGACTATACGCACAGTATTAAAATTTAAAGTGTTTAAGCTAAAATATAAATATAATTAAGTAAAAGACATTTTACTAATAAAAACCACTAACATTTTAAAATTGTTTTAAAATCGAACTCTCTTCTTTAAAAATTTTTAATTGTTTTAATTTTTAAGAAACCTAAATAAAAATAAATTTATAACAAGTAAAAACGTTTCAGATGTTATGAGCCATACAACTCCGAAAGTTAATTTTAAATATTTGGAAAAATATTAAAGCTAGATTCATAAACCCAGTGGTCGCGTGCCCAATTTCAGGTCAGATATATTTCTGAAGTTTTGGTAGAATAGCTTGACAGGTTCGAGGAGCTGCCAAACAACTCCGAAAGTTAAATTTCATTTTACAGATCAGACATAATATCCGTAAAGTTTCTATTGAATGGTTTGACAGGTTCAAGTAATTGCAATTTAGCAATCATGGTTATTTCTAAATATTTCAAAAACTAATTTTTAAACTCAGATTTTCATAGTGCAGATTGTTATTCAATCGGTTTATACCGATTGAAACGCTGTTACTTGTTTTTTTACACTTTATATTAGGGAAGGATTTCTCATATATGCAAAGTATGTATTTTCAATGAGCGACAAAAAACAGGGGCGCCATTATAAACTTAAAAAAAAACCTAAATTAAAAAAAAAATTTTTTTCATCCAAAAAAAGGATTCCAGAATTATTTTTATATCAATTTGCAGGAAAATGAACTTGATAAAATGTACTAAAAACAAACGTAATATTTTATTCCTAATAATATAAAAAATGTGCATGAAAAAATAAGTTAGTTACGGAAAACGTTAAGCATTGATCTACACATATTTTCTATTCGCACCGTATAACAAAAAATGTTCATAGAATTGAAATTATTCATATATTTTGTTACTATCTATATTTTTTTATCTTTTTCATTCTAATTTATTATACAAATGCGCTACATATTTTTTTGAATGTTATGTGTCATCAGAATTACAATTATTAATTTTTCTTTTTATATACCACAGCCATCTTTGGGTATATAACACAGCCATCACAGGGTGTCTCGTAACAAAGTGCACTACTATATGCCATTATATAGGCCCTCATGAGTAAAAAACTTTTGTTTGGAGACCCAGTTCACAGCTCAACAGCTCAACAGTTCGGAGCTACAGGGGCTTAAAGTAAATTATGACTGATTTTTTTACTTTTTGAAATTTTAAGTATAACTCCGCGACTGTGTAAGACAGATGCATTAACAAACATTATTTGGAAGCTTCAGCGTAAGGGATTTTCTATAAATATCTACATTAGTTATAATCTGTTCAGATTTCGGAATCACGTGACTTTATAGTTCGAAAAAGTTTAAATTTTAATTTTCTTTTAAAAAACGTTAATTTTCTAGGTGACGTAACATGTGAGCTTTCTCCAATTTTCGGACAGGTGACAACCTTGACAACTCAGCTTCAATGAGGTGTATGAATGATCACACTACCTGATGAATGATGTGGTTTAGGAGTTATTGAGAAAAATAGAGTACAGTAATTGCTATTTTATACCAAGTTTTTTGTTTCAATGACTTAGAAAAATGTGCAACAACCGTTTAAAGTGGTTTCTCTGTATTGTTTTACAAATGTTTAACTTAACGACCGAATTTCCCTCACATTTGCGAAATTTAATGGGTTGGAGAATAGCATATGAGTATGCTCTTATATTAGGTATTTTCGAATATATTAGAAATATTCATGGTGATTTGGAATGTTTGAAAAATAAAAAACGATTAAATACAAAAAATTTGCAGAAATTATTTTATTTCATTTAAATATTAACAAAATTAAATTTTTTGTTCTTACAAACTAGTTACTAATTACAGGTACCAAATTACATTATAATAAATTACAGGTAACAAAATATTTTTGAGGTAAAACCAAAATAGAAAATATATAAAAAAATTGTTTTTAAAAAAGTTGGGTCAAACCAATGGTCTGTATTGTAGCTCTTTTCCCTTCAACAAGTGAAAATACTGCTTTTAAATACAGTCTTTGTATACTTACTACACTATTAAAATTGTTTTCATTTATATACAAAATTATTTCTAGGGTTGCATATATTTAGGATGAACAATTTATGCAGTCTTTGAAATAAAGCAAAAATTAATATAAAGTGGGGTTAACATAATGCTCGATTATAATGTTTAATTGTTTGAGTTAAGCAAAATAATTATTTTTTTTTAATGTCATGGAATTTACCGTTAGCTTTTTGTGTATATAGAAATTCGAAAAAGCTTGCGGTTTCGGAAATATAAGATGTCAAAAATTCAAATTTTACAAATTTCAAAAGACGATAACTTGATAGGGGGAAGAGATGGAAAAAAATTTTCTTCTAACGAAATGAACTATTTGTTAATGTCTAAAAGACCCTAAAATTTCAAGCTTCTACAGGCTGGGAAGACAAACGAAATCAAAAAATTGGAAAAAAAGGACTTTAGATAACGGTATATTTGAACGGCCATTTTGTTTTTATGAAGTTTAACTATAGTATACCGCGCTAGGAGAAGCAAGCCGCTGCCTTTATGCGTTTGCAAAATTTCAAAAATGCTTATGGTTTCATTACAACAAATAGTTAAAAAAGGCCATTTTTATAGTTTTGGAGGGGAATAACTTCTAGAGGGGGGGAGATAGGTAAAAATTTTGTTCTACGGAAATAAGTTTCTAGTAAAGATCTATGTACATGCAAAGTTTCAGCTTTCTATTTTCAAGGGTGTAGAAGTTTTGTAAAGAGTCACACGGTAGGACGGACGGACGGGAAGAGTGAAAGTAATAAGCACTTTTTTTCAAAAATTTTTTGGAAAAGTGCTAAAAACAAGTAAGGTGAATAAATTAAGAAAAATTTATCGGATAAAAAAATTTTGGAACTGCGTAAATAGCCAAATTGGAAATTATTGAAAAAAGTATAACAGATGTACTGTTTGATGAAAACAAGCAGAGAACAGGACGAAGGTCAAATACGTTTGACTCTATGAATAAAATAGTGCATAACACAAACGAAGGAGATAATAGATCATAGTTGAGAGAGAGATTTGAAAGCTCTATAGATTTTCTGATTTCTTTAGAGAATTTATAAAATTTTGAAAATAATAAAACTAAGCTTGGTGATTTAATTAAAAAGTTCCGAGTACAACTTGATGCCGTGTAAAGGAAAAAAGACAATGAGAAAATGAAAAAAAGACAATTTGAAAGTTCTGACAATGAGAAAACCCGATTAATAGAAAAAATCTGATGTGATCCCCACATAACCGACCACAATGTGTATTGCCTAGTTAAGTGAAAGTGTTACGGAATATTATAAAAATAACTGTAAAATACTTCTTTCAAATTTTTAGGGCATTAGTAAGCTTATAGTTAAAATACTCAGAAAAACGTAAATTTAGCTCTTAGTAGAGTTTCGCTTTGTGCTACCTGAATTCCCTGAAATATTCGCTAGTTAGTTCCGGTAACAACCAGAACTCAAATATCAAATTTCAGGAAATTCCATCAATTCGTTCCATAAAAAATGTAAAACCGGCCCGTAGATCAGTTTTCGAGTCCTGATCTTTCCAAAAAATTTTCGTGTTCATTATTTTAATACGAAAAATTTAAATATTAAATTTCAATGAAATCGGTTGATTATTTCTCTTTATATACGCAAAAATGTATATTTGGCCCGTAGTAAACGTCCAGTTGCTGATACCTCATTTCCATCAAAAGTTAGGAACTTTCGCGGACGGTCGAGAAAGGTTTATATATGAAATTTCAAGTAAATCATTTGAATATTTTCCTCAAAAGGGTCAAAAATGTAAAACAGGCCCGCTAAAAAGTGTAGTTTCCGAGGCCTGATATATCCCAAAAGTTGAATTAAATATAAAATTTCATCAAAATCGGTTCAGCCGAACATGAGATACACGCGTGCATATACAGACCGACAGGTTGCTAAAAATAGTTTATTTACACTTCCTTACTATGGAGAACTGCATTCTCATCGAAAACTCCGACCATATTGTATACATAATATGGTCGGCAAAAATCAAAAAAGCATATAAAAGAGGGCAATTGAAGGTAGCACATAAAAGAGGGCAGTAGATGTTGAAGGAAGATCTTAACATTCAAAGTTGAAATATCGATATGTAAACATTATTATCATTAATTATACATGAAAAATTTTTCATAAACAACATGAAATTATTTTATATATTAAGTTTTCTGACAATTACAATTTATTGTAATTGTCAGAAAACTTAATATATAAATACTTAACATAATACTGCATCTACTCCGAACATAAGATTAAATGAGTCAACTTATGGGAAGTGCAATTTCAATATAGTTCTACCTAATAATTAAACTGTAAAAGTAAATCTATCAGTGCAATTTGTTAAGCATTAGCTGATTCTGAAGCAATAGTAGAAACAACAGCAACAAGAACAACAACAACAGAAAAAATAACAACTAATACATCTTTTAATCCGGATAATTATGTAAAAGCTGACTGAGTCCCGCAATATGTACCATAAGCAGAAGCAATCGTAGCTTTTAAAAAAGATTTAATTGCAAAAGAACTTGCTATCGGTGGATTAATACAAAGTGCGCACGTGTTCTATAAACATTTTACGTTCATCACATTTCGTAACATCACGTAAACATTTTAACATCATCTTCTCATACGGAGTTATATACTCATGTTTTATGAATTACAGCTTGATATAAACTAATGTTTTATTTCATTTTAAGCACCTCTTTCTAATAATTTTATACGGAGTTCAAAATTATTTAAATCTTCTGCGGTTTCAGTATTTACGAAATTTACAGTGTCATCTCTTTATCTTACATATTTTCCAAAGAAATTTACTTTGTGTTTCAATTCTATCTTCGATAAAAGTTTTCATCTCATCTTCTAATTTATCCACTTTATCGTTAATAATTTGAGTATGCTATGTTTCAAACTTTTAAGTGAGTTATCTAAATATAGTACTACTGATTTTGACTCTTCATCAACAAATTTCTTTGAAGTAGTATCGTTAGGGTTAATCGGGTACCTAAGGTTTGTTAATTATTTATTTTGAAAATTATAATCCCCATTTGAATTTATTTTAAAACGAGAAAAAATATAGTTGACCTTGTTAACTTTGCGATACCCATACGAATTTGTTATCCTATGTGCAAATAAATATGCCATTACTATAGAATTATTATAGAACAGACTATGACTTTAAGTTGCCGTATTACCATATTAATTTGTGCAAAATTTCAGTTCTGTGTTTTTCAAAATGCTGTGTGTGCCAAACTACTATTGAAGTTGTATGGCAGCTATCCGAAACAGCCAAGCAATTTTACTAATATATTTGCTTGTGTGAAAGATTAATATTACAGCTTTTATAGTTTCTGTGATATAGCCAAATAACTTTTGAAGTTGCATGGCAAATACTAGAAGGAGCCAAGTAATTTCAACGACTTTTATCAGACACATTGGCCATACTAATATATTCGTTTGCGTGAAATTTCAATACCATACCTTTTATAGTTTCTTTTATATAGCCAAATAATTTTTGAAGTTGTATGGCAGGTACCAGAAGGAGCCAAGTAATTTCAATGACTTTTAAAAGACACATTGGCCCTGCTAGTATATTCGTTTGTGTGAAATTTCAGTACCACAGCTTTTATAGTTTCCGAGATATAGCTAAATAAATTTTGAAATTGTATGACAGCTACCCTGGCCAGTACTTCGATCATGTCAACTTTAAATAAGATTCTGCAACTTACTACAATAAATCATTTGAGAAAGTTTGGTGAACTTAGCTCAATTAGTTTTTGAGATATCGCTGGGACGGGCAGATAAAGCTAAATCAACTCAGAATCCGCACTTGAGTCCATACCTCATGCACTTGAGTCCATACCTCAGAGCATTATTTCTTAGCATTACAAACGGTAAGGCAAATTTAGTATACCCTTCGAACATACGTTCGCACGAGTATAATAAGAAAAAGTAGGACTTTGTCGTGGAATTTTATGTGGTGCACCTTGTTTCCTTTAATTTGATTATAATTTCTCCGAGGAGCATTCGTTTTTTCTAGAATTTTCTGATATTGTTTTAAGTCATTTTTATTATAGTTCTCTATTTGTAACAAAAAAACTAATTCATGTAAGCCTTATATTCCTTTAAAAATCTGTTCATTAATCGTTATACTGTTTGTTCTTTCGTCAACCCTAAATGTGGAGGTACCTTATTTCCAATTGTTTGAAACAACGTCAAGATAAGGTCCGCAGGTTTTATTAACTTTTGAACTATTACTATTACTATCACTTTTTATAGGTGCTAATTGTGTGTTTAGTGTTGACTGAGCAAACTTTTTATGCGTTTTTAAAGTTTTAATAGAAGCAGTATTGGGTGATGACGTCACAAAATTTCCAAAGAACTATTTTCTTTTTTTGGTGTGGTTGTAAAATCGGTTTCAGATTCTTCTTTGATTTCAGGTTTGATATAATCAACTGGATGTTGAGATTTCAGCACATACGCTAATTCTTTAATTAGATCAACAATTGGTTTAAATGTCTCTTCTAAAGATTGCTCTTGCGTAATTCTTCCATTTTTTAAAGCACCGTATTTCCTTTTAAATCTTTTCTAACTTTAATTAAATTTTTCAAAACTTATTTATCCATATAACTAGTAAATTTAACTACTACTTCTTTTGATTGAACTGATCTGATTTGTTGCTGTTCAGTTGCTGATCGGTTGCTGTTCGGTTGCTGTTCGGTTACTGTTCGGTTGTTGAACGGTTGCTATTTAGTTGCAGATCGGTTGCTGTTCTGGTACTGATTTCACGAGCTAATGTTGTTCACCATATATTTATGAGTACTCATATTTATAACTTTATGATTAGGATTTGGGAAGACTCGGTTTTCTTTAGACTCGGCGATTCCGAGTCCTAATAGGTCAGAATCGCCGAGTCTGAGTCCGAGTCCAACTAATTATTTTTTTGTTTTATTGGGACATCTACTATTTAAAATAATTTTTTCTTAAATTTTATAAAAATAGTAAATATACTTCCATTGCTTTATTAGAAATTAATTAACAAAACAAATGTTTACTAATAATTATAAAGGAATTATATTATTACATAAATAAATGTATCGTTTAAATATTACATTTAGATGAAAAATGAAACAAAATTAAAGTACAACCATTTTAAACAGGAGTTTTTAAAAAGTTTTATATAAAAGAATATAGAAATAAAGTAATACAGAAGTATTTTAAAGAGTACAAATTATATTAAATATACAGGGTGTCCGGGACTCAATGGTATTCCTGAAGCAGGATGATAGTATGCATGCAGACGAGCAAAAACACTAGTGACATTTTTCTTCCTGGGCCCTTGTTCGCAAGTTATGGGGCCTCAAAGTTGGAACATGCAAAAACCTGTTTATTTTCACATTTTTATTTATAACTTGGGAAATATGACAGGTAAATCCAACTCTGTGTACTCATTTTAAAGCTAATGAAGTTCTCATTCCAACGGTATACCAGCGGTTGCAAAGATTTTTCTTGTTTCAGAGATATTCAAGTACAAAATCAAAATTTTTTAAAATTTTTCTTCTAAATTTTTGTTTAACCGTCATTTACTCATAATTCCACATTATTAACCTATTGTTTTTATCTTTTTTTAATCTTTATAACGCAGTATTGTGCTTTATTAACATGTACTTTTTCTTTTACAGAATGAAAGACATTTGCATTACTTTTATTTCTCCACAAAATATTTCCAAAAGTTTCAGGAATATCGTGTCTACGAGGATCAAATTTATAAAAAAAACAAAAAAACAAGATTTTCCGCGATAAATTAGTTATAATCCAAGTAATGTTCACCCTTTGATCTTATGTGTATTTTGATATTATTCTAATAATTAAATTATTGATCTTCAGGTATAGTTAATGTGGAAAATTTTAATTTTCATATTACTTGCAAGAGAAGTTTACTTTTTTGTAAGTAAACTTCTCTTTTTTATATCCATATATCCTTATAATAATACTTTTAATAATACTTTTAATTGGTACTTTTAATATTCTTATTCATATTAAAGTACAGTTAGTAAATATTTTATTTACTGACTGTACTTTCATATGAATAAAACTGTACTGTATATTAAATATTAATTCTATTTGGAAAGCTACTTATTTTTGTTTAAAAATAAAAATTTTAAGAACAATAATGCATCTATGGATTTTAGTAGAAAAGTTTGTAGCAACAGAAACAAAAGTTTTTCTACCCGGCCGGCGTATAAACATGACAAACAATATCACTAGTGCTACGATTGCTGTCTTATATTTCGGGGGATCGTTTATGCATTAATTAAAACTTGTTACCGTTCCCTTTACCTATAAAAATAATAGCACTTCTCAGTATTTTTAGAGATTGCTTTAAATATTAAAAATTAAATTAAATTAATTTTCAAAATTTAACCAAAATTACTTTATGATTTTTTAAAAAAAATATTATACAGGCACTTTCAAATTTGTAATTGTTAGACCCGGACTCGCCTAGTCTTTCGAAACAGTATCGGGTTCAAGTATTTCTCGGCGAGTCTATGGGAAAATACTTGGACATATCGGGGAACCCTACTTATGATGTGATTAAAATTTTTTTTGGCGACCATTATTTAAAGATTTGTTTTTATTAATAAGTAAAAATCTAATGTCTTTGTAAATAAAAAAATAATATGATGCAGCTCAAAACTTTGTTTTATTTTTCATTATCAAGTTTAAGGTCTCTATTATAATACATATGTTTTTCAAAAAATTGTAAACATTAGAGGAAAAAATAATAACATATAAAAAATTTTTATGATAAGAAATAAAAAAAATCTGATGTGGTCAGCACATAACCGACCGCATTGTGTATTGTCTAGTTAAATGAAAGTGTTACAGAATATTATCAAAATGTCTGTTAAATACTTCTTTCCAATTTTTAGGACATTAGTAAGCTTATAGTTAACATACTTAGCAAAATATAAATTTGGCTCTTAGTAGAGTTTCGCTTTGTGCTACCCGAATTCCCTGAAATGCTCGCCAGTTAGTTTGGGTAACAACCAGAACTCAAATATCAAATTTCAAGAAATTCCATCAATTCGTTCTGTAGATATGGTGAAAAATGTAAAATCGGCCCGCAAATCAGTTCTCGAGCCCTGATCTTTCCAAAAAAGTTATATGTTCATTGCTTTAATATGAGGAATTCATATATTAAATTTCAATGAAATCGGTTGATTATTTCTCTTTATATACACAAAAGTGTATGTTTGGCCCGTAGTAAACGTCTAGTTGCCGATGCCTGATCTTTCCAAAAAATTTACATGTTCATTGTTTTAATACGGGGAATGTATATATTAAATTTCAATGAAATCGGTTGATTATTTCTCTTTATATACACAAAACTGTATATTTGGCCCGTAGTAAACGCCCAGTTGCTGATGCCTGATTTTTTCCAAAAGTTAGGAATTTTGGCGTATGATCGAGCAAAGCTTATATATGAAATTTCAAGTAAATCGGTTGAATACTTTCTTCAAAATGGTGAAAAATGTAAAATCGGCCCGCAAATCCGTTTTCGAGCCCTGATCTTTCCAAAAAATTTACATATTCATTGTTTTAATACGAGGAGTTCATATATTAAATTTCAATGAAATCGGTTGATTATTTCTCTTTATATACAAAAAAATGTATATTTGGCCCGTAGTAAACGTCTAGTTGCCGATGCCTGATTTCTTCCAAAACATACGAATTTTTACGGACGGTCGAGCTGAGCTTATATATAAAATTTCAAGTAAATCGGTTGAATATTTTCTTCAAAATGTTCAAAAATGTAAAACAGGCCCGCTAAAAAGTGCAGTTCCCGAGGCCTGATATATACCAAAAGTTGATCGATCCGTGCCATGGGGGAAACAAACTTACATATAAAATTTCATCAAAATCGGTTCAGCCGAACTTGAGATACACGCGTGCACACACAGACCGACAGACCGACAGACCGACAGACCGACAGGTTGCTAAAAATAGTTTATTTACACTTCCCTACTATGGAGAAGTACGTTCCCACCGAAAACTCGATATGCAAAATTTGTTGCCATCACATAACCTACCTATTGTTTACACAATACGGTCGGTAAAAAATATGATAGTGCTCGAAACTTTGCTTTGATAGAAAGTTGTCCTTTGATAGCTACATATAATAAAGTTGGGTCAAACTAATGGTTTGTATTGTAGCACTTTTCCCTCCAACAAGTGATAATTCTGCTTTTAAATACACTCTATGTATACCTATCACACTATTAAAATTATTTTCATTCATTTACAAAACTATTTCTAGGATTGCATATATTTAGGATGAACGATTTATGCAGTCTTTGAAATAAAGCAAAAATTAATATAAAGTGGAGTTAACATAATGCTCGATTTTAAGGGTTAATTGTGTGAGTTAAGAGAAATAATTATATTTTTTATGTCATTGACGATGAGGCCATAATTTGAGACGTGGTGGAGATGGAAAAAAATTTCCTTCTAACGAAATGAATTATTTGTTAATGTCTAAAAGCCCCTAAAATTTTAAACTTCTATAGGCTGGGATCTAGAAGAAAAACGACATTAAAAATTTGGAAAAAAAGGACTTTAGATAACGGTAAATTTGAACGGCCCTTTTGTTTTTCTAAAGTTTAACTCTGGTGTACTGCGGTAGGGAAGCAAGCCGCTGCCTTTGTGCGTTTGCAAAATTTCAAAAATGCTTATGGTTTCATTGCAACAAATATTTAAAAAAGGGCATTTTTAGGGTTTTGGTGGGGTATAACTTCTAGACGGGGGAGATAGGTAAAAATTTTGTTCTACAGAAATAAGTTTCTATTAAAGATCTATGTGCGTATAAAATTTCAGCATTCTATCTTCAAGGGTGTAGAAGTTTTGTAAACAAAAAAATAAGCACTTTTTTTCAAAAAATTTTTGGAAAAGTGCTAAAAAAGATACAAATTAGTTTTTGATTTATTAATTAAAGTGATATCTTGTCTTTAACATTAACCTTAACTAGCACCTCTTCCGTTTGAACAGCTGAGTATTTTTTTGCTATAGAACTAACAAATAACTATATTTGCGCATTAGTAGATTTTCAAACGTATAAGTCTGTGCCAAATATTGATGAGCATAATAATAAATTTTTTTATGGGGATAACGTTATCAATATTCCTACAAGTTCTTATAAAATCGAAGATATCCAACAATTTTTTAAGAAAGAGTTGGAAATACTTAATAAAAAGGTGGCAAAAAGGAAATTACATAATAATAAAACCTAATAATAATACATTAATATGTGAAATTTATTCAGATGAAGATATTGATTTCACACAAGAAGAAATAATTAGTGGATTGTTAGGTTTTGGTAAAAGAAAGCTAAAAGCAAAAAGATGGCATTCATCAGATGCTCCAGTTTAAATAAAATTAATATTATACGTGTTGAATGCAATATTATTTAAGGAACATATATTAATAATCAGGAAGCGCACATTCTTCATGAATTTTCTATTGCTGTGAAACTGGCTATAAAATCATTGAAGTTCCTAAAAACCTTATCTATTCCCCTTTGCATCAGTTTAATCGCATCAGTTTAATCACTGTAAAACTATTTGATCAGAATAACAATTTAATTAATTTTCAAGGTGAAACTATAACAGTGCGACTACACCTGAAACATAATTAAAATGATACTAAATTAAAAACTTAATATTGAAAGTTTTTAATATTGAATATATTAAATATAAAAATATTAAGTAGTAATAAACATAAAAATAATAAAATAGAATAAAGCTGAAAAAGAAAACTGAAAATAATTGAAAGACATTTTTTATTTTTCAATATTAAAATTTAATTCAAAAAATTTATCTTTACAATTTATAATTGTAAAAAAATACGTAAATCCTTTATTTTTAATTTTTTTATTTCATTTTTTTATCCTTTTTACCGACCGTACTGTGTATACAATAGGTAGGTTATGTGATGGCAACAAATTTTGCATATCGAGTTACAGTGGGAATGCACTTCTCCATAGTAGGAAAGTGTAAGTAAATTATTTTTAGCAACCTGTCGGTCTGTGTGTGCAAGCGTGTATCTTTAAGTTCGGTTGAACCGATTTTGATGAAATTTCATATGTAAGTTTATCTCGACCATGGCGCGGATTGATCAACTTTTGGAATATATCAGGCCTCGGGAACTGCACTTTTTAGCGGGCCTATTTTACATTTTTGACCATTTTGAAGAAAATATTCAACCGATTTACTTGAAATTTTATATATAAGTGTTGCTGGACCGGCCGCGAAAATTCCTTTGTCTTAGAAGAAATCAGGCATCAGCAACTGGATGTTTACTACGGGCCAAATATACATTTTTGTGTATATAAAGAGAAATAATTAACCGATTTCATTGAAATTAAATATTTACTTACGTATTACAAGATTTCGTGTAAGAAAAGTTGTATATTTTTATACGTGGATTAAAAGCACTTTTTTATTTTTTTGTATTCAAAAGTTTTTTTCTTTTATTTAAAATTATTTTTTACTTAAATTATTTTTCATTTAAATTATTTTTATTAATTTTACAAACTTGTTAATTCCACGTATGGCTTCTTAGAACTAACTTACTTTTTATTTTTATTAACTTTCTTTCCCAATATTATTGATTCAAAGTAAAAATTGCTTGATAGGCAATTTTTGTTTATTATTTAAAATTCATAATTACAATTTAATTATAATTTTATGTTATTCGATAAATTGCAAACGGATATTACGTAACGCGTCACGAATGTTTATTTTAAAAAGTGCAAGTAGAATTTTATTACGAAAGGAAAAAAAAAATTATTTTATATGATAAAAACGACTTTTATTTATTGGAAAGGTAGAGGGCAATCTTTATTTGAATTTGTTATGGGCAATTCTGTTTTACTACACGTATCATGCAGAGTAAAGCATGGTGGTGACTTAACACCTCCACCCTTAAGATCCGACTCCGTGCGGATTTTATTAAAAACAACATTTAATTTGGGTTTTGAAGAGTTAAGGTGACATTTGAAATAGATCATAAGAAAAAAAATTACGATTAATATTACTACTATTATACAATCGGTTCCAACACTCGTGTACCACTTCACTGTGTGAGAGTATTCCAATTTCAGTATCATTAATGTGTTTGAGGTATAGATCTTCTAAATTGAATTCGGTTTTTATTTTTTCGATCGTTATGTCCCGTTCTATATACGGCAATATTTTGCCTGAATATCGTTTTTGATAACTTTCCTGCATAAAATTATCGATAGCAACTTTGCAATTTACGAACTTTACAATATTATTACCATTTATTTTAAATTCTTTTTATTGTTCACAATTATTGATTAATAAGGTTTGTTCTAAGTTTTTCGTTACAATTACATTGTCTGTTAATAAAAAAATATCCTTAGTTAAATTCTTAAAGTAATTAAATTTCATTTTCTTTATGTTTAGTAAATTTGCTATACAACTATCATTAAAGCTTTTTAGATTTGTTTTTGTTATAATTTTTTTCTCAGTGTCTTCAATGTTTTTTGCTTGCAAGTAATTATTTTGTTTATTTTGGTATCTAATTCTAAGCTATTATTTTTATTTGGAATTCTTACAATTAAAGTTTTAAAACTGGTTTCTTGTGAAAAAATTGGGATTGAAAGCGTAAAAATAATACTGTTTTGTTTAAATAACACTGCATTTTTTATAAATGGTAACATTTCTATAGTAATATTTAAAAATTTAATTTCTTCATAAGTAAGAATATTTTTTGATAATATTTCAAGTCTACTGGCTAATATAATTTCTTTAAAATTTTTTATTTGGTTTAATATGGTATTAATATTCTCATTTAACTCCAATTTAATACTTAACAATTCTAATTTTAAATCAATTTTTGTTATATCATTCTTTAATTCATCAATACTTTCTTTAATTTTACTCTGGACATTATTAATATGATCGGTTATGTTTTGAATTTGATCCGATAATTTTGTATTAATGTAGACTTGTTGGTTTAAATTTTTAGTTATTTTATCATTATTGCCCTTTAATTTGTCAAAGTGTTGCTCTATTTCTACTCTGTCGTCGTCGTCCATTACCCCGGGTAAAATATGAAGACCGCTACCAACAAAATTAAACAAACCCCTTTTGTGTACATGATGGGGAATTAGTGTCTTAAATTCTTCTTTTAAATGTTCAAAATTGTGTAAAAGATTAGTGGGTATTTCTGTTTTTTTATGGAGGTGGATTATATTAGTTTGAATTTCGTAAATAGTTTCTTCATATAAATTTAAATTTACAACATGCAATATTTTTTCAAAATTTCTTACAATTTTTAATTTGGAGTCTTGTAATAAGATATAACCATTTCCATTTTGTACTTCCTTATTTTCGACATATGAGCAATTAATTGAGTTATGTTGCAAAATACGATTATAATAAAAATAAGAGCTGAAAGAGTACAAAATCATTTCAGTAAGAATTTATATCTGATGTAATATGATTAAGTAGAAATTTTGTTGCCAATTTTAAAAGATTAATAAGTTTAAAATTTTTTTTTTCGAATTAGTGCTGACATTAGCTAAAATATTTTTATAAATATTTCAGAATTTTATTATTATTTTGTTTTTTTTTTTTTATTTTGCTTTTAAAATAAAAATTACAGAGTTGTTGTTAGTATTGTTAGTTACTATAGATTTTTATTTAGACATTAAGATCAGATGTAATAAAAATTTCATGATAAAATTATGATGTATGAATTTATATGCATTTAATCAAGGTAACGAGAGTTATTGTATAAAAATGTAACGAAAAATCAAATCTAAGACTTTGTTAAGTTTGTTAATCATATGGTACTTTGATGTTTTAAAATTTGTTAGGTTAAAAAATTTATAGAAGAAGAACTTTCGTCTTAATTTTGAAATTTAAATTTTTTCCTGAATTGATTGAAATAACGAGGATAGAGTTCGTTATTAATTTTAAAATGAGAATCACTTTCTTTCTTGATTTTAATTTTTTTATGCAGAGGTTGAAGTTTGGTAATTCTATTAAGTTTAAGATAAGTAGATGCTTTTTCTTTTTTTCGTTTTTTATTAATACTATTAATTTTTTGGTTTTAGATGATAATAATTTTTTGTGAATGGCGGGGTAATCTGTAGTTTTTACGATACCGTTTACAAAATCAATAGGTTTTCTGCCTGTGCAGGAATGGATTGTTTTGTTGTAAATTTTTACACTTTTTATAACTGGATTTTGATCCATAGGTAAATTTTCTTCTTTTGGTATTGCGTATAAAATTCTGATATGCGCATTTAACGTATTGTGGAATCTTTCGATATCCGCGTTACTTGAGTGGTTATTGGGTGTGGTAAAATGTATCGTAATTCCTTTATTTTCTAAAAAGATTTTGAAATTTCAACTGTTAAATCCCTGTTCTTGATCTGTTATAATTTTTTTAGGTTTGCCAGAAGATGAGATGTATTGCATAAAAGCATTCTTTAAATCTATCCAATTTCTGAACTTAATTGGTATTACGTGTGCATGTTTTGAAAATTTGTCGATTACCGTTAGGTAAGTATTTCCTTTGCTTTTAAACCAAATATCGAGATGGATTATTTCTAGTGGTTTACAATGAGTCTCAGTAATTTTTAGTGGTAGATTTAAGGGTTTTCGTTCATATTTTGCTACATTACATATGTGGCAATTATTTAGTAGTTTTTGGATTTCTTGTTTTAATTTAGAATAGTTATAGTTATTCTTTAAATTTTGATAGACATTATTGATACCTCTATGATTTGATTTTTGGTGTTGGTCAAGAATAAGTTCCTGCAATTCATGTCGGCATAAAATGTCCTCAAGTAGAAATGAACATTTATTTAATTTTAATAGTTTATTTTTTGAAAAATGTTTTAAATAAACGTTTTGAAATTTATTGTATGTTGGTAGATCATCAATCATGATACCAATTACTCCCTTATATGGTATATGATCTTTTAAAATGTTAATCATGAAATTTTCATCCTATTTAGGATGGTAAAATATTTTTCTTGTTCTATCGTAGATTTTTTTTTACTCTAGTTTGAGTGTGGGGCCCAATGTTAATAATATTTTGTGTTTTGTACACATTTAGAGGTAATTCAGAAATAGGGATGTACTCTGTACTATCTTCTTGCGCAGAATGAATAGTAGCATTAGTTGAGCGTATTTCCACATCATCCAAATAATTTTCATGTGGATTATTATTTGAATTAGTTTCTACGTTTTCGTTAGTGTCTATAGTCGTGTGTACAGAACTGATTTCATCTACTTCAATGTCGTTAGTATTTATTTGTATTCTAGACAGCGCGTCTGCGACTTTGTTTCCCTCCCAACTAAGTATTCAATATCAAAGTTAAATTCTTCTAATTTAACTTTCCATCTTTGCAGCTTTGAGTTGGGTTCTTTTAAGTTGTGTAACCATTGTAAAGGCTTGTGATCAGTTCTAATTAAAAGTTTTCTGCCATACAGATATGGGCGAAAGTATTTTGTTGCCCAAATGACTGCAAGTAGTCATTTGGGCAACAAAATACTGACTGCAAGTCTTTCTCGATTGCTGAATACCTACACTCATGTTCGTTGAGTGTCCGCGATGCGTAACAAACAGGGTGGTTATTTTGGGAAAGTACGGCACCGAGAGCAAAGTTACTTGCATCAGTTGTTAATACAAATGGTTTTGTAAAATCGGGATAGATCAAAATTGGGTCAGCCATAATTAATAATTTTAATTTTTCAAAAGCTTCTTTGTATTCGGGTATTGTAATATTTATTTTCTTTCCCTTTTTAAGACAAGTTGCTAAGGGTTTCGCAATTTTAGCGAAATCCTTGATGAATTTTTTATAATATTCAACTGGTCCTAAAAAGCTTTTAATATCCTTAGATGCTTTTGGAATTGGAAATTTATTTATTGCTTCAATTTTATTTGGATTGGGCCTTATGCCCTTAGTCGTGATTATATGTCCCAGAAACTCGGTTTCTTGCTTCATAGATTCACTTTTATCCAACTGAATTTTTAAATTCGCGCAGTTGAGTCTGTTCAATATTTTAGATAAATTATCAAAATGTTCCTCTTTACTAGTACTGAATATGACTATATAATCTAAATAGATATAACAGATTTTTCCAATGTAATCCTTTAGTACAGAGTTCATCAGACGTTGCAATGTGTCAGGAGCATTTTTTAAGCCAAATGGCATCCTAACAAACTCATAATGTCCTCCGTTTGTACTAAAAGCTGTCTTTTTAGTGTCTTTCTCACAAATTTCGATTTACGTGCCAAAAATATTTCATTTTGAAATATTGCAATATTTTGTAGTGGTACAGGAACGTAACAATACTTTTCTTCATTTTCATTTTTAGCACTTTTCCAAAAAATTTTTTGAAAAAAGTGCTTATTAGTTTCACTCTGTCCGTCCGTCCGTCCGTCCGTGGACACTTTTTTTGTTTACAAAACTTCTACACCCTTGAAGATAGAAAGCTGAAATTTCATACGTACATAGATCTTCACTAAAAACTTATTCCCGTAGAACAAAATTTTTACCTATCTCCCCCCCTCTAGAAGTTATACCCCCCCAAAGCCCTAAAAATGGCCTTTTTTAAATATTTGTTGCAATGAAACTATAAGCATTTTTAAAATTTTTCAAACGCAGAAAGGCAGTGGCTTGCTTCCCCTAGCGCGGTATACTGTAGTTAAATTTTAAAAAAACAAAATGGCCGTTCAAATTTACCGTTATCTAAAGTTCTTTTTTTCCAAATTTTTGATGTCGTTTTTCTTCTAGACCCCATAATGTAGAGCTTTGAAATTTTAGGGCCTTTTAGACATTAACAAATAGTTTATTTCGTTAGAAGAAAATTTTTTTCCATCTCCACCCCCTCTCAAGCTATCGCCTCTTGAAATTCGTAAAATTTGAATTTTTGATGCCTTATATTTCCGAAACCGCAAGTTTTTTCAAATTTTTATAAACGCAAAAAGCTAACGGTAAATTCCATGAATTAAAAAGATATAATTATTTTTCTGAACTCACACAACTAACCCTTAAAATTGAGCATTATGTTAACCCATTTTTATATTAATTTTTCCTTTATTTCAAAGACTGCATATATGCATCATCCTAAATATATGCAATCCTAGAAATAGTTTTATATATGAATGAAAATAATTTTAATAGTTTGGTAGGTACACATAGACTGTATTTAAAAGCAGAATTTTCACTTGTTGAAGGGAAAAGTGCTACAATACAAACCATTGGTTTGACCCAACTTTATTTTCATTTTTTTTTTCATTTCAGGGATTTCGTTACCTGTATTCAATTTTAAAATTCTATTTTTATAACTAATTTCAGCTTCGAACGGCAATAGAATATTATTGCCTATAAGCCATAATTTATCATGGAATTTTAATTCTAAGAATTCTATTTTTTTATTTGAATCAAATTCAATAACACTATCTATTGTAACTTTATTTCTACATTCTATTAAATTGGTTAATGTTTTTACATTGATTGGTTTTATTTCGATTTTGTAAATAGGATTACAAATACCTGTGTTGATGATGCTCATTGAAGCACCAGAATCTATTAAAAATATTAAAGGTCTTCCCTTCGATTGAACTTTTATATAAGTTCCGATGTTTTTCCGAGGCTCGCGAGTGAAAAATTTTCTCTTTTAAAGTTTCTTTTCGATTTATTAACTTCTAAGTTGTTTACTCTACGCGTGGTACTCGTATTGACTTCCATTGGTTCGATGTGTTGAGTGCCATGCGAGTTAAAGTTAGAATTTGTTCTATTAAAACTATGATTGTTTCTAGTATTAGTGCTACTACTACTAATTTGATTAGTTCTACTACTACTGTTAAAATTACTATTTTGTAAATTTTGGTTAGAATAATTGTTTTTTAAATGTTCATTATTTCTGTTACTGTTATTATAATTTCTGTTTCGGTTAATGTTATTAAAATTATTATGATTAAAATTGTTTGCTCTATTAGAATTATTTTGGTTATTAGGCCTGTAGAAATTGTATGTGGGTGGTTTGTTTAAATTTGTTTTATTTCTGAAAGGACTGTAATATGCATAGTTGCATTCATGCAAAATATCCATTGCTTCTTCTATTGTAGCCGGATTTCTGCAATATAAAATGGAACGCATTGGTTTTGGTAACTTGTCTTTGAAAATTTTTAAAGCCGTTTCGATATTTATGGCGGTTGTAAAAAGTGAGTTAGGATCAGCTTTTACTTTATTATTGAGTCGCCTCAATATCTTTTTAATTTCATTGAACAAGTCTACACTATGAGTAGTAAAACTGACTGCTCTTAAATCATCATAAATTTGCAAAGCAGTTTTACTATCTCCAAAATTATTAATCAAGACGGATATCATTTCCGACCAACTTTGAATATTATTATTCATTTCTAACATTTGAATATTATTATTCATTCTCTAGCCCTACCTATAACTTTACTTCTAACTTTATTTAATAAAATTTGTTGACAACTACGATTATATCCTGATATTAAAGGACAAATATCGTCCACTAATTCCATAAAAGAATAAAGTTCCTCACCTTTTCCGTTAAATTCTGGTAAATTTTGGATGTACTGCAACGGATCTATCATTAATTGCAGCGGAGCTATAGTGTTGGTGGTAGCTGAAGATGTTGAAGCATCAGTGTTGTTTGTTGCCATTTTGAATATTTCCTCGTACCTAATTGTAAGTGGCTTTTCTTTTCTGGAATCCACTTTTCTCTTTTTTTTCAATGTTCTTTTTTTTTTGGTATTTAGTTTTAATTTCTTTTTGTAATATTATTTTGTGATTATTGTTTTATAATTTTTATTTTATTAAAATTTTACTGGATGTTTAAGTTTTCCAACATTATGTTAAAAGTTCAAAAAAAAAATTTCCAATATTGTTTCAGAAATTTTCTTTTTTTATTTTTCAAGTTTATTTGAAAAATTTTATTTGAGTTCTAGACCGTTTTTCAGACACAACTTTTATGCGAATCTTTTTATCTTTTTAGATCTTAGCGATTAAGATCTTCTACCGAACTGCACCACTTACGTATTGCAAGATTTCGCGTAAGAAAAGTTGTATTTTTTTATACGTGGATTAAAAACACTTTTTTATTTTTTTGCATTCAAAAGTTTCTTTCTTTTATTTAAAATTATTTTTTACTTAAATTATTTTTCATTTAAATTATTTTTATTAATTTTAAAAACTTGTTAATTCCACGTATGGCTTCTTAGAACTAACTTACTTTTTATTTTTTATTAACTTTCTTTCCCAATATTTTTGATTCAAAGTAAAAATTGTTTGATAGGCAATTTTTGTTTATTATTTATAATTACAATTTAATTAAAATTTTATGTTATTCGATAAATTGCAAACGGATATTACGTAACGCGTCACGAATGTTTATTTTAAAAAGTGCAAGTAGAATTTTATTACGAAAGAAAAAAAAATTTATTTTATTTGATAAAAACGACTTTTATTTATTGGAAAGGTAGAGGGCAATCTTTATTTGAATTTGTTATGGGCAATTCTGTTTTACTACACGTATCATGCAGAGTAAAGCCTGGTGGTGACGTAACAATATGAATTCCTCGTATTAAAACAATGAACATATAATTTTTTTGGAAAGATTAGGACTCGAAAACTGATTTGCGGCCGATTTTACATTTTTCACCATATCTACGGAACGAATTAATGGAATTTCTTGAAATTTGATATTTGAGTTCTGGTTGTTACCGAAAATAACTGTCGAGCATTTCAGGGAATTCGGATAGCACAAAGCGAAACTCTACTAAGAGCCAAATTTAAAGTTTTTTAGGTATGTTAACTATAAATTGAAAAGAAGTATTTAACAGACATTTTTATAATATTTCGTAACAGTTTCACTTAACTAGACAATACACAGTGCCGTCGGTTATGTGCTGATCACATCAGATTTTTTCAGGATGTTTTTCCGCATAATATTGCGGCATATAAGTGCAAAACTCCTCTCATTCTATTTTTATTATTTCTTTTTTTTTTCCTCCGAGTCCTTGTATGAGGACTTTTGTTTTGACAACTCCAGAACTTGGTATTTAACTCAAAGTTCCAGCGGCCTAAACTGTCGGTATTTTTGTTAATTCCTTGTAAGAATGTCTCAAAAGTTGTTGTGCCCCTCCCGCTGTACCTCCTTGTTATTCTTATCCTCTTCATGTTTTTTATTGAATATTATATTTGTTTATAATAAATGCAGTTCTAATGTCTGCTTGTTGAATAATGATGAAATTTTCTAATTTCTTCCTAAATTAATAGGTGAAACAAAAATTTATAACAGAAGGAATTTTTTATTTTTTCTTTAAAAACTAATTCTGACCTTTTGTTTTCAGGAAGCAATTACGATTCGTAACGTGGTGTTGTGTTATCAATGTTATTATTTATGTCAGTTCCTTTTACATTAAATCATACATATAGTATGATTTTATTATAGTTATACACAAAAAGACTTGAATATTTTATTTTTCTACTGTTCAGCTTTTTAAGCACTACTTTTCAGTTTTTTTGAATGGAAAATTTTTACTTTTCAGTTTTTAAGCAAAATGTACATACTGAAAATTATAAAATATATGAAAAAATTCAAGTAGGTACGAAAACCAAATATTAAAATTATAATTAACGACGTGACTCTTTTTAATTTTTAGTTTCTGAAAAATTTTATTTCGGTGTGCGTAGCGACATCTAACCGAAAAATGTTTCAATTCAGAATCTTTTACTTATTTCTGCTTTAAGTAAATTTGAAACCTATATAATACGTAAGTTAACACGGGAAAATTATGAATTTTATAAATGCGTAAAATTGCTTCTATTTTATCTATTTCTGTGGGAAATAATTAATTTTAAATAGTACGAGAAAAAAAAGAGTTGACCTTGTCAACTCTGTGATACCCGTACGAATTTGTTATATGTGCGAATAAATTTGACATAACTGACTATGTGACTTTAAGTTGCCGTATTACCATATTAATTTATGCAAAATTTCAGTACTGTGTTTCTCAAAATACTGTGTGTGCCAAACTACTATTTAAGTTGTACGGCAGCTACCAGAAGAAGTCAAGCAATTTCAATGACTTTTATCAAACACATTGGCCCTACTAATATATTCGCTCGTGTGAAATTTCAATACCACAGCTTTCATAGTTTCTGAGATATAGCCAAATAACTTTTGAAGTTGTATGGCAGGTACCAGAAGAAGTCCAGTAATTTCAACGACTTTCATCAGACACATTGGTCCTGCTAATATATTCATTTGTGTGAAATTTTAATAACATAGCTTTTATAATTTCTGAGATATAGCCAAATAAATTTTGAAATTGTATGGCAGCTACCCGAACCGGTACACAGATCATTCCCAATTTAAATAGGGTTCTGGCAATTACTACAATAAATCACTTGTGAAAATTTGGTGAACTTAGCTCAATTAGTTTTTGAGTTATCGTTGGGACGGACGAGCGGACGGACGGACAGACAAAGCTAAATCAACTCAGAATTTGACGGTGATCAAAAACATACACTTGGGTCTATGTCTAAGACCGTTATTTCTTAGCGTTACAAACGGTAAGGCAAATTTAGTATACCCTTCGAACATATGTACGTTCGTACGGGTATAAAAATCTTTGTATAAAAAGTTTAGATAATAAATAAATAAATTAACTTCGAACCAAGCTTTCAATTAAACTATCTAACATCTGAAATTATAGATCTTAATATTACAATTAATAGAATGATAGGTGGTATTGAGTATAGATTAGAATGTTCCCAAATATCAAATAATGACCATGAAAAGAATATTCTGCCACAGACAATGAACTTTTAGAAATAGTTCGAGGCAATCAACAATTTCCGACCATATCTTTTGAAAATTGAATATTTCCACAAATCATCCGTTGAAATATCTATTCGTTAAATACAAAGGAAGAGTTTTAGCCCCAAATATCAAAGATATTAAGGGAAGAGCCAATAACGCAGCAGACTTTGTACTTTGGCTAATATTAAAACAATATCTCAATAATTATCAGAAATTATACAAAATGACATTAACGATTACTTGACAATGAAAAAATAGAATCAAAATAGGAGTCACCTACACTTCGGTCAACTTTTGGTTTACAAAAGTAGTAAATTAACCGTAACAGAGTTTTCACGAGTTGAGTAATCATTTCATTTAGAAATATTGAAAATATAACATTCAACATTCCAAAGCTCACGACCTTTTTCTAACATAAAACCATTTTCATACAAAAAAATTATCAAAAGTTGTTTTACCTTGATCACTTTCCCATCCTCTCATTTTTTCCACTTTCTCCTCATTAAAATTAGAAAACGGAATTGTTGTTGCAATTGGTTCTAATTTATTATTTAAAAGCGGAGCTGACTTTGAAAAACATACCATTGTCGTTCTACTTTGACAACTAAAATAAGGCATTAAGTCTTGGTTTCCTTTTCTGTCTGTGTTGATAAAATTTTACTTGTGCTTGGTACATTGCTTGCTTTACTTACTGCTTCTGGCAAGTTTGTAATTGCATTCCTCGATGAGAGAACTCCAACGCTTCAACTTTGTGTTATTATTCCGGTTGCTAATCGGAAATGTCAATGACTGGTGATCAGTTAGAGTCTTGATTTTCTTTGTGCATATCAGTATTTACTTTTTGGACTGATTTGCTTTGAGAAGCCATTGGCTCTTGTTAATTTAGGGTTAAAGGACCACCGACTGCTGCAAAATAAGTAAATCTTCGATAACTGGATGTTAGATCGAGAAACTCTTTAAGGTCTTTAGGTGCTCGTCTTAGTTTTTACATACAAATATGATAAGGTCAGCGATGTGAACGTAGCAGATTTTTTTCTTTGAACTTCTTAAACACCTCATCGATCAGCCTTTGGAATAGTTTCCCAGGCTTGCGATAGTATTTGTGATATCCAGAATCAGGTACTCTAAAGTCGACTACTATTTTCTGTATTTCTTGATACCGGAAGCGTCCAGATTTCTTTCAAATGTCTAAATAAGGTAGTTGTACGGGCTAACTACTTGCAAATCTTTTTCTTCTTTGGCCAATCGTAGACTCTCTTGTGGAACAGTTTGACTGGTAGCTTCGATATTGTTTAAAACTTGTTCTGCTTTATTTAACCTTTTTTCTAATTTTTTTTATCATTTCTGGCTAATCAGCTGACAAACTCGATTGCGTTATGGTTTGTTGGTTTTCCTCCATATTTTTATTATTTTTTTTTTTATTATTTCTTGACTTTACTTACAAGATGTAGGCTTAATTGTTCATTCAAGTTGGCTTTGGTAAAGAATTCGCTTCTTGATCCACGTTTCCTCAAAGACTTGTGATTTTCTCGGATTGACGTTTCCTCGGATTGGTGGAAACCTCGTAGAGTTTCCGATTGAAATAAAACTTGCGGTAAATATTACTGATACAAGATGCCCATGCTATGTTCCCACGCGTATAGTTGTGGTATTTCGTAAACTGTGAGAAGTTCTGAAATTGTCCTTCTTCTCCTGGACATAGTAGTTGCCATTTTCCTTGAAGTTGCCTGCCTGACTTATGTCTAGCTAACGAGATTTATCGTGTTGAAGTTTTAATTCAAACTTTGAAATTAAATCCAAATCTTTATTGTACTACTTAATCGAGTTACAATTTAAAACTTTCTAAATCCTAAATATAGTTGCCAGAAGAAATGTGACAATAATCCAATCTTTTCAAATTTCGATGGGCCTTTCAGTGATAGTTCGCGGTGAATATCTGAATTCTTTCGTGATTTTTTTGCTGAATCATATTAACAACTATCCTAAATCTACCTTTATTGAATTTGCCACGAACTCTACAGTGGGTGAAAAACATCGTTAATATTTTAGCTGTTGCTTTTCTCGAGATAGAGATGTAGTTCCTGAAATAGCTTTACGTAAATGTCGTTTCCATTTAGCTTTCCTTTTTAATAATTCTCACTACAAAATTAATACATTATATTGTTTACCATAGTATTTATTTTATGATTGAAATTACTATACTAGAAAGAGTGGAACATTCGAGTTGAAATCAGGATGTTTGGTAACCGTACTTTCAAATCACCGTGAAAAATTCCCACCAAAATGATCATCCAGGAGATTTATTTTATGATATTAATATTAGATTCGAATTTTTTAAAAATGTTTTTAAATAAAACAAAAACTTTATATTCATTATCAGATCAAATTAATGTTTTATATCTTTAATGCTCACTCAAAATATTTCTACAATAGTTTGATTGTCACCTTAATATATGTACATTTTTTTCAAACTAATTTACAACAAAAGTGTAATATTATGAAATATATTATAAGTTAAAATCAATAATCACATCTTTCCATAATTCGCAAACTATTCCTAGATACTTAAATATACATACGTACACATATAGTAATTACATAGATATTTATTTATATTACTTTGAATCGGGCTTAAAGTCATTTAGCGGTTTCTCTATTGCCTGGATTAAATTAATTTTAAAATTATCTATGTTTAATTTGGATGGAAGCGAATTTTCCATTTCGGGTTTTGTTTCACGTGATAAAATGTGAGATGGAAAGTTCGATTGTTTAATTTGATTTTCTTGAGTTTTTTTTATATCATCTTCATTTTCATTATTATTGAAAAACGATTTATTTGCAAACTCTCTTGGTGGTATCGTTGTAGATTCTGGAGCGATATTAATTAGTCTCGTCCGTTTCTTCTTGGGCTCGATGTTATAGGAATTTATATTGCCTGAATGTCGATAAGACACGTGTTTTCGTAGAGCGTCTTTACTCCGGGATACATGTGGGCAGACACTACAGGAATACCTAAAATTAAATAAGTTCGCAGATATTATACTTTTCGCTGTAATTTTATTTACCTAATATTTTGATGAGTTTCCAGATGAACTCTCAAATTGTATTGATTACTTAATTGTTTCTGACAAATAAAGCATGTCGCATAAATTTTTGTGTTTGAGGATGATTTTGCGGGTTCAGCTGCAAGAGTATTTTTAATTTGCGTCATATCAACTGTAACATTTGATTGTATTATACCCGACAAAATATCTGTTGTAGGATTATTTCCAACACATATATCTTCAAAAAAATTAATATGATCTTCCGGCTTTTTTTCTATAATCGTTCTAGGTAAACGCTCTGAGCATGATTTCATTATTGAAAATTCGTTAGCGAAATTGCTGACAGCAATTGATGAGGATGACAGACATCTTAAAATGTCTGTTATTTTGTTGAAATTGTTTATGTTGTTCAAAATTTTTCTTTCGCCTTGTGGAACTTCATTTGCGTTAATACTGCTTTCTTGCAATTTTCCATTGTCCTGACTTCTGCTTAAATAGTTGTGATACTGCTCAAAATTATTTAAGAAGTTTGAATTTTGCACTTCATCTTCAGGAATAAAGTTTGAATATATACATTTCCTTGAAAATGCGTTTGTATTTGGGCTTCTATTATCATCACTTGGTTTAGATTCAAATTGATACATTTGAACTTTGTCTTCATTTATTTTCAAAATTTTATTTACATTCTGTACCTGGAATGGAAAAAAAACTAGAGTTTTCAATTGCTAATACTAAATATTATCCTACGTTTTTATGTTTTAAGTCTGCAAGTCCTTTAATACCCAACGTTTCAGCTAGAATTAATAATCCAGGAATTTGCTCTTCAAATACGTTTGTTTCTCCAGAATACATAAAAGATATTAAAGCTACAACTATCGAAAATTTTGCGCCAGGTAAAATTATTACTGGATGATAGGTTTGTTCTAAATTTCGAAATAGTTCTGCAAAAAAATTGCTACATGCGCTTAAAACAACGCGATGTGCTTGTAAGGTCTTCCCTTCGGCCGACAACGTGACATCTGTTAAACTGGATTGATTCAGTAATAAGGGAAGCGACGTTAAAAGGCTAGCCTAAAATTTGTAAATAGGTTAGCAATTTCGAAATTTGCCAAAGTAAATAAATTTTAAAAAATGCTTTAAAAAATGTAAAATAAATTATCTGTTAACGCCTGTATTGGATATTAGATAGATTTAACTACCATACTACACTTAGTTCCATATTTGTGTATTACATATGTATACATATATTGTTTATTTATGTAATTATATCATTGCAAAATGATCTCTTAATTTAAGATATTTCTGAGAAAGGTTATGACTAAGATCATTGTAAGTGGCGACATTTCAAACCAGCGATGGTGCTCGCCGATTCTGCGGGTGAGAAAAGAGCGGAATGGTTGATCAAGCGGGCGCTAGTATTCATTACACGGAACGCTAGTATACATTACATTTCCTAGTGCGTAATAACCGTCTTCGTCCCTAGAAACAGGAGCCAGAAATGGAGAAAACGTTCGTAATTCTCTAGATAGGGATGAATGACTTTTTTGTGGGACCATGAAGAAGGCTTATATTCTTTATTTTGAAAACAATGGGGAAGATAGTAGAAAAATTATATCTGCACAGGGATGCAGATGCGTATCAGAAAAAAGGTCTATAGAGAATTCTTTATAGCTGTTAGCTAGCACTGTGGATAGGACAATAGAATAAAAGGTAACCTTATGTCTGTTCTTACACAATTAGAGATCTATTATTATTATTACTTTCACAGCAATTATTATTAAATGATGTTTAGGGCGAGGACTTTCGGCCCTGTGGACTTGCATACAATTCAAGTTGCAGAGAAGAAATCGGAGGTAAATTACATGGCAGTGGTTTTTGATTGCAAGCTGTTATTTTGAAGTTACGACCAAATTGTGTGTGTGCGGGCCACCCTTGCACTTATGGCTTGCAGGTCATCTTCTGGGTGTATATCTTGGTTTCGATAACGCTTCTGAGCTATGGAGCGGCAGCATGGACAAGAAGAGTTGTTCCTGGAAAGACTAGGAAAAAACAGAAACCAATGCAGAGACTCCCATGCCTTTGCAACAGGGGGGCTATGAGATTGTGTTCAATTGCGGCAATGCAGCTGGTCTTGAGGTTAAACCTTTTAGCCTTGTTGTTTACCTTTCTAGCGAAGGCTGCCATTCTGAGGCTGCCATAATGTAATTGTTGTTATTACTATTATTGGAAGAAACATTTAAAATTAAATCTCGCAAAATGTAAAAATTCATATCAGTATACACACAATATGAATAGTCATTGTAATTGCTTTGAAATGATCTTGAATTTTACATAACAAAATATTAAACTCAAATGAAAAAATTGTACGTAACGCAGATGACAGATGAACGGCTTCAAATTATAGCTGCTTGAACACAAAACTTTGAATTAACAAACTGAAAATTTAAAAAAATGCTAAATATCTCAAAAAAACTCATTATATTTTTTCACGATGCGCTCCATCAGTTTTTAAACCTTTCTTCTTCTTGTCTGCGTATCCTTTCCAGGATATTAGCGATCACATCTCAAGTTATATCGGAGTACAGCCTTTCAATTTCGTCGTCGTCTGCTTTTGTTGTTGAAGCATATGTCTGAATAACATTTAAAGGTATTGGTTTTTACCATTATTGTTCGATCGGAATAGGGTATGACGTTGGTCACTGATTGAAGTAGTTTTTGGGATATTATGATGTCCACGCTGTTTCTATGGTTCGCATTATCGTTACCGGAATAAAACATTTTTGCGTATTTTGTTTGACATTCGCCAGAGTTTGGTAAAAAGGTTTCGTTGAAGCTAAGAATATCAATTTTTAACCTTTCCATTTCTTTAGCAGTGCTTGCAAACTTACCACCCTTATAGAAACTTCTTATGTTCCAGGTAACAATCTTTATGTGTTGCTTTTTTTTACCTCCGGGGATTCTTAGCACCCTCGTATTGTTGGAGGATGAGGACCGTTCCTTATTTTATACTTGCATGTGATTTTAAAAGTTTGCTGTACGTAAATTTTATGGTACGCGTGCCGTTTTGCAGCTAATGTGGTAATTTATGGAGTTAATAAGAAAGTTTGCTCTAGCTTCAACAGTAGCCAATGTGTCACTCCTCCTCTACACATTCATACGATTTTTTTTTCGAAAAAAGCTCCAACAAATCACCTCCCGAAAGCTGTAACACTTTAATCTTAGCAGGCAAATAATGCACACAATACATCGCGCACAGGGTGGATATGTTTCTTTTTAGCACTTTTCCAAAAAATTTTTGAAAAAAAGTGCTTATTAGTTTCACTCTCTCCGTCCGTCCATCCGTCCGTCTGTCCGTGTGTCTATTTACAAAACTTCTACACCCTTGAAGAAAACTGAAATTTTATACGCACATAGATCTTTACTAGAAATTTATTTCCGTACAATCAAATTTTTACCTATCTCCCCCCCCTCTAGAACTTATACCCCTCCAAAACTATAAAAATGGCCTTTTTTAACTATTTGTTGCAATGAATTTGTTGCAAGGCAGCGGCTTGCTTTCCCTAGCGCAGTATACTATAGTTAAACTTTAGAAAAACAAAATGGCCGTTCAAATTTACCGTTATCTAAAGTCTTTTTTTTCCAAATTTTTGATTTGGTTTTTCTTCTAGACCCCAGCCTGTAGAAGCTTAAAATTTTAGGACTTTTAGACGTTAACAAAAAGTTTTTTTCGTTAGAAAAACTTTTTTTCCATCTCCACCCCCTCTCAAGTTATCGTCTCTTGAAATTTGTAAAATTTGAATTTTTGACACCTTATACTTCCGAAACCACAAGCTTTTTCAAATTTCTATAAACACAAAAAGCTAACGGTAAATTCCATGACATTAAAAAATGTAATTATTTTGCTTAGCTCACACAATTAACCCTTAAAATCGAGCATTATATTAACCCCACTTTACATTAATTTTTGCTTTATTTCAAAGACTGCATAAATCGTTCATCCTAAATATATGTAATCCTAGAAATAGTTTTGTATACAGGATTCAGTTAGCTCCTATGCCACTCAAGAAGATTATTTTAAATATTTAAAACTAATAAAACTAAAGAAAGTCATGCGTTCAATCACAGCTCAAGTACGTCTCGGAAGTTTCTACGAAATAGCTTAGCAGATTTGGATAACTGCAATAATTTTAAATATTTGAAGTAATAAAGCTCTATAAAGTGTATGAAGGGTTGCATTTTAGGAAATATTTTAGAATTTTAGCGATATGTTTTAGCGTTTCCGGGTAGCTGAATAGCTGGGTAGCACCAGAAATGATTGGAGTGACATCAGGAAATTTGGTAACAAATTATAGTTGACAAATAATACTCAATTATACATGTTCAAAAAATGTTTAAAACAATGTTAAACGACTTTTTAAAAAACTTTTAAGAGGTGATAAAAAAAGTACTTCAATTAAATGTGATCAATAAACTCAAGATTTTTTGAAATTATTCCAAAGAAGAAAACTGTTGAGTCCTCAATTTTCGCATTTAGAAGTACAAAATTTAATTAATAGATGGTTTTATAGCGGAGGTGGTTTATTTTATACATTCTCGTTTATAAGGAGAGTAATAAAAATTTGTTTTAGGTTTACAAATATTTAACAAAAGTAAAATTTCTACACGATATTTTGTAAGCACTCCTTGAAATATAAGTACAAAGCGATCTTTTAAGCGAGATGCTTTTAAAAGCTCTGAAAATATTTTTTCTTTAGTTAAGTAAAAATAAAGTTGGGTCAAACCAATGGTTTGTATTTTAGCATTTTTCCCTTCAAGAAATGAAAATATTACTTTGAAAAACATTCTGTGTAAACCTACCACACTATTAAAATTTTTTTCATTCATATACGAGATTATTTCTAGGATTGCATATATTTAGGATGAACGATTTATGCAGTCTTTCAAATAAAGCAAAAATAAATTTTATAATTCTCGATTTTAAGGGTTATTTGTGTGAGTTAAGAAAAATAGTTATATTTTTTAATGTCATCCGATTTACCGTTAGCTTTTTGAGGTTTTGTTAATATAAGGTGTCAAATATTCAAATTTTACAAATTTCGAGTGGCGATAACTTGAGAGTTGGTGGAGATAGACTATTTATTAATGTCTGAAAGCTGTTAAAATTTCAGACTTTTACAACCTGGGATTTAGGAGAAAACCCACATCAAAAATTTGGAAAAGACCGATTTTATATAACGTAAATTTTAGCGGCCATTTTGTTTTTTTAAAGTTCAAGTATAGTGTGCCGTGAAAGAAGAAGCAAGCCACTGCCTTCTGTGTTTGCAAAATTTCAAAAATGCTTATAGTTCTGCCACAATAAATAGTGGAATAATCGTATTTGTCGGGTTTTTGGGGGGTATAGATTGTATAGGGGGGGAGGGGGGAGAAAAAGCACATTTTTCAAAAAATTTTTTTAGAAAAGAGGTAAAAATGAAAAAAAAATTAGAAAAAAAAAGATAAAACTGTAACAAAAACAAAAAAAAGGAATAGAATTTTTCAATAAAATGTTACATTGATGGTACACATGGTTATTTTTGGAACAAAAAAAATAAAGACACTTACAGTTTCTTGTATTCTCAAATTTTTTGCATACGCTCTAATTGGGACTTAGTAAATTAGAAAGTAAGTTAATTAGATAACTTACAAACGATTTTTTTTAATACGGTTGGGTTAAATATGTTTTATCTCATTTTTGATTTCTCATATGTTTCAAAGGTTGAATTCGAGTTGTACTAAAGTAATACACGTGGCTTAACTCAAAAACCTCATTGATGACGTGGACTGTGCGTATAGTATTAAAATTTAAAGTGTTTAAGCTAAAATATAAATATAATTAAGTAAAAGACATTTTACTAATAAAAACCACTAACATTTTAAAATTGTTTTAAAATCGAACTCTCTTCTTTAAAAATTTTTAATTGTTTTAATTTTTAAGAAACCTAAATAAAAAAAACTTTATAACAAGTAAAAACGTTTTAGAGGTTATGAGCCATACAACTCCGAAAGTTAATTTTAAATATTTGGAAAAATATTAAAGCTAGATTCATAAAACCCAGTGGTCGCGTGTCTAATTTCAGGTCAGATAATATATTTCTGGAGTTTTGGTAGAATAGCTTGACAGGTTCGAGGACCTGCCAAACAACTCCGAGAGTTAAATTACATTTTACAGATCAGACATAATATCCGTAAAGTTTCTATTGAATGGTTTGACAGGTTCAAGTAATTGCAATTTAGCGATCATGGTTATTTCTAAATATTTCAAAAACTAATTTTTAAACTCAGATTTTCATAGTGCAGATTGTTATTCAATCGGTTTATACCGATTGAAACGCTCTTGTTTTTTTTTTTTTACACTTTATATTAGGGACGGATTTCTCATATATGCAAAGTATGTATTTTCAATGAGCGACAAAAAACAGGGGCGCCATTATAAACTTAAAAAAAAACCTAAATTAAAAAAAAAATTTTTTTCATCCAAAAAAAGGATTCCAGAATTATTTTTATATCAATTTGCAGGAAAATGAACTTGATAAAATGTACTAAAAACAAACGTAATATTTTATTCCTAATAATATAAAAAATGTGCATGAAAAAATAAGTTAGTTACGGAAAACGTTAAGCATTGATCTACACATATTTTCTATTCGCACCGTATAACAAAAAATGTTCATAGAATTGAAATTATTCATATATTTTGTTACTATCTATATTTTTTTATCTTTTTCATTCTAATTTATTATACAAATGCGCTACATATTTTTTTGAATGATATGTGTCATCAGAATTACAATTATTAATTTATCTTTTTATATACCACAGCCATCTTTGGGTATATACCACAGTCATCACTGGGTGTCTCGTAACAAAGTGCACTGCTATATGCCATTATATAGGATCTCATGAGTAAAAAGACTTTTGTTTGGAGACCCAGTTCACAGCTCAACAGGTGTGGAGCTACAGGGGCTTAAAGTAAATTATGACTGATTTTTTTACTTTTTGAAATTTTAAGTATAACTCCGCGACTGTGTAAGACAGATGCATTAACAAACATTATTTGGAAGCTTCAGCGTAAGGGATTTTCTATAAATATCTACATTAGTTATAATCTGTTCAGATTTCGGAATCACGTGACTTTATAGTTCGAAAAAGTTTAAATTTTAATTTTCTTTTAAAAAACGTTAATTTTCTAGGTGACGTAACATGTGAGCTTTCTCCAATTTTAGGACGGGTGACAACCTTGACAACTCAGCTTCAATTAGGTGTATGAATGATCACACTACCTGATGAATGATGTGGTTTAGGAGTTATTGAGAAAAATAGAGTACAGTAATTGCTATTTTATACCAATTTTTTTGTTTCAATGACTTAGAAAAATGTGCAACAACCATTTAAAGTGGTTTCTCTGTACTGTTTTACAAATGTTCAACTTAACAACCGAATTTCCCTCACATTTGCGAAATTTAATGGCTTGGAGAATAGCATATGAGTATACTCTTATATTAGGTATTTTCGAATATATTAGAAATATTCATGGTGATTTGGAATGTTTGAAAAATAAAAAACGATTAAATACAAAAAATATGCAGAAATTATTTTATTTCATTTAAATATTAACAAAATTAAATTTTTTGTTCTTACAAACTAGATACTTATTACAGGTACCAAATTACCTTATAATAAGTTACAGGTAACAAAATATTTTTGAGGTAAAACCAAAGTAGAAAATATATAAAAAAATTGTTTTTAAAAAAGTTGGGTCAAACCAATGGTCTGTATTGTATCACTTTTCCCTTCAACAAGTGAAAATACTGCTTTTAAATACAGTCTTTATATACTTACTACACTATTAAAATTATTTTCTTTCATATACAAAATTATTTCTAGGATTGCATATATTTAGGATGAACGATTTATGCAGTCTTTGAAATAAAGCAAAAATTAATATAAAGTGGGGTTAACATAATGCTCGATTTTAAGGGTTAATTTTTTGAGTTAAGCAAAATAATTATATTTTTTAATGTCATGGAATTTACCGTTAGCTTTTTGTGTTTATAGAAATTCGAAAAAGCTTGCGGTTTCGGAAATATAAGATGTCAAAAATTCAAATTTTACAAATTTCAAAAGACGATAACTTGATAGGGGGAAGAGATGGAAAAAAATTTTTTTCTAACGAAATGAACTATTTGTTAACGTCTAAAAGTCCTAAAATTTTAAGCTTCTACAGGCTGGGGTCTAGAAGAAAAACCAAATCAAAAATTTGGAAAAAAAAGACTTTAGATTACGGTAAATTTGAACGGCCATTTTGTTTTTCTAAAGTTTAACTATAGTATACTGCGCTAGGGAAAGCAAGCCGCTGCCTTTTTGCGTTTGCAAAATTTCAAAAATGCTTATGGTTTCATTGCAACAAATAGTTAAAAAAGGCCATTTTTATAGTTTTGGAGGGGTATAAGTTCTAGAGGGGGGGAGATAGGTAAAAATTTTGTTCTACGGAAATAAGTTTCTAGTAAAGATCTATGTGCGTATAAAATTTCAGCTTTCTATCTTCAAGGGTCGGGAAGTTCTGTAAACAGACGTACAGACAGAGTGAAAGTAATAAGCACTTTTTTTCAAAAATTTTTTGGAAAAGTGCTAAAAACAAGTAAGGTGAATAAATTAAGAAAAATTTATCGGATAAAAAAATTTTGGAACTGTGTAAATAGCCAAATCGGATTGTTTAATTATGTTTTACAGTTTGCGTGCTGAAATGATCAATGTCATGCAAAAAAATTTTTTTGTAAAATTGATATGAAAATTTGATCCACACGCCAACGATTTTGGATATGGATCAAAATGCATCACAAATCGAATTTTAAGTGGAGGTGGATCAAAATGACATCGGCATATCTACGAAACTAAATGAGATAGCGAAAATCTGATTACATACACGAAAAGATCATCGTCGAAAACCTATGAAAGTGGTCTTAAGTCAGAAATTTCGAAAGTGACGTATGGATAAATATAGCACTCAATACTTTGTTTTATCTATTTTGCGTGCAATACTTTATCGAATCTTTCTGTAAACTAAAATTTATTATAATACAAATTTTTTATTTTGAAGAATTTCTTATTTTAACATATGAATAATCGCAGACGCATGTTCAACGATTTTTTTATTCAAGAAACGAGAACGAATTATAGTATGATTGTCGTTTCAAGGTTTTTATTTTTTTTATTATTATTATTGTTTTTGTTATTCAAAACTTATTTTCATTAAATTTTTTTTTTTGAAAATGTTCCCACAAAATGCTCAAGGAATCATGGAAGCAAAAGTGTGTTATATTACAGTTCTCGTTTCACGGTGAAGCATAATAATATAAAGTTTGCATTGTACAGTGTGACTCTTCAAATCTTTTAATTTTAGGCATGTAATTATCTTTTATTTCTAATAGATTCATTTTTATAGTTAACTATTCTTATAATCAACTAGAACAATATCTTCATTTATTAAGATAACTTCTTTTTGCGTTTTTGGGGTTGCTTCAATTCGGATTCTTGAAAACAATTTTTAATTATATTCTGGAATTTGTATTATTATGACAAGTTGGTGTCTGATATAGTTAATTTGGTATATTTTATGTATAAGTTTGATATCGTCTTCTATTTGTAAAAGTTCTGATTTCCATTGAAACTATTTAAGTATTGAGGAATAATGTCTTGTTGTGAATTTATATATTTGGTGATATTTTTGATTTGGTTGGAAATTTCGTAGTTTATCCCAATTTGTTTATCATTTTCTGTGATTAGGTCAGTATTTGTTTTGGTTAGGGTTTCTAATTTAGATTTGATTTCTATTTCGTCATTGCAGTCCCTGGTGCCGGTTGTATATGTATTTAAGTCCAGTTTTTTTTTGTGCGGTCTTATATTGCTTATTTTTTGTTCTAGTAAATTGGAGTTATATAGAAGTGGGTTGTACTTTGGGTTTGTTTGGTCTGGTATTGAGAGGGTATTTTTGTGGATTGAGTTTTTTGGGCTTATATACTCAATAATATAGACAGTATGTAAAATTTTTTTTATAACTTTTTATTATTCTTACGTCCTCTAATTTTATCGTTATAAAGCCGCTATTTCCATTTAGATTTTGTAGCTCTAATAATTAAAAATGTGCTTTTGTGATAGTTGTAGAATTAGATGCAGTATTATAATGTACTGAAAGGGAAGTAGATTCACTTTTGCGTCTTGTTCTTTTATTTTTTTTGCTTTGCTTTAATGGTGGTTGAATTAATATTTTAAAATTTCTTTTCTTTTTAGCACTTTTCTAAAAAAATTTTGAAAAAAAGTGCTTATTAGTTGCACTCTGTCCATCCGCCTGTCCGTATCTGTGTGTCTGTTTATAAAACTTCTATACCCTTAAAGATAAAAAGGTAAAATTTTATATGTACATAGATCTTTACTAGAAATTTATTTCCGTAAAACAAAATTTTCATCTGTCTCTCCCGTTCTTAAAGTTATACCCCCCTTAAAGTTATATAAAAATGGTACATGTTAATCAGTTATTGCAGTGAAACAATAAACATTTTTCAAATTTTGTAAAAGCAGGGAAATAGTGGCTGGCTTACTCTATTGTGGCATACCATCTCTGAACTTTAAAAAGCAAAATGGCCGTTTTGCCAGTTTGTTTTTGCCAAATTTTTGATACCGTCTTTTAGCACTTTTCCAAAAATTTTTTGAAAAAAAGTGCTTATTAGTTTCACTCTGTCCGTCCGTCCGTCAGTCTGTCCGTCCGTCCGTCCGTGTACACTTTTTTGTTTACAAAACTTCTACACTCTTGAAGATAGAAAACTTAAATTTAACACCTACATAGACCTTTACTAGAAACTTATTTCCGTAGAACAAAATTTTTACCTATCTCCGCCCCCCTCTAGAAGTTATACCTCTCCAAAACCCTAAAAATGGCCTTTTTTAACTATTTGTTGCAATGAAACCATAAGCATTTTTGAAATTTTGCAAACGCAAAAAGGCAGTGGCTTGCTTCCTCTAGCGCGGTATACTATATTTAAACTTTAAAAAAACAAAATTGCCGTTCAAATTTACCGTTATCTAAAGTCTTTTTTTTCCAAATTTTTGATGTCGTTTATCTTCTAGACCCCTGTTTGTAGAAGCTTTAAATTTTAGGAGCTTTTAGACATTAAAAAATAATTCATTTCGTTAGAAGAAAATTTTTTCCCGTCTCCACCCCTCTCAAGTTATACCCTCTTGAAATGTGTAAAATTTGAATTTTTGACACCTTATATTTCCGAAACTGCAAGTTTTTTGAAACATCTATAAATGCAAAAAGCTAACGGTAAATTCCATGACATTAAAAAATATAATTATTTTTCTTAACTCACACAATTAAACCTTAAAATCGAGCATTATGTTAACCCCACTTTATATTAATTTTTGCTTTATTTCAAAGACTGCATATATGCATCATCCTAAATATATGCAATCCTAGAAATAGTTTCGTTTATGAATGAAAATAATTTTAATAGTGTGGTAGGTGTACGTAGACTGTATTTACAAGCAGTATTTTCGCTTGCTAAAGGGAAAAGTGCTAAAATGCAAACCATTGGTTTGACCCAACTTTATCTTCTAAACCATACGTTACAGTAGCTTGAAATTAGCAGCTCTTAGATATTCATAAATAGTTTATTTCGTTTGAAGAAAATTTTTTCCCACCACCATCCCCTTTCTGAATATTTGGCATACTTTATTTCCGAAACCACAGGCTTTTTCAAATTTGTATTAGCGCGGAAAGCCAACGGTAAGTTCCATGCCATTAAAAAACAATTATTTTTCTTAACTCACACAATTAACCCTTAAAATCGAGCATTGTGTTAATCCCCCTTTAAATTAATTTTTGATTTAGTAATAATTCAAAGACTGGATAAATATTCTTTAATTTTTCCGTTTAGGAAATCGATTGGTTTGACATTTTTGGCGGAATGAACTGTGTTGTAATAGACGTTTGTAGGTCTCATTAATTTTTCTTTCACTGTACCAGTGTCGACTCCTTCACGTATCTGAGTAACTTTATATGTGCGTTTAAAAAGTTGTGCTATCTCTCGATGTCGGAGTTCGCCGAGTGGTGCATTGCTGGTCATGTAAAAATTTTCTAAACGGGAGGGCTTTCAGTCTCAACTCGTTATCAACGACAATTTTTTTTAAGTATCCGGCTATTAAAAGGTATTGTAAACTTATTAGTTTAAATTCCAGCCAAGTGTGTGAGTTTATTCTAACAGCCTGCGCGAATTTGTTGAACTTGTCTATGAAAGTTACGAATAGCGTTTTGTCTAGACTGTGAAAAACGTCAATGTGAACTATTTGATTCGAGCTTGAAGGTGTTTCTGTAATTATATATTTTGGTTTCGGAGGACTTCTGTCCTTGTGAGGAGATATCACAACTTTCACAATTTTTATGCATCTCCTCAGACACCTCCATAATTCCCCTATTATTGTTTCTGAGATGCTCTTCTTCTATCAACTTGACTAGGTTTTCCTTGTCGGTAACGTCTTGAAGGACTCTATTACATTTAATAACTACGGTTTGAAGAAAAATATTCCTGGTAGACAATTCGGAGTGTTTTGAGAAAATTTGGGTCTTCTACATGTGCAAATGTTGTTGAAATTGGGTTTTGCAATTTTTCTGTCTAATTTTTCGGTATTTATAATTTTCCTAGACTTATTAAATAATTCTTAATTTTTTACTTTTAGGTGTCCTGAATTCGTTTTTTTATGATTATTTTTCATTTTGTCTTTTTTATGATTTGTCTCTTAATACATTTAATGTAGCTTTTCTTGTATGGAAATAATCTTTACAAATTTCCCGTAAAAGCCTGTCAGTACAAGAAACTACTTTATTTGTTTCGAAGTTCTTGGCATTGGAAACTCTCCAACGCACTGTTTTTTTTCGGGTTCGGTTTTATCCCTTCCAAAGTGTTAGTTTTTAGGATAAAATTTGATTTGTTAGTTTGGAGCGAAAATTCAAAATTATTTTCAAAAATCCGAAGAGAAAATTTTATTATAATGCAACAAAAAAGTTTATATATTTTTTTCCTTCTTTTTTAAATATAATTTCAAGTTTTTATATGATTTCATGCTATTTAAGTTAATAATTAAATTTTAAAGAGAACAATAAATATTTTAATTTATCGAAAAGAAAAATTGGATATAATAAAATTTTTTTTTTACTTCCCCAAGATCTGTTACATATACAGCTATTCTACAATAGCTGTATAATCTGTGTATGTTTGTGTACTATAATAAGTTAAGTACAGATAGATAATTCACGTAGAACAAAAATTTTCAAAGCATTTGTTTTATTCTCCAAGACCACCCGCAAACAAAAAGTTAGAACAAAAAATTCAAAGGGTTTTCTTTCAGTAGCTTTTCTGTTTCTTTTAATGATTGCATGGCTCTTTTACTTTTTCTCTTTTCAAGAATTTGTGCGTTTAATTATTGTCACAACTTTTTATTAATAGTAATATTATTTATAAATAAATAAAAAACTCTGCCTCCTTTAAATTTAGATTGTCGAGCTATATCATTGAATTTACTTCTTCCAGTCTTTTGAAAATTTTAATCAAAGAATCTGCATGTTCTACAAGTGAAGAAGAACAAATTATAATGTCGTCCACATAAACGAGATAGATTTTGTAAATGTAATCCTTCAAAATAATTTATCAATTTTCAAAAAGTTGCCGGGGTGTTTTCAGTCCGAATGGCATACGTAGAAACTCATAGTGCCGTCTCCGAAACTAAAAGCCATCTTGTGGACATCGTTTTCCTTAATTTCTCTTTGATGACACCCCTTAGCAAAAGTCGTAAAATACTTTGAGAGTATTTTACAATTCGAAGTATTTTAGTACCCCTCCAGAGTCGTAAAATACTGTTATCGTCCGAGTACGTTATGTTGGGGATAGAGAAAATGTCATTCATCGCCATTTCGTTCAGCTTACAATAATCGATAACAACTCGTTATTTATTCCTTCCGCTGGCGTCGGCCTTCTTGGGGACGATCTAAACGGGGGCCGAATATGACAAGGCACTGTGTCCTTCTCCAATATATCGGATATGCGTTTATTTACTTCCTTGTTATGGATCTGTGGATAACGATACGATCTTACAAGGATTGGTACGTTACTGGTTTTACGAATTGGATGTGTAACTAATATTCGTATAGGATAAGTTGAAATCTCCCTGATAAAATATTTTGGAGAATAATAAATTAGAAATTTTTGTCTTCAACTTCTTCGATAATGTTAAAATTATCTGAATTTACTTTTTGGATTTCCATAAGGCTTAAATTAATTAAATTCCCAAACATTGTAATTTTCTGCACTATAATTTCCTACACTATAAACCGCCTAAGGAGTTCTACTCCTTTAGGTAATTTAACCCTTTCTTTTTCTGTAATGGGGTTAGTAATTAGTGATTCCTTTTTGTTTTTAAGTTATAACTAAAATTCTCGTGTTCGTGAGAAAAAAGTTATTTTATGCTCCTATGTTTTATAATTAAAGTTTTGTTTTCATAATCTATTTTCCCTTGTAGCGGTAATAAAATGTTGTTTCCTATTATTCTGCGTAAGTTTTATGAAACGAAATTAAATTAAATTCTACTTTTAATCTGGGTCACCAAGTTTTTTTTTTTGTTTTTATTTTTTTTTGTTTTTGTTTTTTTTTGTTTTTATTGAATTTCTTATGAATCATAAAATCATAAAATATCGTTCCTGTGTATTCTTTTACAATTTAAGTAAAAAATTTTTTTTTCTTATTTCTTAATTTTGAATTTAATTACATAAGCTGATTCAAGTAACTCGACGATAGGAGCAATTCTTTAACCCTCTTTTTAAAATTTTTTATATTAGGTATATTTTTTATGTTCTCAGGTAGCCGATTATATAATTTTGACCGTTTAACAGAAATTCTCTGTAAGATAATGAAGTGCGACTTTTCCCAATACATACATTATTTCTAAATCGCGTGTTAAACTCATGATTGAATCTTGCAATAGAAGTACTACTTGTATGGCTATTGTTATTTAGAATTTTGTATATACCCAGGATTTGTTGAAATTGGTGTATCCCTTTTACAGGTAAAACGCGACTCAAAGAATGCAAGTTATAGGTATTATATAACAAAGGTATATTAAGAATATTCTTTAAAATTTTATTCTTAATACCTGTAACCTTCTGATAACCCCATGTCCCGAATTGCAGCACTATAAGACAAAATTGAATGAACTAAAGAAAATTTTATTCTTGTACTTGTACATACAAATTCCATTAAAAGCGCTTAATTTACTATTAATTCTTTCTATGTGCGAAAACCAATTTAAATTTTTATCAAATATTATATAACTCAGAAATTTAACATCATCTACTTCACGCAATATGTGATTTTGTCACCAAGTTTTTTTTTTTGTTTTTATTTTTTTTTGTTTTTGTTTTTTTTTGTTTTTATTGAATTTCTTATGAATCATAAAATCATAAAATATCGTTCCTGTGTATTCTTTTACAATTTAAGTAAAAAATTTTTTTTTCTTATTTCTTAATTTTGAATTTAATTACATAAGCTGATTCAAGTAACTCGACGATAGGAGCAATTCTTTAACCCTCTTTTTAAAATTTTTTATATTAGGTATATTTTTTATGTTCTCAGGTAGCCGATTATATAATTTTGACCGTTTAACAGAAATTCTCTGTAAGATAATGAAGTGCGACTTTTCCCAATCCATACATTATTTCTAAATCGCGTGTTAAACTCATGATTGAATCTTGCAATAGAAGTACTACTTGTATGGCTATTGTTATTTAGAATTTTGTATATACCCAGGATTTGTTGAAATTGGTGTATCCCTTTTACAGGTAAAACGCGACTCAAAGAATGCAAGTTATAGGTATTATATAACAAAGGTATATTAAGAATATTCTTTAAAATTTTATTCTTAATACCTGTAACCTTCTGATAACCCCATGTCCCGAATTGCAGCACTATAAGACAAAATTGAATGAACTAAAGAAAATTTTATTCTTGTACTTGTACATACAAATTCCATTAAAAGCGCTTAATTTACTATTAATTCTTTCTATGTGCGAAAACCAATTTAAATTTTTATCAAATATTATATAACTCAGAAATTTAACATCATCTACTTCACGCAATATGTGATTTTGAAAATTGATGCACATATTATCTAAATTTCTTTGACGAGTCCCCAAAACTAATGATTCTGATTTCTGAAGCATTCACTTCATTCTTATTTATTCTAAAATATTCTGATAAAATAAATAAATCATGTTGTATTTGAGCTTCAACTAGCTTTAAATCATTACCAGGAAAAAATAAACTACAGTCGTCCGCGAACAGAAATAATTTACCCATTAATAGTAATCTATGAATGTCATTAATAAATATTAAGAATAAAAGAGGTTTTAATATTGATCCCTGCGGTATATCAATATCAACATTTTTAGTAGAACTTTTTGTTTCCCTAAAAACTACAAATTGCTTCCGATGCTGCAAGTAGCTACTTATTAATGTAATCGATCTAGCAGAGCAACCAAAATATCCTAATTTAGTGATAAGAATATCATGGTCAATATTATTGAACGCCTTTCTTAAATCAATAAATACACCTGCAACCATATTAAAATAAGATAATTTATCACATAACAAATCAATAACATCCCCTAAAGCATTTTTGGGTAATCTTTAAAATAATCTTGGCAAACATTGATGGTACCGATATCGGTCGATAATTTGAAATATCAAATTTATTACTATCCTTAAATATAGGTGTAACCTTCTGAATTTTTAGTGCATCAGGATAGACGCCAGAAGTTACAATTTTATTATACAGAGTTGACAAAATAGATGCGAAAGTAGCTGAAAAATCTTTTATTACTTGAATAAAAATATTATCCTAACCAACTGAATTTTTATTATTAAGATGCTTTAAAATATCAAGTACCTCAGAAATTTTGCTCTTAGGAAAATCAAAGTTTGAATATTCATGATAGAGAGTCCCAAAAAAGTTTACATCATTATAAGAAATACTGTTAATATGATTGGATATATTTCTACCTATACTAACAAAAGAGGTGTTAAATTTATTTACAATGTCAATAGGCTCATTTAAAACAACTGCACCATTACCGTCTTCATCAAATAAAGAAACGGTCTCCCTCTCAACTCTTCCTGTAAAATCATTTAAAACCCGTCAAAGTTTTTTTTGGTCAGACCCACATGACCGTATACCGAAATGATAATATCTACTTCTACAATTTCTTATAGAATGATTTACAACCTTTTTGATTTTTACCTAATCGTTAAAGAAATCAACATTATTAGGGTTTTTTTGTATCTTTTCCTCATCTAATTAAGTTGTCTAATTAAATTTTTAAGACTATCATTTAACCATGGAGCAAATTGATCTCTTTTATCATAAGTAACAACACTGGTGTTTGTCTTAGTGCTGATAATACTTCTAATATCAGAAATCAAGTGATCACACATATCATTGACATTTAGATCAATTTACTTATTGAAATTGTTGAATTAATTATTATACCTGCAACATTAGAAAAACTGGTTCTAGGTTTTATAAATTGATGGTTATTAGAAATGTTAACAATCTTGTTCAAATTTACCATGATAATATTATGATCACTTATATTATTTTCAATTGCACACGCATTAATTTTTAAAAGATTATCATTTGTAAAAACATGATCAATACAAGAAGAATTTTTTGGCCTGGTGATTAAGTTGTGTTGGTGGTAATAATTAAAAGAAGAGAGAAATGATAAATAGTTGGTCTTTAACGAATAATTATTAAAAAAATCCACATTAGTATCGCCGGACATTATACACGGGAAAGTTAATATCTTATTTAACAACTTTTCAATAGTTATTAGAAAAGAATAAAAGCAACATTTTAGTGATCTATAAGAGCAAGTGTCGAGGAGGACTTACAGACTTATCGGAATCACATGAAGAGTAATCGCCATCAAAATGGTTTAAATAGTGACGGACCCACTCTTAAAGCCTCCCATAGTAGTCTTGTGACCATTCGTCCCATCAAATCATCTGTTTTCCTTAACATATTTTACCATAATTGTAGCGGTTTAAGAGGAAAGCTTAAAAATCTTTTTATTGACGCGAAATCTTGCAATTTTAATATTTTAATTCTTACGGAAACGTGGTTGAACGATTCTTTCAAAAATGAGGAAATACTTGACAGTAATTGGTCTGTATACAGAAAAGACCGTGATAATACAACTACTGGTCAACCCAGGGGGGGGGCGTTTTGATCGCCCTCAATAATCGGTTACCAAACCAATTGGTATCCACTTCAGTTTTTTCCACATTCGACCATTAATTTATCAAAATATACTTAGGTAGATTCCATACCTATGTGGGAGTGGTTTACTTTCCCCCTTATTCTGACGAATCCTCTTATAACGATTTCTTTACCATATGTAACGAAATATTTTCACAAATGCATGAGGATGATGAGATAGTTGTGCTAGGTGATTTTAATCGGTCGGCTTTATCGTTTATCAACGACGAATATGATAACCATCTTCTTCCAGTCAACTTCATGGAAGACATTGATTTTAATCTCATTAGTACGTTCTATGGGAACGACTTGCAGCAGGTGGTACGTTACCCAAATGAAAGAGGTAATTGGTTGGACTTAGCTTTCTCAAATGCCTATGACAGCATACGGGTCCGACTTGCTACAAACGAAGAGAACCTTTTCAAAAATTCTATTCATCATAATGCATATAATTGTTCTCGAATTTCCTAATAACAAACTTAAGTTCTCTAAATCTTACAATAAAGAGATTGTATATGATTTTCTTAACGCCGACTACAACGGCATCAATTATGCCCTTAGCTTAATTAATTGGAACGATATGCTCCATCAGCACAATTTAGACAATATTGTTTCCGATTTTTACTCTATTTTGTTCAGAATAATTGACGCCCATATTCCAAGAATCCTTAAAAAGGATAGAACCATGATTAGATCGTAATTTAAGACAATTACGTAATCGGAGAAATAAATTACACAATAAAATTAAGCATTCTAGGGACAATAACTCACTTATTAATGAATATAATGAGTTGGCGAATGAACTCAAAAATAAATCCAATGAGGCATATGATATTTATATCTAAAATATAGGTCAAAAAATATGGCAAAGATTTTTTGACTTTTTTAACTCCAAACGTAAATCGTCGGGATATCTGAGCTCCATAAGTAAGAACGGGTTAATATCATCTTCTAACTCTGAGATTTCCAATTTTTTTGCCAATAATTTTCAACAAACTTATAGATTAGATTCTTTTTCTAATTATGTCTATACGCTCACTAGTATAGATAACGGCCATCCCCTTCTTAAAGATGTTCATCTTTCAGTAGACAACGTACTTCAGGGTATTTGTGACTTAGAAACCAATAAAGGACCTGGACCGGACCTTATACCGCCTATACTTCTTCATAGCTGTAGACACAATTTATCATATCCACTTACTTTGATTTTTAACAAATCATTGTCCTCTGGTTTTTTCCCGTCAATATGGAAAACTTCCCACCTCATACCTATTCATAAAAAGGGGGATAAGACTTCGGTTGAAAACTATAGAGGAATTGCCATTCAATCTGTCATTCCTAAATTACTTGAGAAATTAGTTACGGGTACAATTGTACCCATTGTTAACCCATTACTAAATAATGAGTAACACGGCTTTAGGACTGGTCGCTTTACGACCACCAACCTTTCAATTTTTACATCCGATATTCTTTCGTTTATGGAAAGAAGGTTTCAAGTTGATGCGATATATACAGACTTCAGCTTCTGATCGCATTGATCACATTATTTATTTATTTATTTATTTATTATTCCTTTATTTTTCAATATTATATATAATAATTTATATAATTTATATAATAATTTATATACAATATTATCCATAATAATTTCAAAAATAACATGAAATATTAAATCTATGAAAAATAGTTAATAGCAGACTGTAATTTCAAAATTAGATGCGAATGCTATAAAGCAATATTACTTAAAAGTAAAAATTCAAAGTTATTACTAAGCCAAATATAAAAGCAATTCATTAAATACATATGTAATTCATAAAGTTCAATAATTTTGGGGTAAACAAAATCAAAATAAAAAAAAAAAAATATAATAAAATGCAAGTGTAAAAAAACCAAAAACAAAAAGAAACAGTATAGTTATAGCAATATAAAAAAAAAATTTAATAAAGTTGGGTCAAACCAATGGTTTGTATTGTAGCACTTTTCCCTTCAACAAGTGAAAATTCTGCTTTTAAATACAGTCTATGTATAGCTATCACACTATTAAAATTATTTTCATTCATATACAAAACTATTTCTGGGATTGCATATATTTAGGATGACGCATATATGCAGTCTTTGAATTAAAGCAAAAATTAATATAAAAAGGGGTTAACATAGTGCTCGATTTTAAGGGTTAATTGTGTGAGTTAAGAAAAATAATTATATTTTTTAATTTCATGGGATTTACCGTTAGCTTTCTGCGTTTATAAAAATTTGGAAAAGCTTGCGGTTTCGGAAATATAAGGTGTCAAAGATTCGAATTTTACGAATTTCAAGAGGTGATAACTTGAGAGGGGGTGGAGATGGAAAAAAATTTTCTTCTAACGAAATGAACTATTTATTAATATCTAAAAGCTCCTAAAATTTCAAGCTTCTACAGTCTGGGGTCTAGAAGAAAAACGACATCAAAAATTTGGAGAAAAAGGACTTTAAATAACGGTAAATTTGAACGGCCATTTTGTTTTTATTAAGTTGAACTATAGTATACCGCGCAAGGGGAAGCAAGCCACTGCCTTTCTGCGTTTGCAAAATTTCAAAAATGCTTATGGTTTCATTGCAACAAATATTAAAAAAAGCCCATTTTTAGGGTTTTGGGGGGGTATAACTTCTAGAGGGGGGGAGATAGGTAAAAATTTTGTTCTACGGAAATAAGTTTCTAGTGAAGATCTATGTATGTGTTAAATTTCAGCTTTCTATCTTCAAAGGTGTAGAAGTTTTGTAAACAGACACACGGACAGACGGACGGACGGACGGACGGACGGACGGACGGACGGACGGACGGACGGACGGACGGACGGACGGACGGACGGACGGACGGACAGAGTGAAACTAATAAGCACTTTTTTCAAAAAATTTTTTGGAAAAGTGCTAAAAAGCAAAAAGTTCTTATATTAAACTTTAAAACATAATATTCAAAAGAGCAAAAAAAAGTAAAAAAGTAAAGTAAAAAAGTAAATGCGACAAAAGAAGAAAAAGAAAATGTGGGTAACCAGAAGAAGGCAAAACTTTAAGAAAAATACTACCAGAAAACACAAGAATACCACAAAAAAGATTCGAGTATAGACCAAATTAGCTTCATCACACTTTTATCTTAACTTAAAACAGCCAATAATTTTTCAATTTGATCATGGCTAAAATCTAAAAGCCAAAGCTTTACTTTCTTTAAAAAAAGTGATAGTTTTCTAATTAGCCTTAAAGCAAGAGGAAGCCTATTATACAGTAGTGGCGCCACTATATCAAAAAATTTTCTATAAAAAGTAGTTCTGAAATATGGAACAATAACCCGAGACAAATAATTAACACGCATGTTACGAACTTCAAGGAATCTACTGTGTAAATATCCACCCCTTTTAAAAAATATCTTTAAAACTTTATAAAAGTATAGATGCTTCAATGGTAAAATTTTTAATCTTCTAAATAAATCCAGACTATCACACCTGACATGTTTTCTACAAATAATTCTTATTACATGCTTTTGAGCAATCAACAACGGTTGTAACTTGTTCCTATAAGCACCACCCAAAGTAGTTAAACCATATTGTAATTTAGAGTGGAATAACCCATAATAAACCATCGATAAAACCTTTTCTGAACAATATCTACTCAACTGATATATATTGCGTACAACTGCTAAAAAAATAGGAATTCAAAGAAGAAGTATGATTAAGCCATTTCAAATTATTATCAATCAACACACCTAAATACTTAAACTCAGAAACTTTTTCAATCAAAAAACAACCATTAGAACATATGTTATTTTCTGTATACAACTGCTGATGAAAAGGCAAAGAGCAATTAAAAGAACAGTGAAGCATTTTTTTACAGTCTCCACAATGAAAGATGAAAGGAGAATCTACCGGTGGTTGACAAGTTATATTAAAAAACATAACTTTTGTTTTATTACTAATTACAAGTCTATGCCTACAGAACCAACCCCTAAGAATATCAAGGTCATGATGAATATCGCAAACAATATCAAGTATACTAGTAGTTCCATACGCACAAGCAAGGTCATCAGCAAAGGCTGTTACTTTACCCTTAAAATTTTGAGAGAATAAACTATTAATGTAAATCAAAAATAGGATAGGACCTAAAACAGACCCCTGCGGAACACCACTGTTTATAATTCTATAATTACTAAATGTACCCCCAATTTTAACTTTTTGCGGTCTATGTCTAAGATAAGAAGAAAACCAATCATGCACAAAACCACGAAAACCAATTTTCAACATTTTGTCCAATAGGATTCCATGATCGACCATATCGAAAGCCTTGGTAATGTCCACAAATAAACCAGCCGCAAAATTTTTCCTATCTAAATTTTTATATATACTACCAGTAAACTCTAAAAGCGCATCGTCAGTCGATCTACCCTCTCTAAAACCAAATTGGCATTCGCTAAAATATTCATTATTATTCAAAAAATTAAGAATTCTGGACTTAATGGCTTTCTCAAATACCTTAGAAAATTAAGACAAAATTGAAATTGGCCTATAATTGTTTACATTCCTCTTATCACCTTTTTTAAAAAGAGGTAGTACTTCAGCAAATTTAAGAGAAGAAGGAAAACACCCAGAACGAACACTAAAATTATATAAATAACATAGTATATCAACAATGTTCAAAGCTATATTTTTCAAAAGTAAATTGGAAATGTTATCATCAGTGCTAGAATGGGAATTTTTCAAAGAATTCATTATTTTAAGTAATTCCATTCCCGAAATTGGGTGAAACACAAAACTGTTAAGCTGAAAATCTTCACTTGCTAATAATTCACAACAATCACTGAAAGAACCACTAGGAAGTAAATTATCGGTTACACAGGAAAAAAAATCATTAAATGAGTTTGCAATAGTACAAGGATCATTTACATTACAATTATTAATATTAAGCTCAAGACATTCACTATTATTCGTAGACCTGTTTAAAATGTTATTAACAACACGCCATTCACCTTTAATATCACCACTATATTTACTAAATTCATTACAAAAATATCTCTCTCGACAAAGAGGAATTTCAGATCTAAGTTCTTTACATAATCTACGATAATAATTACAGAGTCTGATATTATTAGGGTGTTTTAAGCATTTATTACGTAATTTATTCTTTTTTTCAATCTTCCGCACCAAGTCATCGCTTATCCAAGCTTTAAGTTTTTTTACACTTCTATTAATCCTGACCGACGGTGACATACAGCTATTAATATGCATTTTTAGTATCACAATAAATCTATCAAAAGCTGTAGATGAATCACCACAGTTGTAAACACTCTCCCAACATTCATACCTAAGCAGATGATTTAGTTTTAAAAAATCAATTTTTTTGAAAGAATGCGAAGAAATTGTGGAAACATTGAAAGCTCTAGTTACATCACATAACATCAAGGCGGTCATGCAATGGTCAGAAATTTGAAAATCAAAAACACCACTTTCACAATTTACAAAATTATTACACAAAAACCTAACAGCAATATGATCAAGGCATGTGCCTGAATCAGGTCGTATAATTTGCTCAATAACACAATTTAAACCATACGAGGCCAAGAGAAACTTATAATTATCTACATCACAATTGGAATTATCAATAAGATCTATATTTATATCACCTAACAAAATTAAATTACCTGATTTTATATCACATAATAAATTACTTAAATCACCAAGAAAAACACCTCTACTCAAATTGTTTACATGTAGTCTGTATATACCGAAAAAGACATACTTAATATTATTAATAAGACAACTAAACTTTATTATATCAGCACTCAACATATTTAAGTAAATAACATCATCATACATAATATTATCTTTAATAAAAACTCCAATACCTCCACAAGCATAAGAATCGTTACAGGTAGCCAAAAAAAAACATAACCAGGTATTCTAAAATCATTCTTCTCGTAGCTATATATCCATATCTCAGAAACAAAAATTAAATCAGGTTTTTTGATAAAAGACTCTAAATGGGCAACTAAGATATCAAAATTCGCACGTAAACTTCGCACATTCTGGTGTATAATTAAAAACTGACATGAAAAATCTTTATCTACTTGAAATATGCCTTCACAATTGTTACCAACATTTAAGGTGAAATTATTAGATACAAACTCTTGAGGATCAATATTCAGATCTAAATTAGAACACATATTATGTATAATAAAACACTAACAGAAAAAATAATAATAATTAGGAATTCAATTTTAATTTATTTAAATCGTCAAAAGTCTGTATTCTATAAACTGTATCACCATCTCTTTTGCGCATCAAGATAGAAGCATTATCAAACCACAAATATTTAAATTGCTTAAGATCTTTTACTTTTTTTGCTGCAGAAAACAATGCATTTGTATAAGACGTAAAACTATGGTGTATATAAATATTTTTAATATTAGTACATCCAAATAAACCAGAATTCAACTGCTTTCTTCTAGACTACTTTTTCTTCATAACACTTAATTTATTTTGCAGAGAAACAAACTTTACACAAAGAATAGTTTTATGTTGATCATTCGAATTACCTTCAAGTTTATTATTTTTTGGTTTGCTGCTAACTTTTTTTATGAAACATGTCTCAATCATATTGGAAGTTATATTTTCTTCAACACCGTCATTGAAAATTTTTAAAGCACTTTCGAGCATATTGTTTTTATTTAAATTAGGGATACCTTCAATTTCAACAAACTTTTCCTTTTGTAGTTGCTCCAAATAATTTAATTTCTTTTCCAAAGTAAAAACTTTATTCTCCAATTTTTCTTTTTCATTTTGAAGCTTATTAATTAGAAAAAAAACATTTGCATTCATTTTTTGCATTTCGTCATACAACAATTGTAGCGTAATAGGAGAATTCTCGCATACTACATCATTCAAGTTGTTAATAGTACCGTAAGTCCTCTCAGTAGTATTTTTGAGAGAGCTAATACTGCCATCAGGAAAAGAAGTGTTGCTCTGTAGTTGCTGAAGACTAATGCTCTTTGCAGCAATACCTACAATTGTAGCAGGAGGACTAGCTGAGCCGGTCATTTGTTGAGATTTGCGACGCTCTCTACTACACTTATCACAACGAAACCAGTTTTTTGCAAAAACTCAATGTCGCTCTCCACAAGATTTACACAAGCTGCATGAAAAATGTTACTGCAATTGCTACAAGTAATTTTTAAGTCGCATCGAACCACCTTTTTGCCGCAATGACAAGGCATTTTTAAATGAATTCAACAAATAAATTAAGCAGCAAAATGAAAATATTCAATGATTACTCGAAATATGTACAAAAATGCATGTACCAAATTTACAATTAATAAATTGCAATATGTACAAGATTTTGTTAGAATTAGTAATTTGCAATGGAACAAAAACGAGCTCCAAAGAAACCCAAATGCTGTCCAAAAAAAAAACAAGTTTTCCAAAAAAAAAAAGACAAAAGTTCTAATACGTGTTTACCCCCACACGATTGACTGAGAACTTAGCTTAGAGCATAAGCTAAGACAATTTGGTTTTAGGAATCCACAATTGGGATGGTTAAAATCTTACTTCACTGAAAGGACCCAATTTTTCAAGTTCCAGGGTGTTAAGTCGAAACCTATCCATGTCTACTCTAGCGTTCCCCAAGGAAGTCATTTAGGCCCTATTCTTTTCAATATCTTCATTTCTGACCTCTCTCAGTGTTTGGCGGGTGTTCCGCATCTGATTTATGCTGATGATCTGAAAATGTATCATATTGTAAAGGATATTTCTGACACCAATTATCTCCAATTAAAGTTAGAACATCTAAATTCTTGGTGCGAGACTAATAAATTAGATCTTAACGTTAAAAAATGTTATGTTATTAGTTTTTCACGTAAGGGTTCAAACCTCTTTCAAGAATATTCACTTCAAAACTCCACTTTAGAACGCGTTTACCATATTACTGATCTAGGTATTATTATGGACAGTAAACTCAATTTCAATTTTCATTATGATTCTATTATTTCTAAAGCAAGCAAAATGCTAGGTTTCATTAAGAGGAGAGCCAGAGAATTCAATAATACTGAAGTAACTAAATCGCTCTATTGCTCCCTTGTTCGTTCTGTTCTTGAATATAGCAGTATTATTTGGGATCCGGCATTTTCTGTACCCAGAAATAAAATTGAGTCGGTTCAAAAACAATTTTTATTATTTGCTTTGAGAAGGCAATATAACCCCAATGACTTCCACAATATTCCTTCATATAAAATTAGACTTCAATCCCTGAATATTAGACTTCAATCCTTGTCACGCCGGTTTTTGTTGTCTTCTTGTTTTACCTATGATGTCCTAACAGGAAAAATAGACGTGGACTTCATTAGAGACAAAATTATTATCAACAACGACGTCAGACCTACCAGACATACTAAATTCTTAAAAGAATATACGCATAGGACTGAATATGCTAAAAATGAACCCATAAATATATGTTGTACTGTATTCAATCGTTTTAGTCATCTTTTTTCACCAGCAGTTACAAAATACACCTTCAAATAGAAAATTCATAAATCACTACTGACCTAGTACAATATCAAATGATAATTATATGACCTAATAATACAATTATTAAATCGTATTAATATTAAATACCTATTCAGCATAAATGATAACATAATAAAATTCTTTCTTTTTATACCCTGCACTTCGTGAAGGGTATATTAACTTTGGTATGGAGTTTGTAACTACTTGAAGGAGTCATCTGCGGTATGGACATATATATATATTCTTGCTCAGCGTAAAATTCTGCGTTGATTAAGACATATCCGTCCGTCCGTCCGTCCGTCCGATCGCACGATAACTTAAAAACGAATAATTCAATCGACACCAAACTTTCACAAGTTGCTTCTTTTGTCTCAAGGACGAACCCTATTGTTATTGGACCAATTCGGACAGCGGGTTCGGGTAGCTGCCATACAACTCAAAGAGTTTATTTTAATTATTTCCAAAACTAATAAAGGTACAAATATAAAATTTTGTATACATGTGTCCAATCATATTCTACATATGCTCTAAAAATTTTAATGAGATAGCTGCACCGGTTCGGGTGGCTGCCATACAACTCCAAAAGCAAATTTTTTGTATTCAGCAAAATAATAAAGTCAGATTCAAGAAACTTGGCAGTCGTGTGTTCAATTATAGATCAGATATATTTGCGAAGTTTTAGTGGAATTGCTTGACAGGTTCGGGTACCTGCCATACAACTCCAAAAGCTAATTTTAAATATTTGGAAAAATAATAAAGTCAAATTCATGAAACTTAGCAGTTGTGTGTCCAATTATAGATCAGATATACCTGCGAAGTTTTAGTGGAATTGCTTGACAGGTTCGGGTACCTGCCATACAACTCCAAAAGCTAATTTTAAATATTTGGAAAAATAATAAAGTCAAATTCATGAAACTTGGCAGTTGTGTGTCCAATTATAGATCAGATATATTAGCGAAGTTTTAGTGGAATTGCTTGGCAGGTTCGGGTACCTGCCATACAACTCCAAAAGCTAATTTTAAATATTTGGAAAAATAATAAAGTCAGATTCATGAAACTTGGTAGTTGTGTTCATACCGACTGAAACGTTTTTACTTGTTATTTATTATTTTTTTATATGTATCATATTACATTACTGTAATAAATTCATTTAATGTTTTGTTAGTATAGTTCAATTTAGTTTATAAGTATGTATCATGTATATTTTTGTTAATTTTGTAAACTATATAAATTTTTGTAATTATGTAGCATCTTGTTTGGTGCAAATTAAAATAAAATAAAAATAAAACAAAAATAAATAATCGTATCATATTGCACATTAATATTGCTTCCTGTGGCTTTTAGGTTAGCTTTGTGAAAATTAGGTACACATATATGACAATGAAATGGAGCTGATTCATTTTCATTTAAAGTATTATATATTTTTTTGCTAATTTTTGAACATTTTAAATGGATACACTTGTTGCACGTGTTACACTGTAAACTTAAATCCTCTTTATCACTCCATACAATATCATGTGTATATATTTTATACTTCGAAGATTTAGTAGACCGGTCAATTGAATATTTTTATTTTTCCGCATTACAACGATATTATTTTTTCAAAAAAATTAATATATATTATCTTTAATTATATGTTCAAAATATTTAAATAAAAAAATAATTTCACAGCAAACAGTGTTGCCAGAATTGACCTTAAAGATCTTATGTTACTTTCAACAGTTATGTAGGGAAGTCGTTGTCGAGGTTGATATGAAAATTTTGACTGTGTTAAGTTCTCTATCCTGCTTAATCCGTTGTTAAAATTAATGTCCATCGGCTTCGATGGTGGATTTGGGTTTCTTTGAGGGTAAAAACTGTTTCTAGGAGGATTTTGAGGTAGTTATAATGATTGACTGCGTTGCACTCGGTAATCTTTGTTTGTATTTCTTTGACTTCGGGGAGAAGAATTTCTATTGTGTGAGTTACTGTAATTACTATGGTCGTTATTTCTTTCACCATAACCATAATCGTTGGGCCTATTTCTATTACAATTGTAATAATTTTTCTGTCTGCAATCATTTTGATTGTAGTTATTGTTTTTTTTGTTTTGTTGAAAGTTATTTGGATAAGTTCTGTAAGTCTTTTGATTTAATTCTTAGCTATTCTATTATTATTAGTGTTTGAACTCTTATTCCTAAGGTTTAGGTGATAGTTATTTCTAGAATTATTTTTGTTCTTACATGTTCCATTACCATTGCCATAATTTCTCTATGCATATACGGCTCCAATCAATATACTCATTATCCTTTCTAAGGTTTTTGGATTTATACAGTAGAAAATAGATCTCATTGATTCTGGGATCTTATTATGCTCCACTGCGTTGATGTGGTCTGAAAGCAAAAGTTTTTTTTAACTTAATGGAAATTTACATGGATTGCAATCAATGCAGCAATCAATGTAAAGAAAATAAATACTTAGTAGTCATGTGAATTACAGTATAAAGCAATGTAGAGAACATTTCGTCGGCAATTTCTTCATGCCTCTGTAGCTCAGTTGGTAGAGCGTCCGCCTAGAAAGTGGTAGGTCACTGGTTCGAGTCTAGTTCGAGGAGAAAAATTTTTTAATGAATTTTTCTGCCTTTAACTCGTTCCTTTGATTACGTCATCCATCTCTTCTGCAGTTACATGAAGAAATTTCCATTAAGTTAAATTATTAGTGTATTAAGCACATTCTTATTAATTTCGCAACTATGATGTTGTATTAGTAAAATTCATAATATAAAAGTCTTATCTTTACGCTAAGTCTTTTCAAGGATGTTTTTATGTCATTATTAAACTAACCACTTATACACCACTAGTTCTAAAGTTTGTGCAACGTCTTGCGTCGAACACCTCCTCCAACCTACTTCGATCCCCGAAGTTATTAGTTAATTTTTCTTTTATCTCTAACTAACTCGTTACGTGGCTGTTTATTTAAAATTCTTTGCTCGCCCTTTCGACTTAAATTTTATTGAATTAGAAAAAATACTGTGACTCAAATAATCATATTTAAATAAAATATGTTTGGTTCAAAAGATCTATAAAGTTTTGTAGGTGTCTAAAGTATCCGTTAAAATCAAGTAATTTTCTTATATGTTTTAATGCATCAATGGGAGAAAGAGGGGCAGTTGACCGTGGGTTTTCTCTTAGCTCATATGTGAAGTGTCGTCGGTTATGTAAATGAGAAGGTGCTTAGTATTATTGAGATATTATCCAATAGTGTAGTGTAGTTAATAGAATAATAGAAAATTTATTTTTTCATTTTTTTATTTAAGAATAATTTTAGCCATTCAACACAAGAAAAACTTTTTTATTAATGTTCAAAAAATATATTTGTTGGTATGGAGCGAAAGTTCAAAATTATTTTTGAAAATCCGAAGAGCGTATATGTATGTGCTCTACCATAAATTAAGTATAGATAGATATTTCATGTAGAACAAAAATTTTCAAAGCATTTTTTCTATTTCCAAAAAAATAAAAAACCAGAACAAAAACTTCAAAGGCTTTTCTTTCAGCAGTTTTTTTGCTTTTTTTAATGATTTGTATGGTTCTTTTTGTACTCTTTCTCTTTTTAAGAATTTGTGCGTTTGTTTATTGTCACAAGTTTTTTATTAATAGTGCGTAATAATGCCGTATATATCTATATATTATAATTCTATATGTATATGGGATTAGTCATAACACCTATAATGTTAATATTTTTGCCTTTTCACAAAGTGTTTGGATAAGTTTTAACAAACAAAGTGACTATAGCATCTCTTTCATAAACTCCTATAGTGTACAAGATATGCTAATATTTTTGCATTTGTGTGTCTAAGATAAGTTTTTACAAATAAAGATACTATAGCATTTCTTTAGTCGACATATAAATTTTGGGACACAAATGTTGGTATGGATTTCAGTCAGTTCACATTCCTAACGTGTGATACTGGAAAAACTGGAAATGCCCTCTGACTTAATCATAAGCTTTGCCAACAAATCCGACTCTCACCTGTGAGAAGGTAGGCAACGTGGTATATGCCGGGTGACTCCTGGTAACATACTTTGGTATAGCAGTCGAGAGCGGGTGAAAGCGAGTACCTGGCGTATTAACTGCGTCCGATGCCTGGGGGACAGTTTTTAAATCCTGCCAGTAGTATAAAATGCAGTTTCAACAAAAGGATTAAGTACCCCAGATAGTAATCCAATTATGTTGGACAATCCACCATCTTCGGAGGTAGGCTCCTCGGATTCTGGAGAGAGTCATTTATTACATCCAATGGACCCATTCAGGAAGAACGCAAGGATTCGACATTCCCCTCCTTCAACTCAATAACGGACAAAAAAAACGAAAATTCAACTGTTGAAGGTAAACCATCGGACATACCGAATCCATTAAATACAAAAGATTCGAGTATAACCAAAGTTCAAGGCAAAGGAAATGAAGATCAAGGTGTCGATCTTCACAAAAGAATATCAGAATTAGAGTCTTTCTGCTTGGCTTTAAAAAGTGAGGTTTTCCAGTTAAGGGCAGAAAACGACAAACTAAAAGTTACATGCTCAACAGATGAGCAAGAACTCATGCGAGAAACGGATTTGATTCTTAAGCAAAAGAGGTCCAGCAAAAAGAATTATCAACGTAAGTAGTTCAACCAATGGAAAGTGTGGAGGGTTTGGGAATTCCTAATCCGAAAGGTGGTAATGATACTGTCAGGAATTTCAAGCCACCTCTTGTAATCATAAGTAATGATAAGTGGTTGATAAAAATTTAATAGAAGCCATATTTAAAAATAAAAATATGAACTACAAAGTCAGGATGATAAAGAATAAGCAATTAAAGCTTATTGTAGATACGGAAATGGATCCTAAATGAATCACGTTTGGAATGGTCTACATATAAAAATAAGCAAACCAGACCAATGAAAGTTATGGTAAGAAATCTTTACCCTATATGCAAATCGGAGGATACTAAAGATGATTTGCTATATAGAAATTATAAAATTCTAGACGTAGTAAATAAAGTTATAAAGGAAAACAGTAAGAATGTTTAGGTTCCTTTACCATTGTTCATGCTGATTTTCTCTAATTAGGAGAACATAAAGAGAATCTATGAAATATACCAAGTCAGTCGTACGAAAGTTAAGTTTGAGGCAATGTGGAAGGAAAAGACCATTCCTCAGTGCAAAAGATGTCAAAGGTTCGGACATTTACAAAAATTTTGCCGAAGAGAACCGAACTCCGTGGAGTGTGCAGGCAGGTGCCTAACTGCGAAGTGCACCGAACTGAAAAGCGTTGCTGCAAAATATTCAAATTGACTGCAAACTATATTTTTGAAACGCGTACGACATTGGGAACTAATCTTCAGATTCGTGGGTATAAAATTTATGGTATACCTCACCCCAGCAATTTTGAAAAAGAGGGAGCTGCGACCATAATTAAAGAAAGTGTTACACATTGTGATCTGAACCAGATGCAGTAAGAAGTGATGCAAATTGCCGCAGTTGAAATAACTTCAGCTAAATAAAAGTTCAAAGTGGCTGCTCTATACTGTCACCCAAAGTTCAAAATAACGAAAGAATCTTTTAAGAATATACTTAGTCGACTTGGTGACATATTTGTGTAAGAAGGTGACTATCATGCCAAGAATACTGACTGAGTTCTCCACAAACTTCGACCAGAGGTGTGCTTACAGAAATATGTTAAATTTTTCGCCCCCCGATGCGAATTTTCCGAAACCAAGAAATTTTCAGAAAACTTCATGAACGTTTATGGCAACTATGATCTTAATTCCAATCATTCTCCAGTTATATTAGAATTACAAGAAAGTATTGCAAAGAAAAAAGCAAAACCTCAAATAAATCAACGGAGTGGCCAAACTTTCGAGCAGAAAAAGAAACAAAAATAAATTTGAAAATCAAAATAACTGATATATAACAGTTATACGAGGAGACAGAAAACTTACAAAAATTATCCAGAATGCAGCTTGGAAGGTTCCAGAATTAATACCACCAAAAAAGAGGGTGTCAATTATCCTTCGAATATATGGAAAAAAGAAAAAAGGAATCAGGAAAAATGTCTATTAAACACGTTTCATTGACCGAGGCATAGCTATTCCAATTATCAGTGAAAGAGAGGTTGTCGCGGAGCTCATGTCTCTTCAATGTAAAAAAGCACCAGAATTTTATCTGGTCACATTTAATGTAATAAAGCAACTAAACAAAAAGAAAATTACAATGCTTATGCGTTTCATGAATGCCTGTATAAAGATCAACTACGTGCCCAGCATCAAGAAAGTTCCAGAAATAATACTATGCTACACAAGCCTAGCAAACCATTAAACGAAGCAGCTTCTTTCAAACCAATCTCGTTGTTGCCGACAATTTTAAAATTGTTCGAAAAATTATTGCTAAAAAGACTTCAACCAGCAAGTGAAAATAAAGATTTGATCCCAAATCATTAGTTCGACTTTCGAAGAAAACACTCGACGATAGATCAAATTCATCAAATTTCTGACATAATAGAGAATTCTCTCGAAGAAAACCAGAAAGAGCATATCTGCCATAATTTTGGACGTAGCCGAAAATTACTGCCAACGCAGTGTGTTCAACTACTCGAATCGTACTTTACTGATAGGGTTTTTCGAATTAAACAAGAAGAAGAATATTATTCGCTTAGAGATATTGGGTTTGGTGTGCTACAGGGAAGCATATGGGATCAATTTTATATTTTTTCCCGACAGGGGAATGCTTGTGGTAAGAGTCCACTAAAATTCAGTACAACTCCTGCACAAAAAACAAAATCAATGCAATGAATAAACCATGAGGATTTTATACTTCCCAGGTGGCAATCTTTGGATTCAGGATTATTACTGAGAATAAATTACCTCAGGAGGCTGGTGTCACGGATTCTGGGGGAGACCACTTATTGCATCAAACACCTACTGCTGACCCTTTTAGAAGAACACCCCGTGCCATGCTGACACCACTATGTGGTAAAAACAAAGAAAATATGTCCGAAGACGAGAAACAGAAAAATACCAATATGGGTGCAGTTAATGAAATAAAAGATCAGAAAACTGATAACTACCACTTATAAGAATAAGTGAGCTGGAAGCGCTTTGTAAAGAATGAGATCCAGTATCTCAGAGGGGAAAATAATACGCCAAAATTTGAGTCAACAATGTAAATACAATAAAAGAAATAAACACGGAAAAAATTACTACAAACAAAGACGAATACTGTACAGATGAGGAGGTTCTGACTTAGGAAACCGATTGGATTCTCAAGAGAAAAAGCAAAACCGAAGAGCAGATATGTCACCTTAAATAAGTCCTGACGACAAGGTGACCAAAACTGAAAAATCTATGCGGATAAATACAAAATCTGTGCACTAGAAGAAAGATCAAACCCCTTCCTGTTTTATTAAGCAATGTAGAGGAATATCCAAAAATAAAGAAGATTCTGAAAGAAGCCAAAATAAACTTTGAGGTCAACATGATGAATAATAATCTACTTAAAATCAATGTTGATCAAAGGCAAGATTACAGAGAATTAACCAAAAAAAAATTAATGTATCTAAAGTAGAGTGGCATACCTGCGAAAATAAAATGACAAGACCCATCAAGGTGATGACTAGAGGGTTGTATTCTGCTTGCCAAACTGAAGATATTAAAAATGAGCTAAAAGAGAGGACCTAAAGGTCCTCTCTTTAAAGTTCTTGAAGTCGCTAATAAAATTAGAAAGCAGGATATAGAAAACAAGATCACTATGATCCGACTTCTCCTCTTCATGTTAATCTTTAAAAATTCGGAGACATAAATAAAATTTACAAAATACATGTTATTATACACATGAAGATTAAAATTGAGTCACTAAGGAAAAATAATTTAGTTCTTCAGTGTAGAAAGTGTCAGAGATATGGACCCAAAAATATTCCTATGTTGCCAAAATATTGATATATGTTTAGTAACGGGGACACATTTAAAACAGCAAACAGATATAAAAATAAATGGTTACATAGAATATAAAGCGGCGCATCCTAATAATGAATCAAAAGATGCAATTTTGATAAGGAATAATATAAAAACGTAAAGAAGAAAGAGACGATAGCAAATTTATTGTTGTACGAATAGAGTCTTATAAACAAAATTTTGATGTTGGTGTACTTTACTCTCCACCGGAACGTTCTATAAAGAGTGGTTGATTGAAAGATCTTCTGAATCACCTTAAAGAAAGGTTAATTCTGGGAATTGACTATAACGCCCAACATATTGATTGGGATTCTGGATTGACCTCAACAAAAGGAAAAGAGCTAAGAAAAGCTATTAAAGAGATTGGTTGTTACTACCAATCTACTGATAGACCAACATATTGGCCTAGTGTTGGAAATAAAATACCAGATCTGCTAGATTTCTTTGTTGTCAAGAAAATCTCGCCAAATTTCACTAGTTTAAAAGATAACTATGATTTGGATTTGGATCATTCTGCAGTTATATTAAATTTAACTGAGACAATTATCAAAAAACAAGGTAAGCCCATGTTGATTAATAAATCCACTGACTGGACTATTTTTCAAGAATTTATAGAATTTTAATAAAATCATACAAAGTAAATTTAAATAAACTTAGAGAATATTAAAATCACACAAAGCGCTGCCTGAATTAATAAAACACAATATGAGTATAAATCCGTGGGTATGACTTACCCGAGAGAAAATAATAATGAATATGAAAACGAAGAGAGAAGAGCCAGACTCGGATGGCAAAACTCACGAGATCCGGCAGATAAAACTGCATTCAATCGACTCACTCAGAATCTAAAAATAAAAATAAGAAAAGTCAAAGAAGATTCATTTAATAATTACATTAAATATTTGTCAGCCGAACAAAAAAGTAATATGCAGGGCTGATATATTAAAAAGCCAAACTTATATGTCCCGCCTATTACAGGAATAGATGATAAATGGGTAATAGAAAATAAAGATAAGGCTGATATATTTGCAGATCATCGTGAGCAAATTTCTAGGCCAAATGACATACACTCAAACATAAATATAATATATTATTATTATTATTATTATTATTATTATTATTATTATTATTATTATTATTATTATTATTATTATCTTTATTATTATTATTATTATTATTATTATCTTTATTATTATTATTATTATTATTATTATTATTATTATTATTATTATTATTATTATTATTATTATTATTATTACTATTATTATTATTATTATTATTATTATTATTATTATTATTATTATTATTATTATTATTATTATTATTATTATTATTATTATTATTATTATTATTATTATTATTATTATTATTATTATTATTATTATTATTATTATTATTATTATTATTATTATTACTATTATTATTATTATTATTATTATTATTATTATTATTATTATTATTATTATTATTATTATTATTATTATTATTATTATTATTATTATTATTATTATTATTATTATTATTATTATTATTATTATTATTATTATTATTATTATTATTATTATTATTATTATTATTATTATTATTATTATTATTATTATTATTATTATTATTATTATTATTATTATTATTATTATTATTATTATTATTATTATTATTATTATTATTATTATTATTATTATTATTATTATTATTATTATTATTATTATTATTATTATTATTATTATTATTATTATTATTATTATTATTATTATTATTATTATTATTATTATTATTATTATTATTATTATTATTATTATTATTATTATTATTATTATTATTATTATTATTATTATTATTATTATTATTATTATTATTATTATTATTATTATTATTATTATTATTATTATTATTATTATTATTATTATTATTATTATTATTATTATTATTATTATTATTATTATTATTATTATTATTATTATTATTATTATTATTATTATTATTATTATTATTATTATTATTATTATTATTATTATTATTATTATTATTATTATTATTATTATTATTATTATTATTATTATTATTATTATTATTATTATTATTATTATTATTATTATTATTATTATTATTATTATTATTATTATTATTATTATTATTATTATTATTATTATTATTATTATTATTATTATTATTATTATTATTATTATTATTATTATTATTATTATTATTATTATTATTATTATTATTATTATTATTATTATTATTATTATTATTATTATTATTATTATTATTATTATTATTATTATTATTATTATTATTATTATTATTATTATTATTATTATTATTATTATTATTATTATTATTATTATTATTATTATTATTATTATTATTATTATTATTATTATTATTATTATTATTATTATTATTATTATTATTATTATTATTATTATTATTATTATTATTATTATTATTATTATTATTATTATTATTATTATTATTATTATTATTATTATTATTATTATTATTATTATTATTATTATTATTATTATTATTATTATTATTATTATTATTATTAT